>NC_140987.1:127426560-128026560 GCF_052327205.1 Somniosus microcephalus
CGGCCGTTAGTGAGCGGCTCGAGTGGGAAACTTCGGGCGGCCAGCCCGCACTCCGGCCCGGCACCGTCAAACCTCCCCGCCCGGTGGAGGACCCGGGCCCCGACATTGTCAAACCTCCCTCACCTGAGGGAGAGAGAGAGAGAGAGAGAGAGTCCCTCAGCTGAGAGAGAGAGAGAGAGAGAGAGAGAGAGAAATTTGTTGATTTTAAAAACCGCTGGTTTTTCCGGTCCCGCACTCACGGGAAGAGAGAGAGGGGGAAGTAGAGAGAGAGAGAGAGGGAAGAGGAGAGAGAGGGAAGAGGAGAAGGAGATAGAGGGAAGAGGAGAAGGAGAGAGAGAGAGAGGGAAGAGAGAGTGAGAGAGAAATTTTTTGAGCTTCAGGCCTGCCTGCAGCGGGCCTGGAGAGCAGCCCCGAGTCCCCCCTGCGCGAGGGTGAGGAGAAGGGGGGGGACGGCGGCGGTTAGGGGATCACTTAATTTCCTACTGTTGCTAAACACAATTTAAAACTCAAATAAATTGTTATTTAATTCCCTAACACATAATTCAAATATTTACCTTAGTTTACCTTATTTCCCTAACACACAGAAAGTGTGGGAAAAAAATCGTGAAAAATCAAGATGGCGGCCACTCACCTCGGTTCAGATTGATAAGGCCCGCCCACACACGCACCGATTGGTCGACCGTCAGGTCACCGAAGCGTAGGATTGGTCAATCGTCAAGTCACTCAACACTCAACTGTAGGATGGCACGCGCCAGGAACCCGCCGTACGATTGGTCGACCTGTTGCTAATGAGATGCTAATGAACAGAATGTTGAACGTTTTTTGGATACCGCGGGCGCGATTTTTGTCCGGCCGAAACGTAAATACGCCTATGACCGGTCCGTAATCGCAAGCTTTCTTTTGACGCGACCTTTCAAACGTATAGAGAACGGACAGACAGACAGACAGACAGAAGAGCCGCTTTATATATATAGATTAAGGGCAAGAGGATAACTAGGGAAAGAGTAGGGCCCATTAGGGAACAAAGTGGCAAGCTGTGTGTAGAGCCAGAAGATGTAGGTGGGGTTTTAAATGAATTTTTTGCATCTGTGTTCACTATGGAGAAGGACGATGTAGACATAGAAATTGGGCAGGGGGACTGTGATATACTTGAACATATTAGCATCGAGAGGGAGGAGGTACTAGCGGTTTTAGTAGGCTTAAAAGTGGATAAATCCCCAGGCCCAGACGAGATGTATCCCAGGCTACTATGTGAGGCAAAGGAGGAGATTGCAGGGGCTCTGACACAAATTTTCAGAACCTCTCTGGCCACAGGGGATGTGCCAGAGAACTGGAGAACAGCTAACGTAGTACCATTATTCAAGAAGGGTAGTAGGGATAAACCAGGGAATTACAGGCCAGTGAGCCTAACATCAGTGGTAGGGAAATTATTGGAAAAAATTCTGAGGGACAGAATTAGTCTCCACTTGGAGAGGCAAGGATTAATTAGGGATAGCCAGCATGGCTTTGTCAAGGGAAGATCATGTCTGACCAATTTGATTGAATTTTTCGAGGGGGGTGGCTACGTGTGTGGATGAGGGTAGTGCAGTGGATGTGGTTTAAATGGATTTCAGTAAGGCTTTTGATAAAGTCCCGCATAGGAGACTGGTCAGGAAGGTAAGAGCCCATGGGATCCAGGGTGCCTTGGCACATTGGATCCAAAACTGGCTTAGTGGCAGAAGGCAGAGGGTGATGGTGGAAGGTTGTTTTTGTGACTGGAAGCCTGTGTCCAGTGAGGTACCGCAGGGATCGGTGCTGTGTCCCTTGCTGTTTGTGGTCTACAATAATGATTTGGATGTGAATGTAAAAGGTATGATCAGTAAGTTCGCAGATGACACGAAAATTGGTGGGGTGGTAAATAGCGAGGAGGGAAGCCTCAGGCTACAGGACGATATAGATGGGTTGGTCAGATGGGCGGAACAGTGGCAAATGGAATTTAACCCTGAAAAGTGTGAGGTGATGCATTTTGGACGGACTAACAAGGCAAGGGAATACACAATGAATGGTAAGACCCTAGGAAAGACAGAGGATCAGAGGGACCTTGGTGTGCATGTACATAGATCCCTGAAGGCAGCAGAACAGGTGGATAAGGTGGTTAAAATATGGTAAACCACTGTTATACCTGTCTGTATGTGTATGTGTATTCCACTAGGTACAGGTCTGGACATGCCTCGGCTGACTCCTCCCACTATTCCAGGTATATAAGTGACTACCTCCCAGTCCCTTAGGATTCTGGACGGGTCGACCACTCGAGACAAGACCTTCATTCTTTAGTTAATAAAAGCCTGGTTGTTACTCGCTTAACCTCAGTCTTTTGAGTAATTGATGGCGCATCAATTTTATTAACTAAATTTTTATAATGGAGAAGATCCTCACACCAGCATGCCTGGACCTGGACAGTCGGGAAGCGGACGCTTCCACCAAGTTTGCTCACTGGCTCACGTGCTTCGAGACATTCCTGACTGCCTCCACTGCGGTCGTAACGGATGCGGACAAACTGTCTGTCCTGATCTCCAAGGTGAACCACCGAGCGTACTCAGTCATCCGGGACGCGACCTCGTACACAGCCGCCCTCCAGCTCCTCAAGACCCAGTACACGCGCCCTGTGAACGAAGTATACGCCAGGCACCTTCTGGGGAGTCGCAAGCAACAACCTGGGGAATCGACTGAGGAATACCTCCAAGCACTATCCGTGCTTGGCCGGGCCTGTGGGTATAAGACGGTAACGCCCGCTAAGTACACGGAGGAACTGATCCGGGATGCCTTCGTAGCGGGCCACAGGTCCAACTACACCCGACAGCGACTGCTGGAGCAGAGTGACCTCACCCTCGACAAAGCCTCCGAAATTGCACTAACGCTGGACGCAGCCTACCGGGGCATGGATGCCTACTCCTCTGCACCGTGGACGCCGCGGGGAACGACAACCTGGGACACGGTAGGACAGCCCCATAGCACCGTGCCACCCCAGCCACAGCCCAACAACGGCCCAACTACCGCAGCAGTGTCCCAAAGCCAGACAGCAGTATCCCAAGGCCAGAAATGCTACTTCTGTGGCCAGGCCAAACACCCCAGAGCGTGCTGCCTGGCGAAGAATGCGACCTGCTCGGGCTGCGGGAAAAAGGGACACTACGCCAGCGTCTGCAAGGCCAAAGCCACCCCGAACGCCAGCAGCGCCGCGTGTGGGCCGGGCGAGCCGCCATCTTGGGCCCCCAACAGCGCCGTGTGTGGGCCGTGTGGGCCGCCATCTTGGGCCTCCCCAGCCATGTGCGAACCACCGCAGCAGCAGCCATCTTGGACGACTCCAGCCACATGGGAATCATGGACGCCGCCATCTTGGACACCAGCCGGGATGCAGCAGACCGCCAACCCCCCCCCATCTGATACCCACAGCGACACACCGACCCCTACGCTGGCCTCTGTTACGCTGGACCAAACGAGACCGCACCAACTAGCTCGGTCCAAAATGGACGTTAAGGTAAACGGCCATGCAATAAACTGCCTTTTTGACTCCGGGAGCACAGAGAGCTTCATCCACCCCGACACGGTGCGGCGTTGCTCTCTCCCAGTCCTGCCTGCGCACCAGCGGATTTCTATGGCCTCCGAGTCCCAGTCAGCGGACATTGGCGGCTACTGCGTGGTGACACTAGTAGTAGAAGGGACTGTGTTCAATAATTTTAAACTCCTGGTCCTGCCCGACCTCTGCACTGCCGTTCTACTGGGGTTGGATTTCCAGTGCCACCTCAAAAGCGTTACGATGGCGTACGGTGGCCCCCTCCCCCCACTCACAGTCCGCAGCCAGCAGCCTCCAAATTGCCCGCCGCGCACCAGATGCAACCTCTCCACACTCAGAGTCCCACCCCCCCACTGTTTGCTAACCTCACCCCCGACTGTAAGCCCATCGCCACAAAGAGCAGGCGATACAGTGCCGGGGACAGGGTTTTCATCAAAATTGAAGTGGAGCGGCTCCTGAAGGAGGGGATTATTGAGGGCAGCTCCAGCCCCTGGCGAGCCCAAGTTGTGGTCGTTAAGACTGGCGAGAAACAACGCCTGGTCATCGACTACAGCCAAACAATAAACCGCTACACCCTGCTGGACGCCTACCCACTCCCCCGCATAGCTGACATGGTCAACCAGATCGCGCAGTACCGCGTCTTTTCGACCATTGACCTGAAATCAGCGTACCACCAGCTCCCCATCCGCCCTGAAGACCGCCAGTATACTGCTTTTGAGGCAAACGGCCGCCTCTATCACTTCCTTAGGGTTCCCTTCGGCGTTACCAACGGGGTCTCCGTCTTCCAAAGGGAGATGGACCGGATGGTCGATCAAAACGCGCTGCAGGCCACTTTCCCTTACCTAGACAATGTGACCATCTGCGGCCATGACTTGCAGGACCATGACGCAAACCTCGAGAAATTCCTCCGCACCGCCCAACTCCTGAATCTGACATATAACAAGGAGAAGTGCATATTCCGCACAGACCGCCTCGCCATCCTTGGCTGTGTTGTGGAACACGGGGTCATCGGTCCCGACCCGGACCGGATGCGTCCCCTTATGGAACTCCCACTGCCCCACTGCCTAAAAGCCCTGAAGAGGTGCCTAGGGTTTTTTTCCTACTACGCTCAGTGGGTCCCCTACTATGCAGACAAAGCCCGTCCGCTGATCAAATCCACCTCTTTTCCCCTGATGGCAGAGGCCCACTCGGCCTTCCACCGTATCAAGGAGGACATTGCTAAAGCCACCATGCACGCAGTGGACGAATCCATCCCCTTCCAGGTGGAAAGCGATGCGTCCGACTTCGCTCTGGCCACCACCCTTAATCAGGCGGGGAGACCTGTGGCATTCTTCTCACGAACCCTCCAGGGCCCGGAGACCAGACACTCCGCGGTCGAGAAGGAGGCCCAGGCTATTGTGGAGGCTGTGCGTCATTGGAGGCACTACCTGGCCGGAAAACGATTTACCCTGCTCACTGACCAGCGTTCAGTTGCTTTTATGTTCAACAACAAGCAGAGGGGCAAAATCAAAAATGACAAGATCTTGAGGTGGAGAATCGAACTTTCCACCTACAACTACGAGATCTTGTACCGGCCTGGGAAGCTCAATGAACCCCCAGATGCCCTATCGCGTGGCACCTGCGCCAGCGCGCAGATCGATAGGCTGAGGGCCCTCCACAATGACCTCTGCCACCCGGGGGTCACCGGGTTCTTCCACTTCATCAAGGCCCGCAACCTGCCTTACTCCATCGAGGAGGTCAGGACCATGACCAAGAACTGCCAAGTCTGCGCTGAGTGCAAACCGCACTTTTATAGACCAGACAGAGCCCACCTGATAAAAGCCACTCGCCCTTTCGAACGCCTGAGCGTCGATTTTAAAGGGCTTCTCCCCTCCTCCGACCGCAATGTGTACTTCCTCAACATCATTGACGAGTACTCCCGTTTCCCGTTCGCTATCCCCTGCTTGGACATGACCAGTGCCACGGTCATTAAATCTCTGAACAGCCTCTTCACCCTGTTCGGTTTCCCCAGCTATATCCATAGCGACCGGGGCTCATCGTTTATGAGCGACGAACTCCGCCAGTACCTGCTCGCTAGGGGTATAGCCACAAGCAGGACCACCAGTTATAACCCCCGGGGGAACGGACAGGTGGAAAGAGAGAATGCAACAGTTTGGAAGGCCGCCCTACTAGCCTTAAAGTCTAGGGGCCTTCCGACCTCCCGCTGGCAGGAGGTGCTCCCCGATGCGCTCCACTCGATTCGGTCACTGCTCTGCACTGCCACCAATGCCACCCCTCACGAGAAAATATTTGTCTTCCCAAGGAAGTCCACATCGGGGACATCGTTACCGCCATGGCTGACGTCCCCAGGGCCAGTACTACTGAGAAGACACGTGAGGGCCAATAAAATGGACCCCCTGGTCGAGAGGGTCGACCTCCTCCACGCCAACCCCCAGTACGCTTACATTGCATACCCGGACGGGCGGGAGGACACAGTCTCCATACGAGACCTCGCACCCTCGGGGACCGCTGTAGGGCGGGAGGACACAGTCTCCATACGAGACCTCGCACCCTCGGGGACCGCTGTAGGGCGGGAGGACACAGTCTCCATACGAGACCTCGCACCCTCGGGGACCGCTGTAACCCACTACCCATTACCACCCCCCCCACGACCCGATATCCAACCCCAGCAGCCGGCTCGCCTTGGACCGTCACCCACGAGGACTACACTCCAGGGTCCCAACCTACACGGGACGCGATGCCGGGAGCTCCACCACCCCTGCCGTCGCCACGTCGATCACAGCAGCAGACAAGACCTCCGGAGAGACTCCAATACACGAACTTTTAAATACACTTCACCCCGCTGGACTCATTTTTAAACAAGGGGTGAATGTGGTAAACCACTGTTATACCTGTCTGTATGTGTATGTGTATTCCACTAGGTACAGGTCTGGACATGCCTCGGCTGACTCCTCCCACTATTCCAGGTATATAAGTGACTACCTCCCAGTCCCTTAGGATTCTGGACGGGTCGACCACTCGAGAAAAGACCTTCATTCTTTAGTTAATAAAAGCCTGGTTGTTACTCGCTTAACCTCAGTCTTTTGAGTAATTGATGGCACATCAAAAAAGGCATATGGGATACTTACCTTCATTAGCCGAGGCATAGAATATAAGAGCAGGGAGGTTATGATGGAGCTGTACAAAACGCTGGTAAGGCCACAGCTGGAGTACTGTGTTCAGTTCTGGTCGCCACACTATAGGAAGGATGTGATTGCTTTGGAGAGGGTGCAGAGGAGATTTACCAGGATGTTACCTGGGCTGGAGCGCTTCAGCTATGAAGAAAGACTGGACAGGCTGGGGTTGTTTTCCTTGGAGCAGAGAAGGCTGAGGGGGGACCTGATTGAGGTGTACAAAATTATGAGGGCCATAGATAGGGTAGATAGAAAGGAACTTTTCCCCTTAGTAGAGGGGTCAATAACAAGGGGGCATAGATTCAAGGAAAGGGGCGGGAGGTTTAGAGGGGATTTGAGGAAAAACTTTTTCACCTAGAGGGTGGTTGGAATCTGGAACTCACTGCCTGAAAGGGTGGTAGAGGCAGGAACCCTCACAACATTCAAGAAGCATTTGGATGAGCACTTGAAATGCCATAGCATACAAGGCTACGGACCAAATGCTGGAAAATGGGATTAGATTAGTCAGGGCTTGATGGCCGGCGGGGACGCGATGGGCCGAGGGGCCTCTTTCTGTGCTGTATAACTCTATGACTCTATGGCCTAGAAATTGGGTATAGCCCCGCTTGAGGCGTTAGAACTGGCGCTGCGCAATGTTTATAGCCAGACGAAACTTATCACTGCCTGGTGAGATATTGGGTTGCATCGCCCCCAAAGGGGATTGAGGCGCGAACTCAGATGTTGCACGAGGCTCCTAAGGCGCAAAAGTTCAGGCGCTACCCAATATCGGCGCGGATGGGCGCAGCGCAGGTGATCTCAATTACCGGAAACCACGAGACTTCCAGGCGCCGGCCGGCTCTTAAAGGGGTGGGTCAGTCAGCCTGAGCTGCCACACTCAACGCCCTGTAGGCCTCAGAATCGGCGCTCGCCCTTCTCTGGCGCAAGAAACTTGGTCAGGATGGAGAAGGTGAGACAGAGAGCAGAGCGCTTCAGCACTGAGGCTCGGGACCAGTTGGTGTCTGCAGTTGAGCGCTGTCGAGATGTTCTGTATCCTGACAATGGCAAGAGGCCGAATCAAAAGGCTTACCGGCGATCTTGGAGGGAGGTTTCTCTGAGGGTCAACTCCAGCAGCATGGCAACCAGGACCCCTGTTCAGTGCAGGAAGAAATTCAACGACCTTACTCGGGTCATTAGCGTGAGTGTTGGTTATGCAAACTTCTGATTCCCTCCATCTGCACCTGACTTCGAGGACCTTGTTGCCATGATGCCCCAATGGCCATCTGTCAGCAAGCACCCATGGCCCTTTCTGGGCACACACATGGACATTTCACTCAAGGCTACATGTAAGGGCCCTTGAACCATGAGGGGCATGAGATGATCTCTCAAGGCCTCATGTAAGAGCTCTTGCACCATGGAGGGCATGAGATGATCTCTCAAGGCCTCATGTAAGAGCTCTTGCACCATGGGGGGCATGAGATGATCTCTCAAGGCCTCATGTAAGGGCTCTTGCACCATGGGGGGCATGTGATGATCTCTCAAGGCCTCATGTAAGGGCTCTTGCACCATGGGGGGCATGCGATGATCTCTCAAGGCCTCATGTAAGGGCTCTTGCACCATGGGGGGCATGAGATGATCTCTCAAGGCATCATGTTACAGAACTTCCCCTTCTTTCCCCTGCAGTCCAAGCTGGTGGCGAAGCGAAAGGACCAGACTCGAACCGATGGCGGGCCTCCACAAGTCGTCACTCTGACGGATCTCGAGGAGAGAGTGCACCAGATTCTTGGAGGACGTCGGTCTGGACTGCAGCTGCCGACCCCATTTCCGACAGCGAGGGTAAGGCTCTCTCCTTTTTCAGCTGTTTCCTTCCACTTGGTCCCCCCGCCAGCATGCTTCCTCAGTGTGCAGCCATGTCAGAGCCTTGCCGCAATCTGGCATGCCTTTCCGCCAACCTGTCCTTTTGCTAAAGCCACTCTTCCACCTCCCTGCTTTCAGATGATGCATCACCAACTCGAGCTCAATGCCCTGAAGCTGCCAGTGCCAGTGCCTCCGGAGGCAAGGATCAGGAGGAAGCCGGACCATCCGTTCCAATCTCAGGGGAGCATACACATCTACAGACTGGGGATAGTAGTTCCCTGGAGGGGAGGGGGTGGGGCTCTGAGGATCAGCCAGTTGACGGAACAAGCGGCATGCAGCAACGCAAGGGAGGTAGGCAAGTTCGGCCACCGTCTCCCCGGAGGGCAAGGCAGGTAGTGATGACTGCTGCACAGAGTGCAGAGGAGGTGCGTCACCTGGCTGAAATGAGCACCCAGGCCCAGCTCAGGCACACTGAGCTGATGGCTGCAGTGGGGAGGATGCCTCAGTCAATAGATACACTGGCAAAGAGTGTGTTGGACTTCGGGGCAACAATGGAGAGGACTCTCCAGGGCTTCGGGGCACCAATGGACAGGACTGTCCAGGGCTTCAGGCCAACAATGGAGAGGACTCTCGAGGGCTTCGGGGCAACAATGGAGAGGACTGTCCAGGGCTTCGGGCCAACAATGGAGAGGACTGTCCAGGGCTTCGAGGCTGCTATGGAAAGGACTGTTCAGGGCTTTGGACAATCCCTGGAAAGGTCTGTCCAGGGCTTGTCCGAGGCAGTGGTGCGGTCAGCACCGGCCTTGTCCGAAGCAATGGAAAGAACTGTCCAGGGCTTCTCCGAAGCACTGGCACCTGGCTCACAGGTCCTCACTGCTGCCACGCAGTCACTTGCCGGCCTCGTCCACACCCAGATTGAGGCAACGCGAACTCTCACTGCAGCCACCCTATCTGCATCAGCTAGGATCACCCCGGGCCCTTCCAGTCCCATAGAAGGCCAAGAATCAGTGGAGCATGCGATTGTGGTGGATGAGCCGAGCCGGTCCCCTCAGAGAGTCAGTGTGTCGTCCGACCATGGTGCAGGTGTCCTCTCTCGGCAGGTGACCATTGCACATGCCAGCGCTGGTACATCTGCAGTGCAGCTGCCACCACCTGCAGGGCACACTGCTTCCAGCCATGCTCAGATCAAGCATCCTGCGTCCGCACCCTCCAAGCCCAGAGGTCGGCCAGGCTGTCCCTCAGGGGCTTCTGCGCTTCCACACAGTCAGCAGGCGTCCCCCAGCCTTCACCCCGCCACTGGGGTTCAATTACGTAGCAGCAGCAGGGAGGGAAGGGGCCGTCCGCGAAAGAGAAGTCGTTCTCCATCAAGGGGCCAGCAGTAGAGGGAGGTGCTGAGATGTTTCCTTGGCCAAATTCAGGGACACCCTTACCTGTTGTAATTGTTGGAAATGGTTTGTTTAGTTTTGCGGCTTTGCCGAAGAGTTAACTGTTATTTTGTTAGTTATGGTTTCTGTTGACATGACGTTGTTTTGCTGTAATGAAAGACTTTTGTGACAATAAAGAGAAGTTTTAATGTGCTATGGTGCACGTGACTAATTACAGTGATGCTGGCCTTTAGAGGCTTTCAAACATTCAAAGTGCGCAGGAGTAAAGACACTCATCATTCCGCCAGAGGGGCCTTGAAACGAGTCCTCATGAGCCTTTGACGGATGGCCCTTCCACTTTCAGGAGCCCTTCCATCTTCCTCCTCCTCCTCCTCCTCCTCCTCCTCGTCCGCATGCTCCTCCTCCTCTTCCTCCTCCGCCTGCTCTTCCTCCTCCTCCTCCTCCTCCTCCTCCTCGACCGCCTGCTCTGCTGGTCGTTGAGGGACAGCTGGAATTGGCTGGGTGCGTCGAATCGCCAAGTTGTGGAGCATGCAGCAAACGACGACGATGTGACCCACTTGCTCCAGCGAGTACTGCAGGGCTCCCCCCGAATGGTCAAGACATTGGAAACACTTTTTGAGCACACCAATAGTGTGCTCTACAATGTTCCTGGTCGCCTGATGGCTGCTGTTGAACAGCTCTTCTGCTGGGGTGGCGGACACACAGAGTGGTGTCATCAGCCATGGGCAGAGAGGATAGCCCTTGTCCCCAATAAACCAGCCTCGTGGTCGAGCCGGCCCCTCAAAAAGGTCACAATCTGAGGTCTACCGCAGGATAAAGGCATCGTGGCTGCTCCCTGGGAATTGGGCGTTGACTGCCATGATGATTTGGCGGTGGTCACAGACCAGCTGCACGTTGAGGGAGTGGAACCCCTTGCGGCTGCAGAAGTCCTCAGGATTCTGGAATGGCACCCTCAAAGCCACGTGTGTACAGTCAATCGCCCCCTGCACCATGGGGAAGTCCGCAATAGCAGCGAAGCCCTGCGCGCGCTCCGTCTGCTTTTCCAGGGTCAGAGGGAAGGTGATGAATTGACGCCTTCGCCTATGAAGGGCAGCTGTAACTTGCCGGATGCAACAGTGGACTGCAACCTGAGAGATATTCGCAATGTCCCCAATGGCTGACTGAAAGGATCCGTTGCCATAAAAATTGAGGGCAACAGTCAGTTTAACGGCCACCGACAGAGAGGCCCTGCACCGTAGACGCGGCTGCAGATCCTCAGCAAGCAGGTGGCACAGCTCGGTAACAACGTCCCTCCCGATTCGGAGCCTTCGCACACACTGCTCCTCCGACATGTCAAGGTATGACACCTGCTGCCTAAAGACCCTCGCAGCATACCCTCGGATTGGCCGACCTCCATTGCCCCTCCTCCTTCTGGCCAATCCCGGCCCTCTCTCCCGCCGTCTCTCTGCCCCTTCATAGTGTTCGGCCATGAGGCGGTCGCCCTCCAAAGCATCTCCCATTCCCATGCCAGTTGGTCAAAAGACCGTTAGGTCTAGTGCTCCAACTGCTCCGGACAGGTTTGAAGGTCCCAAGTGCTCTAATGCTAAATTCCAAAAACTCTGCTCCACAGTAGCTCACCAACTCTCTCCACCAACGATCGCAATGAACAGGCCAAGTGGCTGAAGCTTCTATACTAGAGCTGTCCCCTTTAAATAGCGCCCCCCGACTCTGAGAAGGGCCTGCTAACGCTCCTTCGAACTGTCACTAATAGCGCTAGGCGTAAAGGCTCCGGGCGCCACCCAATATCCGCTCAGGCGCCCCTAAAAGACGTTGCACACTGAAATGACGTCATGATCTGCTTGCGCTCACGAGTGCGCGCAAACACTTAGCGCAGGCGTTAACTGTATAGTCAATATGGGAGTTGTCGCTACCTTCATTGCGCCCGCCCCAACATTGGGTAATGCCCCAATTCTCGGCCTCTTTAGGCGCTAACCGCTGGCGCAAACAACCGAATTTCTAGGCCTATGACTCTATGACTCACATTTAGTTTAAAATTGGACCCTTAATGATTCACACCGGACCTCTAATACTCCACCCCGTGGTTCAACTCTAGGGACCAGAATGTAACCATCTTGGTAAACCAAGGGCAGAATATACAAAGTTGTCTAAATAAACTAATGTTGGGAGCCAAGGAGATGATCGCACTCAGCATGCTGAGCAGTTAAATTTTCAGCCCCACTTGCTGCCAACTCGATTGACTAGTTAACACTGGGAACTCACAGAATGTGGAATTACAGGTAGAAATCCATACACTGTGTTTGAAACACATCACCTCCCCCCACCAGGATGACACCGTTTTTTGATTTTAAAATTGTTTCTATTCATTTTTCTTTCTCTTTTGTTTTGTTTCTCTTCTCATTTTACATTTAGTTTTACTTTTCTAAGAGCAATACTTTCCACAGTTCACAAATTTTAGTGTCAAAAATGGGCAGGCACTTCTGGTAGGAAGTGTTAATGGACTATTAAACTATATTTAGTGCTCCTCTGAAGATGGCTCCTATCAAAAATACATTTAGAAAAATGAAAGAAAAGTAGCTTTTTCACTGTTAAAAGCAAAAATTTTAAAAAATGTGGTTTGAAATTGCACTGTGTGATATTTTAATTTTTTTAAATTTATTTGTTCACAGGATGTGTGTCACTGGCAAGGCCAGCATTTATTGCCCATCCCCAATTGCCCCTGAGAAGGTGGTGGTGAGCTGCAGTCCATTTGGTGAAGGTACTCCCACAGTGCTGTTAGGGAGGGAGTTCCAGGATTTTGACCCAGCGACGATGAAGGATCGGTGATATATTTCCAGGTTAGGATGGTGTGTGACTTGGAGGGAACTTGGAGGTGGTGATGTTCCCATGCGCCTGCCCTTGTCCCTCTAGATGGTAGAGGCTGTAGGTTTGGGAGGTGCTGCCGAAGAAGCCTTGGCAATTTGCTGCAGTGCATCTTGCAGATGGTACACACTGCAGCCACGGTACGCCGGTGGTGGAGGGAGTGAATGTTTAAGGTGGTGGATGTGGTGCCAATCAAATGGGCTGCTTTGTCCTGGATGGTGTCGAGCTTCTTGAGTGTTGTTGGAGCTGTACTCATCGAGGCAAGTGGAGTGTATTGTATCACTGTCCTGACTTGTGCCTTGTAGTTGGTGGAAATGCTTTGGGGAGTCAGGGGGTGAGGCACTCACCGCAGAATACCCTGGCTCTAACCTGCTCTTGTAGCCACAGTATTTATGTAGCTGGTCCAGATTTATTTCTGGTCAATGGTGACCCCCAGAATGTTGATGGTGGGGGATTCAGCGATGGTAATGCCATTGAATGTCAAGGGGCAGTGGTTAGATTCGCTCTTGTTGGAGATAGTCATTCTCTGGCACTTGTGTGGTGCGGTTTTTACTTGCCTCTTATCAGCCCAAGCCTGAATGCTGTCCGGGCCTTGCAGCATGCGGGCATGGACTGCTTCATTATCTGAGGAGTTGTGAATGGCACTGAACACTGTGCAATCATCAGCGAACATCCCCACTTCTGACCCTATGATGGGGGGAAGGTCACTGATGAAGCAGCTGAAGATGGTTGGGCCTAGGACACTGCCCTGAGGAACTCCTGCAGGGATGTCCTGGGGCTGAAATGATTGGCCTCCAACAGCCACAACCATCTTCCGTTGTGCTCGGTATGATTCCTGCCAGTGGAGAGCATTCTCACTAATTCCTAATGACTTCAATTTTACTAGGGCTCCTTGATACCACATTCAATCAATTGTTACCTTGATGTCAAGGGCAGTCACTCTCACCTCACCTCTGGAATTCAGCTCTTTTGTCCATGTTTGGACCAAGGCTGTAATGAGGTCGGGAGCTGAGTGCTCCTGGCGGAACCCAAACTGAGAATCAGTGAGCAGGTTATTGGTGAGTAGATGCCGTTTGATAGCACTGTCGATGACACCTTAATCACTTTGCAGGTGATCGAGAGTAGACTGATGGAGGGGTAATTGGCCGGATTGGATTTGTCCTGCTTTTTGTGGATAAGGCATACCTGGGCAATTTTCCACATTGTTGTTAGATGCCAGAGGTGTAGCTGTACTGGAACAGCTTGGCTACAGGCGTCGCTAGTTCTGGAGCACAAATCTTTAGCACGACAGCCAGGGCCCATAGCTTTTGCTGTGTCCAGTGCGTTCAGTTGTGAATCGAATTGGCCGAAGACTGGCTTCTGTGATGATGGGGACCTCAGGAGGAGGCCGAGATGCATCATCCATTCGGCACTTCCGGCTGAAGTTTGTTGCAAACGCTTCAGCCTTGTCTTTTGCACTCACGTGTTGGGCTCCGCCATCATTGAGGAAGGGGATGTTCATGGAGTCTGCTCCTCCCGTTAGTTGTTTAATTGTCCACCACCATTCACGACTGGATGTGGCAGAACGGCAGAGCTTTGATCTGATTCGTTGGTTGTGGGATCGCTTAGCTCTGTCTATAGCATGCTGTTTCCGCTGTTTAGCATGTGTGTAGTCCTGCGTAGGTTCACCATGTTGGCACCTCATTTTTCGGTACGCCTGGTGCTGCTCCTGGCATTTGTTCAAATTTGGGACAGAGATGTTTCATAGGAATATGTTAACATTACTAATATCAAAAAGCATGCTTTCAGGGCAACGCACAATTACACAGGGTATGAGAAATTGATTTGGAAGCATTTAACATCAGGACAGACATGAGGTTGGTGAGTTTAATGAAAGGTAAGATTTCAAATTCTCACTGCAGCAGTGACAGAGATGAATAGAACAGAGAAGATTTCTGCTCAGAAAATCACCATCCATTGCCGAGTATCTTGCAGTACACCAGTGAGCAGAGAGGAGAGGGTCCCTGGGATGAGAGGGCTGTCCTATGAGGAGAGATTATGTAGAATGGGCCTCTACTCTCTGGAGTTTAGAAGAATAAGAGGTGATCTCATTGAAACATATAAAATTCTCAGGGGGATTGACAGGGTAAATGCTGAGAGATTGTTTCCCCTGGCTGGAGTGTCTAGAACTAGGAGACATAGTCTCAGGATAAGGGGTCGGCCATTTAAAATTGAGATGAGGAGGAATTTCTTCACTCAGAGGGTTGTGAATCTTTGGGATTCTCTACCAAAAAAGGGCTGTGGATGCTGAGTCATTGAGTATATTCGAGGCTGAGATAGATAGATTTTTGGACTCTAGGGGAATCAAGGGATATGGGGATCGGGCGGGAAAGTGGAGTTGAGTTCGAAGATCAGTCATGATCTTATTGAATGGCGGAGCAGGCTCAAGGAGCCGTATGGCCTACTCCTGCTCCTAATTCTTATGTTCTTATGTTCTCAGGAGTTCATGGCCCTGGAATTCCACGGATCTTCTGAGTAAGTTCGGCAGGACCCCAACTGAACCTTGAAGGGAATGGGAAAAACCTGGTTACATTCAGTTGCTGCTATTTCTGTGAGTATCTGGGTTGTGCTGCAAAGGGTCGAACTTCTGTCTGCCCCTTGCAAGGCAGATGACAGGTTGGGGTTGGGACCAGGCTAGGAGTGGTGATTCCTTAAGCTGGGAGTTCTCACTTCTGGCCCTGGATGGGAATCCAGAGTATCACTAGCAGCTGCTAAGCCAAGTAAGATAAGATATACTGGCCTCCACAAGAGCACATGTAAGCCACATCTATGGGGCCCAGACTGCCTAGTGGCCTGGATCCCAGAAAAAGGAATATATATTTTGTAAATTCCTTGGATCAGGCCCCTTGTTCGGGGACCTATCAGAGCAATACCAGTGTTGGGGACGGGGGTGGGGGGCGGTGGGGCTGTAAAACTCCCCTTACGGGTGGGCAGATGGGAGGCTGGCCGAATTTCTGCTTGCCTGGGGTAGACTGTGCCAAAGAATTGCCCCAGGTGACACCTCCACCTGCTCACCCCATGCATATGTGGTAATTTCCCCGTGATCCCGCAAACTCCAACAGGAGTCAATGCTGGAGGGCACAAGCGGGCATGATCCTGACGCTCAGATCACCATCCATGGAATTTCATGGCCCGTATCCTGTGTGTTTAATGTGCTTTTGGGGTGCTTTTTCCCCTTCTATGCCCTGAACTTTGTGTGTTGATTGCTGATTTGTCTTATATTGCTGAGAAGTATCAGTGATGGATGGCTGCATATCACCAGAGGAGAACAAATTCCACCTGCAACTAACCCTGATGTGCCTACAATAGGGAGATGGGTCTCCTTTGCTGGAGTTACTAAGGGCTGTTTACCTTCAGGGGTTCCTATAACTAACAGAAACCTAGAGGAAAGTTTGCCTCTACAGATGATGACTGACAGCCCCTGTATCCCACATTCGCCTTCCACATTTAAAAAATTAACTTCTAGAAATAAAGAAACTGGAAGGGGAATCTTCATCAAATAAGAAGTCCCATGTCTATTGCCCTCTGCCCCAGTTTCTAAAGATCAATACTCCAGCCATCTGATAAAATTACGACAAGATTGCTATTTTTATCAGGTTGTTAGTTCTAAAAGCTAACAAACAGCCAGTTAAAGGTTAAACAACATGATTGATGTTTGTTTACATGGTCATGACTGAATATGTTTGACAATTCAGAAAAACCTGTCCAGTTATTTTAACAGATTCCAGAACTACTGAATAGTTAGACACAAGTCTATTTAGTGTCTGCCTTTCAACAAATGGTTTCATAGATAAATGTGAAAACCTGATAGATATTTGTTTAAGGAGGTCCAGCTGGTGTGGATAAGAACCCACTTCGATAGCAAATATTGACACAAGCCGGTGTGCTTTTATGTTGTTCAAAACATACAACTGTCAAGAGCTCAGTAAGCAAACACAGACAGGTATAGGAACTGGTAGTAATGCTTGGGTTAATGTTTGCTCTGACCTAGTGCTGTTTGTATATGCCTTCGATTGTATGCAGCATGTTGCCAATGACCTTGTTTTACAGCCACATTGCTGATGGTTAGTCAGAGCCACTACTTGCATAGAAATACATTGCATATATGGCTTAAGGAGATGTGTTCCTTTTTTTGGGATGAAAACTTGTCTGTATTCTAGTTAGTAAGCCTAACAAATAAGCATGGCTTGAAATGGTCTAGAATGATATAAGCTGCAACAGTTTCCAAAAGAAAACAATATTAAAATCAATTTTAGTGATTTTTTGGTGCCCATCAAAGTGAGGAATGAAAGACGGGGAAGTGAACAATTCTTCATTTTCATATTGCTCCAATGTCAAATGTAGAATAAAATATCAACTGTAGACCTGCCATCACTGTATCAATCTCGATACTCAGAGCCAATACAATGCCCCAGAATCCATTGTGTTGTAGGAATTGCCTCTAATTCCTATCTAAGAACTGAGTTCGACTCAGGCGTTCAAACAAACGAGTTTTAATGCAAAACTAACGAGTTTAAACAGTTTGTACAGGAGAACCATGAAAACAGGTCTTTGCTGGTCGGAGGCTGTACGAGGACTGCCAGGGCAGTCCCGTGGATGGCGTCATGACGTCATGATGTTTTTCCCGCACTTGGGCGGTCACGTGATTAGCGGCATGATGTCATCGCGTTTACCCGTGCTTTGCCGCCGTCTTAAAGGGACCGTGCCCCGTGCATGCAAACAGTATGTACAAACACAGAAATCACTAACAGACTGGTACAGGCTTAGGTTGGAGTCAAACCTCGTTAAAGGGAATTATGTACAGTTGCTCAAAGTCCCTCAGTGGCTCTGCCACATGTGCCCCCCCAGAATTCTCTTTAACGGAAAAAGTCAAACGGTGAGGGGGTCTGACAAGCCTGTCAGAACGACTCCTGTACTCCCGAAGCGGAGGCTGCTGGATGGCTGGCGGTCAAGCGGGCGATTGCACTTGATCCGGTGTGACGACGATGGGTGGCTGACCTCGTCTTGGCGGCTGTGCTGTCTCGAATGGGCGGTCGAGGTCCAAGTGTGCTGGCTTTAAACGGTCGACTGAAATGTGGTCCGGTTTACCACTGACATCGACCTTGAAGGTTTTGTCTCCTGCCTCTGCTGCGAGTGCCGCGCAGTCTTCTACCTCGGATCTGGCCAGGGCAGCTTGCACCTGCTCAGGCAGCTGGCTGAGGAATAGTTCCCAGGAAAGGAAGCATTCTGGTTCGGAGCCCAGGAGTGTGAGCATTTGGCTCATCAATTCCGAAGGCTTGGAGTCCCCCAGGCCGGGCATGGCGACCAATTGACGTGCGCGCTCTGATTTAGTGAGCCCGAATACTTGCAGCAACCGCGCCTTGATGGTATCATACTTGCCCTCCGTTGGAGGGTTCCCAAGGAGACTGATGATCTGCGAGGCGGTGGAGCTTTCGAGTGCCGAGACCACGTAGAGGTATTTAGTTTGATCTGCAACGATGCCTCTCAGAGCGAACTGGGCTTCGACCTGGATGAACCACGAGGTCGCCTGCTGCTCCCAGAACTGCGGTAGCTTCAACGAAACGGCGTTGGCCTCCATGTAATGTTCTTTTTGCGAAAAACATTCGCAAAAGACAGGGTCGCCAATGTAGGAATTGTCTCTAATTCCTATCTAAGAACTGAGTTTGACTCAGGCGTTCAAACAAACGAGTTTTAATGCAATACTAATGAGTTTAAACAGTTTGTACAGGAGAACCACGAAAACAGGTCTTTGCTGGTCGGAGGCTCCACGAGGACTGCCAGGGCGGTCCCGTGGATGGCGTCATGACGTCATCACGTTTTTCCCACGCTTGGGTGGTCACGTGATTAGCGGCATGACGTCATCGCGTTTACCCGCGCTTTGCCGCAGTCTTAAAGGGACCGTGCCCCGTGCATGCAAACAGTATGTACAGACACAGAAATCACTAACAGACTGGTACAGGCTTAGGTTGGAGTCAAACCTCGTTAAAGGGAATTATGTACAGTTGCTCAAAGTCCCTCAGTAGCTCTGCCACAGTGTAACAATGTCATGACTCTGCTCTATGTACATATGCACATATATGATGTTCAACAACAACAAAAACAGCAACTTGTATAATGTCTTTAAAATAGATAAACCTGCTAAGGCACCTCACAGAGGAACAAAGGAACAGAGAATTTGTGTGAGAGTTAGGAGAGGTGACTGAAAGCTTGATCGAAGGGATTGGTTTTGAGAAGGCTTTTAAAGATAGAGAGAGAGGTAGCAAGGATGAGATGTTTAGGGATGGAGTTCCAGGGAGTGGGGCTGAAAGCTCTGTTACCAATTTGTTGAAGGATGCAGAGGACTGGATGGCACAGGAGGAGACGCATGGCTGGGGATGCTAGTGAAGCATGGCCGTGTAGGGATTTGCTGATGAGGAAGGGCATTTTAAATTTGATACATTGGGGGACAGGGAGCCAGTGTAGGTAGAATGGGAGTGATGGATGAACAGGTTTAATGAAGAACAGGATGTAGATGGTGGAGTTTTGAATGAGCTGAAGTTCTAGGATGTATTAAAAATATCACATCTAGGGGGTTAAGGCTTACTACACAGTAAAATGAATAATTTCTACTTTCATAGGGTGGGGGTTTTTGGTTCTTAGGCTGCCTTCATCTCGTCCACACTGTTGCTGAAGCCTTTATCATTTTTTTTTTACCTTAAGACTTCTTTGACAAACACCCTCCTTGCTGGCCTTCCAAGTTCCTTCCTCCCTACACAAACTCCAACTTGTCCAAATCTCTGCTGCCTGCATCCTGTCTTACATTAAGTCATGCTCTCTCACCACTTTTACCTTCACTCACTTCCCTCCTTTAAAATCCTTATTGTCTACTTCCCCTCCAAGTCCCACCCCCAGGCTTGTCCACAAGAAACTTGGGCTTTGAGGGGTGGTAGACAATGAGAATTTTAAAGGAACCAAAGGAAGGTGAGTGGTTCTATCTCCTCAGATACTATCCCACTCCCATTCAAAGTTGTTGCAATCACCTAAAAAAAAACCTCTGTCCTTGCTAATTACTGCCTCATACCCTTCCTCTCCACAGTCCTTGACTGTATTTTCACCTCCCCGTAAGGATCTATCCTTGGCACCTTCCTCTTCCTCATCTTCATGCTGCTATTTGGTGACATTGTCTGCAGATGTGAGGTGAGCTTCCACATGTATGCTGATGATACCCAAAATCACCTCTCCACCACCCCTCTTGAAGCATTTCTCTGACTTCATAATTATTTTTAACACTTGTTACAATGCTGTTCTCTAAAACACCCTGGTTGTGAAATTCGGCCCCTTAGCGCTGGCTGATAAGGCCAGTTTCGGTGAAAAAATGGCAGCCACATCGCTTCCGGCCACTTCCGGCGGGTCCTGCGGCGGCCGCCATTTTGGGCAGGTTGGCAGCGCTCACTGGAGAAATGGTAATGAGGCAGATTATGACGTCAATGAGTGTGCAACGCTGATTTGATGCACAACCTGCCATTTCGGTATTAACCGCTCCATTCAATGCCCTCTCCAAATCACGAACAGCTGAACATGCATTCAGCAGCAGGAAGGACCCCCTCCACCAGCGCTATTTAAAGGGATCACCAACAATTTGCAGATGACTTGCTTTTTGATTTCTAGTGGCTCTGTGTAAGTTTGTGCAAATGTTTGGAGCTTTCTACAGTTATGTAAAGTTGGTGAGGTGACAGGGAATGTTGCTGCAAGTGGAGAACGCCTTGCTTCTCATTTAAAGGGTTCTGCTCAAACCACTTGCTCCCAGTCAAGGGGGCTCTACCTGCAGTTTCCTTCGTGCTCAAGTATGACAGGGAGATGGAACAGAAGCAGCAAAGAAGAGGACAAGCTGCTTGCAGAGGGAATAGGAGGAGGGGAAGAATCAATGTTCCCTTTAAAATTTTATTTGCGTGCGCAGCCCCTTTAACGGGCTGTGCGGCCCATTCAAATTCTCGCGCATGAGCTGTTTTTTCTAATTAAAAGCCAGTGTGCCGCCTGCGCGGAGCTCCATACAATGGGAACATTGGGCAGGATAGCTCTCAGCAGGAGGTCTTACCCACCTAGAGATTTCCGAGGGCACTTCTTCTACCTACAATTAAGCCAGGAGCAGTGTATTCAGAGGCTCCGCTTCACCAAGGAGATGGTCACAGAACTCTGCCACCTCTTGGAACCAGACCTGCAGCCTCAGAGCAGGGTGATGATGGTGCTGCCAGTGGCCCTCAAGGTCACTGTGGCCCTCAATTTTTTCACCACTGGGTCCTTCCAGTTTGCAGCAGGCGACATAGCTAATATCTCCCAGTTCGCCATCCATCGCTGCATCCAGGAGGTCACAGAGTCTCTGTACACCAGGAGAAGGGACTTCATTGTCTTCTCTCTGAACAGAGAGAAGCAGCAAGAGTGTGCATGTGGCTTTGCCAGGATCTCGGGCTTCCCCATGCTGCAGGCGCCATTGACTACACTCACATGGCTTTGCGGGCATCGTATATAAATCCTAAGATGTACCACAACTGCAAAGTCTACCACTCACTTAATGTGCAGTTGGTGTGCGACAATGGCCAGCACATCATGATGGTGAATGCCGGTATCCTGACAGCAGTCTTGATGCCTTCATCTTGCACCACCGCAATCTTCCAGCCACCACGTCAAACCTGAGGGTCGCTTCTCGGAGACAAGGGCTATCATCTCTACACCTGGCTGATGACTCCCCTCCGCAACTCCACCACTCATGACCAGCACTTATATAATGAAAGCCATTCTGCTTCGAGGAACGTCATCGAGCAGACCATCGGGTGGTAAAGCAACGGTTCCGCTGCCCTGATCGCTCGGGAGGAGCCCTCCAGTACTCAGCGAGTGGGTGTCTCATTTTGTGGTGGTCTGCTGCATGTTCCACAACTTGCCCATCATGAGAGCACAGCCCTTGCCACAACGGCTTCCGGGACCATCTCAGGAGGAGGAGGGGTAGGAAGAGGAAGTGAAGGAACAGGAGGAAGAGGAGGAAGAGGAGGACGCAGAGAGCAGATCCCCCATTCCATACGGGCTGTCCAATGAATGAAACCACAGATCCCCGTTGCTCACCACTTCCCCAACTTACCATTCTTCTGTCACGGAACATCACAACGTCCTCCTGGGCACACAGCTGAAATGAGAGCCACCAAAAAACAAACAACCAGACATAATTTATCAATACCAACACAACACAACAACATCGGTCCAGAAGTTCCGTTCGCAGGCCTTCCGCGGGCGGAGGGCTGCGATTTGGAAAAATCTCCGCTTGGACCGGAGGGCTCCCAGGAGGCGCAGAGTTCCGTTGCTGTGCCTCTTCAAAATGCCGGTGTCCCGGGGCGCATGTAGTTCCCAGCGTCCCTGGGATCACATGAGCCATGCGGAGCCAATCAGAGCAGGGAATCTCCATTCATAGATTTGACAGGAAGACTCTCAAATCTATGAATAGAGATCAGCCCCAAAACATAAGTAAAACTTCAAATACATTTTTTTTTAAATCACATTTTTAAAATTACATAAATTAACTATTTTAAACAAAAATTTAAGTTTTTGAAAAAAAGCAATTAAAGTTTTTAATGGGGCTAAAAATAAACTTACCTTTCTTTGAAGTATTTAAAAATGATAAATCAGAGGAAAAATATTTTTTTTACTTTCTTCACCTCTTAGCCTGGTAAAAGCCTTGCCTGCTTTTACAGACGCAAGAATTGTAAGTGTTTTCTGCGGGCGGAGGGTCTCCAAAAAATGGATCTCTCCACCTGCAGAGGCCCTGCTCCAGCGCAGAGCTTTCTTGCCAGATCGGAAATGCCGGTTTCCAGCGCATGCGTAGGGATCAGAATTTCTGCCTCATCAACGAATCATTCCCTTAGTGTCTGTCCTTTGTGTTAGTTTTCCTACTCCAGGACAAAGCAACCCGCTTGATTGGCACCCCATCTACCACCTTAAACGTTCACTCCCTCCACCACCAGTGCACCATGGCTGCAGCATGTACCATCTACAAGATGCACTGCAGTAACTCACCAAGGCTTCTTAAACAGCTCCTCCCAAACCTGTGACTGCTACCACCTAGAAGGACAAGGGCAGCAGCAGCGTGCACCACCTGCACGTTCCCCTCCAAGTCACATACCATCCTGACTTGGAAATATATCACCGATCCTTCATCGTCACTGGGTCAAAATCCTGGAACTCCCTCCCTAACAGCACTGTGGGAGTACCTTCACCACACGGCCTGCAGCGGTTCAAGAAAGCGGCTCACCGCCACCTTCTCAAGGGCAATTAGGGATGGGGAATAAATGTTGGCCTTGCCAGCGATGCCCACATCCCATGAACGAATTAAAAAAAAATTCTAATGCTCCTATGCAGTTCTACCCGAGTGGCTGCAGCATGACTGGTGGAAGGTTGATGACTTTCAGTGGGGGAGACCACAGATAGCTTTGCAGAATGAACTCGAGCAGCTCTGGGCCTAGAAGGCCCGACTGTAGACTGCGCCACCTCAGTATGGGCGGCAGCAGTCTGGGCTGACTGGATGACAGGCAGCAGCAAGGGCACTAGCGAAGTGGCAGTACTGGGAGCAGGAATGCTGTCATCCTGAGAAAGGACAGCAGGTTCTTGCTCCCTGGAGCCATTGCCACTCCCCCGGGGCAGCGCCTCAGCATTCCTAGATTGCGGGACTGCTGTGAGACCCTGCAAGCCTCTTTCCACACTTGTAAATGCAGCCACGATGGCAGCAGTCTGATCTTGGGTGACAGCAAGTTGAGACTGCATGAGAGCAGTCTGAGCTACCACTGCAGCACTGAGATGGTGGGTCACTTCCGCTTGTGCTGCAATGGAAGTAGCAGCATCACCCATCACACCCAGCATCATGGTTGGTTCCACAAGTTCTCCAATGGAGATGCCTATCACTTCTATCCTGGAAATCATGGGTTCCAAGTTTCGCGCAGAACCCCGTGCAATGTTGGAGATGGACTCCTTGACACTGACAAGAGGATCTCTGGCAGGCTTGCCATAGCACCAAGCATTTCTGCGTGCATGCCCATCACCCTTCTTCTGAAGCCCGCCCCATCGATGCCATCATCCGAGTCCTGTGCAGCAGAACCTGTGTGCGAACTCTGACTCAGATATTGTTGTATCTATGCTTTAATGCGTTCAATCAAGCATGTAGATACGTCGAATTAAATCAGAGTCAGGCGGACAGGCTTATAACTGCAATCTTTACTTTATTGGTAAAATGGCCGACTGCTGCTTTCCCGGGTAATTCCCATAATGCAATGCACATTACATTACCATATTTACTGGTGTTAAACTCACACATTACATTACCGTATTGACTGGTGTCAAACTCGCAATCAATACACGACATCCCCCTTTTCCTTGGAAACAAACTTGCAGTTTACAAACAGTTGCTTACAATAACACTGCATAACTTATTTGATTTATAAACTTTTTACAAACTTGTGTCTTACCACACAACTAAATAATTCCCAGGTTTAAACATTTAACATCACCCATGCAGTTCTCGCACAGTTTATGTTGTGACATAATCAGACAGTCTTTGGGGTTTTCTTTTAACCCTTTGAGGTCTGGCTGTACTGGGTATGTCTGACATGTTGGTGTCAGTGGGTATTGCCTGTGTCACAGTGGTATGTGTGTCAGGGTCTACTATACTGTCCTCAGTCCCTTGTGTTTCCTTCTGCTCATGGAGTGTCTCCTTTGGTCCATTGGTTCTGTATTTCTTCACAAACGTAGTGTTTCTCGAGTAGCGTGCTCCTTCTGGAGATTCCACTACTACTTGACTCCCTGTTTTACTCAAAACTTTGTGCGGTGTGGCATTAAAAAGAGTGGTGAACTTGTCCACTTTGTCCTGCCGTACCAGCACCATGTCGCCAACTTCCACCTCTGAGTATTGTGTTCTCCGCTGTTCATCTGTGTACAGTTTGGACTTGCCTTTTTGTTCTGCGTCCCAGTCACGTACTTCCATGTCTGCGCACGACTCTGTGATGTCTGGCAGCTTTCCTCTCATTCTCCGTTTAAAGAGCAGCTCTGCCGGGCTCTTTCCTGTCGTGGCATGGTCAATGCTCCTGTACACAGTCACATATTTTCTAAGTTCACGTTTCCAATCTAGTCATTCTGACTGAGCAATTCTGATTCTCTTCATCAGCGATGCATTCTGGCGCTCGACTTCTCCATTAGCCTGAGCCCATTTTGCTGTCATTTTCAGGTGTTTGATCCCGTTGTTTTCACAGTATTCTTTGAATAATTCAGATCTGAATTGGGGACCATTATCAGATTTGCAGGTGATTGGCAAGCCATGACGGCTGAAGATTGACTCTAGACTATCAGTAACCTTCTCTGTTGTTGTGGAGGTCATGATGTCCTATTCATAGTAGCGACTATAATAATCAACTACCACAAGAATGGAGTGGTTGGATGACAAGGGTCCCAGTAAGTCTATAGCTACATCCTGTCCGGGGCCCTCCGGTAATGGTGTTGGTCTCAACGGTTCAGGTGGGTCGGGTCTGGCTACTATCTGACAGCCGTGGCACGCTTTACAGTGTTTTTCAGCTGCCTTGTCCATGCCAGGCCACCAAACCTTGGTTCTGAGATGTTGCTTTGTTCCAACTATTCCCAAGTGTCCTTCATGTGCTAACACCAGGGCTCGTGTGTGTAACACTGTGGGTAGCACGATGCGTGTTCCCCGAAGAACTAGGTACCCCACTACGCACAGCTCGTTTGCAATTGCTGCATAAGCTTTACAGTTCTCAAAATGTCCATTTGTGATTGCCTTCCGTACCTCAATCAGCTCTGGGTCGGTAGCAGAGGCTTCCTCCACCTCTCTAGTAGTGAGTGCTTTTGGTGTCACACAAACAGCTACAAAAAATCACAGGATTGGGGATAATATTCTGGCATGGATAGAGGATTGGCTCTCTAACAGAAAGCAGAGAGTTGGGATAAATGGTTCATTCTCAGACTGGCAATCAGTAACTAGTGGTGTTCCGCAGGGGTCAGTGCTGGGTCCCCAACTCTTTACAATCTATATTAACGATTTGGAGGAGGGGACCGAGTGTAACATATCAAAGTTTGCAGATGATACAAAGATGGGAGGGAAAGTAGTGAGTGAGGAGGACATAAAAATCCTGCAAGGGGACATAGACAGGCTAAGTAAGTGGGCAGAGATTTGGCAGATGGAATACAATACTGGAAAGTGTGAGGTTATGCACTTTGGCAGGAAAAATCATAGAGGAAGTTATTATCTTAATGGCAAGAAACTGGAAAGTACTGAAGTACAAAGGGATCTGGGGGTCCTGGTGCACGAAACTCAAAAAGTTAGTATGCAGGTGCAGCAAGTGATCAAGAAGGCCAATGGAATGTTGGCTTTTATTGCTAGGGGGATAGAATATAAAAATAGGGAGGTATTGCTGCAGTTATACAAGGTATTGGTGAGACCGCACCTGGAATACTGCATACAGTTTTGGTGTCCATACTTAAGAAAAGACATACTTGCTCTCGAGTCAATACAAAGAAGGTTCACTCGGTTAATCCCGGGGATGAGGGGGTGGTCATATGAGGAGAGGTTGAGTAAATTGGGACTCTACTCATTGGAGTTCAGAAGAATGAGAGGCGATCTTATTGAAACATATAAGATTGTGAAGGGGCTTGATCGGGTGGATGCGTTGAGGATGTTCCCAATGATGGGTGAAACTAGAACTAGGGGGCATAATCTTAAAATAAGGGGCTGCTCTTTCAAAACTGAGATGAGGAGAAACTTCTTCACTCAGAGGGTGGTAGGTTTGTGGAATTTGCTGCCCCAGAAAGCCGTGGAAGCTACATCATTAAATAAATTTAAAACAGAAATAGATAGTTTCCTAGAAGTAAAGGGAATTAAGGGTTACAGGGAGCGGGCAGGAAATTGGACATGAGTCTAGGTTCGGAATGGTCATGGCCCTGTGGGTAGTGGAGCGGGCCCAGGGGCCGTGTAGCCTGGTTCTGCTCCTACTTCTTGTGTTCTAATTCTGTGTTAGATTTCAGGAGATGGTTTTATTCCTGTTCCTGGCTGGGGTGGAGATCGCCTTTACAGAAGGTAAGTACTGTAGAAAATATAGGGACAGAGTGATCTCCTGGAAGAATTTCGATCGCCTAGATGGGTCGGAGAGGAATTTCCCAGATTTTTTCTCCCAAATTGGCCATTGGGTTTTTTATCTGGTTTTTCACCTCTCCCGGGAGATCACATGGGTTCGGGTGGGATGGAGAGTGATAGAAGATTTGAGGTTAGGATCAGATCAGCCATGATCTTATTGAATGGTGGAGCAGGCTCGAGGGGCCGATTGGCCTACTCCTGCTCCTATTTCTTATGTTCTTAAATCTCACGTATTCTTCTGAGCCATGAGAATGCCTCTCCTGTTTTGCTGTCTCCCCCAGCAATCGTGACAGTGGGTCTGCAATGTTTTGCTTGCCTGGAATGTGTATCACCTTGAAATTGTACGGCTGTAATCTAAGTACCCATCTCTCTATACGGGCACAGGGTTTAGAGTGTGGGCCGTATATCACTTGTAATGGCTTATGGTCAGTTACCAAGTTAAATTTTCGGCCATACACATATGGATGGAGCCTCTCACAGTCTGTTAAACTACGACTTACATAGCATATTGGCACCTCTTGTCCCTGTTGGTTCTGAACTAGTACTGCGCCTAAACCTACAGGACTGGCATCTGCACCTTGGTTGGTGCGTCCTTATCAAAATATGCTGAAGTGCCGGCTCTGGCCAACTCTTCCTTGAGTGCACTGAATGACTGTCTCTGTTTTGATCCAAATTTAAATGGTGTGTCTTTTCTCATCAGGCGTCGCAGTGGCTCTGATAGCGTTGCAAACTGCGGGATGAATCTGCTACTGTACCCAACGAGTCCCAAGAAACTTCTCACCTCTGTAGCATTCTCTGGTTCCCGAGCTTCTGCCACCGCTCGCACTCTCTCTGCTGTTGGTCCGATGCCCTTTTCAAACAACAGGATTCCCATGAAAATCAATCGGTCCATGTTGAATTGGCACTTCTCTGAGTTTAGTGTCAGTCCACTTTCCATTAGTCTGGTCATGACAGCGTGCAGGCGTCTGTCGTGCATTTCCTGGTCGTGTGCATGCACGATAATGTCATCTGAGCTGTTTTCAACACCCTCTATTCCAGCTAAGGCATTAGCTATCTCGTGCTGATATTGCTCACTAGCTGAAGATACACCGAATATCAGCCTCTTGTACCTGTATACGCCGTTATGTACTGCAAACGTTGTGATTTCTCGTGACTCAGGGGTCAGTTCTAGCTGGTGATAACCCCATTTCAGGTCTAGCTTACTAAACACCGTCGAGCCATTCATACCTTGGAGTATCTCATCAATGGTAGGGATTGGATATCGTTCCCTCACTATTGCCTGGTTTGCGCGTCTCATATCTAGGCATAACCTTACATCCTTATCCGCTTTTGGTACAATAACCACAGGATTTACCCATGGGGTGGGACCAGTTACAGGTTCGATAATGTCCATGTCCCTCAATTGTTTTATTTTGGCCTCTACTGCCCCCCTTAAGTTGAATGGTATACGCCTGAGTGGCTGGGCCACAGGCTTCACTTGTGGGTCGATATACAAACTGATCTGTTTTGTGTTCAGCCTTCCTACTCCCTGGAACACCTTTGGATACTGCTGTTCTAGTAGCTGTCTTACATCTACCACAGCTGAGACATCTGCGCCTATTTTTAAAACTCCCAGTTTCATGGCTGTCTCCCTTCCTAGCAACGGCCCTCCATGGCCTTTAACCACAATGAACTCCGCCTGCTCAGTTCTCTTACCTATTGTAATCCCATATGTGGATACACCTTTAACTGACAGTGGTCGGCTAGAAGCATAAGAGAATAACTTTCTCTCTGTCTTAGGGACATGTGAGTGACACTTAATGTGTTCTGACTTTAATCCTTCCCATGTATTCTCATCTATCACTTTATTAGTTGCACCCGAATCAATTAACATTCTCGGTTTACTCCCCCCACACAAAAGGTAAGTCTCTCTGTCACGTTATTTCCAGTAACAGCAAATGCACAGTTATTTTGTTCCTCTACATTGTTCACACTGTGTTTCTTTGTACCCTTTGTGTGGCATACTTTGGAGAAATGATCCTTTCCCTTGCACTTATGACATGTTTGTCCGCGTGCTGGGCATTTCGGATCTCTGCCCATGTGGTCTGTGTGTCCACATCTGTAACATTTCCTTTCGTTCCTATCGCCATTTCCCTTTGGTTTCTCTGTCGAGCTTTTTGCATAATACCCTCTTTTCTGTGTAACACGACGAACAGTATCTGTCTCCGCCTTCTCTGTACATGCCATGGCTGACATCTGCTCCTCGACGTTTTCACATTGTGAGGCCAATTGTAACGTGCGGGCGAGTGTTAGACCATGCCCTTCCTCTAGCAATTTCCTCCGCACATAGGCTGACGTGCACCTACTCAGGATAGCGTCTCTTATTTGATTATCCGCATCCCCCCAAAAGCACAGTCTTTAGCAGCCTGCCGCAAGCGAGTAGCAAATTGTTGCACAGTCTCACCTGTCTTCTGGGACAACTTATGAAAAGTCTGTCTAGCAAATGCTGCGTTGACCTGGGGCACGAAGTAGTGATTCAATGCACTAACTGCTGCCATGTAGTCTGCTGGCTCTCCTGTGTCCGGTAGAGTCGAAAAGATATCCTGGATATCTGGTCCTGCTAAGTGCAGAAGTAGAGCTCTTCTCCTCTGCTTTGTGGCACCTGTAGAGGTATCGTCGATAATGATTCCTTTGCTGTCGGCATAAAGCTCAAAAGACGTTAACCACCTCGTCCATCTTGGACCCAACGTGGCTGGCTTGGCGAAGCAAGCAAAATTTTGAATGCCGGTCTTCTCCATCCTAACTAACTAAAACTTGGGCACCTACCTATTTAAAATGATTCCTTTCGTTATCCTCATCGCCAATGTTGTATCTATGCTTTAATGCGTTCAATCAAGCATGTAGATACGTCGAATTAAATCAGAGTCAGGCAGACAGGCTTATAACTGCAATCTTTACTTTATTGGTAAAATGGCCGACTGCTGCTTTCCCGGGTAAGTCCCATAATGCAGTGCACATTACATTACCATATTTACTGGTGTTAAACTCGCACATTACATTACCGTATTGACTGGTGTCAAACTCGCAATCAATACACGACAGATATAGCATTTGAAGATGCATTTACTCATCCTGATCACTCGTGTGAGGTCATTAAACTTCTTGCAGCACTGAATCCAGGCCCTGGGGGCAACACTTGTTGCACTGACAGTTTGTGCTATTTCCTCCCACAGCCTTCTGGTATGCTGCCTGGAAGGCCTCCTGCCTACTGCAGGCAGAGGACTTCACATTGTCTGTGAACCCCGAGGAGCAATGCCTCCAATGCCACATCAGAAAACCTCCTCGCCCTTTCTCTTCCCTGTTGGGCCATGACTTCACCAGACTGACAATGAGATGCTTCTGCAGCAAAGCACCTTCCCTTTAAGAAGTGCAGCGAGCTAGGCCAAATTTTATTGGCCAGTAGACTGCACCCGATATTAGCCACTCCTGTTTAGTGCTAAGCCAACCAGCAGCACATTTAGTGCTGAGATCAATGCTCCAATCATTATAATGAGCAGGCAGCACAAATTTTGCGTGCTGCCTGCACCGTTTTGTATGGGCACGGGCAGATCGTACTCCCCCCCCGCCCCACGACCTCTGCACTCCCAGTTCATTACGCAAAGAGCACTGAGAATGCAACTCTGACATGCTAATGATGAGGACCTCACAAAATCAGGATTGCGCTGTGCAAATTACCCCGTGAGAAGGCCCCACCCCTACAAGGTCATCCTAGAAAACTTGCCGCAAGGCTGGAATAGGGCATATCCAGCTCCAATGGAGTTTGTTGCCATTGCAGTAGATACCCCCAAAATTATGGTGGGAGTCCACTGGATGGCTGAGGAATTTCAGTCTCACTATCTTCATTTTTGTTCATTGCTTAAGTAATATTGTATTGCTTTTAAAATGGAATCCTACACTTAATTCCACTCTTCTTACATGTTTGGTAGACTGCTACAGATTGATCCAAATTTCTGCTCGGAGAATTATGTTAACGTCAAAATCTGACAGTTATCAAGTTGTCCATTACCTGTTCTGTCCAGCGGCCTGATTCAGACCACAATTAGGTGTATCCATTCCTCTAATATAACCCAGTCTGCACATATATCAAAGCATAGAGGTGACTCTTATATCAATGTTGATTTTGATCCATTCAGGCGTATGTTTTTGCGGTAATGCAAAGCATTTGAATAATTCATACGCTCCTGATGATGGTTATAATTTTTTTGGGGTGGCTGACAGCATATTCATAATAGTGATACATGCAAGAAAATCAACTCTTAAATCTGCAAATTTGATTAAACACTGCATTTGAAGTTAGAAGCACATTTCCATCTTCATGATGTACAATATACAGTATTTGACATGATCCCTTTTTTGTCAGAAATCTGCTTAATTCATCCTGAGTCTCCTGTCAATTGTGTTAGGCAGCAGTGTGCATGGGATGGACAGGCAGCCTTTGGGCATTGCCATCCCATTGAAGATCTCAGAAAGCAACCTCAACCATGAAAATGCATATTTTTATGTTTAATTTTCTGAGACCTTATGCACACAACAGATGTTATGTATATATGCAGAAGGAAGAAGTAGAAATTTCCCAAGCACTAGATTAAATCATAATGCAGCAGTAGTCAGTTTTGTCTCCATTTTTGTGCAGTGGTTTGAGTAATGTCTCATTGCCAGTCCTGAGGCAATTGTTTCACGTACCAGATGGTGAGGTACAACCATTTCAGTACACATAAGCTTTCATTTCTCATACAGTTCTTGTAATGTTGTCCAAATCGAGGGACTTTCCCCACTTCAGATGCTCCACTGCATTCCTCACTTCTTCACATGTTCATTTGTGCAAGGATTGGGTAGTCCTGTAGTGTGAAATACAGATTTTATTTCTTGTCTGAAGAAAAATGGTTCAGATCACAAATAGGTTATAAAGGGCTTTATTATAAACAGCATAAATGAATTATGATTCCTACACTGTGATAACATAGGGATTTTGTGTTATAGTGATGTCTGTTTTTCCATTTGCTATTTTTGACCACGTTGGTATCTGACTAGCTCGGGGTAGAATTCCCTGTGGCGTTCTCCCCATCTCCTGTCATGACTTTTGTAGGAGATCAACGGAAACATTGCAGAAATGGAGTAACAGCCATTTCTCTGGGCTTTCCACTTATCTGCCACTGGCATCTAGCCAGAGAAGCACCTGCAATGGCTTCTCTTCCCGCTTCTGCATTGTTACCTCTGGAGTCCAAGGATCTATTCTTTGACCCCCTCCTATTTCTCATCTACATGCTGCTGCTCGGCACCATCATCCAAAAACACAATGTCAGGCTCCACATGTACGCTGACGACACCCAACTCTACTTCACCACCACCGCTCTTGACCCCTTCAACTGTCTCTAAATTGTAAGTCTGCTTGTCTAACATCCAGTACTGGATGAGCAGAAATTTCCTCCAACTATATATTGGGAAGACTGAAGCCATTGTCTTCGGTTCCCACCATAAACACTGCTCCATCCATCCCTCCCCCTGGCAACTGTCTGAGGCTGACCCAGACCGTTTGCAACCTTGATGTCGTATTTGACCCCAAGATGAGCTTCCGACCTCCTACCAGTGCAATTACCAAGACTTCCTACTTCCACCTCCATAACATCGCCTGACTTCGGCCCACCTCAGCACAACTGCCGCTGAAACCCTCATCTGTGTCTTTGTTACCTCTAGACTTGACTATTCCAATGCTCTCCTGGCCAGCCTTCTATCTTCCACCCTCCATAAAATTGAGTTCATCCAAAACTCTGCTGCCTGTATTCTAACTCGCACCAAGTCCCGTTCACCCATCACCACTCTCTGACCTACATTGACTCCCGTCCGGCAACCCCTCAATTTTAAAATTCTCATCCTGGTTTTAAAAATCCCTCCATGGCCTCGTCCCTCCCTATCTCTGAAACCTCCTTCAGCCCTACAACACTTTGAGATCTCTGCGCTCCTCCAATTCTGGCATCTTGCACATCCCTGATTTTACTCACTCCACCATTAGCAGCCATGCTTTCAGCTGCCTAGGCCCTAAGCTCTGGCATTCCCTTTCAAAACCTCTCTGCTTCTCTCTCCTCCTTTAAGATGCTCCTTAAAACCTACTTCTTTGACCAAACATTTGGTCATCTGCCCTAATATCTCTTTATGTGGCTCGGTGTTAAATTTTGTTGAATAATGCTCCTGAGAAGTGCCTTGCGATGTTTTACTACCTAAAGGCGCTATATAAATGCAAGTTCTTGTTGCTGTTATTACAACAGTTGCTTGGGAGAACCCCCACAGAAATTCCAGCTGAAAACATCCAGTGTATGCATAATTTTCAATTCTGTTTCCATTTTCCTAATGCTTAATGATCCTATTTATGTATACTGCATACAGCAATAGTGCCAAACGGGGCAGTACCTTAGACTTCTTTAATGGCTCAGATTTCATGGTTTTCGGCGAACGAACGGTGCCAGCCGTTTATTACACTTGCCCACAGACTTTCTGTGAGCTTATGCACTGCGACTTGGGTAATTTGATGACAAAAACAGCACAGTGCCCTCGACAGGGGATCTGGAACCTGTGTGAACAGGACAAGCAATGGTGTGTCTTCTTAACCAATCAGACTGAAGAATCCTTTCAGAGTCTAAACCAGGAAGTGTAAGTTGGAATATTTAGTTCAATGTAAAATCATGTACAGAAAGCAAAATAAAGACAGTGGAAGAAAGATAGGAATAAGAGAAAAAGATAAAAGAGGCAAAGAAGTAAAAAAAAATGTTTAAATCTCCAATAATTAAAATCTGAAGGAATGAAACTCTACATTTGTAAAAGTAAATTTTTAGTGCCAGAGAGGTTGTTTGGCAGTCAGACTTATCACCAATGTTCCCTCTAAGGTACATAGCCGCGCACCAATCATGAGGTCCCGTGCAGACCGCGCACCAGCTCCTACCGCTGGAAGAGATATTTAAAGGGACCCCGCAGTAAAAAGAAATTAGAAGGAACATTGCTTATCACCCCATTAAAAATTCACATACACTGGTATGGACAAGCCCTAACTTTCTCTGGCATGTTTAGTGGGTATTGAGTGGGCAAGTACAGCAACTTCACAGCCTTCATGTATTTGAATACCGAGTCTCTCAGCGAGATACTGTTATAGCGCAGCTTCTGGAGGAGCAGGGCAACTCGGCCAGCAACTTCCTGATTTCCATGTTTAACTGCGCATGTGTGGACACCGGAAGTTGCTATTCGATTTACTCCTTAATAACGGTGAGTGCTGATAGCTGATTACTTCTACCTCAAAATCCGAGTCAATATTTTCATGCCAAGAGGGCTGCAGATGTACATGCACATTGCATCATCACTGCTACACCACTAATATTATCAGAGTTTTCAATACCTTTGCTTCAAGGTTTGCACCTGTGGTATGAATTAACACATCCTACTGAATGAAAGCAGGAGTCTCTAAACCGGCTGAAAGCCAGTTTGAGGTGCTAGTTTAGAAATGTCAAGTAAAGTTTGTTGAACTTGTACCAGACCCAGATTTCTACTTAAAAAGGTATAATTCATGTCACTTCAATATACACTTCCAATGCATACATATTCATGGTCTGCTGCATGCACAGTGTATATATTGCTCCGCATTTTCTAAATCTCCATCTACCACTTACCCTAATTCGGTTGGTGCTCACATTTTGCAAAATCTTAAATGGCACCTTAACCCTTTGGTAACTGCAACTTTTTTTAAACATTTGTACAGATATTTATAAAAGACGCTGGTCAATGGGTACTGAGCCATAGGTTAGATATTCAGCTTGTCAGCCAGGCATCAAACTGGCAGTGCAGATCAGCTGCCTGTTATAGAAATCATTCCATTTGCATTTCCATTGATTTTAGTAGAAATGAAAATCAGGCGGTTTCTATAACATGTGGCCAAATCACATCGCCATTTTACACCCAGGTGGAAAGTTGAAAATCTACCCCATGCAGTCAAGAAACGATCAAACGTTTCAATACTCAGTTGCTGCGGAGCTCGTTGATCTTAACTGCGGCAGCAGTAGGAGCACTATAATTGGCTTTGGTGTTTTCATGGTGTGGAGATGCCGGTGTTGGACTGGGGTGGACAAATGTAAGAAGTCACACAACACCAGGTTATAGTCCAACAGTTTTATTTGAAATCACAAGCTTTCGGAGCGCTGCTCCTTCTTCAGGTGACGAAGGAGCAGCGCGCCGAATGCTTGTGATTTCAAAACTGTTGGACTATAACCTGGTGCTGTGTGACTTCTTACATTGGTGTTTTCAAGTTGGGGCGAGAAAAATTTATTCAGAGTTCCCACTCCTGATCCAATAACCCTGGTGGAAGTTGTACGTGTGTCGACTTTGGGGGAGGTCAGGATTGGGCTTATCTGTGACTCTCCCTTCCCCAAAGTTGGGTAGCTTGTCAATCAGTGTCTAAGCTTATATATGAAGAATGCAATTTAGGAAGAGGTGTCAGAGGGTTACTCGCACCAGTGAAATCACATCCCACGATGAAAGGACAACAAGTGGGGCCATGTACAGATTGTAAAGATAGAGCTGTAAAGCATTTCTAAACATTTGTTAAATTGCCCCTGGGGGAAAGGGTTTCAGGGAAATACACAAGTGTTAGAATTAATGTCACAGCATTTGCAGAGATTCAAATCGATACCTTGATTTGATCTCACTGAAAGATGTTTAAGTGTTTGAAAACACATATTCTTGACAATTATGAATGGGGTCCAAAGAAAAATTCTAATATTTATGAAATACTTGTTTTAAATGCAGTTGCATTCAAATATTAATCCATTTTATAAATATGTACTAATTTAGATGTCAATGTAATTTGAGTTTAGCAGCAGAGTTCACTAATATCCTTTAGGGAAGGAAATCTGCCACCCTTACCTAGTCTGGCCTATATGTGACCCCAGACCCACAGCAATGTGGTTGACTCTTAGCTGCCCTCTGAAATGACCTAGCAAGCCTTTCAGTTATATCAAACTGATATAGGAAAAACAATAATAAAACCAGACAGCACCGGATTCAGGCATGGCAAAGGCACAGCCAGCCTAATCAAGCCTGCAAAGTCCTCTTCACTAACATCTAGGGACTTGTGCCAAAATTTGGAGAGTTGTCACACAGGGAGGGTTTAAACTAGCTTGGCAGGGGGATGGGCACAAGCATATAGGAGTAGATAAAGGGAATAAGGTGCATGAAAGAGTGAGTGTGTTAGACAGTACTGGAGAAGAAAGTAGTACTAGCGGCGAAAGTAGCACCATATTAGATAGGAACAGGCTAAGAAAGACTACGAAAAATTCAAAAATGCGTTTAGAATGCATGTACGTAAACGCACAAAGTGTGGTGAATAAGGTTGGCGTGCTACAAGCACAATTAGCTGTATGGCAATATGATGTGGCAATAATGGAAACATGGCTTAAAAACTTTGAGGACTGGGCACTTAATATTCAAGGGTACAAGGTGTTCAGAAAAGATAGGGAAGGAAAAAAGGGAGGTGGGGTGGCAGTGCTGATTAAGGAAGACATTGTAGTGTTGGAAAGGGAGGATGTTCTTGAGGGGACAAGGACAGAATCCATTTGGTTAGAGTTGAGGAGGAAAAGGGTATGAACATGCTATTGGGGGTATTCTATAGGTCTCCAAATAGTGAGAGGGAGGTAGAGGAGCAAATCTGCAGGGACATCACAGAGATATGCAAGAGCTATAGAGTGGAGATATTGGGGGACTTTAATTACCTAAATATCGATTGGGATAATGCTAGGGTAAAGGGAAAGGAGGGGGAGGAATTTCTGAAATGTGTTCAGGAGAATTTCCTTGACCAGTGTGTTCTTGGCCCAACTAGGAAGGAGGCATTGCTGGATCTGGTGCTGGGGAATGAGGTGGGCCAGGTCGACTAAGTGTCTGTGGGAGAACACTTGGGTATGAGTGATCATCGTATCATAAGATTTAGATTAGCAATGGAAAGAAGCAAGGAACAATCTAGAGTGGAACTTCTAAACTGGAATAGGGCTAACTTCAATGGGATGCGAAAAGATCTAGCCAGGGTAAAATGGAACCAAAGACTGACAGGAAAAACTGTAATGGAACAATGGGTGATCTTTAAGGAGGAAATGTTCCAAGTACAGGCTAGATACATTCCAACAAGAGAGAAGGGTAAGGGAACCAAAGCAAGGGCTCCTTGGATGATGAGGGAGATAGAGAAGATGATGAAACAAAAAAAGAGGGTGTATGATGAATGTCAGGTGAATTCTTCAAGGGCAAACCATACCAAATCCAATAAGTTGAGAGGGGAAGTGAAGATGAAAATAAGATTGGCAAAGAGAGAATATGAGAGTAGAATGGTGGTTAACATAAAAGGGAACCCAAAAATCTTCTACCGGCATGTAAACAGTAAGCGGGTAGAAAGAGGTGGGGTGGGGCCTATTGGCGACAAAGAGGGTGTTATATGTGTTAAGTCTGTGTGTCCCAGTTATGCTTATTATAAATCACTGGACACAGACCACAAGAATAACTTTAACAGGGAGGGTTTAAACTAGCTTGGCAGCGGTTCTCAATTCCCCGATGCTGCTTTTACTCCCCCGCGGTTCCCGTGGGCATTCACGCTTCCCCTGCTGTTGCGCCTCTCAGCCCCGCATGCAGCCCGGTCCTTTACACCGGCTGCGTTTGAATTCTCCGCGGCTCTCGTGCCTTAAGCTGCCCCAGTCGCTGCGCCTCTCGGCCTCGATTGCAGCCCGGCCCTTTTCACCGGCCGTGGTCGAGTTCTCCGCCCTTTTTCCTCTGTTTTCCCTCCCCCACTCCACAGTCAACGCGGCCGACTTTCTGCTCGTGTCGCTGATCGGCTTACCCACCACCGTGGTAGAAGGGATGATCACTGCCTGTCGCTGATGGAGGGCTTCGTGGTCAGAATTTTTCTTTTTAACCCGGGTTCTCGATGCCTCCCGTGCGATGGTGCTCAGCAGGATGATGAGGGCGGATGCCTCTTCTCAACGCCCGTTCTGAGGACGAAGCTGCCTTGGATGTAAAACTGCCGCAGGGTAAGATCGGACTCGTCGCCACTGTTAAGTCTGTGTGTCCCAGTTATGCTTATTATAAATCACTGGACACAGACCACAAGAATAACTTTAACAGGTCTTTACTATTCGGAGGTCAGGGCTGAACTGCCCAGCAAATCCCTACACAACACTTATATACCGGTGTGGTCACCACCGGTATTACAGTATACAGCAGCCAAGAGAAAGTAGTACATCTCTTAAGGTAGTTCTCTTAAGGTGGAACAGGTTACATACACCACAATATGCTTAGAGGCGCAGGGAAAGGCTAGAATACTCAATGAGCACTTTGTATCAGTGTTTACTAAGGAGGTGGATGCTGACAAAATATCGGTAGCTGTGGAAAAGGTAGAAGCAATGGAAGGGATGAAAATTGATAAACAGGATGCACTAGAAAGGCTGGGTAAGCTTAGAGTGGATACGTCGCCTGGTCCAGATGGCTTGCATCCCAGATTGCTAAGGGAATTGGGGGAGGAGATAGTGGAAGGGCTTGCCATATTTTTCCAATCTTCCCTAGATGCGGGGGAGGTGACTAAGGATTGGAAGGTGGCAAATGTGACACCATTGTTCAAGAAAGGGTGTAAGGACAATTCTAGTAACTACAGGCCGGTCAGTTTAACATCAGTGGTGGGTAAAGTTTTAGAAATAATAATCAAGGAAAAAATTAACGGGCACTTGGAGAGGTTTAAGCTAATTAAGGAGAGCCAACACGGATTTGTAAAAGACAGATCATGTTTGACTAATTTAATTGAATTTTTTGATGAAGTAACAGGGAGGATCGATGAAGGGAATGCAATGGATGTTGTCTGCATGGATTTTAGGAAGGTGTTTGACAAAGTACCAGATAGAAGGCTGGCTAACAAAATTGAGGCTCATGGAATAGGTGGGTCAGTGGCAGCTTGGATAAGGAATTGGCTTAAGGACAGAAAACAGTGAGTAGTGGTAAATGGCTGTTTTTCAGACTGGAGGATGGTAGACAGTGGTGTTCCCCAAGGGTCAGTGCTGGGGCCACTGCTTTTGTTGATATATATAAATGACCTGGATATTGGAATACAGAGTAGAATTTCTAAATTTGCCGATGACACCAAACTTGGGGGTGTGGCAAACAGTGAGGATGATACCAATCGACTGCAACAGGACATAGAAAGGCTAGCAGAATGGGCAGACAAGTGGCAGATGGAATTTAATACAGAGAAGTGTGAGGTGATGCATTTTGGCAGAAGGAACAGGGAGAGGCAATATACACTTAATGGCACAGTTTTAAAGAGTGTGCAGGGACAGGGGGACCGGGAAGTTCATGTGTATAGGTCCCTGAAGGTGGCAGGACATATTGAGAGAGTGGTTAGCAAATCATATGGGATCTTGGGCTTCATAAATAGAGGTATTGAGTACAAAATTAAAGAAGTTATGCTGAACCTTTATAAAGCGCTGGTAAGGCCACAAGTGGAGTATTGCATCCAGTTCTGGTCACCACACTTTAGGGAGGATGTGAAGGCTCTTGAGAGACGGCAGAGGAAATTTACCAGAATAGTTCCGGGGATGGGGACCCTTAGTTACAAGGACAGGTTGGAGAAGCTGTATTTGTTTTCATTAGAGCAAAGGAGGTTGAGGGGTGATTTGATAGAGGTGTACAAGATTATGACGGGTTTGGATAGGCTAGACGGGGAAAGGCTGTTCCCACTAATTGATGGTACAAGGACTATGGGACACAGATTTAAGGTTTTGGGCAAGAGATACAGGGGGGACGTGAGGAAGAACTTTTTTACGCAGCGAGTGGTGAGGACCTGGAATTCGCTGCCAACGGAAGTGGTGGAAGCGGAGACACTCAATGTTTTCAAGGGGAGACTGGATAGGCACTTGAGGGAAATAAACTTGCAGGGCTACGGGGTTGGAGCGGGGGAATGGGACTGACTGGATTGCTCTACAGAGAGCCGGCACAGTCTCAGTGGGCCAAATGGCGTCCTTCTGTGCTGTTATGACTCTATGGGCTAGATTTTCAGTAGCTTGCGCCAGCAGTTAGCGCCTTAAGAGAAGTGATTTCCGGGCGCTATGCGTGTAGCGCCCGGGCGCAGCGCAGTTTGCGCTCCGCCCCAAATTAAGTTGCCCGTTAGCGCCGGCGCAAAGTTTAGCGCCCGCCCGGATGCGCGCGCAGAAAATGACGTCACATCCTCGTGCAACGCCCTTTGGCCGCCCCGATTGCAAACTTCAGTCGGACCGCCCCATTGTGCGGCGGGCGGCCGGAGCGTTTGGAAAAAGGAACGCAACACAACCAGCGCGGGCCCCGGGGGGCGCTAATTAAAGGGAACGTCCTCTCCAGTATAAAGGCCATCCTTTTTTCAGAAAACAGTCTTGTGCAACGCATTTCTGGAGACACAACAAGGAGGATAGCTAACTGGTTTCAAGCAGCAAGAGCCAGGTATTTTTGGACTCAGGCAATAGCGCTGCAAGTGGCCATTTGGAAATTAGACTGTTTGCCAGGATTTGATGGGGGCTGCATGGGGTGCCAACGCGCAGCTGCAGCGCCATATCCGTAGGGCTCGCAGACGCATTGTGAGAGGGGCAGCCCTGGCTAGAGGCAGAGGGGGCTACAGGCGTCGGCCACGTAGGCCTTACCCAGTCAGGCTATACCGCCAGCAGCGCTCCTACCTAAACATGAGTGCCGCGCGATGTGTTAGAAGGCTCCGATTCCGAAAGGAGGTGATTGCAGAGATCTGCCACCTGCTTCGCCGAGATCTGCGGCCAAAGCTCAGGTGCAGGATGTCTCTGTCGGTGGAAGTGAAGGTGACGGTGGCATTGAACTTCTATGCCACCGGCTCCTTCCAATACGCTGCTGGGGACATAGCAAACATCTCCCAGTACGGCGCGCATCGCTGCATCCGCCACGTGACCGAAGCACTGTTCAGAAGGAGAAGCCAATTCATCTCCTTCCCCATGGCCCTCGAGAGCCAGCATCAGCGCGCATTGGGATTTGCCAGACTCGGGGAATTCCCCTTGGTGCAGGGCGCCATTGACTGTACGCATGTGGCTTTGCGGGCCCCTCTGGAGCATGGCGAGCAGTATCGCAACAGGAAGGGCTACCATTCTCTGAATGTGCAGCTGGTATGTGACCACAAGCAGCGCATCATGGCAGTCAATGCCAGCTTTCCAGGCAGCAGCCACGATGCCTTTATCCTGCGGCAGAGTACTGTGCATGACATGTTCCAGGCACAGCCTTCCCCAAGAGGATGGCTCATCGGGGACAAAGGCTATCCTTTGTGCACCTGGCTCATGACCCCGCTTCGCGCGCCCAGGACCGCTGCTGAAGAGGCCTACAACGAGAGCCATCAAACCACCCGCAACATCATCGAGCTAACTATTGGGGTCCTCAAGCAGCGGTTCCGCTGCCTTGATCGCTCCGGAGGAGCTCTCCAGTATTCGCCGGACCGGGTCTCCCAATTTGTGGTGGTTTGCTGCATGCTACACAACCTGGCTATCCGCAGGACTCAGGCACTGCCACCTGACGTTGGACCAGCACCTCAGGAGGAGGAGCAGGAGGAGCATGAGGAGGAGGAGGAGGAGCAGGAGTACGTTCCCAGGAGGGAGCGACCAGGGCCAAGGGCCGCACGACGCCACCTTATTACACGGTACTTCTAAGCCCCCTGTCAGGGAATGGCCAGGGGCCATGAGGGAAGATGAATGCAGCCGCTCCGCAAGCCCTCAGCCGGCGAAGCCAACAAACACTAAGAAGAACAACCATGGAGACTGCATGAATAAAGATAATTTTTTATTGCACAAAAATGAAAAGCCCTTCCCACATGAATCCCCAAAAACAATAAACGGGCCCCACAAAAAGCCCAACAAACGACTCACTCGCACAAACTGGGGAGGAGCCACTCCACCTTTATTGAAACCGGGCCTCAACGTCGGCCTAACGCAAAAAAAAAGCCCTCCAAAAGCACAACCATGGGCAAAATAAAGATGGCCACCGCCATATTAAAGGAAAGCTGCCCACACCCTCTACTGAGTGGCCCGCGAGGGCGAGACCTTGGCCAGCATTTTGCCTCCCCTGCCCTGCCTGCTGCTCCTTCGCAAGCTCTGCCCAGTGGCTGCTGCGAGGCTGGGGGAAGGCGCCTGAGGCTCAGATGCCCTTCCGCCAGATGCCGCTGGGGGGCGGCCTACACGGCGTTTGGGCCTCGAGGGGCCGTCTGCTGAGTGGCGCACCTGAGCCTGGCCACCATCAGCTGCAGCCGCTTGCCGTCGACGCCCCAGAGGGGGAATGGCGGCGACGGATGGCGCAATGTGGGCCAGCTGGCGTCTGGGATGCGCTGGCTGGTGCTGTGGCGCGGTGGCACTCGGCCGGGCCCGCACTGCAGGATCCGCAGCAATCAGCCGACGGCCGGCTTGCTGGGATGGTCCAGCGCGGCGCCTGCCCTGGCGATGCCTGCCTGAGACAGCGCGTGTGGCAGCAGTGAGTGGCCCTGTGGTCCTGGTGTGCGCGCGCATCACATCCGCCAGGGTCTTGACGGCATCAGTTAGCATGCGGCCAGTCGCGGCAGTTGCTGCCCCGAACTCGCGCACACTGGTCGCCAGCGACTCGATGACCTCAGGCATGCGCCCCACCACGCTCATGAGCTCCGTGTGGCGCCGGTCCGAGTCGTCGGCCATCTGATCGAGCTTCCGCACCTCCTCCGAAGTGAAGGTGTCCGGACTGGAGTCGCGACTCTCCCGCTGGGGAGGAGGGGGCCGAACTAGGGGACCCTTGCCGCGTTGGTGACGGCGAGTGTGCCGAGCAGCAGCACTCCCCTCTGATCCTTCCCCCCTTTGGGGGGAAGGCCGCGGGCCACGCGCACGGCTGCTGGGTGGCTGGACGCCACTGGTCCCAGAAGCTGCATTGCCCTGCGACAGTTCCTCCAGGCACTCGTCCAGTGAGGAGGTGTCAAGCATTTCCTCCTCTCCTGCGGGACGTGACTGTTCCCCCGAAGGTCCGGCTTGCTCCTCCTCCTCCTCCTGGTCGGAGGTGCTGTCACTGGCAGCCTCAGGGTCCTGGTCGTCACCAGCTGAAAGCAGGAATGCACAAGAGTAGCTTCAGAGTGAGGAGACGGCGTCAGCGAGGGAGTTAGGACTGGTGGGATTCAGCGCATTGGTGGGACAGTGGCAAAGGAGGTAGCTCGGATGGGCCAGTGCGACGCGAGAGGGCCAAAAGGCGAGGTCCTTACCATTGCCGGGCAGTGGAGGGTCGGATACACCGCACGCTGTGGGGACAATCACACGGGCTCCCATGAGCACACACACGCGCTCCTCCAGCCGAGTGAGCTTCTGCAGCTTGGCGCGGCCACCCCTGGCACGGGCCTGGCGATTAAACGCTACTTTAGCCTGCAAGAGAAAGGACGGGCTGTAAGTGCGCAGTGAAGCCCTGATGTAGTGTGCACTGCCTCCCATGGTGGAATAGCTTGGACAGAGTGAAGCCCTGATGTAGTGTGCACTGCCTCCCATGGTGGAATAGCTTGGACAGAGTGAAGCCCTGATGTAGTGTGCACTGCCTCCCATGGTGGAATAGCTTGGACAGAGTAAAGCCCTGATGTACTGTGCACTGCTTCCCATGGTGGAATAGCTTGGACAGAGTGAAGCCCTGATGTAGTGTGCACTGCCTCCCATGGTGGAATAGCTTGGACAGAGTGAAGCCCTGATGTAGTGTGCACTGCCTCCCATGGTGGAATAGCTTGGACAGAGTGAAGCCCTGATGTACTGTCCACTGCCTCCCATGGTGGAATAGCTTGGCCAAAGTGTAGAGTGCCGAATGGCCATTTGATGCTCATGACTGTCCCAATGCTGCTGGCTGAGGGCTGGCCAAAAGGACTTTCAGGTCCCTTTGCCCATCATGTCAGGTGTACATGCAAGAATGAGGAGGAGACTGGAAAGGCTACTCACCCTCACAATCCTGGTCAGATCGTTGTATTTCTTACGGCATTGTTTGTGGGTCCTGGGGGCCTCGCCGGTGAACGTCACCCTCTGGGCGATCTGCTTCCAGGCTTTGGTGTAGTCGTGGTGGGTTGGATTCCTCCCACTCTCTGGAAACAAGATCTTGCGCCTCACCTCCAGAGCTGTGACCATTATGTCCAGATCACCCTCTGAGAAGCGCAGGGCACGCTGACGGGCCTTCTCTGGCGTTGCCATGACTCCCTGGGGCTGAGCAGTAGTGTTGAGGCCTCTTTGCAAGGCTGCAGTGTGCAGGGCGTGGCAGCAGACCAATTCGTCCCTTCCCCCTTTAAGAGCTGGTCGGCACCACGGGGTCTGCTGTCAGTGCAAAAATGACCGCACCCGTGCTGCGCCCTGCCTGGGCGCTATCCCTCTGGACCGCCGGCTTAGCGCCTAAAGAGAGTAGTGGAACGCCTCTTTTAGCGCTCCACCAACCTCTTAGGGCGAAGCCACTGAATTCCCGGCAACGGGGCGCTACTTTGGGGCGGGCGCTAACTTCGGGCGGGCGCTAAAGTTAGCGCCCCAAAACTGCCTATACTGAAAATCTAGCCCTATGACTCTATGACTAACCCAGCAACAGCCTGGCAGTCATACTCACAACAGCATGAATTTCAGCAAATGTCCCAGGTTTCCCCATCACTATCCCTGGGTATGTCCTGCCCTCCAGCAGAACAGACCTATCAGAGTTGGTGGCACAGTGGTATACAGTTGGGAGGAATGACCCTGGGAGTCCTCAACACTAACTCTTGACCCCATGAAGTCTCATGACATCAGTTCAAACATGGGTAAGGAAAGCTTCTGCTGATTACCACCTACTGCCCCCCCCTCAGCTGATGAGTAAGTACTCCATGTTTAACACCACTTGGAAGAAGCACTGAGGGTAGCAAGAGCACAGTGTGTACTCTGGGTGGGGGGCTTCAATGTTCATCACCAAGAGTGGCGTGGTAGCACCAATACTGAGCAAGCCCTGAAGGACATAGCTGCCAGACTGGGCCCGTGGCAGATGGTAAGGGAATGAATGAGGGAAAAACCTACTTGACCTCATCAATCTACGTGTTGCAGATGCATCTATCCATGACAGTATTGGTAGGAGCAATCACCGTCCTTGTGGAGACTAAGTCCCATCTTCACACGGAGGACACCCTTCATTGTGTTGTGTGGCACTACCACCGTGCTAAATGGGGTAGGTTCAGAACAAATCTAGCAGCTCAAAATTGGGCTTCAATGAGGCGCTGTGGGCCATCAGCAGCACCAGAATTGTATACCACCACACGGGGAAAACTCTCCATTGGCTGGAGACATACCTAACACAAAGGAAGATGGTTGTGGTTGCTGGAGGTCCATCATCTCAGCACCAGGACATCGCTGCAGGAGTTCCTCAGGGTAGTGTCCTAGGCCCAGCCATCTTCAGCTGCTTCATCAATCACCTTCCCTCCATCATAAGGTCAGAAGTGGGGATGTTTGTTGATGATTGCACAGTGTTCAGTTCCATTTGCAACTCCCCAGATAATGAAGCCATCCTTGCCCGCATGCAGCAAAACCTTGATAACATTCAGGCTTGGGCTGATAAGTGGCAAGTAACATTCGCGCCACACAAGTGCTGGGCAATGATCATCTCCAACAAAAGAGAGGCTAACCACCGCCCCTTGACATTCAACGGCATTACCATCGCTGAATCCCCCACCATCAATATCCTGGGGGTCACCATTGAACAGAAACTTAACTGGACCAGCCGCATAAATACTGTGGCAACAAGAGCAGGTCAGAGGCTGGGTATTCTGCGGCGAGTGTCTCACCTTCTGACTCCCCAAAGCTTTTCCACCATTTACAAGGCACAAGTCAGGAGTCTGTTGGAATACTCTCTATCTGCCTGGATGAGTGCAGCTCCAACATCACTCAAGAAGCTCGACATGGTCCAGGGCAAAGCAGCCCATTTGATTGGCACCCCATCCACCACCTTAAACATTCAGGGGGAAAAATTTGGTTGCTTTGCACCTCCCATTAGCACCCTAAAAGGGCGCCAATGTGGCCAAAGCAACTAGCGCCCGGATGCAGTGACGTTTGCGCCGCTCACAAAATTGACCAGGCATTTTGCAGTGGCGCTAAACATTACCACCACGATCTCCTGCGCCCGCAGATTGTGATGTCAGTCGAGCGTGCAATGCTCCGCTAGCGCTCTGGACCGGATATCGAGTGGCGCCCCCTGCCTTACCACCTGCCGCTAGCAATGACAGTTTGTCGAGGACATTTTTGCACCACGTATTCTGAGAGAGAGAGAGAGACTTCTGGAGAGATTTAACGCTGTGTGAAGGAGTTTTGGGTACTGAGCAGCACTTTGCAGGTTCATTTTGATTTGACCTTCCTTGCATCGATTTAAAAGAGACTATGGGGCCTGCACTCTGAGCTCTTTTCCTGGGCCTCTCCATTGTTCTTTCCAGCAGATTTGATGGTCTCTTCAGGCTGAGATTCAAGGCTACAATGAGCAGGGTGTGGATGGAGAGCAAGATCGACCCTCCCCCTTAAGAACTGGCCGGCGCCAGTGTGTCTGTGTTCCATTGCTGACTGACATCACATGAGCTTCGCCAGCGCTCTGAGGTAGCACCTCATTCCTCAGTGTTAGAGCCTTAAGAGAGGTGCGTAGCGCCTGATTTAGCACTCCAAACACTTCCAGGGGCGATAGAAGCCAAGTTTGCAGTAGGAGGCGATAATTAGCGCCAGGCGCTAAACTTTTCGCCCAGCCAATAATTGCGCCCCAAACAGGGCGATACTGAATTTCACCCCCTCACTCCCACCACCACTGGCACACCGTGGCTGCAGTGTGTACCATCTACAAGATGCACTGCAGCAACTTGCCAAGGCTTGTTTGACAGCACCACCCAAACCCGTGACCTCTACAACCTAGAAGGACAAGGGCAGTAGGCACATGGGAACATCATCACCTGCAAGTTCCCCTCCAAGTGACACACTATCCTGACTTGTAAATATATCGCCGTTCCTTCATAGCCACTGGGTCAAAATCCTGGAATTCCCTCCCAAACAGCACTGTGGGAGTACCCTCACTACACGGACTGCAGCGGTTCAAGAAGGTGGTTCACCACCACCTTCTCAAGGGCAACGAGGTATGGGCAATAAATGCAGGCCTTGCCAGCGACGCCCACATTCCAGGACTGAATTTTTAAAAAAATCTGTAACCTCATAGCCCGGCATATCCCTCACTGTACCATTACCATCAAGCCAGGAGACCAACCCTGGTTCAATGAGGAGTGTAGAAAAGCATTCCAGTAGCAGCACCAGGCATACCTATAAATGAGGTGCCAACCTGGTGAAGCTACAACACAGGACTACAAACATGCTAAACAGCAGAAGCTGCATGCTATAGACAGAGCTAAGCGATCCCACAATGATTGGATCAGATCAAAGCTCTGCAGACCTGCCACTTCCAGTCATGAATGGTGGTGGACAATTAAACAACTAATGGGAGGAGGAGGCTCCATGAGCATCCCCATCCTCAATGATGGTGGAGCCCAGCACGCGAGTGCGAAAGACAAAGCTGAAACGTTTGCAACCAGCCTCAGCAGAAGTGTCAAGTGGATGATCCATCTCGGCCTCCTTTTAAATCCCCACCATCACAAAAGCCAGTCTTCAGCCAATTCAATTCACTCCACGGAGTGCAGCTGGAACAGAGTGAACAACTTGGGAGTTTGGTAAGTGTGGGAGTGAATCTTAAGGGTTAATCTCTGCTTGATAAAATCTAGTCCCGTGTGCTTGCAATTAGCATTTAACTAAAATGTACTCTTTTAAGTTTTAATTTTCTTCCAGGCTTGGCAGGACTAAACAAGAACTGTACTGGAAAGTGGGTGGGGATAGGTAGTTAATTAACTGGTCTAATCTGGTACTGCAACTGCCAGAGAGCTGACTTATAAATCTCAGCAGTATAAACAAGGCAGGTTGAAGTGCAGTTTGTCACAGAGTGCAGCTGGAACAGAGTGAATAATGTGGGAGTTTGGTAAGTGTGGGATTTCGGTGAAGTGTGGGCACGAGGTGCATGCTTTTCCTAACTTCTCCCGCAGAGCAGCGGTGGACCTCAGTAGGAGCAGACCGATGCCCGAGAGCAGGGATAAAAGCAACAGCAGACCTGCAACTACAAGAGAAAACTACAGTGTGATGCCACAGGTAAGGCAGGTAAGTGATTGGTAGCGACTGTGGGCTAAGTTTTAAGTTAACATGTAACATATAACTAAATTTTAAAAACTAAACTTAATTTAATAAACTAAACGAGGTAAATAATTTGATTAACACTAAACTAATTAATTAAATAAATAAAATAATGGGAGAACAGGAGAGTGTTGCTGCTGCAATATGTGGGAGCTTGTGGACATTTTTGTCCAGGGCAACTACATCTGCGGTAAGTGTTTGCGGCTTGAGGAACTTCAGCTCCGAGTTGAGGAGCTGGAGTCCGAACTGCAGACATTGCGAGACATCAGGGAGGGAGAAAGTTACCTGGACTTTTTGCTCCAGGAGGCAGCCACACCCCTTAGATTAAATACTTTAGAATTGACACGTGGTCAGGGACAGGAGGGTGTAACTGCGAGTGAGGCATGTATGGGATCCAAGAGGTAGTATTGCAGGAGCCTCAGTCCCTGCACTTGTCCAATAGTTTCAAGGTTCTTGCAACCCTTGTGGACAAGTGCAGGGACTGCGGGGAGGACAAGCAAACTGACCATGGCACCGTGGCACAAGAAGCCATTCAAGTGGGGGGAGTAAAAGGAAGGTGGCTGTAGTAGGCACCAGTATAGTTAGGTGGATAGACACTGCTCTGCAGCCAGGAGTATGAGTCCCAAAGGCTATGTTCCCTACCTGGTGCCAGGGTAAAGGGCATCTCCTCCGGGCTGGAGAAGAACTTGGAGTGGAAGGGGGAGGATCCAGTTGTTGTGGTCCACGAAGGTACCAATGACATAGGTAGGACTGAGTATGGTTTAAACAGAGTGCTGCAAGTTGGGTGAGTCAGGGAGTTAGGTGAGGAGTGGAAGGAGGACCTTGCTTGCTTCGCCTTTGCTTTTCCTAACTTTTCACCCTGTGGGATTTGGTTCTTACTTTATACCAAGGATAGAGTCCGAGAGCGGGAGCAGTTAAACAACTGCGATACCACTAAAGTGATGTCACAACCAGGGAAGGAGCTGATTGGTAAGTAGGACCTGGTGAGTATTTCTACAGTCCAGCTGTTAAAGTAAAAGTAAGGTCTTTAGTTTAGAATAAGTATTGTTTAAAGGGAAGTAAGCTACCTAGTGTATTTAATATTCTTTAATTTAAAGGAAGTAAAGGGAGTAAATTAAGGGTTGGACATGGCAGGGCAGCTCGGCAGCGTGGAGTGCTCCTCCTGTGCTACGTGGGAAGTCAGGGACACTTTCGGTGTCCAGGGCGAACACATGTGCACGAAGTGTCTCCAGCTGCAGCTACTCGAAATCCGCGTTGCGGGGCTGGAGCTGCGGCTGGAGTCACTGTGGCGCATCTGCGAAGCTGGGATCTTTGTGGATAGCACGTTTAACGAGGTGGCCACACCGCAGATAAAGAGTGCACAGGAAGACAGGAAATGGGTGACCGCCAAACAGAGTAAAAGAACTAGGAAGGTTGTGCAGGAGTCCCCTGGGTCCATCTCCCTCTCCAACAGATTTTCCGTTTTGGATACTGCTGGGGGAGATGGTTTCTCAGGGGAATGCAGCAAGAGCCAAGTCTGTGGCACTATGAGTGGTTCAGCTGCACAGGAGGGGAGGAAAAAGAATGGGAGAGCAATAATGATACGGGATTCTATTGTAAGGGGAACAGATAGACGTTCTGTGGCTGCAGATGTGACTCCAGGATGGTATGTTGCCTCCCTGGTGCCAGGGTCAAGGATGTCACTGAACGGCTGCAGGGCATTCTGAAGGGGGAGGGCGAACAGTCAGAGGTCGTGGTTTGCATTGGTACCAACGACATGGGTAGAAAGAGGGATGTGGTCCTGCAACAAGAATTTAGGGAGGTAGGTAGTAGATTTAAAAGCAGGACCTCAAAGGTTGTAATCTCTGGATTACTCCCGGTTCCACGTGCTAGTGAGTATAGGAATAGAAGGGTAGAGCAGATGAATGCGTGGCTGAAGAGTTGGTGCAGGAGGGAGGGCTTTAGTTTCCTGAATCACCGGGTCTGCTTCTGGGGAAGGTGGGACCTATACAAGTCAGACGGGTTGCACCTGAACCGGAACGGGACCAAAATCCTTGCGGGGAGGTTTGCTAGTACTGTTGGGGGGGTTTAAACTAACTTGGCAGGGGGGTGGGATACGGAGTGGAGATGCACGGGGTGATGCACAGCCAAATATAGAGGAAAAAACAAGTCAGCCTCGAAGGTAGAGCAAATATGTAACAGCACAAGGGTGTATGGCAAGGCTGGATGGCATTTATTTTAATGCAAGGAGTCTTGCGAGTAAGGCAGATGAATTGAAGGTGATGATGAACAGATGGGAGTATGATATTGCTGCTATCACAGAGACATGGTTGAGGGAGGGGCAGCACTGGCAGCTCAATATCCTGGGGTATAGAATCTTCAGGCGAGACAGAGGGGGGTGTAAAAGTGGAGGAGGTGTCGCAATATTAATCAAGGAGTCAATTACTGCTGTAAGGAGGGATGATATATTAGCAGGTTCCTCTAATGAGGCCTTATGGGTAGAACTTAAAAAAACAAAAAGGGGGCAAGCACTTTGCTGGGAGTGTACTATAGGCCCCCAAACAGTCAGGGGGAGATAGAGGAACAGATATCACAGAATCACAGAAACCCCACAGTGCAGATAGAGGCCATTTCGGCCCATCGAGCCTGCACCGACACATATCCCACCCGATCCCCGTAACCCCTACACCAACACATATCCCACCCTATCCCCGTAACCCCACGTATTTAATCCCCCTAACACTAAGGGTCAATTTATCATAGCCAATCAACCTAACCCGCACATCTTTGGACTGTGGGAGGAAACCGGAGCACCCGGAGAAAACCCACGCAAACACGGGGAGAACATGCAAACTCCACACAGACAGTCGCCCGAGGCCGGATTCGAACCTGGGTCTCTGGCGCTGTGAGGCAACAGTGCTAACCACTATGCCACCGTGCTGCCCTAAAAGTGAAGGATAATCTGTGCATTTTACTTCCCGGTTTCACAGAAACCCCACAGTGCAGATAGAGGCCATTTCGGCCCATGGAGCCTGCACCGACACATATCCCACCCTATCCCCGTAACCCCACGTATTTAATCCCCCTAACACTAAGGGTCAATTTATCATAGCCAATCAACCTATCCCGCACATTTTTGGACTGTGGGAAGAAACCGGAGCACCCGGAGAAAACCCACGCAAACACGGGGAGAATGTGCAAACTCCACACAGACAGTCACCCGAGGTCGGATTCGAACCCGGGTCCTTGGCGCTGTGAGGCAACAGTGCTAACCACTATGCCACCGTATGTAGGCAAATCTCAGAGAAGTGTAGAAATAATAGGGTAATAATAGTAGGGGAATTCAACTTCCCCAAAATTAACTGGGATAGTCAGAGTGTGAAAGGCTTAGAGGGAGCGGGATTCTTAAAGTGCATCCAGGAGAGCTTTTTGAGCCAGCATGTAGAAAGTCCTACAAGAGAGGAGGCGGTACTGGACCTAATTCTAGGGAATGTAGCCGGGCAAGTGGTAGAAGTGTCAGTAGGAGAGCATTTTGGTGACAGTGACCATAATTCGGTGAGATTTAAGGTAGACATGGAAAAGGACAAAGATGGACCAGAAATAAAGTTTCTAAATTGGGGGAAGGCCGATTTTAATATGATAAGGCAGGATCTGGCCAAAGTGGACTGGGATCAGCTACTTGTAGGAAAATCCACATCAGAGCAGTGGGAGTCTTTCAGAAAGGAAATAGAGAGAGTACAATGCCAACAATGCCAAAAGTTCAAGGGTGGGAACAACAAGCCCAGGGAACCCTGGATATCAAGGGATATACAAGAATAGATTAGGAAAAAAAGGGAGGCTTTTGGCAGATACAAAGGACTAAAAACAGTGGAAGCCCTAGCAGAGTATAGAAAGTGTCAGAGGGTATATAAAAAAGAAATTAGGAGAGCGAAGAGGGGGCATGAAAAAACACTGGCGGGCAAAATAAAGGAAAATCCCAAGGTGTTTTATAAGTATATTAAGGGCAAGAGGATAACCAGGGAAAGAGTAGGGCCCATTAGGGACCAAAGTGGTAACCTGTGTGTAGAGCCGGAAGATGTAGGTGAGGTTTTAAATGAATATTTTGCATCTGTGTTCACTATGGAGAAGGATGATGTAGGTATAGAAATCAGGCAGGGGGATTATGATATACTTGAACAAAATAGTATTGAAAAGAAGAAGGTACTAGCGGTTTTAGCGGGCTTAAAAAATGGATAAATCCCCAGGCCTAGACGAGATGTATCCCAGGCTGCTGTGTGAGGCAAGGGAGGAGATTGCAGGGGCTCTGACACAAATTTTCAGAACCTCTCTGGCCACAGGGGAGGTGCCAGAGGACTGGAGGACAGCTAATGTAGTGCCATTATTCAAGAAGGGTAGTAGGAATAAACCAGGGAATTACAGGCCAGTGAGCCTAATATCAGTGGTAGGGAAATTATTGGAAAAAATTCTGAGGGACAGAATTAGTCTCCACTTGGAGAGGCAAGGATTAATCAAGTATAGTCAGGATGGCTTTGTCAGGGGGAGATCATGTCTAACCAATTTGATTGAATTTTTCGAGGGGGTGACTAGGTGTGTGGATGAGGATAGTGCAGTTGATGTAGTCTACATGGACTTCAGTAAGGCTTTTGGCAAAGTCCTGCATGAGAGACTGGTGAAGAAGATAAGAGCCCATGGGATCGAGGGCAATTTGGCACATTGGATCCAAAATTGGCTTAGTGGCAGGAGGCAAAGGGTGATGGTCGAAGGTTGTTTTTGTGACTGGAAGCCTGTGTCCAGTGGTGTACCGCAGGGATCGGTGCTGGGTCTTTTGCTGTTTGTAGTGTACATTAATGATTTAGATATAAATGTAGGAGGCATGATCAGTAAGTTCGCTGATGACATGAAAATTGATAGAGTGGTAAATAGTGAGGAGGGGAGCCTCAGGCTACAGGACGATATAGACGGGTTGGTCAGGTGGGCAGAACAGTGGCAAATGGAATTTAACCCTGAAGAGTGTGAGGTGATGCATTTTGGGAGGACTAACAAGGCAAGGGAATACACAATGAATGGTAGGACCCTAGGAAGGACAGAGGATCAGAGGGACCTTGGTGCCTTGACCTCTTTCTGTGCTGTTTAACTCTATGACTATGACTCTAAAGAAAGAGGTTCTGCTGAGAGAGTTTGAGCAGCTAGAGACTAAATTAAAAAGCAGAACCACAAAGATCATAATCTCTGGATTGCCATAGGGTCAATAGGATCAGGGAGATGAATGCATGGTTCAAAGATTGGTGTGGGAGAAGTGGGTTTCGATTCGTGGGGGACTGGCACCAGTACTGGGGAAAGAGAGAGCTGTTCCATTGGGACGGACTACACCTGAACCATGCTGGGACCAGAGTTCTAGCAAATTGAATAACTAGGGAGGTAGTTAGGGCTTTAAACTACATTAGGCTGCGTGGGGGGGGGGGGGGGTGTGGGGGGCGGTCCCGGTGGAGAGAAATCTAGAATACTAAAAAGAAAAGACAAGGAAGCAGTGCAGGAAAGTGATTGGGGTAAGGATAACCAGATTGTGTCAGGAAGGGACAGAGCGTACAAACAAAGGCGTGCATTAACAAATAGGGTACAGGTAAGAAAAAATGGTAATAAGACAAATAGGGCCATAGTACAAAAAAATGTTAAGATGTCTAAAAATTTTAAAATGATAAATTTAAAGGAACTGTATCTGAATGAACGAAGCATTCGTAATAACATATACGAATTAATAGTGCAAATTGATGTAAATGGATACGATATAATTGCGATTACGGAGACATGACATGGCTGCAGGGTGGCCAAGGCTGGGAGCTGAATATCCAAGGATATTCGATATTTAGGAAGGACTGGCAAAAAGGAAAAGGAGGTGGGGTGGTGTTGTTAGTAAAGGATGAAATCAGAGCAATAGTGAGAAAGGATATTGGTTCAGAAAATGAAGATGTAGAATCAGTCTGGGTGGAGATAAGAAGCAACAAGGGGCAGAAAACATTGGTGGGAGTTGTCTATAGACCTCCAAACAGTAGTGGTGATGTAGGGGATGGCATCAAACAGGAAATTAGAGATGCATATAACAAGGGTACTACAGTAATCATAGGTGACTTTAATCTACATATAGACTGGCCAAACAAAATTAGTTTGGCCAGTCTATATCCTGTGGAGGATGAATTCCTGGAGTGATTAAGAGCGGAAAACTAGAGTATGAAGTGTAAACTTGCAAGGAACATAAAAGCTGACTGTAAAAGCTTCTACAAGTATGTAAAAAGAAAAAGATTAGTGAAAACAAATGTAGGTCCCTTACAGTCAGAAACAGGAGAATTTATAGTGGACAAGGAAATGGCAGAGCAATTAAACAAATACTTTGGTTCTGTCTTCACGGAAGAGGACACAAATAACTTCCCAGAAATGCTAAGGAACCAAGGGCTAGATTTTCAGTAGCTTGCGCCAGCAGTTAGCGCCTTAAGAGAAGTGATTTCCGGGCGCTATGCGTGTAGCGCCCGGGCGCAGCGCAGTTTGCGCCCCGCCCCAAATTAAGTTGGCCGTTAGCGCCGGCGCAAAGTTTAGCGCCCGCCCGGATGCGCGCGCAGAAAATGACGTCACATCCTCGTGCAACGCCCTTTGGCCGCCCCGATTGCAAACTTCAGTCGGACCGCCCCATTGTGCGGCGGGCGGCCGGAGCGTTTGGAAAAAGGAACGCAACACAACCAGCGCGGGCCCCGGGGGGCGCTAATTAAAGGGAACGTCCTCTCCAGTATAAAGGCCATCCTTTTTTCAGAAAACAGTCTTGTGCAACGCATTTCTGGAGACACAACAAGGAGGATAGCTAACTGGTTTCAAGCAGCAAGAGCCAGGTATTTTTGGACTCAGGCAATAGCGCTGCAAGTGGCCATTTGGAAATTAGACTGTTTGCCAGGATTTGATGGGGGCTGCATGGGGTGCCAACGCGCAGCTGCAGCGCCATATCCGTAGGGCTCGCAGACGCATTGTGAGAGGGGCAGCCCTGGCTAGAGGCAGAGGGGGCTACAGGCGTCGGCCACGTAGGCCTTACCCAGTCAGGCTATACCGCCAGCAGCGCTCCTACCTAAACATGAGTGCCGCGCGATGTGTTAGAAGGCTCCGATTCCGAAAGGAGGTGATTGCAGAGATCTGCCACCTGCTTCGCCGAGATCTGCGGCCAAAGCTCAGGTGCAGGACGTCTCTGTTGGTGGAAGTGAAGGTGACGGTGGCATTGAACTTCTATGCCACCGGCTCCTTCCAATACGCTGCTGGGGACATAGCAAACATCTCCCAGTATGGCGCGCATCGCTGCATCCGCCACGTGACCGAAGCACTGTTCAGAAGGAGAAGCCAATTCATCTCCTTCCCCATGGCCCTCGAGAGCCAGCATCAGCGCGCATTGGGATTTGCCAGACTCGGGGAATTCCCCTTGGTGCAGGGCGCCATTGACTGTACGCATGTGGCTTTGCGGGCCCCTCTGGAGCATGGCGAGCAGTATCGCAACAGGAAGGGCTACCATTCTCTGAATGTGCAGCTGGTCTGTGACCACAAGCAGCGCATCATGGCAGTCAATGCCAGCTTCCCAGGCAGCAGCCACGGTGCCTTTATCCTGCGGCAGAGTACTGTGCATGACATGTTCCAGGCACAGCCTTCCCCAAGAGGATGGCTCATCGGGGACAAAGGCTATCCTTTGTGCACCTGGCTCATGACCCCGCTCCGCGCGCCCAGGACCGCTGCTGAAGAGGCCTACAACGAGAGCCATCAAACCACCCGCAACATCATCGAGCTAACTATTGGGGTCCTCAAGCAGCGGTTCCGCTGCCTTGATCGCTCCGGAGGAGCTCTCCAGTATTCGCCGGACCGGGTCTCCCAATTTGTGGTGGTTTGCTGCATGCTACACAACCTGGCTATCCGCAGGACTCAGGCACTGCCACCTGACGTTGGACCAGCACCTCAGGAGGAGGAGCAGGAGGAGCATGAGGAGGAGGAGGAGGAGCAGGAGTACGTTCCCAGGAGGGAGCGACCAGGGCCAAGGGCCGCACGACGCCACCTTATTACACGGTACTTCTAAGCCCCCTGTCAGGGAATGGCCAGGGGCCATGAGGGAAGATGAATGCAGCCGCTCCGCAAGCCCTCAGCCGGCGAAGCCAACAAACACTAAGAAGAACAACCATGGAGACTGCATGAATAAAGATAATTTTTTATTGCACAAAAATGAAAAGCCCTTCCCACATGAATCCCCAAAAACAATAAACGGGCCCCACAAAAAGCGCAACAAACGACTCACTCGCACAAACTGGGGAGGAGCCACTCCACCTTTATTGAAACCGGGCCTCAACGTCGGCCTAACGCAAAAAATAAGCCCTCCAAAAGCACAACCATGGGCAAAATAAAGATGGCCACCGCCATATTAAAGGAAAGCTGCCCACACCCTCTACTGAGTGGCCCGCGAGGGCGAGACCTTGGCCAGCATTTTGCCTCCCCTGCCCTGCCTGCTGCTCCTTCGCAAGCTCTGCCCAGTGGCTGCTGCGAGGCTGGGGGAAGGCGCCTGAGGCTCAGATGCCCTTCCGCCAGATGCGGCTGGGGGGCGGCCTACACGCCGTTTGGGCCTCGAGGGGCCATCTGCTGAGTGGCGCACCTGAGCCTGGCCACCATCAGCTGCAGCCGCTTGCCGTTGACGCCCCAGAGGGGGAATGGCGGCGACGGATGGCGCAATGTGGGCCAGCTGGCGTCTGGGATGCGCTGGCTGGTGCTGTGGCGTGGTGGCACTCGGCCGGGCCCGCACTGCAGGATCCGCAGCAATCAGCCAACGGGCGGCTTGCTGGGATGGTCCAGCGCGGCGCCTGCCCTGGCGATGCCTGCCTGAGACAGCGCGTGTGGCAGCAGTGAGTGGCCCTGTGGTCCTGGTGTGCGCGCGCATCACATCCGCCAGGGTCTTGACGGCATCAGTCAGCATGCGGCCAGTCGCGGCAGTTGCTGCCCCGAACTCGCGCACACTGGTCGCCAGCGACTCGATGGCCTCAGGCATGCGCCCCACCACGCTCATGAGCTCCGTGTGGCGCCGGTCCGAGTCGTCGGCCATCTTATCCAGCTTCCGCACCTCCTCCGAAGTGAAGGTGTCCGGACTGGAGTCGCGACTCTCCCGCTGGGGAGGAGGGGGCCGAACTAGGGGACCCTTGCCGCGTTGGTGACGGCGAGTGTGCCGAGCAGCAGCACTCCCCTCTGATCCTTCCCCCCTTTGGGGGGAAGGCCGCGGGCCACGCGCACGGCTGCTGGGTGGCTGGACGCCACTGGTCCCAGAAGCTGCATTGCCCTGCGACAGTTCCTCCAGGCACTCGTCCAGTGAGGAGGTGTCAAGCATTTCCTCCTCTCCTGCGGGACGTGACTGTTCCCCCGAAGGTCCGGCTTGCTCCTCCTCCTCCTCCTGGTCGGAGGTGCTGTCACTGGCAGCTTCAGGGTCCTGGTCGTCACCAGCTGAAAGCAGGAATGCACAAGAGTAGCTTCAGAGTGAGGAGACGGCGTCAGCGAGGGAGTTAGGACTGGTGGGATTCAGCGCATTGGTGGGACAGTGGCAAAGGAGGTAGCTCGGATGGGCCAGTGCGACGCGAGAGGGCCAAAAGGCGAGGTCCTTACCATTGCCGGGCAGTGGAGGGTCGGATACACCGCACGCTGTGGGGACAATCACACGGGCTCCCATGAGCACACACACGCGCTCCTCCAGCCGAGTGAGCTTGTGCAGCTTGGCGCGGCCACCCCTGGCACGGGCCTGGCGATTAAACGCTACTTTAGCCTGCAAGAGAAAGGACGGGCTGTAAGTGCGCAGTGAAGCCCTGATGTAGTGTGCACTGCTTCCCATGGTGGAATAGCTTGGACAGAGTGAAGCCCTGATGTACTGTGCACTGCCTCCCATGGTGGAATAGCTTGGACAGAGTGAAGCCCTGATGTAGTGTGCACTGCCTCCCATGGTGGAATAGCTTGGCCAAAGTGTAGCCCTGATGTAGTGTGCACTGCCTCCCATGGTGGAATAGCTTGGCCAAAGTGTAGCCCTGATGTAGTGTGCACTGCCTCCCATGGTGGAATAGCTTGGACAGAGTGAAGCCCTGATGTAGTGTGCACTGCCTCCCATGGTGGAATAGCTTGGCCAAAGTGTAGAGTGCCGAATGGCCATTTGATGCTCATGACTGTCCCAATGCTGCTGGCTGAGGGCTGGCCAATAGGACTTTCAGGTCCCTTTGCCCATCATGTCAGGTGTACATGCAAAAATGAGGAGGAGACTGGAAAGGCTACTCACCTTCACAATCCTGGTCAGATCGTTGTATTTCTTACGGCATTGTTTGTGGGTCCTGGGGGCCTCGCCGGTGAACGTCACCCTCTGGGCGATCTGCTTCCAGGCTTTGGTGTAGTCATGGTGGGTTGGATTCCTCCCACTCTCTGGAAACAAGATCTTGCGCCTCACCTCCAGAGCTGTGACCATTATGTCCAGATCACCCTCTGAGAAGCGCAGGGCACGCTGACGGGCCTTCTCTGGCGTTGCCATGACTCCCTGGGGCTGAGCAGCAGTGTTGAGGCCTCTTTGCAAGGCTGCAGTGTGCAGGGCGTGGCAGCAGACCAATTCGTCCCTTCCCCCTTTAAGAGCTGGTCGGCACCACGGGGTCTGCTGTCAGTGCAAAAATGACCGCACCCGTGCTGCGCCCCGCCTGGGCGCTATCCCTCTGGACCGCCGGCTTAGCGCCTAAAGGTAGGAGTGCAACGCCTCTTTTAGCGCTCCACCACTCTCTTAGGGCGAAGCCACTGAATTTCCGGCAACGGGGCGCTACTTTGGGGCGGGCGCTAACTTCGGGCGGGCGCTAAGGTTAGCGCCCCAAAACTGTCTATACTGAAAATCTAGCCCCAAGGGTCTAGTGAGAAGGAGGAATTAAAGGAAATTATTATTAGTAAAAAAAATAGCGCTGGAGAAATTAATGGGACTGAAAGCTGATAAATCCCCAGGGCCTGATAATCTGCACCCTAGAGTACTAAAAGAGGTAGCCATGGAAATAGTGGATGCATTGATTGTCCTCTTCCAAAATTCTATAGATTATGGAACAGTTCCTGCAGATTGGAGGGTGGCAAATGTAACCCCACTATTTAAAAAAGGAGGGAGAGAAAAATCAGGGGACTACAGACCGGTTAGCCTAACATCAGTAGTAGGGAAAATGCTGGAGTCTATTATAAAGGATGTGATAACAGGACACTTAGAAAATATCAACAGGATTAGACAAAGTCAACATGGATTTATGAAAGGGAAATCATGTTTGACAAACCTACTAGAATTTTTTGAGGATGTAACTGGTTGAATAGATAAGGGAGAACCAGTGGATGTGGTTTATTTGGATTTTCAGAAGGCCTTTGATAAAGTCCCACATAAGAGGTTAGTGTGCAAAATTAAAGCACATGGGATTGGGGGTAATATACTGGCATGGATTGAAAATCGGTTAACAGACAGGAAACAGAGAGTAGGAATAAATGGGTCTTTTTCGGGGTGGCAGGCGGTGACTAGTGGGGTACCGCAGGGATCAGTGCTTGGGCCCCAGCTATTCACAATATATATCAATGATTTGGATGAGGGAACCAAATGTAATATTTCCAAGTTTGCTGACAACACGAAACTAGGTGGGATTGTGAGTTGTGAGGAGGATGCAAAGAGGCTTCAAGGTGATTTAGACAAGTTGAGTGAGTGGGTAAATACATGGCAGATGCAGTATAATGTGGATAAATGTGAAGTTATCCACTTCGGTAGGAAAAACAGAAAGGCAGAGTATTATTTAAATAGTGATAGTTGGGGAAATGTTGATGTGCAAAGGGACCTGGGTCTCCTTGTACACCAGTCACTGAAAGCAAACATGCAGGTGCAGCAAGCAGTTAGGAAGGCAAATGGTATGTTGGCCTTCATTGCAAAAGGATTTGAGTACAGGAGCAAGGATGTCTTACTACAGCTATACAGGGCCTTGGTGAGACTACACCTGGAGTACTGTGTGCAGTTTTGGTCTCCTTACCTAAGAAAAGATATACTTGCCATAGAGGGAGTGCAGCGAAGGTTCACCAGACTGATCCCTGGGATGGCAGGACTGTCGTATAAGGAGAGATTGGGTCGACTAGGCCTGTATTCACTAGAGTTTAGAAGAATGAGAGGGGATCTCATTGAAACGTATAAAATCCTGACAGGGCTAGACAGACTGGATGCAGGGAGGATGTTTCCCCAGGCTGGGGGCTGCAGAACGAGGGGTCACAATCTCAGGATACGGGGTAGGGCATTTAGGACTGAGATGAGGAGAAATTTCTTCACTCAGAGGGTGGTGAACCTATGGAATTCTCTACCACAGAAGGCTGTGGAGGCCAATCACTGAATATATTTAAGAAGGAAATAGATAGATTTCTAGATGCAAAAGGCATCAAGGGGTATGGGTAGAGAGCAGGAATATGGTATTGAGATAGAGGATCAGCCATGATCATATTGAATGGTGGAGCAGGCTTGAAGGGCCGAATGGCCTACTCCTGCTCCTATTTTTCTATGTTTCTATATTAAGAAATGGCTGAGCACACTGGATACAGCAAAGGCTATGTGCCCCGACTGTAATGTATGTACCTTTAAGGGGGGGAACTACTTTCTACAGCTCATGTATACTGTAGTACCGGCAGTGACCACACCTGTATATAACGCTGAGTAGTAATCTGTTGTTTCAGTTGCAGTTTGAATCACGTTGAGTAAACACCTGTTGAATCGTTCCCTGAAGTCTGTTGTCTGATTATTGAAGGACACAACATTAAGATACACGGACATAACAGTGGCGACGAGGCAGACTCGAACCTACCTGCAATGCTGCGTCACCTCCCAGGGATTCGCTCCTGGAGAACAGTGGAAGAAGGTCGAGTCCAGAAGTACGGGCGTCGACCACGGGCAACCGCCCAGTCATCCAGCGGAGATTTGAGCATCGCAGGGGAGGCTGTCGAGAGCCAGGCTTGGCTTTCCAGTCACGGTGGTCCAGCGAAACAGGCTGGCAACAGGTACTGCGCAGACCCTTCCCAGACAGCGGCGGGCTAGAGCCCGACCGGGCGGCACAGAAAAAGGCCAAGCAGCGTCGACGGGGGAGAGAGAGAGGGCAGAGCACACAGGGCGCAGCCAGTGTTCAGGACCGAGCGGCGTCAACGGGGGAGAGAGACGAGAGAGAGCAGAGCGCAGCCGGTGTTCAAGGGCCGAGCAGCATCAATGGGGGAGAGAGGCGCGTAGGAAAACGCGAGGCGCTGCCATTGCCACGAGGACCGCAGAGAGCGGCGTTGGCAGCAGTGCAGGAGCAGCGCACGAAACCCACAGGGCGTCGCCATTTGCCACGAGGACTGCCGAGAGCGGCGTTGGCAGCAGCGCGGGAGACGCCATTTTAAGCCGCAGCGGGGGAAGAAAGGAAAGCGCGGGAGACGCCATTTTAAGCCAGTCTAGCCACACCCAAAAATGCCGAAGAGTGGCAGTATCACAGCGTTTGACAATGAAGTCGAAGATTGGACGACATATGTCGAACGCATAGAAGTATACTGCAAGGCGAATGAAGTGCCAGATGACAAGAAAGCGCTGGTATTGTTGAATTCAATGGGTGCAAAAACGTATGGCTTACTACGAAACCTAGTAACCCCAGAGAAGCCAGTAGAAAAGGATTTTGAAAACATAGTGTCAATCCTACAGGACCACTTAAACCCCACACTGCTGCTGATAGCAGAAAGATTTAAGTTTCACAAAAGGAACCAGCATAAAGATGAAAGTAATGCTGAGTATTTAACGGAACTGCGCAAGCTATCGAAACACTGCCAGTTTGGAACGGGACTAGCAGATACCTTAAGGGACAAGTTTGTGTGTGGGCTTCAAAGTGAAGGATCCCAGAAATGGCTTTTATCTGAAAAGGACCTTACGCTGGAAAAGGCTTTCAGCATTGCGGTATCATATGAAGCAGCAGCACGGGGTGCTGCAGAGATACAACAGAGACCGCAAGAATATGGCACAAACGAAATGTCATATGGAACAGAGAAGTGCTATCACTGCGGCAGAACAACACACGACCACAATGATTGCTGGTTCAAAGACAAAGTGTGCAGACAGTGTGGAAAAGTAGGACACATAGCACGAGTCTGCAGGTCGGGAAAGAAAACCAGCAATAAGAAACCGACCAAAGAGAAGTACAAGAAGGTACATAAGATAACGGAGAATAGTTCAGATGAACAAAAGAGTGATAACGACTCTGAAAACAGGGAACTGAGTTGTCTGAAACTACATAATGTGATCACAACAGAGGATCACCGAACCATTTGGGTCACTCTCAAGATAGCAGGAGTCCAGGTAAAGATGGAATTGGACACAGGATCAGCTCTAACAGTCATAAACCGAGGGGACTACGAGCGGTTATTCTCACAAATACCCTTGAGAGACACAAAAATTATTTTGAAGACGTACACGGGGCAAAAAGTCTACCCCAAAGGAAAAATAAGGGTGACCGTTATATATAACGGTAAGGAAACACCAAAACTAGACCTGTATGTATTGCAAGATGGAGGACCACCATTACTGGGACGTGAATGGATCCGGAAAATACAACTGGATTGGCATTCCACAGGCACTGACTGTGGCTGACAAAAAGGATGACGACGTCACACCTGGGCGACTGTCAAAGATCCTAACTGACGTGAAAGAAGTGTTCCAGCAAGGACTCGGAACACTAAAAGGCATGACAGCGACGATTAAAATTGAAGAAAACGCAAGCCCAAAATTTTTTAAGGCCAGACCGGTACCTTATGCGATCCGCCCAGCCGTCGAAGCAGAGCTGGAGAGTCTGGAACGTTCAGGTGTACTGTCCAAGGTAGACTGGAGCGAGTGGGCTACACCCATCGTCCCTGTGATGAAAAAGTCGTTGAGCAGCACGCCTGGGGAACCAAGGATGGTTCGCATCTGTGGGGACTTTAAGGTAACAGTGAACCCTGTCCTTCACACCGTACAATATCCACTTCTGCGGATGGAAGATATTTTCGCCTCGCTATCTGGAGGGACTCGCTTCACTAAGATTGATCTGGCCCAGGCGTATCTGCAAATGGAGGTAGAAGAAGCATCAAAAAAATACCTGACAATCAACACCCATAAAGGTCACTACCAATACAACCGGCTGGTATTCGGGGTAGCATCAGCTCCGGCTATTTGGCAGAGGGCAATGGAACAAGTCCTGCAAGGGATCCCAGGGACCCAATGTTATTTGGACGACATCCTGGTCACGGGCGAAAATGACAGTGATCACCTTGCCAACCTGGAGCAGGTGCTCACAAGATTGCAGGAATATGGGCTCCGAGCTAACCGCCCCAAATACGAGTTTTTTAGAAAACAGATCTCGTATTGTGGCCACGTTATCGATAAAGAGGGGTTACATAAGTCCCCAGAGAAGATTGAGGCAGTAGTCAAGGCTCCAGCACCGGAAAATGTGTCACAACTGAGGTTGTTCCTCGGGCTGGTAAACTACTACCATAAGTTCTTGCCAAATTTGTCTACAATACTACACCCACTGAACACCGTACTGCAAACTGGGGTGCCATGGAAGTGGAGTGACGAATGTAGACGAGCTTTCCAGAAGAGCAAAACACTAATCACATCGAAAGAGGTATTGGCCCATTACAACCCAGCATTACCAATTCGGTTGGCATGTGATGCGTCGCCTTACGGCATTGGAGCGGTGCTGTCGCACAAATTCTCGGACGGCTCAGAGAGGCCAATAGCCTTTGCGTCATGATCACTAACCTCAGCCAAGTGTAACTACGCCCAGATTGACAGGGAGGCCCTCAGCCTAGTGTGGGGAGTGAAAAAGTTCAATCACTATCTGCACGGGCAGAAATTCACCTTGCTGACTGATCACCAGCCTCTTGTCTCCATTTTTAATCCGAAGAAGTGCGTTCCGGTGATGACTGCGCAACGACTGCAAAGATGGTCACTTTTTCTAGGGGCACACCATTATGAGATTGAATATAAGGGCACGAAACAGCATGGAAATGCTGATGGGCTATCACGCCTGCCACTGCCTACTGCGGAGGAAGCACCAGCAGTGGATCCTGTCGAAATATTCCATTCGACTACAGTTGAATACCTACCGGTAACTAACGCTTGTATCGAAAAGGAAACCTGAAATGACCCAACACTGTCTCGGGTATATGATTTGACGGTGAAGGGATGGCCAGCACATGGCGACTCACTGTTGCCAGCATTCTCGACAAGGAGAGAACAGCTGTCAGTGTGCCTGGGGACCTTGATGTGTGGATCCCGAGTGGTAATTCCACCCAAGTTAAGGGATAGAGTGCTCAATGAGCTTCATGAGGGTCATCTGGGAGGGGTAAAAATGAAAAGCCTAGCCAGGGCTTATGTGTGGTGGCCGGGAATCGATAAACAAACCGAGGACCTGACCAAGAGCTGCTCAGGATGCCAGAAAGTCCAAAATGCACCACCACAGGCCCCTCTACACCCATGGGAGTGGCCCTCATCTCCATGGCAACGGGTGCATATTGATTTTGCTGGTCCATTCATGGACTCAATGCTTTTAATAGCCGTGGATGCGCACTCGAAATGGCCTGAGGTCATCAAAATGTCCTCGACCACCACGGAGAAAATTATTGCAGTCCTACGGACCATTTTTTGCCAGGAATGGCTTGCCAGAACAGATTTGCTCCGACAACGGACCACAGTTTGTGTCCAAAGAGTTCCGGAGGTTCTTGAAAAAGAATGGGGTAAGGCATTACACATCCGCCCCGTATCATCCAGCCACAAATGGATTGGCTGAGAGGTTCGTACAAACCTTTAAGAAGGCAATAAAGGCTATGTACAATGACAACATTCCGCTGCAGCACAAGGTGGACAATTTCCTGTTCACCTACCGGAATGCGACACATGCAGTCACCAACCAGGCCCCAGCCATGATGTTCTTTAACCGAAGGTTAAGATCTCGCCTGGATTGGCTCAGCCCAAACGTACGAAGAGATGTTGACAGTAAGCAATTCCAGCACATCCATGAGAAGCCAACAAGGAGCTTCAATGTAGGGCAACCAGGCTTGGCCCGCGACTACCGAACAGAAAAATGGCAGCCAGGAATGATATGCACATGGCAGGGCCCACTAATGTACACAGTGGATGTTGGGGAGAACATCGTGAGACGCCATGCTGACCAGATCCTAGAGTCACAGGGACAAGTCAACCCCATGCCTCGCCCATACGTACCTGGTGATGAACCCGACGTACAGGTCGCATCTACCCCAGAAACAGTAGCATCAGAAGCTGATGAACCAACCGACGACAGGGGGCCAGAATCGCCTCCGCACCAAGAGCAAGACACTCGGAAAAGGCGCTATCCAGAAAGGATCAGGAAGCCTCCCCAAAGACTGAATTTATAAATAGACTATTTTCAGCTAATGTTGCATGTTAAAAGTGTTAATTGTAATTAGTTTGATATTTAATTGTTAAATGAGTGTTATGGTACTGTTAATCTAAAAGGGGAGGAATTGTAATGTATGTACCTTTAAGGGGGGGAACTACTTTCTACAGCTCATGTATACTGTAGTACCGGCAGTGACCACACCTGTATATAACGCTGAGTCGTAATCTGTTGTTTCAGTTGCAGTTTGAACCACGTTGAGTAAACAGCTGTTGAATCGTTCCCTGCAGTCTGTTGCCTGATTATTGAAGGACACAACATTAAGATACACGGACCTAACACCGACAACATCCCAGCTATCATGCTGAAGACTTGTGCTCCAGAACTAGCCATGCCTCTAGCCAAGCTATTCTAGTACAGATACAATACTGGCACCTAACCAACAAAGTGGAACATTGCCCAGGTATGTTATGTCCACAAAAACCAGGAGAAATACAATCCAGCCAATTACTGCCCCGTCAGCCTGCTCTCATTCATCAGCAAAGTGATGGAAGGTATCATTGACAGTGCTATTAAGCAGCACTTACTCAGCAATAACCCGCTCACCAATGCTTTGTTTTGGTTCCGCCAGGACCACTCTAGACCTCATTACAGCCTTGGTCCTGTTGTGGAGTATTTTAGACCAGCACTCGACACAAGGTTTTCAGATCGATAGTCAAGTTGTCTTTATTTCATCGATCAATGGGGAGACAATCTCTACTGGCATGCCAGGAGACTTCTCCAAATTGATACAGTAAGCATTACATATTTATGCGTTCAAAAGGCATGGTAGCCTCGTGCACAATTCACTCTCAAAACTTAATTGGATCTTGCCCCGCGTGCACCTTCACGGATTGGATTACATATGCAAGCTGCATAACTAATTGTTAACCTAAACTGCTGAAATGCTGAGCAAAAATAACATGTTATCATTGTGACCCAGACAGCAAAACCACAAGAGCAGCTTAGGTACACAACCAAAGCTTTTCTTAGAACTGGTGTCTGCCTACACGGTCAGTTTTGACCGCACCTCACGGATGTGGTTTTTCATGTCTGCCACTGCCACTTGCACATCACTATGTGAGCTGTCAGCATGCTTTCCCCACTTCAGTCCAACCATGGACAAAAGAACTGATTTCCAGAGGTGAGGGTGACTGCCCTTGACATCAAGGCAGCATTTGACAGAGTGTGGCATCAAGGAGCCCTAGTAACATTGAAGTCAATGGGAATCAGGGGGAAAACTCTCCACTGGCTGGAGTCATACCTAGCACAAAGGAAGATGGTTATGGTTGTTGGAGGTCAATCATCTCAGCCGCAGGACATCGCTGCAGGAGTTCCTCAGGGCAGTGTCCTCGACCCAACCATCTTCAGCTGCTTCAATGATCTTCCCTCCATCATAAGGTCAGAAGTGGGGATGTTCGTTGATGATTGCACAGTGTTTAGTTCCACTCGTAACTCCTCAGATAAAGATAAAGTCCGTGCCCACATTCAGCAAGACCTGGACAACATTCAGGCTTGGGCTGATAAGTGGCAAGTAACATCGGCACCACACAAGTGCCAGTAATGACCATCTCAAACAAGAGAGTCTAACCACCTCCCCTTGACATTCAACCAGGTTACCATCACCGAATCCCCACCATCAGCATCCTGGGGGGGTCACCATTGACCAGAAACTTAACTGGACCAGCCACATAAATACTCTGGCTACAAGAGCAGGTCAGAGGCTGGGAATTCTGCGGCGAGTGTCTTTCCTCCTGACTCCCTAAAGCCTTTCCACCATCTACAAGGCACAAGTCAGGAGTGTATTGGAATACTCTCTACATGCCTGGATGAGTGCAGTTCCAACAGCTCTAAAGAAGTTCGACATCATCCAGGATAAAGCAGGCCACTTGATTGGCACTCCATCCACCATCTTAAAGATTCACTCCCTCCACCACAGCGCAGCGTGGCTGCAGTGTGTACCATCTACAAGATGCACTGCAGAAAATCGCCATAGCTTCTTCGACAGCACCTCCCAACCTGTGAGCTCTACCACCTAGAAGGACAAGGGCAGTAGGCGCATGGGGACACCACCACCTACAAGTTCCCCTCCAAGTTACACACCATCCTTACTTGGAAATAATCGCCGTTCCTGCATCGTCGCTTGGTCAAAAATCCTGGAACACCCGCCCCAACAGCACTGTGGGAGTACCTTCACCTCACGGATTGCAGCAGTTCCAGAAGGTGGCTCACCAGCACCTTTTCAAGGACAATTAGGGATGGGTAATAAAAGTTGGCCTTGCCAGCGATGCCCACATCCCATGAATGAATAAAACATGAAAGACATAAATCAGGATGTGTTTAGGATGATGAACTCGGTTATTATCATTTCAAATAAGACAATGAATTTGTTTAATCTTTGTTTTAAAATGTGATCATTATTTTATTTGGTTAATCATCTGTTCTAATAGGAGGTTGTATTGTCTTGTGTTACTCATTATGGGCGACCATCACAGAAATCTTTAGCACTTTTATATTGATACTAGATCACCGACAGAGGTGTGCTCAAGTCAACACTCATGCCCTTTTTCTCTTTTTTAATTGTACCAGAATGTCATTGGTCCACATAGGATTACATAGGATATACAGCACAGAAACAAGCCATTCAGCCCAACCAGTCCATGCCAGCGTTTATGCTCCACTCGATCCTCCTCCATCTTTCCTCATCTAACTCTATCAGCGTAACCCTCTATTCCCTTCTCCCTCATATGCTTATCTAGCCTCCCCTTAAATGCATCTAATTTTCGCTTCAACCACTCCCTGTGGTAGCGAGTTCCACATTCTCACCACTCTCTGGGTAAAGAAATTTCTTCTGAATTCCCCATTTGATTTCTTGGTGACTATCTTATATTGATGACCTCTAGTTTTGCTCTTCCCCACAGAGTGGAAACACTCTCTCTGTGTCTACTCTATCAAAACCGTTCATAATTTTAAAGACCTCTATTAGGTCATCCCTAATCAAGAGCAAAGAGACCCAGCCTATTCATCCTTTCCTGATAGGCACAACTTTGCAGTTCTGGCATTATCCTTGTAAATCTTTTTTACACCCTCTCCAGTGCCTTTATATCCTTTTTATAATATGCTGACCAGAATTGTATGCAGTACTCAAAGTGTGATCTCACCAAGTATCAATACAAGATTAGCATAACTTCACTACTTTTCAATTCTATCCCTAGCGTTTGGTTTGCTTTATTTTTAAATGGCCTGATTAACCTGCGTCGCTACTATTAATGATACATACTCCGAGATCCGTTTGATCTTCTACCCCATTTTCCAAGCAATATGTGACCTCCTTATTTTTCTTACCAAAATCTAATACATCACATTACCTATGTTGAAAGTCATTTGACAATTATATGCAAATTCTGCAAGTCTATTAATGTCTTCTTGTAATTTGTTGCAATCCACCTCAAATTCCACCCCCCAACCAAATTTGGTGTCATCTGCAAATTTAGAAATTGTGTTTTTGATTCCAAAGTCTAAATCGTTAATATTGTAGCGGTACCACCGAGTGTCCCTTACTTATTATACATAATTCCCTTTAACTTACCTATGTATATATATAGTTTCCCTGTTCGGGCCGTTGCCCCTTTAAGAGTGCGACCTAACGCAATGATGTCACGTCGCACATCACGTGACTCACCCGAGCGTGAGCCAGCCCAGCTCAGCCTCCCGCTCCCGCGGCAATCGCCGGCCCGGCTCGGCCTACCGCACCCGCGTCAATTGCCGGCCCAGCTCGGCCTCCCGCTCCCACGACTTCGGCCGCAACGGCCAGCTCCAATGCTGGGTGCCGGGTAGATGTGCTAACGTCAGCACGTGAGTCACATGACTGCCCCAAGCGCGGGCAAACGCGATGACGTCACGTCGCAAGTCACGTGACGCCCCAAGCGCGGGAAATGCGATGACGTCATGACGCAAACGCGGTGACGTCATCGCGCAAACCTCCGGACTGCCTAGTCAGTCCTCGTGGCGTCCCCACTGGGGAAAGACCTGTTCCACAGCTCTCCTGCATCTATCTACGTTGTTTGCTGTATTTCATCTAATCCAACATTAAAATCCAGTTTGTTGTTCTTCCGAGTCAAGCTCCGTTATTTGTTAGGAATACACCTATTCCTACATTGGTGACCCAACGACGTGAGGACGGGAATTCATCAAAACCTACATTGGTGACCCCGTCTCCGTGAATGTTTTTCACGGACGACGCGCACAGCCTGAACCCCGTCTCTGTGAACGGTTTCACAGAAGCAGTGCCCGACGAACAACAACCGACGAACAACAACCGACGAACACCAATTCCTACATTGGCGACCCCATCTTTGCGAACGCATTCGCAAAGGAAGCACAGCCTGGAAGTGATCCCGTTTTTCACGAACGTAACGCAGCCGGACCCCGATTTTTGTGAACAATTTTCACAGAAGAAGCACGCCATGGATGCATCAGCCGTTTCGTTGTCGCTACCGCAATTCAGGATGCAGCAACTGCCCTCGTGCTTTCTTTAGGTAGAAGCCCCGTTCGCCAAGAACATCGATGCGACGCAGACCAACGAGGTCTCCGTATTCGTCAGCTCTACCGCCTTACGGATCGTCCGCCTCCATGACATCTCCCAATGCAACAGCAAGTATGCATCCCTCCAAGCGCGGGTTCCGCAGGTTTTCGGGCCCGGTGGTACCGCTACAATATCAATTATGAACAACATTGGTCCCAGCACTAATCCTTGTGGGGCCCCACTTTCCACCTTCTGCCAGTCTGAATAGCTACCCTTTACTCCTACTCTCTGGTTTGTCTTGAAGCCAGTTAGTTATCCATTCTGCTACTTGTCCCCTGACTCCAAATTTTCTGACCTTATTCATTAGTCTATTATGTGGTACCTTATCGAAGGCCTTTTGGAAATCTAGGTAAATTACATCTACTGAAGGGATAATTACAAGTCCTAGCCCTTTCAGGCTCTCCCAGATCAGGCGTATTCCCCAGACATTCACCTTCAACTTAAGTTAGAGATAACCGAATTCCATAAGACGCTTAAATGGGTCTAAAGGTTCAGGCTATCTCTCCCTAAAGGAAAGGAACGACTGAAGATGTTACCGTCCTCCAGATAGCATTTTTAATAAGTTTAACTAAACTGTAACCTTTTGGATATTATGAGGGTACGGAAGACCCCTCAGAATTCTGCAACTCCTTGCAAAAGAGTGTACAGAAATTGGGTTCATGAGTTTATACAGAATTACTCTTTGAGACAATTCTAAAAATATATAGTTTTATTTAAGAGCCGACATTCATTTAACAGCTGCTGAATCAGTCGCAACATTAACAATTCAAAATACAGATAGCTTACATTTCTTATTTCTCAGAGATCCTTATTCTCAAATCTTTACTTCATTACATTTCTACATTTCTTACTTATTTCTAAATCCAGATTATCCACCAAAATCAATTACTTTGATTACCCGAGACTCATAGTTAAAAACTTACAGAGCATGCCTGTGAAGTTGAGAAACGCTTGGCCTGTTCAGCGAGTTCTGACTTTCTGTTTGAAAAGCTCTTATTTTTATACCCTTTTTGCAGTGGTTTCTTCTTTGAAGTTCTCTGCTGATGTCAGTTAATTGTCTTTATTGAGACCTCTGTTGAAAGCTTTCTATCTTACTGTCAATTCAACTATTGCATGCATAATTATGTCTCTACCTTTAGTTGTTTCAAAAACCATCATGAAAACAATGACAGCAATGGTTTCTGTTTGGTGCCATTCTTACAAAATTCTTTTATTCAATTCTTAATATTGGCTTTACTGGTTTTTGTGGTGTATGTAACCTGTTCCACCTTAAGAGAACTTAAGCCTGTTCCACCTTAAGAGATGTACTACTTTCTCTGGCTGCTGTATACGTAATACCGGTGGTGACCACCGGTATATAAGTACTGTGTAGTGATATTGCTGTTAGTATAGCCCTGACCTCCAACTAGTAAAGACCTGTTGAAACGTTATTCTTGTAGTCTGTGTCAGTAATTAATCTTAAATACAACTAGAACACACAGTCTTAACAGTGGCGACGAGTCCGATTCTTACCCTGCGGCAGTTTATATCCACGGCGGCTTCGTCCACAGAACGGGCATCAAAGAGAGGCATCCACCCTCATCACCCTGCTGGAAGACACGTCGCATGGCAGGCATCGAGAACCCAGAGTGCAGAAGATATCCTGAACTCGAAGCCTCCATCAGCGGCAGTCAGCTATCTTCCTTCTACCTCGGTGGTGGGTAAGCCGGTCAGCGACGCGAGCAGAAAGTCGGCCGCGTTGGCTGTACAGACGGGGAGGGAAGACGGAGGAATAAGGGCGGTGAGATCGATCGCGACTGGAGATAAGGGCCGGGCCGCATTCGGGCCAAAAGGCGCAGCACGGGGACATCGATCGCGGCTGGTGATAAGGGCCGGGCCACATTCGGGCCAAAAAGGCGCAGCATCTGGGGCGACTGAAGGCGCGAGAGCCGCGGTGAAGGCGAATGCAGCTGGTGCTAATAACCGGGCTGCAAGAAGGGCTGTGAGGCGCGACATCGGGGAAGCGCGAATGCCCGAGGGAGCCGCGGTGAAGCGGAGACAGCGTCGGGGGAGTTACTAACCGTTGGGAAAGGGGAGCAGCAGCAGCACGCCAAACGCCATTGCAGCCAACGGGTGAAGAAGGCGAGCGCGGGAAAGACCGCCAAGCGCGGGAAACCGCCATTTTGTAGGCGGAGGACGAAGAAAAGAGCGGGAAGCCGCCATCTTGGAAAAAGGGAAATAACTAAAAAAAAAAAAAAATTGCAACGATGCCTAAACATGGGAACATTAATACCTTTGATAGCGCCATCGAAGATTGGGCCACGTATGTAGAACGCATACAAAATTATTGTAAAGCAAATAAAATCCCAGATGATGAGAAAGCACTAACTTTATTAAACTTAATGGGTGCGAAGACATACGGGCAATTGAAACACCTTTTATCACCAGATGAACCGGTGGAGAAGACGTTCGAGGAGATTGTTACTGTCCTGAGAAATCATCTAAACCCCACGCCTCTGATGCTAGCGGAACGATTAAAATTTTACAGCAGAAAGCAGCTGAAAGATGAAAGCAATGCTGAATATTTAATGGAATTGCGTAAGCTAGGAAAGTACTGTCAGTTTGGAACGGGACTAACAGATGCGCTAAGATATAAATTTGTGTGTGGATTATTAAAACAAGATACACAAAAGCGACTGCTCGAGGAGAATGAGCTGACGCTTGAGAAAGCGGTCACTATGGCAGCATCACACGAAGCCGCAGCGAGAGGCACGGCAGTAATGCAGCTACGGTCACCGGAACTCAGTACAAATCAATTGGTTTTGAGTACTGTAAAATGTTATCGTCGTGGAAAGACAATGCACGATCAGAACCAGTGTTGGTTTAAAAACCAAGAATGCAGAACGTGTGGCAGGTTTGGCCACATAGCTAAAGTATGCTGGTCAGGAAAGAAGACCAGCAACAAAAAGTCACCGCAAGGAAAATACATAAAGGTACACAAGGTGACAAAGAACAGTTCGAACGAACAGAAGTCAGATTCAGACGCCAGCAGTAATGAACTGGGTAGCTTAAGAGTACACAACGTTGGTAAGGATGCAGATCTCCAGACAATTTGGGTCACTCTTCAGATAGCAGGAGTCCAAGTAAAGATGGAATTGGACACTGGATCGGCATTGACGGTCATGAATAAGAAAGATTACAAAAGGTTATTCCAACATATTCCCCTACGGGATACGGAGATTATATTGAAAACATACACGGGGCAAAGAGTGTACCCCATCGGAAAGATAGAGGTAAAAGTGGTCCACAAGGGCAAAGAAAGCCAAGTAATGGACTTATATGTGCTACCTGAAGGAGGTCCACCACTACTGGGACGGGAGTGGATTAGGAAAATGAATATGGACTGGCACTCCTTAAAGGCACTAACGGTAGATTCCGGGGAAACAGATGTCAAACCTAAACAATTGTCCAGAATATTGGATGATGCTAAAGAGGTGTTCCAGCAGGGACTGGGAACACTGAGAGGAATTACGGCAAACATCAAGATTGATGAACATGCACACCCAAAATTTTTCAAAGCCAGACCGGTACCCTATGCAATACGACCTGCTGTAGAAGCGGAACTGGAAGCGCTAGAACATTCAGGTGTACTGTCTAAGGTAGATTGGAGTGAGTGGGCTACGCCCATTGTTCCCGTTATGAAACATCCTTCGAGCAACAAGCCAGGAGAACCAGGGAAGGTTCGCATCTGTGGAGACTTCAAGGTCATCATTAATCCGGTGCTTCACACGGTGCAGTATCCGCTTCCGCGGATTGAGGATATTTTTGCTTCGTTGTCTGGTGGGAAACACTTCACCAAGATAGACCTGGCGCAGGCGTACTTGCAGATGGAGGTTGAAGAAGAGTCACGCCAGTACCTCACGATCAACACGCATAGAGGTTTGTACCAGTATAATAGGCTGGTTTTTGGAGTGGCGTCAGCTCCAGCAATTTGGCAGAGGGCCATGGAGCAGGTATTACAGGGAATTCCAGGCACACAATGTTACCTGGACGATATTCTGATTACAGGAGATGGTGATGAAGAACACCTCGCAAACTTGGAACTGGTGCTCAACAGACTGAAAGAGTATGGACTTCGAGTTAATCGGCAGAAATGTGAGTTCTTTCAGAAGCGGACCTCGTACTGTGGTCATGTCATTGACTGGGAGGGGCTTCATAAGTCTCCTGACAAGATAGAGGCAGTTGTAAAGGCTCCCGCTCCGGATAATGTCTCTCAGTTGAGGTCGTTTCTAGGATTGATTAACTATTACCATAAGTTTCTACCGAATCTATCCACGGTACTGCACCCGCTGAACGCTCTTTTACAGAAGGGGGTACCATGGGAATGGAGCGAAAACTGTAAGAAGGCATTTCGCAAAAGCAAAGAATTGATCACCTCAGAGGAAGTGTTGGCTCACTTCAACCCGACACTGCCTATTCGGTTGGCTTGTGATGCTTCTCCATATGGTATTGGGGCAGTACTCTCACACAAGTTGCCAAATGGCACGGAAAGGCCAGTCGCGTTTGCATCCAGATCATTGACCTCCGCTGAGCGCAACTATGCGCAGATCGATAGGGAGGCTCTCAGCCTTGTATGGGGAGTGAAGAAGTTTAATCATTACCTGCAGGGCCAAAAATTCATACTTCTGACAGACCATCAGCCGTTGGTATCCATTTTTAACCCTAAGAAGGGTGTTTCGGTGATGACAGCACAGAGACTCCAGAGATGGTCCCTTTTCCTAGGGGCACATCAATATCAAATAGAATTCAAAGGTACAAAGCAGCAAGGCAATGCTGATGGGCTGTCGCACCTGCCACTACCTGAAGAAGAAGAGACGACGAAAGTTGACCCTGTTGAGTTATTTCATTCGACCATCATCGAGTGTTTACCAGTCACCAATGCAAGTATTGAAAGAGAAACCAGGAATGACCCGACACTGTCCCGAGTCTACGAGGTGACAGTGAAGGGATGGCCAACACATGGTGATCCTCTGTTACCGGCATTCTCGGCAAGGCGAGACCAGCTGTCCGTCTGCCATGGTACTTTGATGTACGGGACAAGAGTGATTATTCCTCCCAAGTTAAGGGAAAGAGTTCTAAAGGAACTGCATGAAGGTCATCTGGGGGGAGTTAAGATGAAAAGTCTTGCTAGGGCTTATGTATGGTGGCCGGGTATTGACCAACAGATAGAGGAGTTGATGAAAAGCTGCGCTGGGTGCCAAAAAGTGCAAAATGCACCTCCGATCGCACCGCTACACCCATGGGAATGGCCTTCAGCCCCATGGCAACGCGTACATATTGACTTTGCTGGTCCATTCATGGACTCCATGTTCCTAATTGTGGTGGACGCACATTCCAAATGGCCAGAAGTGATCAAGATGAATACCACTACTTCAGAAAAGACAATTGCGGTGTTAAGAACAATATTCGCAAGGAACGGATTGCCAGAACAGATATGTTCGGGCAACGGACAGTTCGTGTCGGAAAAATTCCAAAAATTCTTAAAGGAGAATGGGTTGAAACATTATACCTCTGCCCCATATCATCCGGCGACAAACGGGTTGGCCGAGAGATTTGCCCAAACATTCAAAAAGGCAATAAAGGCCATGAACGATGATCAGATTCCGCTACAACACAAGGTGGACAATTTCCTAATGGCATATCGAAACGCCGCTCATGCATTGACTAACCAAAGTCCTGCCATGATGTTTTATAACAGGAAGTTGCGGTCCAGGTTGGACTTGTTAAAACCAAATGTGCGGAGGGAAGTGGAAAACAAACAATTCCGGCATATTAATAACAAGACCACTCGAAGTTTCGACGTAGGACAACCAGTGTTGGCAAGGGACTATGGAAACGAAAAATGGCAGTCCGGAACAATTCGGGCCAGACAAGGACCTCTGATGTACACAGTAGATATTGGTAACAATGTGATAAGGCGTCATGCAGATCAACTGGTAGAATCGAGAGCAAGGGTCGAACCCATGGTTGCGACAGAGACAACTGTGGAAGACGTTAATGAACCTGAAGCATCTACCTCGGCAGGGAATGTACCTGATGATGACGTCCAATACATAGGAAACCAACTAGAGGAGTCACCTCAGCAACAAGAATCAGAGACCACTGAAAGGCGTTATCCAACCCGAATCAGAAGGCCTCCTGAGAGACTGAACCTTTGAACTGTTTATACCTGAAGTTATATATGTATATATGTTATTATGTTATGTTAAATGGGGATATGACTGTTAAGCTAAAAAGGGAGGATTGTGGTGTATGTAACCTGTTCCACCTTAAGAGAACTTAAGCCTGTTCCACCTTAAGAGATGTACTACTTTCTCTGGCTGCTGTATACGTAATACCGGTGGTGACCACCGGTATATAAGTACTGTGTAGTGATATTGCTGTTAGTATAGCCCTGACCTCCAACTAGTAAAGACCTGTTGAAACGTTATTCTTGTAGTCTGTGTCAGTAATTAATCTTAAATACAACTAGAACACACACTTAACAGTTTTTAGCAGACATTGTGACTCCGTGGTATTCCAAATTCAATACAAACACAATGTAATTGCTTGGTGCATCTATTGAAGTCATATCTTCAAAGTGTTCTTGTTGGTATCATATTCACTATATATATTAAAGACACTTTGACCAGAGTGTTTCATGCATTTCTAGCTATCTCAATTGGTTGCATATTTAATCGTGTTTCCTGTCTTCCAAGTTTAACATAAAAACAATTTGACCAGCAGGTGTTTCTTTTACTTTATGTCTTCTTTTCAAAGGCACATGCCTCTTTTAATGTTTTTGGTTCTGTTTTACGTGTTAGTTCTTAACACTTAAACTGGGCATTTTCATTATGTTCCCTCCAAACTCTAGACCTTTCAGAAGCGCCAAACTGCCATTTCAATGGGGTAATTGTTTTAGTGTAGGAACTGGGGTTCCTAGCCAAAGAATTGAGATCGAGTCAGAAAATCAAAAACAATAAAAATTTAATGAACAAACAAAGCTGTACAGGAAACTGTAGGATACAGTGCAAATAGGTCTGGTCTGCTTGAAAGCCTCTCTGGAAACTGCTAGAAGGTTCCGAGCTCAACTGCTAGCAGGTTCCGAGCTCAACTGCTAGCAGGTTCCGAGCTCAACTGCTAGCAGGTTCTGAGCTCTACTGCTAGAAGGTTCCGAGCTCTGACGTCATGACGTCATCACGTTCTTCCCGCCGTTGAGAGATCACGTGATGGACGGCATGACGTCATCACGCGGAGTACAGGAAAGAAGCCCTAGTACAGTTAAAAGATACATTAAAGGTGCAGCCCCCAGCTGTACTACATTGCTGTAAAAGGAATTATATACAATTGTCCGTAATCCTCTGGTGATTCCGCCACATGTGCCCCCCTAGAATTGCTTTTAACAGAGAAGGTAAGGCGAGAAGGGGATCTGACGAGTCTGTCCGACCGACTGCGATACCCCGGCAGCTGGAACGGAGCGCTGGAAGATGAACTGGCCGTTGGCTGTGGTTGGGATGGTGCCGCAGGCGGAGGAGAAGAAGAGGCAGGTTGTGGTCGACCCGATGAGGCGGGCACTGGCGACTCGGCGGATGACTGTGGCTGTACTGGACCGGCAGTCGACAGTGGATGACCACGACGAGGCGGCTCAGCGGTGACGACTGGTTCGCTCAGATCCAGATGCGCCGGTTTCAACCGGTCAATGGAGATGTAGTCAGGCTTACCGCCAACGTCGACTGTGAAGGACTTGTCACCTGACGAGATGACGCGGAACGGACCTGTGTAAGGCAGTTTGAGTGGGTTTTTGCGAGCATCCTGCCGAATGAACACATATTCTGCGCTCTTAAGATCCACTGGGACATGGGAGCGCTGCAGGTCATGGTGCGACGTAGGCACTGGGATGAAATTCCTAGCCGCTTCCTGGTGGCTGACGAGCTGCTGAGCTGGGGACCAGGGTTCCGTGTGAGGAGGAAGAAAATCGCCAGGCACTCTGAGTGGTTGGCTGTAAACCAGCTCTGCTGAAGAAGAATGCAGGTCGTCCTTAGGCGCCGTGCGAAGACCTAGCAGCACCCAAGGGAGCCTATGCCCCCAACTAAGCCCACGGAGACTAGCACGCAGTGCGGCTTTAAGGGACCTGTGGAATCTTTCACACAGACCATTTGCCTGTGGATGGTAGGCGGTGGTACGATGAAGCTTGGTGCCCAAACCTTGAGCTACGGCGTTCCAAAGCTCAGAGGTAAATTGAGGCCCCCGGTCGGAGGAGATGTCAGCCGGTACCCCGAACCGAGCTACCCACGACGAGATGAAGGCTCTGGAGACGTCTGCCGCTGTGGTGGCAACCAAAGGAATTGCCTCTGGCCACCTGGTGGTGCGGTCTACCACGGTGAGGAGGTGAGTGTACCCGCGAGAGGAAGGGAGAGGACCAACCAGGTCCACGTGCACATGGTTGAATCGACGCTCCGGAACCGGAAAAGTGGCGACTGGGGCCTTAACATGGCGTTATATCTTGGACTTCTGGCAACTCACGCAGGTATTGGTCCAGTCACGGACGTCGAGATGCATGCCCTTCCAGATGAATTTCTTTGCCATGAGTCGATGTGACGCTCTCATGCCAGGGTGTGACAACCCGTGGATAGTGTCAAAAATTCTCCTGCGCCATTCGACTGGAATGATTGGACGTGGGACGCCCATCGAGATGTCACACAGGAGTGTGGTCCCTGCGGCCTGGAAACTGATATCAGCCACTTGTAAGCTGGAAGGTGCGGTCCGGTATGCCTGCACTTCAGGGTCTGCCTTCTGTTCTTTTGCCAAACCAACATAGTTGACTCCCAGGTGTACTGCGTGGAGCTGGGCGCGGGAGAGACAATCCGCCACCAGGTTGTCTTTGCCCAAGACATGTTGTATGTCGGTTGTAAATTCAGATATGTACATAAGATGACGTTGTTGCCGTGCCGACCATGGTTCCGCTATCTTGGCCATAGCAAAAGTAAGTGGCTTGTGGTCTACAAAAGCCGTGAATGGGCGTCCTTCCAGTAGGAAGTGAAAATGGTGGATGGCCAGAAACAATGCCAACAATTCCCTATCAAAAGTACTATACTTGCGTTCGTTCTTCCGCAATTGGTGGCTGAAGAAAGCCAGTGGTTGCCATGTGCCTTCGACCCACTGCTCCTGTACTGCCCCGATGGCATAATCAGATGCGTCGGTGGTAAGGGCAATGGTTGCGCCCGGAAGGGGATGTGTCAACATGGTCGCAGCAGCCAAAGCGTTCTTAGTGTCGAGGAAAGCCTGGTCCATCTGGGGTGTCCAATCGATTGGGTCTTTGCCCGATTTACCTCTGAGGGCCTCGTACAAAGGCTGCATCAACAATGCCGCCTTGGGGACGAACCGATGATAAAAATTGACCATTCCCAGAAATTCCTGGAGGGCCCTGATGGTCTGAGGAAGAGGGAACGAGGTGACTGCTTCCACCTTCGTGGCCAGCGGGACGGCGCCTTCTGAGGTGATTCTGTGTCCCAGGAAATCAATGCTGTGCAACCCAAACTGGCACTTGGCTGGGTTGATAATAAGGCCATGTTGGCTGAGATGAGAAAAAAGGATACGCAAGTGCGTAATGTGTTCTTTCGTGCTGTTACTGGCAATAAGGATGTCGTCTCGGTAGACGAAGATGAACGGCAGATCGCGCAACACGGAATCCATGAGACGTTGGAAGGCTTGTGCTGCATTCTTCAGCCCAAACGGCATACGAAGGAACTCAGAGAGCCCGAAAGGTGTGATGACGGCAGTTTTGGGGACGTCCTGAGGATGCACGGGCACTTGATGATAGCGTCGGACGAGGTCTACTTTGGAAAAGATGGTATTCCCTGCCAGATGGGCCGAAAAATCCTGAATGTGAGGAATTGGGTACCGATCCAGTGTGGTAGCCTCATTCAGGCGTCTGTAGTCGCCGCATGGTCACCATCTGCCGCCCGGCTTAGGAACAATGTGTAATGGCGAGGACCAAGGACTATTCGAGCGTCGAATAATACCCAGGCGTTCCATTGTATGGAACTCCGCCTTGGCGGCCGCGAGTTTACCAAGCTCCAGCCTTCGAGCTCTCGCATAAATGGGGGATCCTGTCGTGGTAATGTGGTGCGCCACACCGTGCCTCATGACTGAAGAAGAAAATGTGGGCCTGGTGAGCTCAGGGAACTCACTGAGAAGACGAGAGAACTCATTTGGAGATGGGACTGCACAGGCAACTGACCAAGACATCGCGGTGCTTCGGTGGCAGGGGACCAAGTGAAAAGTGGAGGCACTGATTAGCCGGCAGTGTCAGACGTCGACGAGAAACCCGTTTGCGCAGAAGAAATCTGCCCCCAGGATGGCCTGTGAGACTTTCGCCGTGATGAACTCCCAAACAAAACGTTGGCCGCCAAAACTCAACTGGACCCTATGCTTTCTGAACGTGCGAATGGCCGCACCATTGGCTGCCTCGAGGGGGGGACCTTGACCGCCAGATTGAAGATCTAGCTTCGACGCTGGTAGGATACTGCACTGGGAGCCAGTATCACAGAGAAAACGTCGCCTTGACAGGGAGTCTGTAATGTATAGGAGTTTCCCTGCGGACCCAACGGCCTTCGCAATTCTGGCGCGTCCCTTTGGGCCTTATTGATCTTCTCAGAAACTGTTGTATCCGTGTGTTAATGGAGACACGGAAGGCAGGAGTTGGTTTCACAGGTGTTTACTGAACAAAGTCTGGAGGTGAACTAACAGATACAAGACAATATACAGGCTTATATAGCCCGAGTGGCCATTACCGGCATTACAGTAAACAGGGGGCTCTTAAAGGCACATACACCACAATTCCTCCCTTTTTAGACAACCAGTACATAATATTTTAAGTAATCATTAATTAACATGTTACAAGAACAATAATCTACACATTTGCTGCAGTTAATCAATTATAAGTCAGTCTCTCTGGAGGCTTCCTGACTCGGTCCGGATAACGCCTCGGTGGTGTAGTAGTTTTTGGTGGTGTAGTAGGTTCTTTTGGCAAGGCTGATTCGGCTTGAATGCCAGTGTCGGGTTCATCTGGTTCCAGTATCACTGGATCGGAGGTAGATACTATGGGTATCTCTACCTCATCATTAGGCGTATAGAGTTGTGGTGTAGGTTGTCCCTTTTTGGATGACTCTATGATCTGGTCAGCATGGCACCTTATTATGCTTTCTCCAGTGTCCACGGTATACATCAGCGGTCCTAGTCGTGTGCAAATAGTTCCAGGCTGCCATTTCTCGGTACGGTAGTCCCGGGCCAAAACTTGTTGACCTATCTGGAAGGTTCTAGTTGGCCTTTCATTCATGCCTTGAAATTGCCGGTTCTCCACGTCCCTTCTGATGTTTGGCTTGATCAAATCCAGCCGGCACCTTAGGCTTCTATTGAAGAAAATCATAGCGGGAATTTGGTTTGTAACCACATGTGTTGCATTCCTGTATGCAAACAAGAAGTTATCTACCTTATGCTGAAGTTTTATGTCTTCATTACCCATGGCCTTTATGGCCTTCTTGAAGGTCTGGACAAACCTTTCAGCCAATCCATTGGTGGCGGGATGGTATGGGGCGGACGTGTAATGCTTAACCCCATTGTTTTTTAAGAACTTCCTGAATTCTTCGGACACAAATTGCGGTCCATTATCAGAACAGATCTGTTCAGGCAGCCCATTCCTGGCAAATATGGTCCTTAATACTGTGATGGTTTTTTCCGTGGTGGTGGAGGACAGCTTTATTACCTCTGGCCACTTGGAGTGTGCATCAACCGTGATTAAGAATATTGAGTCCATAAATGGACCAGCAAAGTCGATGTGTACCCTTTGCCATGGAGATGAGGGCCACTCCCATGGATGTAGAGGGGCTTGTGGTGGGGCGTTTTGGACCTTCTGGCATCCTAGGCAGCTCTTGGTCATTTCTTCGATGTCTCCATCGATACCTGGCCACCACACAAACGCTCTTGCTAGGTTCTTCATTTTCACTCCACCCAGATGCCCCTCGTGAAGCTCCTTTAGCACTTTATCCTGGAGTTTGGGTGGAATCACCACTCTGGATCCACACATCAAGGTTCCTCGGCACACTGACAGCTGTTCTCTTCTTTGCGAGAATGCTGGCAACAGCGGTTCGCCATGTGCTGGCCATCCCTTCACCGTTAAATCGTAGACTCGTGAGAGAGTCGGGTCATTTCTCGTTTCCTTTTCAATGGCAGAATTTGTTACTGGTAGACATTCAACTATGGTTGAGTGGAACATCTCCACTGGGTCTACTGTAGGTGCCTCTTCTACCATTGGCAACGGTAGGCGCGATAAACCGTCAGCATTCCCATGCTGTTTTGATCCTTTGTATTCTATGTCATATTGGTGTGCCCCTAGGAAAAGGGACCACCTCTGTAGCCTTTGCGCTGTCATAATGGGAACACCCTTTTTAGGGTTGAATATGGAGACGAGGGGTTGATGGTCAGTCAACAAGGTAAATTTTTGTCCGTGTAGGTAATGGTTGAATTTCTTCACTCCCCATACCAGGCTGAGTGCTTCCCTGTCGATCTGGGCATAGTTACGCTCAGCTGAGTTCAATGAGCGTGACGCAAAAGCTATCGGCCGCTCCGAGCCATCAGGGAATCTATGCGATAATACCGCTCCTACGCCGTAAGGGGGTGCATCGCACGCCAGTCTGATTGGCAGTGATGGGTTGTAATGAGCCAAAACTTCCTTGGACGTGATCAAGCCTTTGCATTTATGGAAGGCACGTTTACAGTCTTCGCTCCATTTCCAAATTACTCCCGTTTGTAGCAGTTTGTTAAGAGGGTGCAGAAGAGTTGACAAGTTCGGTAAAAATTTATGATAGTAATTTATCAATCCCAGGAACGACCTTAATTGTGAGACATTTTCAGGTGCTGGGGCTTTGATGACCGCTTCAATTTTTTCAGGTGACTTATGCAACCCTTCCTCGTTAATTATGTGGCCACAATATGATATTTGTTTCTGGAAAAATTCGCACTTGCGGCGATTTGCTCGTAGGCCCCGTTCTCTCAGCCTAGTGAGCACCTGCTCCAAATTGGCAAGGTGCTCGTTGTCGTTTTCTCCTGTTACAAGGATGTCGTCTAGGTAGCATTGAGTCCCCGGAATCCCTTGGAGGACTTGCTCCATAGCTCTTTGCCAGATAGCTGGAGCTGATGCTACTCCGAAAACCAGTCGATTGTACTGGTACAGGCCTTTGTGTGTATTTATCGTGAGATACTTTTTAGAGGCCTCTTCAACCTCCATCTGTAGATATGCCTGTGCCAAGTCAATTTTGGTGAAACGTTTCCCTCCGGATAGTGAGGCGAAAATATCTTCTATCCTCGGAAGAGGATACTGTACCGTGCGAAGGACCGGGTTTACAGTCACCTTGAAGTCCCCACAGATGCGAATTTTTCTCTGTTCTTCAGATTTATCATTATTCAACGTTTTCTTCATGACCGGGACGATGGGTGTTGCCCACTCACTCCAATCTATCTTGGATAATACGCCTGCCTTTTCCAAATTCTCCAGCTCTGCCTCGACTGCTGGACGAATTGCGTATGGCACCGGCCTTGCCTTAAAAAACTTGGGAATTGCCGCATCTTCCACTTTTATTGAGGCGGTGATGCCTTTCAAGGTTCCTAGTTTCTGTTGAAACACTTCCTTGGCGTTGGCCAAGATGTCTTTTAATCGTTCAGGTATGATGTCGTCATCATTTTTTTTCTTGCTGGTCACCGTCAGTGCCTGAATGGAGTGCCAGTCTAAACATATCTTCCTGATCCATTCACGTCCCAACAGCGGTGGACCACCATCTTGCAGAACGTATAAATACAACTTCTGTATTTCCTTGCCGTTGTATACAACAGGCACCCTTATTTTCCCTTTGGGGTATACTTTCTGCCCCGTATATGATTTCAAGATAATGGATGTGTCTTTCAAAGGTATATGCGGAAATATCCATTCGTAATCCCGTCGACTTATGACGGTCAGAGCTGATCCTGTATCTAGCTCCATTTTAACTGGGGACCCCGCTATCGTGAGGGTAACCCAAATGGTCTGGTAATCTTCTTTGGCAATTACATTATGTAATTTTGAGACAGCTTAGTCTCTTGTTTCCGGAGTCGCTATCACTCTTCTGGTCTTCGGAGCTACTGTCCGTCATCATTTGTACCTTTCTGTACTTTTCCTTATTGATTTTTTTCCTGTCCGTGGATTTTTTGTGTCCAGATCGGCATACACGTGCAATGTGTCCAATCATTCCGCATTGCCTGCATGCTTTGTCCTTGAACCAGCAGTCCCTCTGGTCATGGGTGGATCTGCCGCAGCGATAATATCTCTCTAAACCCTGTGTCATTTCATGGGTGCCGAAGTCCTGTGGCTTTTGCTGTATCTCTGCAGCTCCTCTTGCGGCTGCTTCGTATGATACAGCCATACTGAAAGCCTTGTCCAGTGTCAAATCTTTCTCAGAAAGTAGTCTTTTCTGTGTTCCTTCACTTAGGAGAGCGCAGACAAATTTGTCTCGAAGAGAATCTGCCAGTCCTGCCCCGAATTGGCAATGCTTTGATAGCTTCCTTAATTCGGTGAGGTAATCAGCGTTACTTTCATTCTTGTGCTGATTCGTCTTGAAGAATTTGAATCGTTCCGCTATCAGCAGCGGTGTTGGGTTTAAGTGCTCCTGTAGGGTATCAACAATGTCCTTAAAATTCTTGTCCTTTGGTTTGGCTGGAGTGATTAAGTTTTGTAACAGCCCGTATGTCCTTGCGCCCATTAGATTTAGAAGTACTGATGCCTTTTTATCATTTTCTATTTCATTTGCTGTGCAATATACCTCCACTCTTTCCACATATGTGGTCCAATCCTCTATATCATTATCGAAAGCATTAATATTGCCAGCCTTAGGCATCCTGAAAAAAAATGGTGCCTCCCGCGCTTTCCTTTCTTCCCTGCAGAAAGAAATGGTGCTTCCCGCGCTTTCCCGCCGCTGCTGCTGACAATGCTGTTTTCTGCGGTTTTTATTTACAGGTGGAGACTCGTTCCCGCCGGACTCTCTGGGACTTTTCCCTCCCTCTGCTTGGTCCGAATGCCGACCTGCTTTGCAGCGCCGGCCGTCTCCCGAGTGCTCCCCCCCTCTGTCTCTGTTTGCCTCCGCCTTCGCTGCTCGGCCCCGCTGCAGAGCCAGCCGATGGAGTCCCAGCCCGCCGCCCAGGAAGGATTATTGCAGTACCTGCCACCAGCTTGGCTAGCTGGTGAAACCACAGTTTTTTTTTCTTGCTTTTCTTCGACTTTCGTCTGAGGAATCGATCTCCTTGAGGTGCTGCTGAATTGCAGGTAAGTCCGTTTCCAATTCGTCGCCACTGTTGTATCCATGTGTTAATGGAGACATGGAAGGCAGGAGTTGGTTTCACAGGTGTTTACTGAACAAAGTCTGGAGGTGAACTAACAGATACAAGACAATATACAGGCTTATATAGCCCGCGTGGCCATTACCGGCATTACAGTACACAGGGGGCTCTTAAAGGCACATACACCACAGAAACCGCTGGTTTGAGGTAGGTTTTTTTTTTGGTGAGAAACTGCAGGGCGGACGGCAATTTCTGGCCTTCACGCCGAAATGAGCGTGGTATGCACACCAGCCTGCAGGAGGAGGAGTCAGATTCGCCCTTGTGGGGGATGGGCGCCTCGTGGCTGCACAAGATTGTTGTGAGACGGTGAATATTTTATCCGCTTCCGCGGCGAGTTCAGCACAATCCGTGATCGCGGAATTGGCCAAGGCCGTCTGTACTGGCTCTGGTAATTGACAGAGAAACAGCTCGCGGAACAGAAAACATTGCGATTCCGAGCCCAAAAGCATGAGCATTTGGCACATGAGCTCTGAGGGTTTTGAGTCCCCGAGGCCGGGCATGGCGATAAGTCTGCGAGCGTGCTCCGACTTGGACAGACCGAAAATCTGCAGTAAACGTGCTTTTAAAGCTTCGTACTTGCCATCGTTCAGTGGACTCTCGAGGAGGCTGACGACCCGCGAGGCCGTGGCGCTGTTGAGGGCGGAGACCACGTAATAATAACGGGTTGAACCTGCTGCTACTCCCCGGATTGCAAATTGGGCTTCCGCCTGGAAAAACCATGCGGCCGGTTGTTGCTCCCAAAATTGCGGCAGTTTGAGGGTGACGGCGTTCGTGTCCATGATGTAACTTCAACGAAAATTGTTCGAAGAAATCGGGGTCACCAATGTAGGAACTGGGGTTCCTAGCCGAAGAATTGAGATTGAGTCAGAAAATCAAAAACAATAAAAATTTAATGAACAAACGAAGCTGTACAGGAAAATGTAGGATACAATGCAAATAGGTCTGCTCTGCTTGAAAGCCTCTCTGGAAACTGCTAGAAGGTTCCGAGCTCAACTGCTAGCAGGTTCCGAACTCAACTGCTAGCAGGTTCCGAGCTCTACTGCTAGAAGGTTCCGAGCTCTGACGTCATGACGTCATCACGTTCTTCCCGCCGTTGAGAGATCACGTGACAGACGGCATGACGTCATCACGCGGAGTACAGGAAAGAAGCCCTAGTACAGTTAACAGATACATTAAAGGTGCAGCCCCCAGCTGTACTACATTGCTGTAAAAGGAATTATATACAATTGTCCGTAATCCTCTGGTGGTTCCGCCACATTAGTATATTTAACGAATTCCCATTTCAAAGCTTGTGGTTCTTTACAACTTTGTTTATCAACTGATCTTTATCTCAGAAGCCTGTATTTCTGTTTACAGCTTATGTCTTTGAGGTTTTTTAGATTTTAAAACCCAATTTCTCATGTATTAATATCTTAATATTGGCTTATTCCTTCACACTACTTCATTATCCTTGTCTACTCTCTTTGTTATCTCTTCAAAGAATTCAATGAGGTTGGTCAAGCAAGATTTTCCCTTTTGAAATCCATGCTGACTATTCAGTATTATATTTTTGGTGTCTAGATGTTCTTCTATTTTCTCCTTTAATAGGGATTCCATTATTTTTCCCACCACAAATGTTAAGCTGACTGGTCTATAGTTCCCTGGATATTTTCTATCTCTTCTTAAATATAGATATTATGCTAGTTATCCACCAGTCCTCTGGCACTACACCTTTTTCTAACAAATTATTAAGTGTATAATAGTGCCTCTGCCACCTCTTCCCTAGATTATTTTAATATGTGCAGTATGGACCAGGGGTTTTATCCTGAGTTTGATTAGTTTATTTAATATTTCTCCTCTTAATTTTAAGTGCGGTTATTTAATTTCTAATATCTTCCAATGTCAAGTCCACCTGATCTGTTTGCCTGGTAAATACTGAAGCAAAGTCATTATTTAATATTTCTGCCATTTTGCTATTGCTGAGTGTGATTTTATCCTCTCCATCCCTTAGTGGCCCTATTTCCATCCTGCTATTTAGTCTGTAGAATATTTTACTATTTTGTTTTATGTCCCTTGAAAATTTAATTTCATAGTTCCTCTTTACCTTCCTAATTGTTTTTTTGACTTCTCTCCTAATCTCTTCATATTCTTCCTTGTCATGCTCTCCCCTGCTGTCCATGTACTTAGTGTATGCCTCTTTCCTTACCCTCAATTTTTCCCTTATGCCTTTATTCATCCATGGTGTCTCATTAGTGTTTAGCTTGTTCTTGTATTTTAGCAGAATATATTTTTCCGGGACTCTGTTGAACACCTTTTTAAATGATTCCCATTGCTGTTCTACATCAGTGTTTGCCAATATTGTTGTCAGTTTTATTTTCCCCAAGTTCTATTCTCAGCCCCTCAAAGAAAAAGCAGCTTTTCTCCAATCCATTACCCTGGTCTTCATCATACTTATGTCCTTCTCAATTATTATCTTAAAGCATATTATATTATGATCACTATTACCTAGATGTTCCACTACTTTTACTTCTCATCTGCTCTGGTTCATTCCCCGTTGCTAGATCCAGTAGTGAATCCTCCCTGGTCAGGCTTTTTACATATTGGGTTAGAAGGAGTCCTGTATACATTGTACGAACTCCATTCCCTTATCCCCTTTACCTACCTCTTCTGGCCAGTTAATTTCGAGGTAATTGAAATCCCCCATGCTTATTATTCTATGGTTTTTACTAATTTCCCTAATTTGTTTACATATTTCTTCTTCCACCTCCCTTCCACTATTAGGTGGTCTGTAGACTATTAGTGTGATTGATCCTTTATCTTTTATTCTATCCACATGGATTCTATTTCTGTCTTACTGACAGCTGCGTTGTTTTTTTTACTCCCATTATGGTATCTCTAATAACTACAGCTACTCCACCTCTCCTTTATCCCTCTCTATATTTTCTAAATATGTTATAACCTGCAATGTTTACTTCTCAGTCCTGATTTTCTGTAGCCATGGCTCAGCAATCCCTACTATATCTGGTTCCTCGCAACATATTATTGGCTCCAGTTTCCGAGTCAGAAGGTCACAGGTTCAAGTCCCACTCCAGAGACTTGAGCATAAACATCTAGGCTGAACTGAGGGAGTGCTGCGCCGTCGCAGGTGCTGTCGCAGGTGCTGTCGCAGGTGCCGTCTTTCAGATGAGACGTTAAACCAAGGCCCCGTCTGCTCCCTCAGATGGACATAAAAGATCCCATGGCACTCTTTTGAAGAGGAGCAGGTGCGTTCTTCCTCGTGTCCTGATCAATATTTATCCCTCAATCAACAGCACAAAAACAGATTATCTGGTCATTATCACATTGCTGTTTGTGGGAGCTTGCTGTGTGCAAATTGGCTGCTGCGGTTCCTACATTACAACAGTGACTACACTTCAAAAGGTACTTCATTGGCTGTAACGCACTTTAGGATGTCTGGTTTTCGTGAAAGGCACTATATAAATGCAAATCTTTCTTCCTCCACTTTTTTTAAACAGGTGTGTAACATTTGCAATGCTCCAGTCCTTTGGCACCGCCCACATATCCAAGGAGGATTGCAAGATTGTGGCCAGGACCTCTGCAATCTCCACCCTTACTTGTCTCAGTAACTTAGGATGTATCCCATCCAGACAGGGTGACTTTTCTACTGCCAACTTTTTAAGTAACTCCTTTGTCTATTTTTATCCTATCCAATATTGCTACTGCCTCCTCCTTTACTGCTACATTGGCAGCATTCTCTTCTCTAGTGAAACAGATGCAAAGTACTCATATAGTACCTCAGCCATGCCCTCTGCCTCTACAAGAATGTTGCCTTTTTGGTCCCTAGTCGGTTTCCTATTTATCTATTTGTAAAAAAGACTTGCGCTCTGTATTGTTTTGCACACTTTGTACATAAATAATAACTTGCAGGACAACGGAGTATTACAGTTTAACTCTTTTATTAAGCATTAGGTCTATGATCTTATTCATAGCAGCTCCATGGGGAAAGCCTGGCATTCGGACCCCTAGCCTGGGTCTTCAAAACAATAGTCGTCCTTACAGATGCCTGCAGGCCAATGACAACACAGCATGTGATCACATGTGAATATAATAGGTATTCCTTACAGATGCCTGCAGGCCAATGATAATTCAATATGCAAATGTTACATCCCCTTTCTTTTAAAAGAAAAATGTTGTGCATTACTTTAAACCTTTCTTCTACATAATGTTCTCGGTAGCATAAACATATAAGTAAACTCAGCATTTAACTGGCACTGAAAACATCTCAACGTTTCAATAACGATGTACAGTTTTTTTAAGGGCAGCGATCCGCCTACACCCTTTGACAGTTCACAAATCAAGGATAACTCTAGGCTTGACCTCTCGTCCCGACCTTGTGTGGTATGAAGCTGAGCATGCTCCTGAATCGGTCAACAATTCAGGTTCAGGTTTAGGTTCAGGTAAGTATGATATGTTTTGTGTATTGCTCTGTTCATCACACTCTGTTGAACTGATCCTCTCGTCAGAATGACGGTGTTGTTCCTTGGTGTTCAGGAGGTGCCTGTGACTGTGGCGGTACACCTGTCCTTCTGGGGTGCGGACATGATACGATCGCTCAGTGTCAGCTGGCTGGATGACGACTGCTGGCTTCCAGTAGTCATGCTCCTGGATTCTGATGGATTCTCCATTATGCAGCGGCGGCAGTAGTCTAGCTGACCTGTCATAGTATCTCTTTTGGTGTTGATGTCTCTGTACACGTTTTGCATGCACTTGCTTGCAGCTGATGAACTCTGGCTGCAGCTGCTGGTTGGTGCTTGGAAGGATTGAGCGAAGTCTGCGGCTCATCAACAGCTGTGCTGGTGACTTGAAGTTGTCAACCGGAGTGTTGCGGTACTCAAGGAGACTGATGTAGGGGTCTCTTTTGTCCGCTTTGGCTTTGTCCATGAGTGTTTTTGCAATCTGGACAGTTTTTTCAGCAAGGCCATTACTTTGAGGGTACTGTGGGCTTGATGTGATGTGTGAAATCCCATGCCTTGGCAAACGACTCGAACTCTTTTGATTTGTATTGGGGGCCATTGTCTGAGACTAAAGTCTCTACCATGCCATGCCTGGCGAAGGCTGCCTTTAGCTTGTGGATCACAGCTGCAGATTTGGTGCTGTGAAGCTTGTCCAGTTCAAAAAATCTGCTGTAGTAATCAACAGTCACAATGTAGTCCTCGTTGTTCCATGTGAACAGATCCGTTGCCTCGACCTGCCAGGGCCTGTCTGGGATACAGTTAGGTATCATGGGCTCTTTGACATTTGATGGGCGGCGTTCTAGACAAATGGAACATTTTCCGACAATGTCCTCAATGTGTTTGCACATTCCGGGCCAAAACATAATGTCACGTGCTCTTTGTTTGCATTTTTCCATGCCCATATGTCCAGCATGAATTTTTGTCAACATCTCTTCTCTGAGACTGGTAGGAATGATGATTTTCTCCCCTTTGAAGACGATTCTGTTGATTTGTGACAGTTCGTCTCTGTGGTTCCAGAATTTAGATATGCTCTGAGGGCATTTCCTCCTTTCCTCAGGCCATCCTTCATGTATTACTTTGCTCAGCAGTGTGAGTTGTGCATCTTTCTCTGTTCCTGCTCGGATCTCCTTCAGTTTTGAGTCACTCACAGGTAAGCTATTGTACACCATGTGCACCTGCACATCCATGCCTTCACTGAGGCTGCTGTCCTGGTAGCTAAGAGACTTTCTGGAGAGGGTGTCTGCGACAGGAATGTCTTTGCCTGGACGGTGAATGATTGTGAAGTCATACTTCTGTAGCTGAAGGATCCTTCTCTGTAGCCTTGGTGGGGCTGCGGCTAGTGGTTTCCTCATGATTGACTCGAGGGGCTTGTGGTCGGATTCCACAATGACTTGTCGGCCATAGACATACTGGTGGAAACGCTTACATCCAAACAGAATTGCATATAGCTCTTTCTCGATTTGAGCATAGTTGATTTCACTGTCTGTGAGAGATCTGGAAGCGTAGCCGATGGGCTTTCCTTCTTGCAGTAATACTGCGCCTAGTCCATACTTTGACGCATCCACTTGTAGGCTGAGCTCTTTGTTGGGGTCGAAGTAGGTAAGAACTGGTCCTGGTTCTCTGGTGATTAGGTCTTTCATTTTCTGAAATGCTGTGTCATGTTGTTTGTCCCACAGGAACTCATTGGATTGTTTGAGCAACTGACGCATGGTTGCATTGATTTTGGAGAGGCTCGGGGCAAACTTGGCTAAGCAGTTAACCATGCCTAGTACTGTCTCTAGCTCTGCGCGGTTCTTGGGCTGCTCCATCTTCTTGATGGCGGAGATTTTCTCTGGATCCGGCTTAATGCCATCAGTTGAGAGGTGATGCCACAAATAACTGATGTCGGTGGATCCGATTATGCTTTTCGCGGGGTTGAGCTGGATACCTTTCTCCCGTGATCTTTGTAGCAGCGCACGGAGGTTCCTGTCATGTTCCTCTCTATTCCTGCCATAGATGAGGATGTCATCTACGATTGCGACTACTCCGTCAAGGCCTTCATAGGTTTCATCGATCTTCTGCTGGAATTCATCCTGAGCTGAGATAAGACCAAATGGTAAATGCAGAAATTGGTAACGTCCAAATGGTGTGTTGAACGTTGCTAGCTTAGATGACTCTTCCGTGAGCTTGATAGTCCAGTATCCTGATCATGCATCCATTACACTGAAGTAACGTGCTCCCACTAGCTTGGGTGTGATGTCATCTAGCATTGGTAGAGGGTAGTGAGGGCATTTGATAGCCTTGTTCAAATCTCTGGGGTTGAGACAGACTCTGAGCTTGACTGTACATGGTTTCTCAACCACTACTAACGCGTTGACCCACTCTGTTGGTTCTGTTTCTTTCACGATGATTTCTGTATTCTCCATGCTCTGCAGCTCCTCCTTCAGGTGACTACATAGAGCAAGGGTATTCTTCTCGGTTGGCAAACCACAGGGGTTGCTGCTGGGTCAAGGTGAATAGTGCATTCACCTGGGAATAGTCCGATTCTTTTGAAAACGTCAGCAAACTCCTCCATGACTGTCTGCTTCTCAACTGGTGCGGTCAATGATAGCACTAGCTTGATGAGGTCCATGTCTAAACATGCCTTTAAACCTAGCACTGGAGGTGCTTGAGTGTCAACAATGTAAATGTCCAACATCATGTCGCTTTCTTTGTACTTGCATTTCATCACGCATGTGCCTTTTACAATGAGCTGCTCACCCCCATAGCTGGTCAGTCTGCATGAGGTGGGCTGTAGCTCACACTCATCCTTCAAGCTGTGATACTCACTCAGAGGAATTACATTAACCTGAGCTCCAGTGTCTAGTTTAAACCTAAGCTCTGTGCCCTGTTTTCCTATCTCAATATCTGCAAAGGCTTGCTCAGTCTCGGAAATCTGTTTTTTCTGTGACACAGAATCAATAAGCAGTTCCTCTGCATTTGGCTCTCTATCTGGCATTTGGCTGTCACTCACTGTGTGTACTGTCCTGCAAACTTTAGCAAAATGGTTCCATTTACCACATTTAGCACATTGCCTTCCTTTGGCATGGCAATGCTCCTTTTCCCCATGCACCTTGTTTCCACAATATCCACAGTTTTTGAAGCGTTTTATGTCTGTGTCACTCATTTTCAGAACTCTCTTTGTTCTTTCTGTTCTGAAACATGCTCTCTGGGCGGTGTTCTTTGGTGCGTGTCTATTAACTGTGTGCACTGTCTGTTCACGCGAGCTGCTTGTGGCACTGGTTATTGTTTTCAACTGTGCTTGGGCTATCTCATGCGATCTAGCTATGTCCATAGCTCTGTCCAGCGTTAGCCTGGACCCAACATTCAAAAGTTTCTCTCTCACTTTAGTTGAATGTATTCCAAACACGATGCGGTCTCTGACCATCTCATCTTTATCTGCATATTCACGGTCTTTTACCAGCAGTTTTAACTCAGTCACGAACTGTTCAAACGACTCACTAGCTCCTTATACTTTCTCCTGAAACTTGTACCTAGCGAATATCGTATTTGTCTTGGGCATCACATATGATTCAAAATGGTCATAATAACTTTTCAGTACCTTTGCTTCATCTGCGGTGAGAGACCATGTGTTAAAAATGTCTCTCCCTTTTTCTCTGATCCATATGAGTATGTAGCTGCATCTTTCTTCCTCCCCTTTGCTTTTTAGCGGACCCTAGAACATCAACTCCACGTGTTGCTTGAACTTGCTCCAGTCTACAGGTAAGTTCAAAGATCCCCAATCCATTCCAGGGAAGGGAGCTCCAACGATGTCCATTTTCAATCCCTGTCCTGACACCATGTCTTGTTTTGCACACTTTGTACATAAATAATAACTTGCAGGACAACGGAGTATTACAGTTTAACTCTTTTATTAAGCATTAGGTCTGTGATCTTATTCATAGCAGCTCCATGGGGAAAGCCTGGCATTAGGACCGCTAGCCTAGGTCTTCAAAACAATAGTAGCCCTTACAGATGCCTGCAGGCCAATGACAACTCAGCATGTGATCACATGTGAATATAATAGGTATTCCTTACAGATGCCTGCGGGCTAATGATAATTCAATATGCCAATGTTACACACTCCCTTTTATGTTAGCTGCTAATCTATTCTCATATTCTCTCTTTGCCCCTCATTCCTTTATTAGATCTCCTCTGTACTTGCCATTAAAAGCCAGAGATGCTCTGGGACCACAGATGTATTTTTGCCCCCGCTTAAGAGTTTGAGTATTAGGTACAGAATTCCCAATGGGTATTCCCTTGTTTGCAATTTTAATGGAAGAGAAAGTGGAACAATACAGGATGGAAAGGAGAGCAAGGCAACATTTGAGGATATTGCATCCAAAAGGTATTGGCCCAGAATTCTGTGAAAAAAAATAACTGTGCCTGAATGACACACGCTGTTATCAATGTGCAAATTGGCCAGCAACTTATCCCATGTATTGCGAATCACCACAAGTTACTGGACGATTTGCACTGCTCTGCCGTTAGCTTTGCAAAAACAGCATCTCATGCTTAATCTCTCCATGATTTTCATGAAGTTGATTTGCAAACAATATGCCCATTAAACACCACAGAAAAGTTAAGCCTAGTAATTAACATGATTATTACCCAACTTGATAATTGTTAATGACTGCCAATCAATGTGGTGTATGTGCCTTTAAGAGCCCCTGTGTACTGTAATGCCGGTAATGGCCACTCGGGCTATATAAGCCTGTATAGTGTCTTGTATCTGTTAGTTCACCTCCAGACTTTGTTCAGTAAACACCTGTAAACCAACTCCTGCATTCCGTGTCTTCATTAACACACGGATACAACAATCAACATCTCTGAACAATTAAAAAAAGTGTGGAGTCACATTCCTTCAGGTAGTGAATTATTATTGGAGATTTTTAAAATGTAAAATTTTTTAATTTCTTATGTTCCCTCTGTCTTAATCCTATCTTTCTTTCCCTCTCTATTTTTTTCTGTACCTGATTTGACATTGTTTCACCAACTCTAATTCACCCTCCTGCTCAGTCCTTCCTCTGTTTATTTCTCAATCCCTTAATCGCATGACTTAAGAAGATGCACAGTTTGTTCCATTGTTCACCAAGGTCCCAGACTTTGCACTTTCAGCAAATTTGTGGGCAAAGATGCCCCGCTCCAGAAATTTCTGGTCCATTAACCCTCCACCAAAGAATTTACAGTCCATACAGATTTTATGAAGCTCTCAATGAGGAACGTTACACAAGAAGACTGCACTTCACCAAAGAAGCAATATGGGGTCTGTACCATCTACCACAAAGAACTGCAGCCAACATCATCTACCTGGTTAACTCTTCTGAAAACAATCATCACACTCAATTGTTATGTTACAACAACAATAACTTGCATTTTTAAAAATTTGTTCATGGGATGCGGGTGTCGTTGGCAAGGCCAGCATTTATTGCCCATCCCTAATTGCCCTTGACAAGGTGGTGGTGAGCCACCTTCTTGAACCGCTGCAGTCCGTGTGGTGAGGGTACTCCCACAGTGCTGTTAGGGAGGGAGTTCCAGGATTTTGACCCAGCGACAATGAAGGAACGGCGATATATTTCCAAGTCAGGATGATGTGTGACTTGGAGGGAATTTGCAGGTGGTGGTGTTCCCATGCATCTGCTGCCCTTGTCCTTCTAGGTGGTAGAGGTCGTGGGTTTGGGAGGTGCTGCCGAAGAAGCCTTGGCGAGTTGCTGCAGTGCATCTTGTAGATGGTACATACTGCAGCCATGGTGTGTCAGTGGTGGAGGGAGTGAATGTTTAAGGTGGTGGATGGGGTACCAATCAAGCGGGCTGCTTTGTCTTGGATGGTGTCGAGCTTCTGGTTGTTGGAGCTGCAATCATCCAGGCATGTGGAGAGAATTCTATCACACTCCTGACTTGTGCCTTGTAGATGGTGGAAAGGCTTTAGGAAGTCAGGAGGGGAGACACTGCACTTGTTGCCACAGTATTTATGTGGCTGGTCCAGTTAAGTTTCTGGTCAATGGTAACCCCCAGGATATTGATGGTGGGGGATTCGGTGATGATAATGCCATTGAATGTCAAGGGGCGGTGGTTAGATGCTCGATTGTTGGAGATTGTCATTGCCTGGCACTTGTGTGGCATGAATGTTACCTGCCACTTATCAGCCCATGTGGGCATAGACTGCTTCATTATCTGAGGAGTTGCAAATGGCACTGAACACTGTGCAGTCATCAGTGAACATTCCCACTTCTGACCTTATGATGGCGGGAAGGTCATTGGTGAAGCAGCTGAAGATGGTTGGACCTAGTACTCTGCCCTGAGGAACTCCTGCAGCTATGTCCTGGGGCTGTGATGATTGACCTCCAACCACCACAACCATCTTCCTTTGTGCTAGGTATGACTCCAGCCAGTGGAGAGCTTTCCCCCCAATTCCCATTGACTTCAGTTTTACGAGGGCTCCTTGATGCCACACTCGGTCAAATGCTGTCTTGATGCCAAGGGCAGTCACTCACCTCACCTCTGGAATTCAGCTCTTTTGTCCATGTTTGGACCAAGGCTGTAATGAGGTCTGGAGCTGAGTGGTCCTGGCGGAACCCAAACTGGGCATCAGTGAGCAGGTTATTGGTGAGTAAGTGCCGCTTGATAACACTATCGGTGACATCTTCCATCACTTTGCTGATGATTGAGAGTAGACTGATGGGGCAGTAATGGGCCGGATTGGATTTGTTATGCTTTTTGTGGACAGGACATACCTGGGCAGTTATCCACATTTTCGGATGGGTGCCAATGTTATAGCTGTACTAGAACAGCTTGGCTAGAGGCGTAGCTAGTTCTGGAGCACAAGTCTTCAGCACAATAGCCGGGATGTTATTAGGGCCCATAGCCTTTGCTGTATCCAGTGCGCTCAGCTGTTTCTTGATATCACGTGGAGTGAATCAAATTGGCTGAAGACTGGCATTTGTGATGGTGGGGACCTCAGGAGGAGGCCGATATGGATCATCCACTCGGCACTTCTGGCTGCAGATGGTTGCAAACGCTTCAGCTTTGTCTTTTGCTCCCATGTGCTGGGCTCCACCATCATTGAGGATGGGGATATTCATGGAGCCTCCTCCTCCCGTTAGTTGTTTAATGGTCTACCACCATTCACGACTGGATGTGGCAGGACTGCAGAACTTTGATCTGATCCATTGATTGTTGGATCACTTAGCTATGTCTATAGCATGCTGCTTCCTCTTTTTAACATGCATGTAGTCCTGTGTTGCAGCTTCCCCTGGTTGGCACCTCATTTTTAGGTACGCCTAGTACTGCTCCTGGCATGCTCTTCTGCACTCCTTATTGAACAGGGTTGGTCGCCTGGCTTGATGGTAATGGTAGAGTGAGGGATATGCCAGGCCATGAGGTTACAGATTGTGGTGGAATACAATTCTGATGTTGCTGATGGCCCACAGCGCCTCATGGATGCCCAGTTTTGAGCTGCTAGATCTGTTCTGAATCTATCCCATCATAGCACGGTGGTCATGTCACACAGCACGATGGAGGGTGTTCCTCAGTGTGAAAATAAGATTTCGTTTCCACAAGGACTGTGCAGTGGTCACTGTTACCAATGCTGTCATGGACAGATGCATCTGCGACAGGTAGATTGGTGAGGATGAGGTCTAGTAGGTTTCTCCCCCTCATGTTGGTTCTCTCACAGGCCAGCTCAGTTAGTAGTGGTGCTACCGAGCCACTCTTGGTGATGGACATTGAGGTCCCCCACCCAGAGTACACTCTGTGCCCTTGCTACTCTCAGTGCTTCTTCCAAGTGGTGTTCAACATGGAGGAGTACCGATTCATCAGCTGAGGGAGGGTGGTAGGTGATAATCAGCAGGAAGTTTCCTTGCCCATGCTTGACCTGAAGCCATGAGACTTCATGGGGTCCATTGGGACAGGACATACCCAGGGATGGTGATGGAGGAGTTTGGGACATTGGCTGAAAGGTATGATCCTGTGAGTATGACTATGTCAGGCTATTGCTTGACTAGTCTGTGCGACAGCTCTCCCAATTTTGGCACAAGTCCCCAGATGTTAGTGAGGTCGACTGGGCTGGGTGTGCCATTGTAATATCCGAAGCCGGTGCAGAGGTCAATGCCGGGTGGTCTGTCCGGTTTCATTCTTCTTATTTTTTTTTAGCCGTTTGTTAAAAATGAGTGGCTTGCTAGGCCATTCCAGAGGGCAGTTTAGAGTCAATCACATTGCTGTGGGTCTGGAGTCACATATAGGGCAGACCAGGTAAGGACAGCAGATTTTCTTCCTTAAAGGTCATTAGTGAAGCAGATGGGTTTTTGCGACAGTCTGATAGTTTCATGGTTACCATTACTGATACTAGCTTTTTATTCCAGATTTATTAATTAATTGAATTTAAATTCCCCAGCTGCCATGGTGGGATTTGAACTCACGTCTCCAGATCATTCGTCCAGGCCTCTGGATTACTAGTCCAGTAACCACTATGCTACCATTCCTGATTTATACAGCGCTTTTAATGTAGTAAAACATCCCATGACACTTCACAGAAGCATTATCAAAAAAACATTTGACACTAAGCCACATATTAAGCCAGGTAACCAAAAGCTTGTTCAAAGAGGCAGCTTTTAAAGGAGCATCTTAAAGGAGGAGAGGTAAAGAGGCAGATCTATTTACAGCAGGAATTCCAGAGCTCATTTCAAACAGCCAATGGAAATATGTATAAATATGACTCAGGGAGCTGCCCAGGCATGCATTCATCAGGTAACTGACATCTTAGGAGAGCTGGAAATTCATACTGTTTGGCATTATAGAATCATAGAAAGTTACAGCACGGAAGGAGGCCATTTCGGCCCATCGTGTCCACGCCGGCCAACAAAGAGCTATCCAGCCGAATCCCACTTCCAAGCTCTTGCTCCGTAACCCTGCAGATTAGAGCATCCCAAGTGCACATCCAAGTACTTTTTAAATGTGGTTAAGGTTCCTGCCTCTACCATCCTTTCAGGCAGTGAGTTCCAGACCCCACAACCATTTGGGTGAAGAAATTTCCACTCAAATCCCCTCTAAACCTTCCACCAATTACTTTAAATCTGTGCCCCCTGGTTTTTGACCCCTCTGCTAAGGGAAATAGGTCCTTTCCATCCACTTTATCTATGTCCCTCATAATTTTATACACCTCAATAAAGGTCTCCCGTCAGCCTCCTCTGTTCCAAGAAAAACAGACCCAGCCTATCCAGCCTTTCCTCATAGCTAAGATTCTCTACTCCCGGCAACATCCTTGTAAATCGCCTCTGAACCCTCTCTAGTGCAATCCCATCTTTCCTGTAATGTGGTGACCAGAACTGCACGCAGTACTCTAGCTGAGGCCTAACTAGTGTTTTATACAGTTGAAGCATAACATCCCTGCTCTTGTATTCTATGCCACGGCTAATAAAGGCAAGCATTCCGTATGCCTTCTTAACCACCTTATCTACCTGGCCTGCTACCTTCAGGGATCTGTGGACATGCACTCCAAGGTCCCTTTGTTCCTCTACACTACTCAGTGTCCTACCATTTAATGTGTATTCCCTTTCCTTGTTAGCCCTCCCCAAATGCATTACCTCACACTTCTCTGGATTGAATTCCATTTGCCACTATTCTGCCCATCTAACCAATTTATTGATATCTTCCTGCAGGCTACAGCTTCCTTCTTCAGTATCAACCACACAGCCGATTTTAGTGTCATCTGCAAACTTCTTAATCATATCCCCTATATTCAAGTCTAGATCGTTGGTATATACCACAAAAAGCAAGGGACCTAGCACTGAGCCCTGTGGAACCTCACTGGAAACAGGCTACCAGTCACAAAAACACCCATCAATCATTACCCGCTGCTTCCTGTCTCTGAGTCAGTTTTGAATCCAACTTTGCCCTGGATCCCATGGGCTTTTAACTTCGTGCCAGTCTGCCATGTGGAACCTTATCAAAAGCCTTGTCAAAGTCCATATACACTACATCAAATGCACTATCCACATCTACCCTCCTTGTTACCTCCTCAAAAAATTAAATCAAGTTTGTCAGACACGACCTTCCCTTAACAAATCCATGCTGACTATCCTTGATTAATCCGTGTCTTTCTAAATAAAGATTTATCCTGTCCTTCAGAATACTTTCCAATAATTTTCCACCACCGAGGTTAGGCTGACTGACCTGTAATTGCTCAGTCTATCCTTTTCTCCCTTTTTAAACAAGGGTACCACATTAACAGTCCTCCAGTCCTCTGGCACCACACCTGAAGCCAGAGAGGATTGAAAAATGATGATCAGGGCCTCTGCAATTTCCTCTTTCGCTTCGCTTAACAGCCTGGGATACATTTCATCCGGGCCTGGGAATTTATCCACTTCTAACGCTGCTAAACCCCTTAATACTTCCTCTCTCATTATGTTTATTTCATCTAATATTTCACACTCCTCCACCCTGATAGCAATGTCTGCTTCGCCCCTCTCCTTTGTGAAACCAGACACAAAGGGGTCGATTTTAACTGAGTCGTGAGGCGGGCTTTGAGGCGTGCGGGAGGTTAAAAATCGCTAAAACTGGCGGGCGGGATCCCCCCCCCTGCCCCCTCCCGGCCTGGTTTCCGACCTGAGCCATTTTAACCCAGGCGTGTCTGATGGTCCCGAATCAGTCCCGCCTCCAACAGGCGGGTCTTTAAGGCCCTTAACAGCAATAATTGGCCTTTATAATCCCATTTTAACAGGCCCTTGCATTTTTAACCCTTTTCCCCACATAACACATGCCTGGTGGGGATCACGCCTGTGAAACATGGCGTGAGCACTATTGGCTTGCTGACTATTTTGGTGTATGTGCCTTTAAGAGCCCCTGTGTACTGTAATGCCGGTAATGGCCACTCGGGCTATATAAGCCTGTATAGTGTCTTGTATCTGTTAGTTCACCTCCAGACTTTGTTCAGTAAACACCTGTGAAACCAACTCCTGCATTCTGTGTCTCCATTAACACACGGATACAACAGTGGCGACGAATTGGAAATGGACTTACCTGCAATTCGGCAGCACCTCAAGGAGATCGATTCCTCAGACGAAAGTCGAAGAAAAACAAGAAAGAAAAAAAAACTGTGGTTTCACCAGCTAGCCGAGCTGGTGGCAGGTACTGCAATAATCCTTCCTGGGCGGCGGGCTGGGGCTCCATCGGCTGGCTCTGCAGCAGGGCCGAGCAGCGAAGGCGGAGGCAAACAGAGACAGAGGGTGGAGCACTCAGGAGACGGCCGGCGCTGCAAAGCAGGTCGGCGTTCGGACCAAGCAGAGGGAGGGAAAAGTCCCAGAGAGTCCGGCGGGAACGAGTCTCCACCTGTAAATAAAAACCGCAGAAAACAGCGTTGTCAGCAGGAGCAGCGGCGGGAAAGCGTGGGAAGCGCCATTTATTCTGCAGGGAAGAAAGGAAAGCGCGGGAAGCGCCATTTTTTTTTCCAGGATGCCTAAGGCTGGCAATATTAATGCTTTCGATAATGATATAGAGGATTGGACCACATATGTGGAAAGAGTGGAGGTATATTGCACAGCAAATGAAATAGAAGATGATAAAAAGGCATCAGTACTTCTAAATCTAATGGGCGCAAGGACATACGGGCTGTTACGAAACTTAATCACTCCAGCCAAACCAAAGGACAAGAATTTTAAAGACATTGTTGATACCCTACAGGAGCACTTAAACCCAACACCGCTGCTGATAGCTGAACGATTCAAATTCTTCAAGAGGAATCAGCACAAGAATGAAAGTAACGCTGATTACCTCACCGAATTAAGGAAGCTATCAAAGCACTGCCAATTTGGGGAAGGACTGGCAGATTCTCTTCGAGACAAATTCGTCTGCGGTCTCCTAAGTGAAGGAACACAGAAAAGGCTACTTTCTGAGAAAGATTTGACACTGGACAAGGCTTTCAGTATGGCTATATCATACAAAGCAGCCACAAGAGGAGCTGCAGAGATACAGCAAAAGCCACAGGACTTCGGCACCCATGAAATGACACAGGCATTCGAGAGATGTTATCGCTGCGGCAGATCCACCCATGACCAGAGGGACTGCTGGTTCAAGGACAAAGCATGCAGGCAATGCGGAATGATTGGACACATTGCACGTGTATGCCGATCTGGACAAAAAAATCCATGGACAGGAAAAAAATCAATAAGGAAAAAGTACAGAAAGGTACAAATGATGACGGACAGTAGCTCCGAAGACCAGAAGAGCGATAGCGACTCTGGAAACAAGAGACTAAGCTGTCTCAAATTACATAATGTAATTGCCAAAGAAGATTACCAGACCATTTGGGTTACCCTCACGATAGCGGGGTCCCCAGTTAAAATGGAGCTAGATACAGGATCAGCTCTGACCGTCATAAGTCGACGGGATTACGAGCGGCTATTTCCGCATATACCTTTGAAAGATACATCCACTATCTTGAAAACATATACGGGGCAGAAAGTATACCCCAAAGGAGAAATAAGGGTGCCTGTTGTATACAACGGCAAGGAAATACAGAAGTTGTATTTATACGTTCTGCAAGATGGTGGACCACCGCTGTTGGGACGTGAATGGATCAGGAAGATACGTTTAGACTGGCACTCCATTCAGGCACTGACGGTGACCAGTAAGAAAAAAAATGACGATGACGTCATACCTGAACGATTAAAAGACATCTTGGCCAACGCCAAGGAAGTGTTTCAACAGAAACTAGGAACCTTGAAAGGCATCACCGCCTCAATAAAAGTGGAAGATGCGGCAATTCCCAAGTTTTTTAAGGCAAGGCCGGTGCCATACGCAATTCATCCAGCAGTCGAGGCAGAGCTGGAGAATTTGGAAAAGGCAGGCGTATTATCCAAGATAGATTGGAGCGAGTGGGCAACACCCATCGTCCCGGTCATGAAGAAAACGTTGAATAATGATAAATCTGAAGAACAGAGAAAAATTCGCATCTGTGGGGACTTCAAGGTGACTGTAAACCCGGTCCTTCGCACGGTACAGTATCCTCTTCCGAGGATAGAAGATATTTTCGCCTCACTATCCGGAGGGAAACGTTTCACCAAAATTGACTTGGCACAGGCATATCTACAGATGGAGGTTGAAGAGGCCTCTAAAAAGTATCTCACGATAAATACACACATGCCTGTACTAGTACAATCGACTGGTTTTCGGAGTAGCATCAGCTCCAGCTATCTGGCAAAGAGCTATGGAGCAAGTCCTCCAGGGGATTCCGGGGACTCAATGCTACCTAGACGACATCCTTGTAACAGGAGAAAACGACAACGAGCACCTTGCCAATTTGGAGCAGGTGCTCACTAGGCTGAGAGAAGGGGGCCTACGAGCAAATCGCCCCAAGTGCGAATTTTGCTAGAAACAAATATCATATTATGGCCACATAATTAACGAGGAAGGGTTGCATAAGTCACCTGAAAAAATTGAAGCGGTCATAAAAGCCCCAGCACCTGAAAATGTCTCACAATTAAGGTCGTTCCTGGGATTGATAAATTACTATCATAAATTTTTACTGAACTTGTCAACTCTTCTGCACCCTCTTAACGAACTGCTACAAACGGGAGTAATTTGGAAATGGAGCGAAGACTGTAAACGTGCCTTCCATAAATGCAAAGGCTTGATCACGTCCAAGGAAGTTTTGGCTCATTACAACCCATCACTGCCAATCAGACTGGCGTGCGATGCACCCCCTTACGGCGTAGGAGCGGTATTATCGCATAGATTCCCTGATGGCTCGGAGCGGCCGATAGCTTATGCGTCACGCTCATTGAACTCAGCTGAGCGTAACTATGCCCAAATCGACAGGGAAGCACTCAGCCTGGTATGGGGAGTTAAGAAATTCAACCATTACCTACACGGACAAAAATTTACCTTGTTGACTGACCATCAACCCCTCATCTCCATATTTAACCCTAAAAAGGGTGTTCCCATTATGACAGCGCAAAGGCTACAGAGGTGGTCCCTTTTCCTAGGGGCACACCAATATGACATAGAATACAAAGGATCAAAACAGCATGGGAATGCTGACGGATTATCGCGCCTACCGTTGCCAACGGTAGAAGAGGCACCGACAGTGGACCCAGTGGAGATGTTCCACTCAACCATAGTGGAATGTCTACCAGTAACAAATTCTGCCATTGAAAAGGAAACAAGAAATGACCCGACTTTCTCACGAGTCTACGATTTAACGGTGAAGGGATGGCCAGCACATGGCGAACCACTGTTGCCAGCATTCTCGCAAAGAAGAGAACAGCTGTCAGTGTGTCGAGGAACCTTGATGTGTGGATCCAGAGTGGTGATTCCACCCAAACTCCAGGATAAAGTGCTAAAAGAGCTTCACGAGGGGCATCTGGGTGGAGTGCAAATGAAGAACCTAGCAAGAGTGTTTGTGTGGTGGGCAGGTATCGATGGAGACATCGAAGAAATGACCAAGAGCTGCCTAGGATGCCAGAAGGTCCAAAACGCCCCACCACAAGCCCCTCTACATCCATGGGAGTGGCCCTCATCTCCATGGCAAAGGGTACACATCGACTTTGCTGGTCCATTTATGGACTCAATGTTCTTAATCGCGGTTGATGCACACTCCAAGTGGCCGGAGGTAATAAAGATGTCCTCCACCACCACGGAAAAAACCATCACAGTATTAAGGACCATATTTGCCAGGAATGGGCTGCCTGAACAGATCTGTTCTGATAATGGACCGCAATTTGTGTCCGAAGAATTCAGGAAGTTCTTAAAAAACAATGGGGTTAAGCACTACACGTCCGCTCCATACCATCCCGCCACCAATGGATTGGCTGAAAGGTTTGTCCAGACCTTCAAGAAGGCCATAAAGGCCGTGGGTAATGAAGACATAAATCTACAGCATAAGGTAGATAACTTCTTGTTTGCATACAGGAATGCAACACATGTGGTTACAAACCAAACTCCCGCCATGATGTTCTTCAATAGAAACCTAAGATGCCGGCTGGATTTGATCAAGCGAAACATCAGAAGGGACGTGGAGAACCGACAATTTCAAGGCATGATTGAAAGGCCAACTCGAACCTTCCAGATAGGTCAACAAGTTTTGGCCCGGGACTACCGTACCGAGAAATGGCAGCCTGGAACTATTTGCACACGACTAGGACCGCTGATGTATACCGTGGACATTGGAGAAAGCATAATAAGGTGCCATGCTGACCAGATCATAGAGTCATCCGAAAAGGGACAACCTACACCACAACTCTATACGCCTAATGATGAAGCAGAGATACCCATAGTATCTACCTCTGATCCGGTGATACTGGAACCAGATAAACCCGACACTGGCATTCAAGCCGAATCGACCTTGCCAAAAGAACCTACCACACCACCAAAAACTACTACACCACCGAGGCGTTATCCGGACCGAGTCAGGAAGCCTCCAGAGAGACTGACTTATAATTGATTAACTGCAGCAAATGTGTAGATTATTGTTCTTGTAACATGTTAATTAATGATTACTTAAAATATTATGTACTGGTTGTCTAAAAGGGGAGGAATTGTGGTGTATGTGCCTTTAAGAGCCCGTGTACTGTAATGCCGGTAATGGCCACTCGGGCTATATAAGCCTGTATAGTGTCTTGTATCTGTTAGTTCACCTCCAGACTTTGTTCAGTAAACACCTGTGAAACCAACTCCTGCATTCCGTGTCTCCATTAACACACGGATACAACAACTATCAGCTGCAGGTCAACCATTAAAGAGGAGATTTGATCAGTCATCCTTTGCAGGTGGCAGGACTTTGTTGTTTCAAGCCTGGGGCAACTTTTACCAGGCTTAACCACACCTGTGGAAGGTTGGAGCCTCACACACATCTCCAGTGTGAACTCCTGGGAAACCCCTCTCGCCACCTTCACTCAGCGCTTCCTCAATGGAGGCATATGCCAGAAACATGGGAGCCATTTTTCTCCTTCCCTTCTTGGCATTAGAGGAGCTCAAGTACCAGGCGCGGCAGCAGCAGAACCAGGAACAACAGCAGCACCAGCAACAGCAGCAGCGACAGGCTGCTGCTCACCCACCTGAGGCAGCACAGGCCAGAAGGGGCCAGCACATGGAAGCCCATTGGCGCAGGAGATACCCCCCAAACAGGGTCTACAGACACAGGGTCAGCTACCTCAACATGACTGAGCAGCAGTGCCAAAGGCGGCTCCGACTTTCGCGACAGGTAGTGACTGACATCTGCGCAATGATACAGCAAGAGCTGCTGCCCAGAGGACCAGGTGGACACTCCTTACCAGTGGCCATCAAAGTCACCACCGCACTCAACTTTTTTGCCTCAGGCTCATTCCAGGGATCATCAGCTGACATCAGTGGCATCTCCCAGTCGGCCGCACACACTTGCATCACGCAGGTAACCGATGCCCTCTTTGTCCTCGTGCACAATCACATCCATTTCACCAGGGATCGCGCAAATGTGATGGCGCGAGCAGTTGGATTAGCTCATCTGGCAGAATTTCCAAGGGTGTAGGGCGTCATTGACTGCACACATGTGGCCCTTAGGGCACCCCATCGCAATCCAGGTATTTTTGTCAACCGCAAGGGCTTCCGCTGCCTTAACGTTCAGCTGGTGTGTGATCACAAGAAGGAGATTTTGCATGTTTGTGCCAAGTACCCTGGCAGTTGCCATGACTCCTTCATACTGAGCCAGTCTGGTGTGCCTCCGCTATTCAGTCCGCCAGACCAACTTCACGGATGGCTACTTGGAGACAAGGGTTATCCCCTGAGGACGTGGCTAATGATGCCGTTGAGGAGGCCAGCCAACAAAGCTGAGGAGCGCTACGACTCCAGCCACATTTCCACCAGATCCATAATCGAGCAAACCATCGGCTTGCTGAAGATGTGCTTCAGATGCCTGGATAGATCATGTGGAGCCCTACAGTACTCAGGAGCCAGGGTCTCCAGAATTGTCGTGGTTTTATGTGCGCTCCACAACATGGCACAGCGTCGTGGCTTGCAGATTCCTGAGGAAGATGAAAACCACCACCGCCACCACCAGATTTGCTTAGCCTAGTAAATCAAACTCTTTTGCCCCACAGCTTCTTACCTGAGCATCGACAATGGCCAAACCCTGCGGATTCCTAGCTATTTGACCAGCATCCTGACAACTGCAAGTAATCCTAAGCCCCAATCGCAAAATGACACATGCCAGAACTGCAACAGTTGCCATCAGAATTTTTATGCACAAGAACCAACTGATGGCATTTTTACAATATACACAACATTTCACCCAAGTGACTACTTGTGCTTTATTTTCCTCTTATGCGTGCTCCTACGTAGTGGTTCCCCTGTGGCTTCAGATGTGGAGGCCCCTTGCTCACTTTCCTGCTGCTACTGTCTCGACACCTTTGGCAGGCGTCCTGTGGGGTGGCGAGTCTGTGAGGGCTCGTCAGTAGTCTGCTGCTCCTGTGGCTGTGCAGGGGTTGTGATGTCTATCTCAGTTGGGTGTGGACTCCGGTGGGGCTCTGACCGAGGGCTCTGCAGTGGCATGGAAGTGTGAGCGCTTGGAGATGAACCCCCACTTCCCTGAGGCCTGCCACCAACCTCCCTCTCATGGGTCAGCTCCCCCTCCGCACCTGCAAGTGGCTTGAGAGAACCTTGCTGCACATCAGGGGGGCCATGGGGACCTGTATCTGCAATGGCAGTCCTACTCAGAAGGACTTCCATGAAGGTCTGGTTTCTCTGTTCAATAGATGCCCATTGCTCCTCAAGAGATGTCATTCTATTCTGAACACTCACCATGTTTTCCATACCCTGGCGACTAACCTCCTCCATGGCCGTAGCCCTCCTCTCCTCTACCGTAGCCAGCCTTACCACGGAGGCAGCAATCATTTCCACGTAGGTAGCCATTCTTTCCGTGTTGATGCGTTCATGCACCACTGACTCCACAAAGGCTCTGCTCATGTTCGGTATGGACTCCTCCATTCGCTCCACACTCGCAGCGACCCTGAAGACAAAACCTGCCAGAGACTCCTGCATCTGTGCATGGAGTTCCATCACCTCTGATCTTATGGATGGACCCAGAGGAAGAGGGTCGACATGCAGCTGAGCCAAGCTGGCAGAGTCCTGCGCCCTCTGACGAGGACTCTCCACTGCTGTCCCTGTCTCCACAATCTGCTGATGTTCATTTGTGAGCTGTGATACACCAGGTGACAACACTACTCTATGTCCCGAAGGTCCCCCCAAGGTGTGAGTGTCTGCGCTGGTGCTGGGTGCGCTTATTTCTGCTGACGCTGCGCCCCCAGAGGTTGCAGATTCCTCTGAGGAGTCTGGCTGCTCAGGCTCTTCCTCCTGCACAGTGGGGACGGGGGCTCTCGATGGTCTTGTGGGGGAGTCAAGGAAAAAGTTAGAGATGTGATGCCAAGTTTACATGCACATTGCATTTTGCAGATGATCATAAGTCCATATGATGTAGCTTCAGAATTATTATCAGCGACTCATGTAATGTCAATGAGAGAGATGGAAAACTATTCTGTCACCAGCTTGCGGGGATGCACCTGTCTGTCCTTCCCCAACTTCCGCATCTGTATCAGCCCTGACAATCTCCAGGACGGCTTCCTCCCAGGGGGTGAACTGGGCTAATGAGGGTGGCCCTCCTCCTGTCCAGGCTCGCTCTCTCCTGTTGTGAGCTCTCTTCTCCTGCAATGAGGGAGACAAGAGGAGGTTGAGTGAGAATGAAGGAGTGAGTGTAGAGATTGCATAGCATAGCTACTTAGAAGGAGACAAAGATGGAGTGAGGTTGCAAGACCAAGGGCCCTCCCTGTGTGTTGTCAGTTGTGTTCAAAGCATCAGAGTGAGAGGGAGTGTGAGGGCTGCATGGTCGAATAGTTAGGTGAATGTGAGCATAGAGAGAGAGGGAATGGGTAAGGGTGCATGGATGTGAGTGTCAAGTGGGATGTGGAGGAAGAAATTGCTAAAGCTGAGTGCTGGTGAGGAAAGGCAATGGGGATCAGATTGAGGGTGATGGAAACTTCATACTTACTTTTCCAGTGTGATGAAGGTCATGGAATCTTTTCCTGCACTGCATCCAGGTGCGCCGTGTGAGCCCCAAGGAGTTGACTTCCTCAGCGACCTGTAGCCACACAGCCTTGGTCTGACTGGGAGGCCTCTTCCTCCCTGAAGAAGGGAACAGGACCTCCCTGTGGGCCCTAGCCCCATTCAACAATGCCTGCAGTGATGCCTCATCAAATTTAGGTGCAGCACTTGCCCTCCCGCTGGCCATTGTTCCTGCAGGCTCCTGTGCCATCATAAGGGGAAAGCTTGGAAGCCTGCAGAGGAAGCAAGGCTTGCTGTGGACCTTAAATGCAGCAGCAATTATGACGTCATTGGAGGGGACTTGCAGTCATGAAAAACCCATTTGCAATGACTTCCCACATGTTGGAAATTAATTGGCCAATTGAGTTAAAATTGCATCAATCTCACACATCCATTTAGATTCGTGTGGGAATCACGAAATTCGGGGAACCCGACAATTGCCTGCACCTGAGTTAAAATCAACCCCAAAGTATTGATTAAGAACCCTACCGACGTCTCCCGCCTCCACACACAGATTACCCTCATGATCTCCAATAGGCCCTACCCTTTCTTTAGTTATCCTCTTACTCTTAATATATTTATAAAACATCTTTGGGTTTTCCTTGATTTTACTTGCCAAGAATTTTCATGCTCTCTCTTTGCTTTCCTAATATCCTTTTTAATTGCACCCCTGCACTTTCTGTACTCCTCTAAAGATTCTGGCGTATTTAGCCCTCGGTATCTGTCATACGCCTCCTGTTTTTTCTTTATCCTACCCTGTATGTCTCTAGACATCCAGGGGGTTGTGGATTTGTTAGTCCCACCTTTTTTCTTTAAGGGCACATATTTGGTCTGAACCTTCCGGATCTCCTCCTTGAATGCCTCCCACTGCTCTGACACTGATTTACCTTCAAGTAGCTGTTTCCAGTCCGCTATGGCTAAATCCCTCTGAGCTTAGCAAAATTTGCTTTTCACCAATTTAGAATTTTTATTCCTGGTCTATCTTTGTCCTTTTCCATAACTACTTTAAATCTAACAGAATTATGGTCACTAGCACCAAAATGTTCCCCCACTGATACGCCTTCTACCTGCCCAGCTTCATTCCCTAAAACTAAGCCCAGAACGGCCCCCTCTCTTGTTGGGCTTGCTACATATTGGCTAAAAATGTTCTCCTGGATGCATTTTAGGAATTCCGCACCCTCTATACCCTTCACACTAATTTTATCCCTGTTAATATTGGGGTAGTTGAAATCCCCTGCTATTACTGCCCTATAGTTTTTGCACTTCTCAGAAATTTGTCTACATATTTGTTCTTCTAACTCCCTCTCACTCTTTGGGGGTCTGTAGTACACTCCCAGCAGTGTGATCGCCCCTTTTTTGTTTTTCAATTCGAACCATATGGCCTCGTTTGATGATCCCTCCTACATATCATCCCTCCTCACAGATGTAATAGTTTCTTTAATCAACACCGTGACTCCCCTTTCCCTTTTTACCTCCTTCTCTAGCCCGTCTGAAAATCCTGTAACCAGGAATGTTGAGCTGCCGTACCTGCCCCTCTTTCAGCCACATCTCTGTAATAGCTATAATATAATCGTCTCAAGTATCTAGAAATATAGAAACATAGAAGATAGGAGCAGGAGTAGGCCATTCGGCCCCTCCAGCCTGCTCCGCCATTTAATGAGATCATGGCTGATCATCCAAATTCAGTACCCTGTCCCTGCTTTCTCCCCATATCCCTTGATCCCTTTAGCGTTAAGAAATATATCTAAATCCTTCTTGAATATATTTAATGAATTGGCCTCAACTGCCTTTTGTGGTAGAGAATTCCACATGTTCACCACTCTCTGGGTGAAGAAATTCCTCCTCATCGCTGTCCTAAATGGCTTACCTCTTATCTTTAGACTGTGACCCTGGTTCTGGACTCCCCCACCATTGGGAACATCCTTCCTGCATCTAGTCTGTCTAGTCCTGTTAGAATTTTATAAGTTTCAATGAGATCCCTTCTCATTCTTCTAAACTCTAGCGAATATAAGCCCAATCGACCCAATCTCTCCTCCTACGTCATTCCTGCCATCCCAGGTATCAGTCTGGTGAATCTTCGCTGCACTCCCTCCATGGCAAGAACATCCTTCCACAGATAAGGCGACCAAAATTGCATACAATACTCAAGATGTGGACTCACCAAGGCCCTGTACAACTGCAGCAAGACATCCTTGCTCCTGTACTCGAATCCTCTCGCTATGAAGGCCAACATACCATTTGCCTTCTTAACCGCCTGCTGCACCTGCATGCTTACCTTCAGCGACTGGTGCACAAGAACACCCAGGTCTCGTTGCACTTCCCCTTCTCCCAATCTATTGCCGTTCAGATAATAATCTGCCTTCCTGTTTTTGCAACCAAAGTGGATAAACTTGCATTTATCCACATTATACTGCATCTGCCATGCATCTGCCCAATCGCCCAACCTGTCCAAATCATACTGGAGTTTCTCGGCATCCTCCTCATAGCACACACGCCCACCCAGCTTTGTGTCATCTGCAAACTTGGAGCTATTATACCTAGTTCCCTCATCTAGATCATTTATATATATTGTGAATAGCTGGGGTCCTAGCACCGATCCCTGCGGTACCCCACTAGTCACTGCCTGCCACTCGGAAAAAGATCCGTTTATTCCAACTCTTTGCTTCCTGTTTGCCAACCAGTTCTCTATCCAAGTCAGTACCTTACCCCCAATCCCATGTGCTTTAATGTTGCACGCTAATCTCTTATGCGGGACCTTATCGAAAGCCTTCTGAAAGTCCAAATACATCACATCCACTGGTTCTCCCTTATCTATTCTACCAGTTACATCCTCAAAAAATTCCAGTAGATTAGTCAAGCACGATTTACCTTTTGTAAATCCATGTTGTCTTTGTCCGATCCTGTCACTGTTTTCCAAGTGCTCTGCTGTTACATCTTTTATAATGGACTCTAGCATTTTCCCCACTATCGATGTCAGGCTTACCGGTCTATAATTCCTCATTTTCTCTCTACCACCTTTTTTAAATAGTGGGATTGCATTAGCTACCCTCCAATCCATGGGTACTGGTCTAGAATCTATCGAATTTTATAAGATGACCAGCAATGCATCTACTATTTCTAGGGCCACTTCCTTAAGTACCCTAGGATGTAGATTATCAGGCCCTGGGGATTTATTGGCCTTCAATCCCGTCAATTTCCCTAACACCATTTCCCTACAAATACTGATTTCATTCAGTTCCTCCCTCTCATTAGACCATATGTTCCCCAATATCTCTGGGAGGTTAGTTGTGTCCTCCTTTGTGAAGACAGAACCAAAGTATGTATTTAATTGGTCAGCCATTTCTTTGTTCCCCATTATAAATTCCCCTGATTCTGACTGCAAGGGACCTACGCTTGACTTCACCAATCATTTTCTCTTCACATATCTATAGAAGCTTTTACAGTCAGTTTTTATGTTCCCTGCAAGCTTACTCTCATACTCTATTTTCCCCCTCTTAATTAATCCTTTTGTCCTCCTTTGCTGAATCCTAAACTGCTCCCAATCCTCAGGTTTGCTGCTTTTTCTGGCCAATTTATATGCCCTCTCCTTGGATCTTATGCCATCCCTAATTTCCCTTGTTAGCCACAGTTGCACCACCTTTTTTGTTTTATTTTTATGCCAGACAGGGATGAACAAATTCTGCAGTTCATCCATGCGATCTTTAAATGTTTGCCATTGCCTATCCACCATCAACCCTTTAATCTACCTGTGCCCGCAGCTGATCTGCCTTGTTTGCTATACTCCTTGCATTGAAGTATATATCATTTAGTACAGGCAAACCTGCTTGTTCACTATGTACCCCTTGATTCCTCTGTCCTTCCAATTTACTTTCTACATTTTTGTTTTCCAATTCCAGTTTTTCTTCCCTCCCTATTGACTCTATACTTAGGTTACCAGCCCCCTGCCAACCCTCCCCAACAGCACTCGCAAACCCTCCCGCGAGGATATTGGTCCCGTTCCTGTTGAGGTGCAACCCATCTAGCTTGTAGAGGTCCCACCTCCCCCAGAAATGGTGCCAATTCCTCAGGAATCTAAAGCCCTCCCTCCTACACCATGGGCAGGATTTTCATTTGGCCGTGGAGGCGGGATTGGAGGCGTGTGGGGGGTGAAAATCCTGAAATCGGGGGTCCTGACCCCATCCCGCCCCCAACCCGCCTCCATGCCAGTTTCAAAGGAGGCGGGTACCCGCCCCACACTGGGACCTGCCTCCCCGAGGCAGGAAGGGGATTAGTGCCAATTAACTGCCTGTTAACAGGTAGTTAACAGGCAGTTTTTAGCCTAATCCCTATTTTTGATGTTGAAGTGTGGTATTCCCAATGGCTCCAACCAACGCCAAGTTAGAGGAGGCAGACTGTCGGGATGAAGGGCTTGGAGGGGTCGAGATGTCCGGTGTTCAGGTGAGTGATGGGTGCATGAGTGCAAAGGTAAGTGTGTTTGGTGTGTGTAAAGTGTTTAAAGAAGTTTTACATGCTTTTACTTACCTTTACAGCCTTCCTTCCTTTAGGTCTCGGGAGTCCCTCATCTCACCGGCACAGAAAGCAGAATGGCTGCGAGCTGTCAAAAATTGCAGCATTCAGCTTTCTGTTCCGGGGAGATCTCTAAATCATCCTGAGAGGAAGGAATTAACTTAGAATACAGACTGACAGTGTTTGACAGCTTCAAACAGCTGTGAAACGCTGATATTTCATTTGTCAAAAGGTCTTGGCAGATGAAATATCAATCTGTGACGTCACCTGTTGCCGGGTGGCTCTTAATTGGCCTGCTGAGCCCGCTGGGCAGGCTCAACAAGGTCAATCAAGTCAAAATTGCATGGGTTGGCTAGAACTCAATGGAGGCGGGACTACAACCCCGAAAGTCGTAGTCCCACCTCCTACCCGACTCCTCAATGAAAATCCAGCCCATCTCTCCAGCCACGCATTCATCTGCTCTATCTTCCTATTTTTGTACTCACTTGCACGTGGCACTGGTAGTAATCCGGAGATTACTACCTTTGAGGACCTGCTTTTTAACCTCTTTCCTAGCTCCCTAAACTCTGCCTGCAGGACCTCATCCCTCTTCCTACCTATGTCATTGGTACCGATATGGACCATGACCTCTGGCTGTTCACTCTCCCCCCTCAGAATGCCCTGCAGCCTTTCAGTGACATCCTTGACCCTGGAACCAGGGAGGCAACATATCATCCTGGAGTCACGTCTGCGGCCGCAGAAACGCCTGTCTGTTCCCCGAACTATTGAATCCCCTATCACTATTGCTCTCCCTCTCCTCTCCACCCACCCCCATCCCCCCAGCCTGTGCAGCTGAGTCTTCCATGGTGCTGTGGAATTGGCTCTGGCTGCACACCCCAGAGGAACCAGCACCGAATACTGGTTGGTGTGCAAGATGGACTCAGGGGACTCCTGCACTACCTGTCTGGTACTCCTCTTCTGACTGACGGTCACCCATTCCCTCTCTGCCTGCACACTCTTAAGCTGCGGGGTAACCACCTCCCGAAACGTGCTATCCACGTAGCTCTCAGCCTCGCGGATGCACAGCAGTGACTGCAGCCGCCGCTCAAGCTCCGTAACCTGATGCTGATGCTCGAGCTGCTGTAGCTGGCGACACTTCCCGCACATGTGGTCGTCCAGAGCACGGGAGGTGTCCAGGACTTCCCACATGGCACAGGATGTGCATTCCATGGGTGTGAGTTGCCCTGCCATACCTCTAATTAACAGACTATTTACTAACCTAGCTGGAATAAACTTACAAAACTTTAAGAAAGCCAAGTAAAACCACTTACCAGGTACTCACCAATCAGCTCCCTCTTTTTGAACATTTAGTTTTTAATCCCGGCTCTTAATTTAAACCAATGCCCAAGATAAAGAGATAAATACTGACCAACCAATCACTTCCCTGCTTTCCTGTGACAGCACTCCTTGTTTTTTGGACTCCTGGATTTTTTCCTCTCTGCTCCGGCTCCCAGCTCGGTCTGCTCCTCCTCGGCTGCTCGCAGTGAGTACAGGCCCCTCTCCGACCGCGCTCTTTATTTACTGGCCTCTGCTCCGGTTCTCGGCTCGGCCCGCTCCTCCTTGGCTGCTCGCAGCGAGTTCAGGCCCCTCTCTGACCTCGCTCTTTATTTACTGGCCTCTGCTCTGGTTCCCGGCTAGGTCCGCTCCTCCTCGGCTGCTCACAGTGAGTACAGGCCCCTCTCCGACTGCGCTCTTTATTTACTGGCCCCTGCTCTGGTTCCCAGCTCGGCCCGCCCCTCCTCGGCTGCTCGGCATGACAGCAGGGCAACATCAAGTTAGAGCCATTTAGTTTTATTATGCTGTTTAGTTCCCCAAAGTGCAGGATCCAATAGATAGCACACACATAGTTCCAACTGTTAACTCGCAACTTTCTTGAATAGCCAGAATTGCTCACAGAATCTCCAGATTGAGTATGACCAACTGCAAAGAATTCTTCAGATCAGTGCTAAATTTTCTGGAAGTTGTCATGATGCATCCTGAGGAATTCTGCCCTCCAGAACTCTTCCAGCAAGAAAGTCAAGTGTACAGCTTATGGCTGACAAGATGTACCCTTTGCTGCCATGGATAATGACCCCTTTAATGTGATGGATATTGTGCATATCGATTTTCAGAAGGTGATGTTTGAAAGATGCCACATAAGTAACCTGTGGCAGTAATAAAGGGGACAAAGCTAGATGGATAGAGATGGCTTGCAACACAAATCAAAGAGTATGAGTAAACAAATATTTTTCAAATTAGCAGGATGTGGATAATGGTATGCCCCAAGAATCTGTGCAGCTACCTCTTTTCCATTTATATAAATTATTTGGACATAGGTACAATAGGAATGATATTGAAGCTTGCAAGTGATGCCAAATCAGAAGTCATGGCAAACTATGAGTGAAAATGTAGGAGATTACAAAAGGACATAGACAGGTGGCAGATTCAGTTCAATGTAAAGAAATGTGAAGTTCCTTTTGGGAAAAGGAACAGTGAAAGTGAAATTGTAAGATTCCTAATAGAGTGGAGGAACAAAGCCTTGATAGAAACATAAATCTATCAAGGCAGAAGTGCAGGTGGAAATGTCCACAAAAAGGCAACTGGGATTTGAGTTATAAATATAGAGGTGTTGAATATAAAAGAAACAAAGTAATGTTGAATTTTATAGTATTGATTGCAATTATGGGCACCCATTATAGAAAAGGATATCACAGCCAAGATAATGGGATAGGAAAGATTCACTACAATGTGATTAATGGGAGTGGATCTGAATGGGGCCAGGTCATAAGTGGCATATTTGGATCATTGTTGTTCATCTGATTTGGACGAGGGCATTAAAGGAAAAAAGTGTAAGTTTGCTGAGGATATGAAATAGTGCCTAGAGGTTAGTAATTCAGATCAAATCAATAGTTTACAGTTCAATTTAGATAAACTAAGGGAATGAGCTACATCTAGGAGATGGCCTTCAATGTAGACAAGTGCAGTGTAATGCATTTGGGATTGGGAATCTCCTTATGTAGGGGTACTCTTTACATGTAATGGAGCAAGAACAAGACATGGAGGTTATAATTGGTAACTCATTAAAAAGGTGCATAAGAAGTGTGAAGTGGCTATAGAGTAGGATAATAGGTGGCTATAGTTTGTATAGCCAGCTTCATTGAATACAAAATGAAAAGCACGACTCAAGACTTGGGATTATTGTGTCCAGTTTTGGTCCTGCAAATGGAGAAGGATATCCTGGCTCTGGAGAAGGTATAGAGGAGGGATACCTTAGGAACCTTAGTTATCAGGATAGGCTCCAACACTTGCAGCTATTCACTTTAGAGCAATGCTGGCTTAGAGGGGACATGATTGAAGTGCTCACCAGGAAACGCCCAAGGTGACCCCAGACCCTTCTGGGCCAAAAATAACCTTCACCCCAACTCTAGTCAAGATGTGGGGCCTTTAATGCAATAGCTGACATCAGTTCTGCAGAAACTTCCCAAGACCATAATGGGTAAAATTTCCAAGGAAGCTGAGGAGCTCCCAGACATGCTGTGGGAATTTGGCTGAACACCCCTCAGGAATTTAAGACCCACAGCAAATGGGGCAGAATCCTCCTGTTCCACCTCAAATTCCTAGCTCCTGAGAGGAAATCAGCCTTTTCCATGAAGTGCACTATATTTACACTGAAATGAAAATAATGATTGCTGTCAAAAAGCAAAATACTGCAGATGCTGGAAATCTGAAACAAAAACATAAAACACTGGAAACACTCAGCAAGTCAAGCAGCATCTGCCAAGAGAAGACAAGTCAATGTTTTGGATGTGGAACCCTTCTCCGGAACTGATAATTATTATTAATATACATTGGACAGAATAGAGGTCGGGGGACTCTGAAGTTTCAAAAATTATCTATTGAACATGTTGTAATTATGGGAAAGGTGGCACAACACACTGTAACATTCTTCTTCTTCTTTCGTATGGTAATAGCAAAGCAAATCAGATGTCAATATCTAAGTTAAATATCCAGGCCAAAGTTTGCGGTGCAACAGCGTGGAGATCTTGTCGGCTGCCTGCGAATTTCCTCTGAAGGCAGTGTTCGATGATGTGCTCCAGGGTCTCATCAGGAGCTCCATAGTCACAACATGGGGATGCTTTAATCTTCCATCTATGGAGAAGGTGGCAGCGTCTACCATGACCGGTTCTGAGGTGGTTGGAAGTTGTCCACTGTTTGCAAGGAAGGTTTGATCCTTCACGTTGTACTGTGGGGTCCTCTATAAGGAATCCATTCCTTATAGAATCATAGAAATTTACAGCACGGAAATAGGCCATTTCAGCCCATTGTGTCCACGCCGACCAACAAAGAGCTATCCAGCCTAATCCCACTGGAATCAGCCTTCCAGTCACAAAAACACCCAACAACCATTACCCTTTGTTTCCTGCCTCTGAGCCAATTTTGGATCCAACTTGTCACTTTGCCCTGGATCCCATGGGCTTTTACTTTCGTGACCAGTCTGCCATGTGGGACCTTATCAAAAGCCTTGCTAAAATCCATATACACTACATCAAATGCACTACCCTCATCAACCCTCCTTGTTGCCTTCTCAAAAAATTCAATCAAGTTAGTCAGACACGACCTTCCCTTAACAAATCCATGCTGACTCTCCTTGATTAATCCATGTCTTTCTAAATGAAGATTTATCCTGGCCCTCAGAACTTTTTCCAATAATTTTCCCACCACCGAGGTTAGGCTGACTGGCCTGTAATTACTCGGTCTATCCCTTTCTCCCTTTTTAAACAAAGGTACAATGTTAGCAGTCCTCCAGTCCTCTGGCACCACACCTGTAGCCAGAGAGGATTAGAAAATGACACAGTTCTTCCAAGCATTTTGCTATCGGTCATCAAGGCTGAGGGGAGATTGCTGAAGGGCTTCGGCGACGGTCCAAAATGGCCTTCTAGATTTGAGATGGTTTGGTGGTAGGTTGTTCAAGTCGGCCTGGATCAGCAGGTCTTTGCTGGTGTAGCGGTAGTATTCTCTGGAGACTACATATTTGCGGCGTAGGTGTGGTGGTGTGATGTTTGCAAGCACGGGCATTAATACTCAGCATCAGAGTGGTGGTGGGATACAGTTTTAAAAATTCCCACTCTCACTCTGTTCAATTTCCAATCTCAGCTGCACTTCTGTGGAGAGGGAAAAAATTAGAGAAAGTATGAACCAAGTAGCTGGACCAAAGTGTTTGAGAGCAGGTTGCATGCAGCCATTTTGACAGCAGCCTATGCATGGCCCAGAAGCAGCAAAGGGGTCTGGAATGAAAATAGAGTTTCATACTCTTTAAAAAATCTAATGCTGAGGATTTTAGGCCTTTCCATGAGGTTAGATATGGGTGAAAGTTCATTGTTGGGACAGAGTGGAGAGTGTCTTACTTTGCAGTGAGTTTATGCAATTCCTAACCTAGGAGTGCTAACAGTTCTCACCTTGATAAGCAGAAAGCTCCATAAATATGAAAGATAATATTCCATGTACAACTGGTAAAATAGTCATGATAAGAATCAGAAGATTCTAGGGAACAATCTCAAGGCTGTAGCCTAATCTTTGGAATTTAATTGTCAGTCATGAAATATTCATGATTTGCTCTTAGATTTGATGTTAGCTCAGGCCCTTGATTACTTTTCTGCCTTCTAGTTACTACCAGGTATCCATTATTTTTCCTGCTGAAGCGATTGGAAGTGAGTTTGCACACTGAGCCAATGTCCACACATATGAAAATCAAAATGGACCTAGACTTGATCTTCAGCATTCAATTTGGATGTTATTACCTGGATCATCAACTTTGAGTGATAGGTTCAGTCTGGGTCTCTAGGCATTTACAATGGCACAAAGTAATTATAATCTTCAAACAATGATCCCTGAGAGCTAAGAGTTAGAAGTTCAAGATTTAGATTAAGGTTGGCTTCATAGAGTCTGAAAGTCAAGTCATTTAAGTCCAAATTCTAGAAGTTATGTTTGAACTGTCAAATCAAGGAAACACACTTACTTAGAACAAAATTCCAAATGGCAGTAGATCTTACCCAAGCCTTTTTTCATTGAAAAGAATTGTAGAATAGTACAGCACAGAAGGAGGCCATTCGACTCATCAAGTCTGCACCAACTCTTTCAAAGAGCAATCCAGTCAGTCCCACTCCCCACTCTTTCCCAATATCCCTGCAATTTTTTCTCCAAGTATTTATTCAATTCCCTTTTGAAAGCTACTATTGAATCTGTTTCCACCATCCTATCAGCCATTGCATTCCAAATCCTAACCACTCACTGAGTAAAAAAGTGTATCCTCATGTTGCCTCTGGTTCTTTTGCCAATCACCTTAAATCTGTGCCCTCTGGTTATCGACCCTTCAGCCATTGGAAAAAGTTTCTCTTTATTTACTCTATCTAAACTGTTCATGATTTTAAACACCTCTATCAAATCTCCTCTTAGCCTTCTCTGCTCTAAGGAGAACAACCCCAGCTTCTCCAGTCTATCCACACAACTGTAATCCCTCATCCCTGGAAACATTCTTGTAAATCTCTTCTGTACCCTCTCCAAAGCCTACACGTCCTTCTTATAGTGCGGTGCCCAGAATTTAATCTACATATAGATTGGGCTAACCAAATTAGTAACAATAATGTGGAGAAGGAATTCCTGGAGTGGTTACGGGATTCTTTCCTGGACCAATATGTCGAGGAACCAACCAGAGATCAGGCCATCTTAGACTGGGTATTATGCAATGAGAAAGCACGGTGGCATAGTGGTTAGCACTGTTGCCTCACAGCACCAGGGACCCGGATTCAAATCTGGCCTCGGGTGACTGTCTGTGTGGAGTTTGCACATTCTTCCAGTGTTTGCGTGGGTTTCCTCCGGGTGCTCCGGCTTCCTCCCACAGTCCAAAGATGTGCGGGTTAGAGTGATTGGCTATGATAAATTGACCCTTAGTGTTAGGGGGATTAAATACGTGGGGTTACGGGGATAGGTGTGGGATATGTGTTGGTGTAGGGGTTACGGGGATCGGGTGGGATATGTGTCGGTGCAGGCTCGATGGGCTGAAATGGCCTCTATCTGCACTGTGGGGTTTCTGTGATTTCTGTGATTTCTGTGATTAATTAGCACGATAGCAAAATACTGCAGATGCTGGAAATCCAAAATAACAACAGAGAATGCTGGAAAAACTCAGCAGGTCAGGCAACATCCGTGGAGAGAAATTTGAGTTGACGTTTCGGGTTGAAACCCTTCTTCAAAACTGGAAAGAAAATAAAAAGATCGAAGGCAAAGCTGCGGTCGAACAAAAGAAGAAAAAGAGACAATAAAAGGTATGCGAAGCCAGATGAGATGGTAATGGGCCCGTGGAGACAAAAGGCAGCTGAGATTAGGTGTGAAGTGTACGGGAAGGATAAGGACAGCTGCCAGGTGAGAGAGAGAAACAAAAGGAAAGGGGGGGGGAGAAAAAAAGGACCCAAAACAAAGGGGTGGAAAAAATTTAAAGGAAAAAAGTAATAGGGGCCGAGGTTATGATCTGAAATTATTGAACTCGATATTGAGTCCGGAAGGCTGCAAAGTGCCTAATCGGAAGATGATTTGCTGTTCCTCGAGTTTACGTTGAGCTTCCGTGAACTTGTTGTACGAGGCCACTTGGGTCGGAGCAATCATAATATGATCGAATTCTTCATTAAGATGGAGAATGAAGTAGTTGACTCAGAGACTAGGGTCCTGAATTTAAATAAAGGAAACTATGATGGTCTGAGGCATGAAGATTGATTGGGGAATGTCACTCAAAGGGTTGACGGTGGATAGGCAATGGCAAACATTCAAAGATCGCATGGATGAACTACAGAATTTATTCATCCCAGTTTGGCATAAAAATAAAACAAAAAAGGTGACTCAACCATGGCTAACAAGGGAAATTAGGGATAGCATAAGATCCAAGGAGAGGACATATAAATTGGCCAGAAAAAGCAATAATCCTGAGGATTGGGAGCAGTTTAGGATTCAACAAAGGAGGACAAAGGGATTAATTAAGAAAGGGAAAATAGAATATGAGAGTAAGCTTGCAGGGAACATAAAAACTGACTGTAAAAGCTTTTATAGATATGTGAAGAGAAAAAGATTGGTGAAGTCAAGCGTAGGTCCCTTGCAGTCATAATCAGGGGAATTTATAATGGGAAACAAAGAAATGGCAGACCAACGAAATAAATACTTTGGTTCTGTCTTCACAAAGGAGGACACAAATAACCTCCCCGAGATGCCGGGGAACATAGGGTGTGATGAAAGGGTGGAACTGAAAGAAATCAGTATTTGTAAGGAAATGGTGTTTGGAAAATTCATGGGACTGAAGGCTGATAAATCCCCAGGGCCTGATAATCTACATCCCAGGGTACTTAAGGAAGTGGCCCTAGAAATAGCAGATGCATTGCTGGTCATCTTCCAGAACTCGATAGACTCTGGAACAGTACCCATGGATTGGAGGGTAGCTAATGTTATCCCACTATTCAAAAAAGGTGGTGGGGAAAAAGCGGGGAATTATAGACTGGTAAGCCTAACATCGGTAGTGGGGAAAATGCTGGAGTCCATTATAAAAGATGTAATAGCAGAGCACTTGGAAAGCAGTGACAGGATCGGACAAAGTCAACATGGATTTATAAAAGGTAAATCGTGCTTGGCTAACCTACTGGAATTTTTTGAGGATGTAACTGGTAAAATAGGTAAGGGAGAACCAGTGGATGTGGTGTATTTGGACTTTCAAAAGGCTTTTGATAAGGTCCCACATAAGAGATTAGCGTGCAAAATTAAGGCACATGGGATTGGGGGCAAGGTATTGACTTGGATAGAGAACTGGTTGGCGGACAGAAAGCAAAGAGTTGGAATAAACGGGTCGTTTTCCGAGTGGCAGGCAGTGACTAGTGGGGTACCGCAAGGATCAGTCCTAGGACCCCAGCTGTTCACAATATATATTAATGATCTGGACGAGGGAATTGGATGTAATGTCTCCAAATTTGCAGACGACACAAAGCTGGGTGGGAGGGTAAGCTGTGAGGAGGATGTCGTGAAACTCCAGTACGATTTGGACAGGTTGGGTGATTGGGCAGAAACATGGAAAATGCACTATAATGTGGATAAATGTGAGGTTATCCACTTTGGTGGCAAAGACAGGAAGGCAGATTATTATTTGAATGGCAATAGATTGGGAGAAGGGGAAGTGCAAAGAGACCTGGGTGTTCTTGTGCACCAGTCGCTGAAGGTAAGCATGCAAGTGCAGCAGGCGGTTAAGAAGGCAAATGGTATGTTGGCCTTCGTAGCAAGAGGGTTCGAGTACAGGAACAAGGATGTCTTGCTACAGTTGTACAGGGCCTTGGTGAGACCGCACCTTGAGTATTGTGTGCAGTTTTGGTCGCCTTACCTGAGGAAGGACGTTCTTGCCATGGAAGGAGTGCAGCGAAGATTCACCAGGCTGATACCTGGGATGGCAGGAATGACATATGAGGAGAGATTGTGTCGATTGGGCTTATACTCACTGGAGTTTAGAAGATTGAGAGGGCATCTCATCGAAACCTATAAAATTCTGTCAGGCCTGGACAGACTAGATGCAGGAAGGATGTTTCTGATGGCTGGGGAGTCCAGAACCAGGGGTCATAGTCTAAGGATAAGGGGTAAGCAATTTAGGACTGAAATGAGGAGGAATTTCTTCACTCAGAGAGTGGTGAACCTGTGGAATTCTCTGCCACAGAGGTCGGTGGAGGCCAGTTCATTAAATATATTCAAGAAAGAGTTGGATATATTTCTTAAGGCTAAAGGGATCAAGGGATATGGGGAGAAAGCAGGGACAGGGTACTGAATTTGGATGATCAGCCATGATCTCATTGAATGGCGGAGTAGGGCTCGAAGGGCCGAATGGCCTACTCCTGCTCCTAGCTTCTATGTTTCTATGTTTAATTGGGCCAGGTAACGCATAGGGCGGGCTTAAGAGAGTCCATTATCTGAACGTTATTTTCTGCAGTGGGATGGAAGCAGCAATGGGGCCGCGACCTGCCATGCCGACAGCCCGCACCAGTACAGAAAATTCCGGCCTTTCTATTTTTTATGATCCCACCTAATTGTGTATTATTTCTAACTCTAACTGTCTGTCCCAGTTCTCTGTGCACTTTTTAATACTACATCTTGCTGCCCAATCCCCTGCCAAATTAGATTAAACCCTCCCCCACAGCACAAGTTATCCTACCTGTAAGGGTATTGGCCCCAGTTCGGTTCAGGTGCAACCTATCTATCTTGAACAGGTCCCTCCTCCCACAGAACTGGTCCCAATGTCCCAGGAATCTGAAGCCCTCCCTCTTGCACCATATCTCTAGCCATGCATTAACCTGCCATATGCACTTATTTCTACTTACTAGCATATGGCACTGAAAGTAATTGAGAGTTTACTACCTTTGAGGTCCTGCTTTTTAAACTTCCTCCCAAGCTCCTTAAACTCTGACTGTAGGCCAGCAACACTCTTCCTCCCCATGTCATTGGTTCCGACATGGACCATGACTTCTAGCTCTTCCCCTTCTTCCCCCGCAGAATGTTCTGCGGCCTCTCCATGACATCCCTTACCCTGGCACCAAGCAGGCAACTTACCATACGGGTCTCATGTCAATGGTAGCAGAACTGCCGCCTGATTATCAAATCCCCAATTACTACAGCATTCCTACACTTTGCTGTACCCTCCTGTGCAGTTCTTTGCCTCATGCTGCCAGACTTGGGACTGCACGTCTTCAAAAGGTGTCATCTCCCTCACTGTTATTCAATGCTGAATATCGGTTTGAGAGTGCCACACTCCTGAAGGATTCCTGCACTACCTACCCTTCCGGGTGGCCACCCACTTGTTATTCTGAACCCTAGCTGGCTCTGGGGTGACCGTTTCCTGGATTGCAGGTTCCAGGAGATGTTCAGTGATGCGCTATCAATTACTCATAAAAGACTGAGAGTTAAGAGAGTAACTAAAGGCTTTTATTAACAAAAGAATGAAGGTCTGCCTCGAGTGGTCGACCGGTCCTGAATACAAAGGGGCTGGGGAGCAGTCACCTTTATACTAGGACTTGTGGGAGGAGTCAGCCGAGGCATGTCCAGGCATGTACACAGTGGAATACCACATTCAGTTACCCCTATGCCCAGCAGTGCATCCAACTGCCCCTCAAGTACAAAAACCCTCAGCGGGAGTTCAAGCAGCTGGAGGCACTTCCTGCAAACATGAGTCTCTGAAACACCTGAAGTGTCATGAAGTTCCGACATGGCGCAGCCTACAGGTTGCAGCTGTCCCTCCATTTTAATTTGAAACTTAAAATAAATTCCTTAGATACAAGGTGATTATTTATACAATTGCTGTTAACTAGGTCTAAACTACACTGCTATTTTTCTATTTGCTCCTCAAAGCAAACTAACCAAAGACTAAATTATTTACTCAAGCTTAACAAGAACTACCAAGATACTAAACACAAAGGGGGCTAAATTCAGTTGATTTGCGCCTCCCGTTAGCGCCCTAAGGGGGCGCAAATCAACTAGTACCTGGGCATAGCCCCGCTCGTGCTCCGGCTGTAACATTGGGTGGCGCCCCCTGATTTACCGCCAGACACTATGTCCGCCGGGGTCAGGGGGGCCTACCTGCGGCTGGGGCGGCGCTAGTTAAAGGGGAGGTGGCGGGCGATCATTTTTGTTGCTGGCCACTTGCCAGCACCTGCCCCCATTGCTGTCCTTGGCCCCTGTGAAGCTACTCGCTGTGAGCCCAGCACTTCTCTTGAGTGCCGGGCTCGTTTCCGGCACTCCTGATCCCTGGTGACCGAGCTGGGCGCCGGGACGCGCTGCGCCAGGCCCCTTCCCTTTAATAAGGGGAGGAAGGCCTGCAGTACCGCAGCACGTAGCGCCGCAATATTGCCTCACAGCGCCCCAAGAGGGACGCGGGGCGCTTCCAGTAGCGCCCTTCCTCCCTCTCAGGGCGCTACCTGGGAAAATCGGCCACGGGGCGCTAACTTTTTCTGGGCACTACTCAATTTTTACCCCAAAGAACCGAAATGTTAGATACTTAACCTAGATACTTACCTTAGAATCCTCAGGTTCTGTGGCTCTACTCCTTTTGAGTTGGGTGTGTTGGGAGTTGGGAAACCACCTTTCTCCTCTCCACCGAATACCGACTATTACCAAATTATCAGCTTCCACTCTATTTGTGATTCACCCAGCTCTATCTCCAAGCTCTGTGCTGATGCTGTGCTTTTGCAAACAAGTACCCAAGTGTCAAACAAGTTACAACTGCTTAATCAACTTCTAGCTCACAGCATTTACCACCTAGTCAAGCAACTACTTACAGCTGATTGCCTGTTAACTGCTAACTGCCACTGATGTTGCAGTTTATTTTAAGTTACACGACTAAGCTAAATTCCAACCTGATGACTACTTACCTAACACCTACCAGTGTATTCCTACTGTCACCGAATTCTCAGCTTCCACTCTGTTTGCGATCTACTCTGATTGCAATTCACCCAGCTCTTGTAAATTAAACTGCCCTAATAAGTCTGTAACTACATTAACGAGTCGGGGCAAGAGGGCTTGCTGTCATGTACATGCAACTGCTGTAATATAAAGCTTTCATTTAAACTTTGAAACTTGAGTAATAAGTCACATAATTCCTTTCTGCAGGACTGTATGGGAATCAGATGGCTACCTACCCATTAAAAGTCATGCTTCTCCTCCTTACTGGACTTCTACTCTATCCAGCTTCTTATCTACATAACTTGTAGACTATCAGTGATCAAAACATTTTAAACGTTTTTAAATGCACACCTTAGCTGTTTTAGTTTTAGCTGCAGACAGCAGATAGTTTGCCAACAACCACGGAGTCACACAGTGAGATGTACAGTACTGTCACAATGTGAATGAGCAGCACTCTTTCTTTAAAGACACAGGTTCGTCCAAGCTAAAAGTGCCTCCTCATTGAGCATTCCTAAAAGTTCTCTTCCTGGGTGTTGCTCTTTTTGGTGTGATCCATAAACAAACACTGTAACTTAACAAAAATCAAATGAAACTTAACAAATTAAATTAAAATTTGGTTTCCGGGGGTGATGAAGCATTCCAGTCCCTGTGGTGCCCACCGGTCGCGGAAGGCCTCGAGCGTGCTGGCGGACATCTCCAGGGCCACCCAGCCGCGATGTGGCCGCCCTTCCTGGGTCTTGTATGGTCCATGGTACTTTCTTAGTCTTTGGGTTTGGCTTCAGACCACTAACATCAAATGGTCTTGCACAGGAACAGAACAAAACTTTTTACAACAAACCACAATAAATCTTTTTCAACCAAATGTGGTTATGTAACAGTCTAAGCTTCTGTTAAAGAGACTATTAAAGGAAAACCAGACCTTCTTTCCTCAGGGATTTTAACCTTCCATTGTCATAAGACTTCATTTGGTTCAACAAACTTTATCTGGAATAACATAAATACACCTTTTACAATTCTACTTCCTTCTTTATTTAGATATTTTTGATTGAGTACCGTTGCCTCTCATTAGCTTCTTTCGTAAAGAAGGTGGGACTGTATGGGCTGTGGACTTCTCTCCTATAATTATCCAATCCAAGAGGCACTTGTGCTGAAGAGAATTACGCTGCCCAACACTCCATCACTCTACCATAAAAAAATGTATCCTTCTGCTATCATGTAGAACTTTACCTCGGCTTCTCCAAAAGGGTAAGTGAATTCAAATGTCAGTAAAAGTTTGGATTCAAATAAATCTTCTACATTGAGACTCTGATACTTCCAGTGCCATTAAGCTACTTGCTAACGTTATTTTATTTTGCAGTACACTTTTGACAAATTCATAGAAAAAACAGTCAGATGAAGAAAAATGTGTTCAAATAAGACTCTACAGCATTCACAGCTTGATACCAATAATAAGAACCTCTCAATAAACACAAAAGGTTACAATTTAAAAATAAATACCTGCCTCTTTTATAATCATATAAACTCCTCCATAACTGATATTCTTCCTCATTATCAGTCATTGTGAGACAGGGACAATGACAGGCTTTTGTCCGCTGAGGCATCCCAGCTTCTCAGAAAAGTACTAATTAAGCTGGTCTTGTATATACCAATAAAAGGGTGTCATTGTAGCATGTGCCAGGATTCAGATCAATAATCACTAAGATATGAAGCAAGCATATTGATTATTAGAGTGTGCATGACTGTGTGTGCGCAAGACTACGATTGTGCATGTGTGCGAGACTGAGTGTGTGCAGGTGCGCGCGCGCCCTCCGTGGAGAGGGGGCCTTTTATTTCGGCATTGTGCATTCTCTCACTTTTTGTACCCAATGTCAGCATCAAACACTTCTAGATCAGGTATATATGCAGTGTGATGCTCCATCTACACTGCCCCAACAGCGCATCTTGATCTCAACTTCAGAAAGAGTACATAAGAACATAATAAATAGGAACATTTGGCCCTTCGAGCCTGCTCTGCCATTCAATAAAATCATGGCTGATCTTCTACGTTATCGCCACTTTCCTGAACTATCCCCATATCCCTAGATTCCATTATTATTCAAAAATCTATCGATCTCTGTCTTGAATATACTCAACAACTGAGCCTCCACAGCCCTCTGGGGTAGAGAATTCCAAAGATTCACCACCCCCTGAAGAAATTTCTCCTCATCTCAGCCCTAAATGGTTGACCCCTTATTCTGAGACTGTGACTCCTGGTTCTAGACTCCCTGGCCAGGGGAAACATCCTCCCTGCATCTACCCTGTCAAGCCCTGTAAGAATTTTGAATCTTTCAATGAGATCACCTCTCATTCTTCTAAACTCTAGAGAATATAGGTCTGGTCTACTCAATCTCTCCTCATAGGACAATCCCCCCATCCCAGGAACCAGTCTGGTGAACCTTCATTGCACCTCCTCTATGGCAAGTATATCCTTCCTTCGGTAAGGAGACCAAAACTGTACACAATACTCCAGGTGTGGTCTCACCAGGGCCCTATATAATTGCAGTAAGACGTCTTTACTCTTATACTCAAATCCTCTTGTAATAAAGGCCAACATACCATTTGCTTTCCTAATTGCTTGCTGTCCCTGCATGTTAACTTTCAGTGATTCTTGTACAAGGACACACATGTCCCTCTGAACACCAACATTTCCCAATCTCTCACCATTTAAAAAATATTCTGCTTTTCTATTTTTCCCACCAAAGTGGATAACTTCACATTCTCCACATTATATTCCATTTGCCATGTTCCTGCCCATTCACTTAGCCTGTCTATATCCCCCTTGAAGCCTCCTTGCATCCTCCTCACAACTTACCCACCCAGCTTTGTATCATCAGCAAACTTGCTGCCGCACCACTGGCATTTTGCATGGCAGACTTTCTTGTGCCATGTCTGTTTGAGATAACAAATTCAGTGTCAATTGTGCTGAATGAGTTTGTTTTGTGGACTCATGCCTACTAGCAATTGCGTTGAGTCATCCTAGCTTATTTAATTTCGAACTCTCTCAGCCATCAGACAGAAAAGACTCTATTTGTTCGTTGGGCTGGATTTAGAGTCAGAATTCAGAAGTAAAAGGACTATTGATACCATTTCAGCTTCTTAGACTCCCTCATGAGAGACTATTTTAATGTAAATCCAGTTTACTCTGTATACTCAACATTTCTACAATGTTCTTCATTGCTTCTTTAAAAAGTGCTTTTAAATGCAACAAAGTTACATTATTTCTGTCACCTGAATAATTTTGATCACAAATACTGTACTGTGAAATCTATAATCATATGCAAGCATTTTTTTAAAAGTCTGTTCATTTGGGTTGACACATTCGAATCCATCGAGGGGCCGTATTGCCGACTCCTCCTCCTATTTCTTATGTTCTTATGTCCATATAAAAATTTCACTGATTATGTGAAACCATTTATAGATCTATTAATGTATAATACCCTTAAGCATATGGCCGACCTTTTTCTCAATTAGCTGATGTGGACACAGGTGAGCATTCCACTAACTAAAGAAAATCTTTGTCAGCAGGTTAAATTCACAACATGAGCAGATTTGCGCCAACTTTTATTTCAGTGTCAACACAAATTGCCTCTTTGATATATCAGTTTATGAAAAACATATGCTATAACTGACAGGATCACCAAGCCATTTCCGGCATTGGAATTAAATGTAAGACTGCTCTGTAACCTTCACCTATGGCTATAGGGGATGCAGTTTTGCCCTGCTTTGCATCCTTCCTGCTTTTTTTCAAGCAGTCAAGTGCATCAGTTGTTAACATTGAGGTGTTTATGAAAAGAAGTGCCTTTCGAGTATGCTTTAATTCAATTCTTTAGTTTTTTCTAAAAGGAGAACATACAATAAATGAACAGAACAAATGAATTACCACAGATAATTATGGTGTTTGATTTCAATAAATTGCTTCAAATGGTCCAAGCATGGGAACAAATGCTGATGACCATGAATCCTTTAGAGGTTTTTCTTCACATAGAGATGTTATATAAAGCATTACATTTAATTCAGTTCAATTAACGTTCACTTACAAAAACAATCTCAGCAAAACAGTTCAGTTCTTCTAATTATTTTTTCTTGAAGGGATTTGCTGGATATTTTTGATCTCTGCATTTGTTGACAATTTCTTAAGTCAAAGGAAAAATTGGTTTGTTTGTGTTACTACCTTTCTACCATCCACTGACAGCAGCACATTGATGGTCCCTTTCATCTCTTATGATAATAGAAACATTCCTGTTGGCCAGACACGTAGTTGAAATTTCATTATTGGCTATTATATTAGCAATACTCACATGGCTATGTCTATTTGGAAAGTCTTCAAGGAATACCACAACAAAACTCAATCATTCCTTATATTCTAATACAGGGAGCCAATTAAATGATATCCTCTTTTAATTGAGGGTACTTGAAATGCTACCATATTTGGGCTGGGATGTTAGGGTGGACATAACCACAAGTACTGACGGAAGGTGCCAACAGCAACGATGGGAAAAAAATACAATAAAAAAGTTAAACTACGCTAAAAAAATATATATATCTACGAGTCATAAATAGAGGTATTGAGTACAAAAGTAAAGAAGTTATGCTGAACCTGTGGTGTATGTGCCTTTAAGAGCCCCAGGTGTGCTGTAATGCTGGTAATTGCCACTCGGGCTATATAAGCCTGTATATTGTGTATATCCGTTAGAACCCCCCCCGCAGACTTTGCTTAGTAAATACCTATGAACCAACTCCTGTCTTCAGTGTCTTTATCAACACACGGACACTACAGTGGTGACGAAGTGGAAACGGACTTACCTGCAATTCGGCAGCACCTCAAGGACATCGATTCCTCGGGCGTCCAGAAGACTCAAGGAAGTGAAAGAAGCTGTGGTTTCACCAGCTGACCAAGCTGGTGGCAGGTACTGCACTAATCCTCCCTGGGCGTCAGGCTGGGGCTCCAGCGGCTGGCTCTACAGCTGAGACAGGCAGCAAAATCGGAGGCAAGCAATAACGGACTGGGAGGGAGCACTCGGGAGACGGCCGGCGCGGCAAGCAGGTCAGCGTTCAGGCCTGGAGAGAAACTCGGCGGGAACGAGCCTCCAACAGTAAATTTTAAAAAAATAAAACAAAGGGAAACCGCAGTAAACAGCGTTGTCATCGGCAGCAGCGGCGGGAAAGCGCGGGAAGCGCCATATCTTTTCTACAGAAAAGAAAGAAAAGCGCGGGAAGCGCCATATCTTTTCTAAGATGCCTAATTCTGGCAATATTGATGTTTTTGATAACAAGATAGAGGATTGGACCACATATGTGGAAAGAGTGGAGGTATATTGCACCGCAAATGGAATAGAAGATGAAAAAAAAGCTTCAGTGCTTCTGGATCTAATGGGCGCAAAGACATACAAGCTGTTACGAAACTTAATCACTCCAGCCGAACCGATGGACAAGAATTTTGAGGAGATTGTTGATACCCTACACTGCCAATTCGAGGCAGGACTGGCAGATTCTTTGCGAGACAAATTCATTTGCGATCCCCTAAGTGTAGAAACACAAAAAAAGGTATCTTCTGAGAAAAAGTTAACACTGGACAAGGCTTTCAGTGCAATAGGAGCTGCAGAGATACAGCAAAGGCCACAGGACTTCGGCACCCATGAAATGACACGGGGTTTCGAGAGATGTTATCGCTGCGGCAGATCCACCCATGACCAGAGGGACTGCTGGTTCAAGGGAAAAGCATGCAGGCGATGTGGAAAGATGGGACACATTCCACGTGTGTGCCGATCTGAAAACAAAAAATCCACTAACGGGAAAAGAATCAATAAGGAAAAGCACAGAAAGGTACAATAGATGACGGACAGTAGCTCCGAAGACCAGAAAAGCGATAGCAACTCCGGGAACAAGAGACTAAGCTCTCTCAAATTACATAATGTAAGTGCCAAAGAAGATTACCAGACCATTTGGATTACCCTCACAATAGCAGGGTCCCCAGTTAAAATGGAGCTAGATACAGGATCAGCTCTGACCGTCATAAATCGACGGGATTACGAGCGGCTATTTCCGCATATACCTTTAAAAGACACATCCATTATCTTGAAAACATATACGGGGCAGAAAGTATACCCCAAAGGAAAAATAAGGGTGCCTGTTGTATACAACGGCAAGGAAATACAGAAGTTGTATTTATACGTTCTACAAGATGGTGGTCCACCGCTGTTGGGACGTGAATGGATCAGGAAGATACGTTTAGACTGGCACTCCATTCAGGCACTGACGGTGACCAGTAAGAAAAAAACAATGATGACATCATACCTGAACGATTAAAAGACATCTTGGCCAACGCCAAAGAAGTGTTTCAAGAGAAACTAGGAACCTTGAAAGGCATCACTGCCTCAATAAAAGTGGAAGATGCAGCAATTCCCAAATTTTTTAAGGCAAGACCGGTGCCATACGCAATACGTCCAGCGGTCGAGGCAGAGCTGGATAATTTGGAAAAAGCAGGCATATTATCCAAAATAGATTGGAGCAAATGGGCAACACCCATCGTTCCAGTCATGAAAAAAGCATTGAATAAAGATAAATCTGAAGAACAGAGAAAAATTCGCATCTGTGGTGACTTCAAGGTGACTGTAAACCCGGTCCTTCACACAGTACAGTATCCTCTTCCGAGGATAGAAGATATTTTCGCCTCACTATCCGGAGGGAAACGTTTCACCAAAATTGACTTGGCACAGGCATATCTACAGATGGAGGTTGAGGAGGCCTCTAAAAAGTATCTCACGATAAACACACACAAAGGCCTGTACCAATACAATCGACTGGTTTTTGGAGTAGCATCAGCTCCAGCTATCTGGCAAAGAGCTATGGAGCAAGTCCTGCAAGGGATTCCGGGGACTCAATGCTACCTAGACGACATCCTTATAACAGGAGAAAACGACAACGAGCACCTTGCCAATTTGGAGCAGGTGCTCACTAGGCTGAAAGAACGGGGCCTACGAGCGAATCGCGCCAAGTGCGAATTTTTACAAAATCAGATATCATATTGTGGCCACATAATTAATAATGAAGGGTTGCATAAGTCACCTGAAAAAATTGAAGCGGTTATAAAAGCCCCAGCACCTGAAAATGTTTCACAATTAAGGTCGTTCCTGGGATTAATAAATTACTATCATAAATTTTTACCGAACTTATCAACTCTTCTACACCCTCTTAATGAACTTCTACAAACAGGAGTGATTTGGAAATGGAACGAAGACTGTAAACGTGCCTTCCATAAATGCAAAGACTTAATCACATCCGAAGAAGTTTTGGCTCATTACAACCCATCACTGCCAATCAGACTGGCGTGCGATGCATCTCCTTACGGCATAGGAGCAGTATTATCCCATAAATTCCCTGATGGCTCAGAACGGCCGATAGCTTTTGCGTCACGCTCATTTAACTCAGCTGAGCGTAACTATGCCCAAATCGACAGGGAAGCACTCAGCCTGGTATGGGGAGTGAAGAAATTCAACCATTACCTACACGGACAAAAATTTACCTTGTTGACTGACCATCAACCCCTCATCTCCATATTCAACCCTAAAAAAGATGTTCCCATTATGACAGCACAAAGGCTACAGAGGTGGTCCCTTTTTCTAGGGGCACACCAATACAACATAGAATACAAAGGGTCAAAACAGCATGGGAATGCTGACGGTTTATCGCGTCTACCGTTGCCAACAGTAGAAGAGGCACCTACAGTAGACCCAGTAGAGATGTTCCACTCTACCATAGTGGAATGTCTACCAGTGACAAATTCTGCCATTGAAAGGGAGACGAGAAATGACCCGACTATCTCACGGGTCTACGATTTAACAGTGAAGGGATGGCCAGCACATGGCGAACCACTGTTGCCAGCATTCTCGCAAAGAAGAGAACAGCTGTCAGTGTGCCGAGGAACCTTGATGTGTGGATCCAGAGTGGTGATTCCACCCAAACTCCAGGATAAAGTGCTAAAGGAGCTTCACGAGGGGCATCTGGGTGGAGTGAAAATGAAGAACCTAGCTAGGGCGTTTGTATGGTGGCCAGGTATCGATGGAGACATCAAAGAAATGACCAAGAGCTGCCTAGGATACCAGAAGGTCCAAAACGCTCCACCACAAGCCCCTCTACATCCATGGGAGTGGCCCTCATCTCCATGGCAAAGGGTGCACATTGATTTTGCTGGTCCCTTCATGGACTCGATGTTTTTAATTGCGGTGGATGCACATTCAAAGTGGCCAGAGGTAATAAAAATTTCCTCAACCACCACAGAAAAAACTATTACAGTCTTACGAACAGTCAAACGAATGGGCTGCCTGAACAGATTTGCTCTGACAATGGACCACAGTTTGTGTCTGAAGAGTTCCGGAGGTTCTTAAAGAATAATGGTGTTAAGCATTACACATCTGCCCCATATCATCCAGCCACTAATGGATTGGCTGAAAGGTTTGTCCAGACCTTCAAGAAGGCCATAAAGGCCATGGGTAATGAAGACATAAAACTTCAGCACAAGGTGGATAACTTCTTATTCGCATACAGGAATGCAACACATATGGTTACCAACCAAACTCCCGCCATGATGTTCTTCAATAGAAACCTAAGATGCCGGCTGGATTTGGTCAAGCCCAACATCAGAAGGGACGTGGAGAACCGGCAGTTTCAAGGCATGAATGAAAGGCCAACTAGGGCCTTCCAGATAAGTCAACAGGTTTTGGCCCGGGACTACAGTACCGAGAAATGGCAGCCTGGAACTATCTGCACACGACTAGGACCACTGATGTATACCGTGGACATCGGAGAAAGCATAATAAGGCGCCTTGCTGACCAAATCATAAAGTCATCCAAAAAGGGACAACCTACACCACCACTCTATACATCTAACGATGAAGTAGAGATACCCATATCTACCTCCGATCCGGTGATACTGGATCCCGATGAACCCGACACTGGCATTCAAGCCGAATCAGCCTTGCCAGAAGAACCTACTACACCACCAGAAACTACTACACTCCCGAGGCGTTATCCGGACCGAGTCAGGAAGCCTCCTGAGAGACTAACTTATAATTAATTAACTACAGCAATGTATATTATTTTGCATATAACATGTAATTAATAATTACTTAAAATATGATGTACTGGTTAGCTAAAAGGGGAGGAATTGTGGTGTATGTGCCTTTAAGAGCCCCAGGTGTGCTGTAATGCCGGTAATTGCCACTCGGGCTATATAAGCCTGTATATTGTGTATATCCGTTAGAACCCCCCCCGCCAGACTTTGCTTAGTAAATACCTATGAACCAACTCCTGTCTTCAGTGTCTTTGTCAACACACGGACACGACAGAATCTTTATAAAGTGCTGGTTTGGCCACAACTGGAGTATTGCGTCCAGTTCTGGTCACCACACTTGAGGAAGGATGTGAAGCTCCTTGAGAGCATGCAGAGGAGATTTACCAGAATGGTTCCGGGGATGGGGGATCTTAGTTACGAGGACAGGGTGGCGAAGCTGGATTTGTTTTCATTAGAGTAAAGGAGGTTGAGGGGTGATTTGATAGAGGTGTACAAGATTATGAAGGGTTTAGATAGGCTAGATGGGAAAAGGCTGTTCCCACTAGCTGATGGTACAATGATGAGGGGACACAGAATTAAGGTTTTGGGCAAGAGATACAGGGGGGATGTGAGGAATTTTTTTTTTACACAGCGATGGTGAGGACCTGGAACTCGCTGCCAACGGAAGTGGTGGAAGCGGACACACTCAATGTTTTCAAGGGGAGACTGGATAGGCACTTGAGGGAAATAAACTTACATGGCTATGGGGATGGAGCGGGGGAATGGGACTGACTCGATTGCTCTGCAGAGAGCCAGCACGGACTCGATGGCCCGAATGGCCTCTGTCTGTGCCAGTATGACGCTATGGGATGGATTTTGTCATGGGGCGGACTGGGATCGTGTCATCCACTTTTTCTGTTATCCACCTGATTCCAAATCGATGTGGGAGATTGATGTGATTTTCACATAATTGGGCAATTGAGTTCCAGTGTGTGGGAACCCATGGCCCAATTAGTTTTTTCAGTCTGAAACTCGCCTCCGATGACGTCATCATTGCTGCTGCATCTAAGGTCTGCAAGAAGCCTTGTTTCTTCTGCAGACTACTAACCTTTTGGCCTTTGCAGTGAGAGGGACCTGGAGGCAGAATGAGCAGCGGGAGACCTAAGTCTGCTCCCAGATTTGATGATGTTGCCCTGCAAGCTTTGGTGGAGGGAGCAAGAGCTAGTAAGGAGGTGATCTTCCCTTCTTCAGGGAGGAAGAAGCCTCCCCAGTAGACGAAGGCTGTGTGGTTCCAGGTGGCCCAGGAGGTCAACTCGTTGTCGATGTTCCGCAGAACCTGGCTTCGGTGCAGGAAGAGGTTTCATGACCTTCTGCACACTGCAAAAATGAGTATGACTTTGCCATCTCCCTCAATCTGACCCCCATTGCCTCTCCTCACCAGCACTCAGCTTTAGCAACCTCTTCCTCCACATCCCACTTGACACTGACATCCCTGCACCCTTACCCATTCCCTCTCTCTCTATAGTCACATTCATCTAACTATTTGACTATGCAGCCCTCACACTCCCTATCACTGTGATGCTATGAAAACAACTTACAAAACACAGGGAGGGCCCTTGGTCTTGCCAACTCACTCTTTCTTTGTCTCCTTCTAAGCATCTATGCTATGGATTCTCTACACTCACTCCTTCATTCTCACTCAAAATCCACTTGTCTCCCTCATTGCAGGAAAAGAGAACTCACAATAAGAGGGAAAGAGCGAGGTCAGGAGGAAGGCCACCCTCAGTAGCGCACCTCACCCCTTGGGAGGAGGCGGCCCTGGAGATCGTGGGACTCGAGGACGATGCGCAACTGCGGGATGGACAGACGGGTGTCAGAGGATATCAGAGAAAGCTGGTGACAGAATAGTTTTTCATCTCTCTCATTGACATTGCATGAGTCACTGATGATGATTCTGAAGCTCTAACAGATGGACTTATGATCATCTGCAATATGCAATGTGCATGTAACTTTTGTCTCACATCTCTGACTCTTTCCTTTACTTCCCCACAGGACCATCGCAAGCACCCGTCCCCACTATCCAGGAGGAACAGCATGAGCCTCCAAACGCCTCAGAGGAAGCTGCAACCTCTGAGGGCGCAGCGTCAGCAGAATTCAGCCAAGCCCTTGGTGGGACCATCGCGAGATAGGGTAGTGTTGTCAACTGGTGTATCACAGCTCACAAGTGAGCATCAGCAGATTGTGGAGACAGGGACAGCAGTGGAGAGTCCTAGTCAGAGGGTGCAGGAGGAGCGATGGTCAGCTATTAAACAGAGAAACCAGACCTTCATGGAAGTCCTTCTGAGTAGGACTGCCAGTGCAGATACGGGTCCCCATGGCCCCACTGATGTGCAGCAAGGTGCTCTCAAGCCACTTGCAAGCGCTGAGGGGGACCTGACTCATGAGAGGGATGTTGGTGGCAGAGAACAAGGAAGTGGGGGCTCCTCTCCAAGCGCTCACACTTCCATGCCACTGCCAAGTCCTCAGTCAGAGCCCCACCAGAGTCCCCACTCAACTGAGATCGGCGTCTCAACCTCTGCATAGCCGCAGGAGCAGCAGACTGTTGCCGAGCCCTCACAGGTTCGCCACACCAGAAGACACCCACCAAAGGTGTCGAGACAGGAGCAGCAAGAAAGTGAGCAAGGGGCTTCCACATCTGCTGAAGCCACAGGGGAAGCACCATGTAGAAGCATGCATAAGAGAAAGAGACTGCACAAATAGTCACAAGGTAGTCACTTGGGTGAAATGTTGTGTTTATATTTAAAATGCCATCAGTTGGTTATTGTAAATAAAAATTCTGATGGCAACTGTTGCAGTTGTGGCGTGTGTCATTTCGCAAATGGGACATCCACATTGAGGGCTTATTATTACTTGCAATTGTCAGTATGGTGGTCAGAGTACTAGGAATCCGCTGGTTCTTGGCCATTGTCGATACTCTGGTAAGAAGCTGCGAGGCAAAAGTGCTTGATTGGCTAGGCTAAGCAAATCTGGCCAAGATGAGTGTGCTCCTTACATCCCGGGCAGCAATGTTCTCGCGTACTACTACCGCTGGTTGATGGGCCTCTGCAACATGTTCATTTTCGCTCTCCTCCTCCTCCTCCTCCTCCTCCTCCTCATCTGAGGAGGATATGTGAGGAGACACTTGGTCCTCAGGAATCTGCAAGCCACGACGCTGTGCCATGTTGTGAAGTGCACAGCAAACCACGACGATTCTGGAGTCTCTGGCTGCTGAGTACTGCAGGGCTCCACCTGATCTATCCAGGCATCTGAAGCGCATCTTCAGCATGCTGATGGTTTGCTCGATTATGGATCTGGTGGAAATGTGGCTGGAGTTGTAGCTCTCCTCAGCTTCGTTGGATGGGCTCCTTAATGGCATCATTAGCCACGTCTTCAGGGGATAGCCCTTGTCTCCAAGTAGCCATCCGTTAAGTTGGTCTGGTGGACTGAAGGTCGGAGGCGCACTAGATTGGCGCAGTCTGAAGGAGTCATGGCAACTGTCAGGGTACTTGGCACAAACATGCAAAATTTCCTTCTTGTGGTCACATACCAGCTGCACGTTGAGGGAGTGGAAGTCCTTGCGGTTGACAAAAATACCTGGATTACGATGGGGTGCCTTAAGGGCCACATGTGTGCAGTCAACAACGCCCTGCACCCTTAGAAAGCCTGCCAGATTAGCTAATCCAACCACACGCGCCGTGACACTTGCTTGATCCTTGGAGAAATGGACGTGATTGTGCACGATGGCAAAGAGGGCATCGGTTACCTGCATGATGCAAGTGCGTGCGGCCGCCTGGGAGATGCCGCTGATGTCTGCTGCTGATCCCTGGAATGAGCCTGAAGCAAAAAAGTTGAGTGTGGTAGTGACTTTGACGGCCATTGTTAAGGCTTGTCCACCTGCTCCTCTGGGCTCCAGGTCTTGCTGCACCATTGCGCAGATGTCACCCACTACCTCTCGCGAAAGTTGGAGCCGCCTTTGGCACTGCTGCTCACTCATGTTGAGGTAGCTGATCCTCTGTCTGTAGACCCTGTTTGGGGGGTATCTCCTGTGCTGACGGGCTTCCATGGGCTGGCGCCTTCTGGCCTTTGCAGCTTCAGGTGGGTGAGCAGCAGCTTGGCGCTCCTGTTGTTGCTGCTGTTGTTGTTCATGGTTCTGCTGCTGCCACGGCTGGTCTTCGTCCAAATCTGATGTCCCGAAGGAAAGGAAATAAATGGTTCCCATGCTTCTGGTAGATGCCTCAGCTGCGGAAGTGCTCAGTCAAGATGGCGAGTGTGGTTTCCCAGGAGGTCGCACTGGAGATGGGTGTCAGGCTTCAAACTTCCACAGCTATGGCTATGCCTGCTAAAAGTTCCCCCAGACCTGAGACAACAAAGTCCTGCCACCTGCAAATGATGACTGATCAAATCTCCTATTTAATGGTGGAGCTGCAGCTGATAGTCAGCAATCCAAATGTGTTCCCGCCAGGTTTCACCGTCGTGTTTCAGAGGAGACGGGAATCACGTGGAAAACGTGTTAAAATCGGAAAGGCCTCTCAAAATGGGATTATAGAGGCAATTTAGTGGTTGTTGAGGGCCTTAAAGGCCTATCCCACCTCTTGGAGAAACTGCTTGGAGGCAGGATGGAGGCGGGGTCGGGCCCGCCCGCCACCTTTTGCAATTTTAACACCCCACACTCCTCCATTCCCGCCTCCTCGGGCCTGGTAAAATCCAGCCCTATGACTCTATGACTAGCCAACCAACAGCCTGACAGTCATACTCGCAGAAGCATGAATTTCAGCAAACGTCCCAGACTTCCCCATCACTATCCCTGGGTATGTCCTGTCCCTCCGGCAGAACAGACCTATGCCGTTATGACTCTAACTCTATGATCCTTGCAGTATCCCACTAGTTACAGCCTACCAACCCGAAAATGACCCGTTTATTCCTACTCTCTGTTTTCTGTCCATCAACCAATCCTCAATCCATGCTAGTATATTACCCCCAACCCCATGAACCCTAATTTTGTTTAATAACCTCTTGTGTGGCACCTTATCGAATGCCTTCTGAAAATCCAAATACATCACATCCACTGTTTCCCCCTTATCTATTCTGCTAGTTACAACCTCAAAAAATTCTAACAGATTTGTCAAACACGATTTCCCTTTCATAAATCCGTGTTGACTCTGCCCAATCCTATTATTATTTTCTAAGTGCTCTGTTACCACCTCCTTAATAATAGATTCTAGCATTTTCCAGACTACTGATGTCAGGCTAACTGGTCTGTAGTTCCCCGTTTTCTCTCTCCCTCCTTTCTTAAATAGTGGGGTTACATTTGTTACCTTCCGATCCACAGGAACTATTCTAGAATCTATGGGATTTTGGAAAATGACAAACAATGCATCCACTATCTCTATAGCCACCTCTTTCAAAACCCTAGGATGTAAGCCATCAGGTCCAGGGGATTTATTGGCTGTCATTCCCATTAATTTCGCCAGTAATATTTTTTTACTAATACTAATTTCTTTCAGTTCCTCATTCTCGCTAGAGCCTTGGTTCTCCACTATTCCAGAAAGTTTTTTGCATTTTCTTCTGGGAAGACAGACACAAAGGCTGTGATTTTATCATCGATGTCGGGATGGTGGCAGGAGAACTGGTTTCCGGGTTCCAGTCACGATCCTGGCTGCAGCCGCTTTGTCAGAGGGATTTTCCCTTATTTGGCCTTGTTAGGCCCACCCTACAGGCTTCCCGGCCAATTAACAGGAAGCGGGTCTGATGACGTCATTTGATGATGCATCATCAGCCAGTTTCCTTAAAGGGACCACGGGCACATTGAGTTTGACAGTTGTTCTGTCAGTGTTTGAAGCATTGAGGTGCTACAAACACTGACAAGCGCTGCACAAAGGTGGACACTTGCACCCAGGCTCTCAAATGACTCCCTCCATATGCTTATGGAGGGAGTCATAGCATGCAAGGAGGTTCTCTTCTCATCCAAGGGTGGAAGTGACCTCCCCAGGACACCAGCGCAGCCTGGTTGCACATTGCATAGGAGGGCAAAAGCAGGGATTTTGTCAGGGGTCCCTGGCTGCAGTTATTGCAAAGCCACACACAAACTCACCCTGCTGTGGCACTCAACACATCCTCATCACTCTGCCTTCCATACCCTTCTCCTGCACACCCTTACTCACACCAACTTACCTTGCACCGCCACACAACCCTCTCTATCTACTTTATCACTTCCCCATCTCACTAGCCACCCCTCACACTCACCCTCATCCTACTGCAAGCTTACCAACTAACAACACACATATGTAGGCACTTGAGAGGTTTAGCTAATGTCCATGTGAAGTTTCTGGTAATGTGTTGTCATACAGTGAAATCTATTTTTCTAACATTGCCCCTTATTGGGCAGATCTGAGCGCAGCTTGAGAAGTGTCTTACTGAGTTCCAGTGAATGTTCAGTCATAACTCCCTTCCGCCGCCCCCCCCACCCCCGCCCTGCTATAGTGATGAGTGTGCATGGAATGGCTTGGACATTAAAGGGTTTATGGTGTTGGTGTGGGATGGTGTCAACCTGGTGCATCATGTGGCAGCCAAGGTTAACAGTGTCAAGTGAAGTAAATCTGGCCATGGTGATGCCATCGCTGGCCTCCTGGCCAGTAATATTATATGGGGCTGATGCCCTGTGTCCTGTGCAGCATCAGGTGATGGCAGAGAAGGTTGATGATGTTGTTGGTGATGTTGGTGTTGGGGCTGATCGTGGAAGGATTCAGAGGACCAAGGTATGATTATTTCAAGGGCACCGATGTTGCTGCAATAGATGTCAGCTGCAGGTGAGATGACAGAAGCGATCTGTCAATGGTGAGAGAGGTTGTTCCAATGAGGTGGCACTGGACATACAGTTGCCTTTAAACACTTGCAAGCTAAAGAAACCAACATTTTCTGCACTCTGAAACTGACCATCTGCAACATGGCATCCTTTACACCACTTCTGCAGCTGTCAGCTTATCAGAAACATCAGAGCAGTCTCAAATCACGCCAGGTTGAGCTGGCGTCTTCCCTGAGCAGTGGGTAACCTGTGGGGGAGAATGTAAAATGGGAAGGAAGCCTCAAAATACTATTAAATTGGCTCTTAACAAGCCATTTAATGAGCTCAATTGTATACCCCGCTGCTTGGTGCCGGGTCAGTTCTCCGCTGACAGACCCGACACCTGGGAGACTCACATGGAGGCAGGTTGACAGCGGGTTTCCCAATCTTTGCTATTTTGACAGCGGACCCACCTCCAAACCCACCATCTGAGCGCCAGTAAATTCGCGGCCAAAGTATTTGTTTAATTTCTCTGCCATTTCATATCTCCCATTATAGAAACATAGAAAAATAGGAGCAGGAGTAGGTCATTCGGCCCTTCAAGCCTGCTCCGCCATTCAATATGATCATGGCTAATTCTCTACCTCAATACCATATTCCCGCTCTCTCCCCATACCCCTTGATGCCTTTTGTGTCTAGAAAACTATCTATCTCCTTCTTAAATAAATTCAGTGACTTGGCCTCCACAGCCTTCTGTGGTGGAGAATTCCACAGGTTCACCATCCTCTGAGTGAAGAAATTTCTCCTCATCTCAGTCCTAAATGTCCTACCCCATATCCTGAGACTGTGACCCCTCGTTCGAGACCTGCTAGCCCGAAAAAGACCCATTTATTCCTATTCTCTGTTTTCTGTCTGTTAACCAATTTTCAATCCATGCCAGTATATTACCTCCAATCCCATGTGTTTTAATTTTGCACACTAACCTCTTATGTGGGACTTTATCAAAGATCTTCTGAAAATCCAAATACGCCACATCCACTGGTTCTCCCTGATCTATTTTACCAGTTACATCCTCAAAAAACTTCAGTAGGTTTGTCAACCACGATTTCCCTTTCATAAATCCATGTTGACTTTGTTTAATCCCATTGATATTTTCTAAGTGTCCTGTTATCACATCCTTTATAATAGACTCTAGCATTTTCCCTACTGTTGATGTTAGGCTAACCAGTCTGTAGTTCCTGGTTTTCTCTCTCCCTCCTTTTTTAAATAGTGGGGTTACATTTGTTACCCTCCAATCTGCCGGAACTGTTCCATAATCTATAGAATTTTGGAAGACGACAACCAATGTATCCACTATTTCCATGGCTACCTCTTTTAGTACTCTGGGATGCAGGTTATCAGGCCCTGGGGATTTATTGGCATTCAGTCCCATTAATGTCTCCAGCACTATTTTTTTTACTAATACTAATTTCCTTTAATTCCTCCTTCTCACTAGACCCTTGGTTCGCTCGCATTTCTGGGAAGTTATTTGTGTCCTCTTCCGCGAAGACAGAACCAAAGTATTTGTTTAATTGCTCTGCCATTTCCTTGTTCCCCGTTATAAATTCTCCCATTTCTGAATGTAAGGGACCGACATTTGTCTTCATTAATCTTTTTCTTTTTACATACTTGTAGAAGCTTTTACAGTCCACTTTTATGTTCCTTGCAAGTTTACTCTCATACTCTATTTTTCCCCTCTTAATCAATCTCTTGGTCCTTTTTTGCTGAACTCTAAACTGCTCCCAATCCTCAGGCTTGCTACTTTTTCTGGCAACTTTATCTGACTCTTCTTTGGATCTAATACTATCCTTAATTTCTTTTTTTAGTCATGGTTGGGCCGCTTTTTCTTTTGTATTTTTGCACCAGAAAGGAATGTATAACTGTTGCAATTCATGCATTCATTCCTTAAATGTTAGCCATTGCCTATCTACCGTCATGCCTTTTAATGAAGCTCCCCAATCTATCATAGCCAATTCACTCCTCATACCTTCGTAGTTTCCTTTGTTTAGATTTAGGACCCTAGTTTTGGATTGGACTTCTCTCACTTTCCATCTTAATGAAGAATTCTATCATGTTATAGTCACTCTTCCCTAAAGGTCCGCGCACAACAAGATTATTAATTAACCCCTTCTCATTGCACAGTACCCAATCTAGGATAGCCTGTTCCCTAGTTGGCTCCTCAACGTACTGGTCTAAAACAAATCTTGTACACACTCCAGGAATTCATCCGCCACAGTATTATTGCTAATTTGGTTTGGCCAGTCTATACGTAGATTAAAGTCTCCCATGATTACTGTATCATGTTACATGCATCCCTAATTTCCTGTTTGATGCCATCTGCTACATTACCACTACTGTTTGGAGGCTTAATACAGACAACTCCCACCAATGTTTTCTGCCCCTTGGTGCTTCTTAACTCCACCCAGACTGATTCTACATCTTGATTTTCTGAGCCAATATCCTTTCTCATTATTGCTCTGATTTCATCCTTTACTATCAATGCCACGCCACCTCCTTTTCTTTTTTGCCTGTCCTTCCTAAATATCGAATATCCTTGGATATTCAGCTCCCAGCCTTGGTCACCCTGCAGCCATGTCTCCGTAATTGCAATTATATCATATCCGTTTACATCTATTTGCGCTGTTATTTCGTCTACCTTATTATGAATGCTTCGTTCATTCAGATACAGTGCCTTTAGATTTGTCTTTATAACATTTTTAGACACCTTAACATTTTTTATACCATGGCCTCATTTGTCTCATTACCATTTTTTCTTACCCGGATCCTATTTGTTAGTGCGCTCTTTTGTTTGTACGCTCTGTCCCTTCCTGACACAATCTGGTTATCCTTACCCCAATCACTTTCCTGCACTGCTTCCTTGTCTTTTCTCTCTAGCATTCTAAGTTTCTCTCCACCAGGACCCTCCCCCTCACCTTATTTAGTTGAAAGCCCTATTCTCCTCCCTAGTTTTTCGATTTGCTAAAACTCCATCCCAACAGAACAGCTCTCTCTTTCCCCAGTACTGCTTGTGGCTCAGGTAATAATCCAGAGATTATGACCTTTGTGGTTCTGCTTTTTAATTTCGTCCCTAGCTTCTCAAACTCTCTCAGCAGAACCTCTTTCTTTGTCCTACCTATGTCGTTGGTACCTACATGGACCATGACAACTGGATCCTTCCCCTCCCACTCCAAGTTCTTCTCCAGCCCGGAGGAGATGTCCTTTACCCTGGCACTGGGTAGGCAACACAGCCTTCGGGACTCCTGTTCTTGGTTGCAGAGAACAGTGTCTATCTCCCTAACTATGCTGTCCCCTACCCACTACCACATTTCTTTTTCCTCCCCCCTCTTGAATGGCGCCCTGTACCAAGTGAGCATCAGCAGATTGTGGAGACAGGGACAGCAGTGGAGAGTCCTAGTCGGAGGGCGCAGGACTTTGCCAGCTCGGCTCAGCAGCATGTCGACCCTTTGCCTCTGGGTCCATCCATGAGATCAGCAGTGATGGAACTCCAGGCACAGATGCAGGAGTCTCTGGCAGGTTTTGTCTCTAGGGTCGCTGTGAGTGTGGAGCGAATGGAGGAGTCCATAGCGACCATGACCAGAGCCTTTGTGGAGTCATTGGCGCATGAACGCAGCACCATGGAAAGGATGGCAACCTCCGTGGAAAGGATGGCTACGGTAGAGGAGAGGATGGCTACGGTAGAGGAGAGGATGGCTACGGCCATGGAGGAGCTTAGTCGCCAGGGTATGGAAAACATGGTCATTGTTCAGAATAGAATGACATCTCTTGAGGAGTGATGGGCATCTATTGAACAGAGAAACCAGACCTTCATGGAAGTCCTTCTGAGTAGGACTGCTATTGCAGATACGGGTCCCCATGGCCCCCTTGATGTGCAGCAAGGTGCTCTCCAGCCACTTGCAGGCACTGAGGGGGACCTGACCCATGAGAGGGAGGTTGGTGGCAGACCTCAAGGAAGTGGGGGCTCCTCTCCAAGCACTCACACTTCCATGCCACTGCAGTACCACCCCCTTTTGCCTTGCACCATCATCCCATTTGTCATTTAATCACTCCTGTCTTTCACCCTATCACAGACTTTCCCTTTAATTCTTTCCTCCCCTCTCCTTCCTCTGGCTCTGTACCTGCTTAAAACGTGTTACATAACTTTTACCAGTTCTGATGAAAGGTCGTGGATCTGAAACGTTAGCTCTGTTTCTCTCTCCACAGATGCTGCCTGACCTGTTGAGTATTTCCAGCTTTTTCTGTTTTTATTTCAGGAAATTATAGACCTATTAGTCTAACATCTGTTGTGGTGCAGTTATTGGAATCCATAATTAAGGACAGAGGGGGAAAAATTGTGTCGCGCCCCCTTTGGGGCGTTAACTTCGCCTGAGCGCCCTGAAAAAATTAGCGCCCCGTGGCCAAAATTCACCGGAAGTGCCCTAAGAGGGAAGCAGGGTGCTACTGGAAGCGCCCCACCTCCCTCTTGGGGCGCTGCGAGTGAATATCACGGCGCTACGTGCCGCAGGCAGCCAGCAACAAAAATGGCTGCCTGGCACCTTTAATTTGCACCACCCCGGTCGCAGGTAGGCACCCCCTGACCCCCGTCGGACATAGTGTCCAGTGGTAAGTCAGGGGGCGCTACCGAAGATCGCGGCTGGGGCGCGAGCGGGGCACTGCGCACGGCGATGATGTCATCACCGGCGGAGTAGCACCGCGGGGCGCGAACGGTTACCGCCGCCGCTAACCTCCTGCTGAATTTCGCGGGAGGTGTTGGCGGCGCTGCGCCCAGGCACTAGTTGCTTTGCGCTTCCCGTTAGCGTGCTATGGGAGGCGCAAAGCAACAAAATTTTTATGCCAGCATGACTGAGTACTTAGAGAAATTTGAGCTGATGAGAAACCCAACATGAATCTGTAAAGCGTAGGTCATGTCTAATGAACATAATTACATTTTTTGAGGAAGTAATAGTAGTATACAGGGGAATGTCTATGGATGTAGTTTATATGGACTTACAGAAGGTGTTCAATAAGGTTCCACATAAGAGACTGTTAGCTAAAATTAAAGCTCATGGAATTGAAGGTAAACTATTAACCTGGTTAGGCAGTAGAAGAAAGAGAGTAGGGATAAAGTGTATGCACTTTAATTGGAAGGAAGTGACTAATGTTGTCCCACAACGATCTGTGCTGGGGCCTTAACTGTTCCTAGATTCTAGAGCAGTCCCAATGGATTGGAAGGTAGCAAATGTTATCCCGCTATTCAGGAAAGGAGGGAGAGAGAAATTGGAATTATAGGCCAGTTAGGCTGACATCAGTTGTCGGGAAAATGCTGTAACCATTATTAAGGAAGTGGTAACAAGGCACTTAGAAAATCATAATATGATTAGGCAGAGTCAACATGGTTTTATGAAAGGAAAATCATGTTTAACAAATTTATTCGAGCTTTTTGAGGATGTAACTAGCAGGGTAGATGAAGGGGAACCAATGGATGTAGTATATTTGGATTTCCAAAAGGTATTTGATAAGGTGCCACATAAAAGGTTGCTAAGTAAGATTAGGGCTCATGGGGTTGGGGAGTATATATTAACATGGATAGAGGATTGGTTAATGGACAAAAAACAGAGAGTAGGGGTAAACGGGTCATTTTCCAGTTGGCAGGCTGTAACTAGTGGGGTGCCGCAAGGATCAGTGCTTGGGCCTCAGCTATTTACAATCAATATTAATGACCTAGATGAAGGGACTGAATGCAATGTATCCAAGTTTGCTAATGATACAAAGCTAGGTGGGAAAGTAAGCTGTGAGGAGGACACAAAGAGCCTGCAAAGGGATAGACAGGTTAAGTGAGTGGGCAATAAAGTGGCCGATGGAGCATAATGTGAGGAAATGTGAGGTAGTTCACTTTAGTAGGAAGAATAGAAAAGCAGAATATTTTTTATATGGTAAGAAACTATTAAACATTGGTGTTCAGGGAGATTTAGGTGTCCTCGCACAGGAAACATAGAAAGTTAGCATGTCAGCTTCGGCTCAGTTGGTGTCACACTCGCCTTTGCGTACGAAGGTTGTGGGTTCAAGTCCCACTCCAGGGATTTGAAGCACATAAAGCTAGGCTGACACTCCAGTGCAGTGCTGAGGGAGTGCTGCACAGCCTGAGGTGCCGTCTTTCATAGAAACATAAAAGATCGGAGCAGAAGTAGGCCATTCGGCCCCTCGAGCCTGCTCTGCCATTCAATGCGATCATGGCTGATCATCTAAATTCAGTACCCAGTCCCTGCTTTCTCGACATACCCCTTGATCCCTTTAGCCTTAAGAAATATATCCAACTCCTTCTTGAATATATTTAATGAATTGGCCTCTACTGCCTTCTGTGGTAGAGAATTCCATAGGTTCACCACTCTCTGGGTAAAGAAATTCCTCCTCATTTCTGTCCTAAATGGCCTACCCCTTATCCTTAGGCTGTGACCCCTGGTTCTGGACTCCCTGACCATCGGGAACATCCTTCCTGCATCTAGTCTGTCCAGTCCTGTCAGAATTTTATAAGTTTCAATGAGATCCCCTCTCATTCTTCTAAACTCCAGCGAGTACAAGCCCAGTCGACCCAATCTCTCCTCATACGTCATTCCTGCCATCCCAGGTATCAGCCTGGTGAATCTTCACTGAACTCCTTCCATGGCAAGAACATCCTTCCTCAGATAAGGCGACCAAAACTGCACACAATACTCAAGATGTCGTCTCACCAAGGCCTTGTACAACTGCAGTAAGACATCCTTGTTCCTGTACACAAACCATCTCGCTACGAAGGCCAACATACCATTTGCCTTCTTAATCGCCTGCTGCACCTACATGCTTACCTTCAGCGATTGGTGCACAAGGACACCCAGGTCTCGTTGCACTTCCCCTTCTCCCAATCTATTGCCATTCAGATAATAATCTGCCTTCCTGTTTTTGACACCAAAGTGGATAACCTCACATTTATCCACGTTATATTGCATCTGCCATGCTTCTGCCCAATCACCCAACCTGTCCAAATCATCCTGGAGTTTCTCAGCAGCCTCCTCACAGCACACACACCCACCCAGCTTTGTGTCATCTGCAAATTTGGAGATATTACATCTAGTTCCCTTGTCTAGATCATTAATATATATTGTGAATAGCTGGGGTCCAAGGACCGATCCCTGTGGTACCCAACTAGTCACTGCCTGCCACTCAGAAAAAGACCCGTTTATTTCAACTCTTTGCTTTCTGTCTGCCAACCAGTTCTCTATCCAAGTCAATACCTTGCCCCCAATCCCATGTGCCTTAACTTTACACGCTAATCTCTTATGCGGGACCTTATCGAAAGCCTTCTGAAAGTCCAAATACACCACATCCACTGGTTCTCCCTTATCTATTCTACCAGTTACATCCTCAAAAAATTCCAGTAGATTAGTCAAGCACGATTTACCTTTTGTAAATCCATGTTGACTTTGTCCGATCCTGTCACTGTTTTCCAAGTGCTCTGCTATTACATCTTTTATAACGGACTCTAGCATTTTCCCCACTACCGATGTCAGGCTGTAATTCCCCATTTTCTCCCTACCACCTTTTTTGAATAGTGGGGTAACATTAGCTACCCTCCAATCCATGGGTACTGTTCCAGATTCCATCGAATGTTGGAAGATGATCAGCAATGCATCTACTATTTCTAGGGCCACTTCCTTAAGTACCCTAGGATGTAGATTATCAGGCCCTGGGGATTTATTGGCCTTCAATCCCGTCAATTTCCCTAACACCATTTCCCGACAAATACTGATTTCTTTCAGTTCCTGCCTTTCATCAGACCCTATGTTCCCCGACACCTCTGGGAGGTTATTTGTGTCCTCCTTTGTGAAGACAGAACCAAAATATGTATTTAATTGGTCTGCTATTTCTTTGTTCCCCATTATAAATTCCCCTGATTCTGACTGCAAGGGACCTATGCTTGACTTCACCAATCTTTTTCTCTTCACATATCTATAAAAGCTTTTACAGTCAGTTTTTATGTTCCCTGCAAGCTTACTCTCATATGGCATATCTTGTCTAAGCTTGGTTGCCCCGATAAATTTATCTTAGTTCTGAGGCTGCTACATGACAACATGTCCGCAGCAGTTCTCAGCAGCAGCGGTTCTATTTCAGAGCCCTTTACAGTTGAGACAGGAGTGAAACAGGGCTGCATCATTGCTGCAACCCTTTTTGCAGTGTTCATCTCAGTTATCCTCCATCTCATCGGCAATGATTTGCCCACCGGAATTCAAATCCTTTACCGTACTGATGGCCGACTTTTCAATTTCAACAGGCTTAAGGCCAAGAGCAAAGTCTCCATCACTACCATTATGGAGTTACAGTATGCAGGTGATAACGCCATCACAGCTCTTTCTGAACATGATCTACAAAACACCTTGAATGCTTTTTCCAGAGCCTACAAACTTCTGGGCCTCACCATGAATATAAAGAAAACCCAGGTGCTCCACCAGCCATCAGCTAATCAGCTTGCAACTCCTCCCTCTATAAAGATTGATAATAACACCCTTGCAAATGTCAACACCTTTCCATATCTTGGTAGCCATTTATCCTCCAAAGCTGACATTGATTCTGAAATCCATCACCGCCTGAGTTGTGCAAGTGCAGCCGTTTCTAAACTGAGGAGGAGAGTCTTTGAAAATCATGACCTCCAAGTCCAAACTAAAATTCTTGTATACAAAGCCATCATCCTTCCCACCCTTTTATATGGAGCTGAAACCTGGACTACGTACAGTAGACATCTCAAAGCCTTATAGCAATACCACCAACGCTCTCTACGCAAAATCTTGAGGGTCAGCTGGGAGGACAAGCGTACCAACTGGCGTATACTTGAAGAGGCCAATATCTACAGCATCTCTACGCTCATCATGCAGCATCAACTCCGATGGATTGGACATGTCATTCGCATGTCAGACTCACGTCTCCCAAAACAGGTTCTGTACTCCCAGTTGAAGGAAGGGCAGAGGTCTCCTGGTGGTCAAAAGAAGCGTTACAAAGATAACATCAAAGTAATCCTTAAAAAGTTCCACATCGATATTAATAACTGGGAGGAAATCGCACTGGACAGAGACAATTGGAGAAAATGCATCCACAACGGTGCCGCACTACATGAAAAGAATCTCCAGCGAGCCGCTGAGGATAAACGCCAGCGCCGTAAGGAGAGACAACAACTAAGAAGACCCATACTCCAGTCACTACCAATAGTCTTACATGCCCACACTGTAGTAGAGTCTGTGGATCTCGGATTGGCCTCCACAGCCACCTGAAGACCCACAAGTAGATGACTGATGAAGGACATACCATACTCGAATTCGAGTGGTCGCCGATGATGATGACTCTCATATTCTATTCTCCCCTTCTTAATTAATCCCTTTGTCCTCCTTTGTTGAATCCTAAACTGCTCCCAATCCTCAGGTCTACTGCTTTTTCTGGCCAATTCATATGTCCTCTCCTTGGATCTTATGCTATCCCTAATTTCCCTTGTTAGCCACGGTTGAGTCACCTTTTTTGTTTTATTTTTAATGATGAGTTGTTAAACTGTGGCCCCGTCTGCTCTCTCAGGTGGATGTAAAAGATCCCATGGCACTATTTCGTAGAAGAGCAGGGGAGTTATTCCTGGTGTCCTGGCCAATATTTATCCCTCAACCAACATAACAAAAACAGGTTATCTGGTCATTATCACATTGCTGTTTGTGGGACCTTGCTGTGTGCGAATTGGCTGCTGTGTTTCCCACATTACAACAGTGACTTTACTTCATTGACTGTAAAGCACTTTGAGATGTCTGGTGGTTGTGAAAGGTGCTATATAAATGCAAGTTTTTCTTTTCTTCAGGTACAGCAAGCAATTAGGAAGGCAAATGGCATGTTGGCCTTTATTGCAAGGGGTTTGGAGTACAAGAGTAAGGAAGTTTTACTACAATTGTATCGGGCTTTGGTGAGACTGCACCTGGAGTACTATGCTCAGCTTTGGTTTCCTTATTTGAGGAAGGATATACTTGCCTTGGAGGCAGTGCAACGAAGGTTCACTGGATTGATCCCTGGGATGAGAGGGTTGTCTTAAGGAGAGAATGAATAGATTGGACCTATACACTCTGGAGTTTAGAAGAATGAGAGGTGATCTCATTGAAACATATATGATTCTGAGAAGGATTGACAGGGTAGATGCTGAGAGATTGTTTCCCCTGGCTGGAGAGTCTAGGACTACGGGGCATACTCTCACCATAAGGGGCCGGCCATTTAAGACTGAGATGAGGAGGAATTTCTTCCCTCAGTGGGTTGTGAATCTTTGGAATTCTCTGCCCCAGAGGGCTGTGAATGCTGAATCTTTGAGTATATTCAAAGCTGAGATAGATAGATTTTTGGACTCTAGGGGAATCAAGGGATATGGAGATCAGGCGGGAAAGTGGAGTTGAGGTCGATGATCAGCCATGATCTTATTGAATGGTGGAGCAGGCTCGAGGGGAGGTATGGCCTCCTCCTGCTCTTATTTCTTATGTTCTTATTCACTATATTTATTAATGACTTAGATAATGCAAGAGAGCCATATATCCAAGTTTGCTGATGATACAAAGATTGTAGGCATAGCAAGTAAAGAGACATTGATAGATTAAGTGAGCCGGCAAAATTTAAAGGAATTTTTTTATTCGTTTATGGGGTGTGGGCATCACTGGCAAGGCCAGCATTTATTGCCCATCCCTAATTGCCCTTGAGAAGGTGGTGGTGAGCCGCCTTCTGGAACTGCTGCAGTCCACGTGGTGAAGGTACTCCCACAGTGCTGTTAGGTAGGGAGTTCCAGGATTTTGACCCAGTGACGATGAAGGAACGGCGATATACTACTAAGTCAGGATGGTGTGTGACTTGGAGGGGAACTTGGAAGTGATGGTGTTCCCATGCTCCTGCTGCCCTTATCCTTCTAGGTGGAAGAGGTCGCAGGTTTGGGAGGTGCTGCCGAAGAATCCTTGGCGAGTTGCTGCAGTGCATCTTGTAGATGGTACACACTGCAGCCATGGTACGCCAGTGGTGGAGGGAGTGAATGTTTAAGGTGGTGGCTGAGGTGTCAATCAAGCGGGCAGCTTTGTTCTGGATGGTGCCGAGCTTCTTGAGTGTGGTTGGAGCTGCACTCATCCAGGCAAGTGGAGAGTATTCCATCACACTCCTGACTTGTGCCTTGTAGATGGTGGAAAGGCTTTGGGGAGTCAGGAGGTGAGACATTCACTGCAGAATACCTAGTCTCTGACCTGGTCTTGTCGCCACAGTATTTATGTGGTTAGTCCAGTTAAGTTTCTGGTCAATGGTAAACCCCAGGATGTTGATGGTAGGGATTCGACGATGTTAATGCCGTTGAATGTCAAGGGGAGGTGGTTACACTCTCGCTTGTTGGAGATAGTCATTGCCTGGCACTTCTGTGGCGCGAATGTTACCTGCCACTTATCAGCCCAAGCCTGAACGTCGTCCAAGTCTTATTGTATGCGGGCATGGACTGCTTCATTATCTGAGGAGTTGTGAATGGCGCTGAACACTGTGCAGTCATCAGTGAACATCCCCATTTCTGACCTTATGTTGGAGGGAAGGTCATTGATGAAGCAGCTGAAGATGGTTGGGCCTAGGACACTGCCCTGAGGAACTCCTGCAGCGATGTCCTGGGGCTGTGATGATTGACCTTCAACCACCACAACCATCTTCATTTGTGCTAGGTATGACTCCAGCCAATGGAGCGTTTTCCCCCCCGATTCCCATTGACTTCAGTTTTACTAGAGCTCCTTGATGCCACACTCGGTCAAATGCTGCCTTGATGTCAAGAGCAGTCACTCTCACCTCACCTCTGGAATTCAGCTCCTTTGTTCATGTTAGGCCCAATGCTGTAATGAGGTCAGCAGCCGAGTGGTCTTGGCGGAACCCAAACTGAGCATCAGTGAGCAGGTTATTGGTGAGGAAATGCCGCTTGATAGCACTGTCGATGACACCTTCCATCACTTTGCTGATGATTGAGAGTCGACTGACAGGGCGGTAATTTACCAGATTGGATTTGTCCTGCTTTTTGTGGACAGGATATACCTGGGTAGTTTTCCACATTATCGGATAGATGCCAGTGTTGTAGCTGTACTGGAACAGCTTGGCTAGAGGCGCGTCTAGTTCTGGAGCACAAGTCTTCAGCACTACAGCCGGGATGTTGTCGGGGCCCATAGCCTTTGCTGTATCCAGTGCACTCAGACATTTCTTGATATCACATGGAGTGAATCGAATTGGCTGAAGACTGGCTTCTGTGATGGTGGGGACATCAGGAGGAGGCCGATATGGATCATCCACTCGGCACTTCTGGCTGAAGATGGTTGCAAATGCTTCAGCCTTGTCTTTTGCACTCACATGCTGGTCTCCACCATCATTGAGGATGGGAATATTCATGGAGCATCCTCCTCCCCTTAGTTGTTTAATGGTCCACCACCATTCACGACTGGATGTGGCAGGACTGCAGAGCTTTGATCTGATCCATTGATTGTGGGATCACTTAGCCCTGTCTATAGCATGCTGCTTCTGCTTTTTAGCATGCAAGTAGTCCTGTGTTGCAGCTTCCCCAGGTTGGCCCCTCATTTTTCAGTACGCCTGGTGCTGCTCCTGACATGCTCTTCTGCACCCCTTATTGAACCAGCATTGATCCCCTGGCTTGATGGTAATGGTAGAGTGAGGGATATGCTGGGCCATGAGGTTGCAGATTGTAGCGGAATACAATTCTGCTGCTGCTGATGGCCCACAACGCCTCATGGATGCCCAGTTTTGAGCTGCTAGATCTGTTCTGAATCTATCCCATTTAGCACGGTGGTAGTGCCACACAACACGATGGAGGGTGCCCTCAGTGTGAAGACGGGACTTCGTCTCCACAATGACTGTGCGGTGGTCACTGCTACCAATGCTGTCATGGACAGATGCATCTGCGACAGGTAGATTGGTGAGGACGAGGTCAAGTAGGTTTTTCCCACGTGTTGGTTCTCTCACTACCGGTCTCAGGCCCAGGCTGGCAGCTATGTCTTTCAGGACACAGCCAGCTCAGTCAGCAGTGGTGCTACCGAGCCACTTTTGGTGATGGACATTGAAGTCCCTCACCCAGGGTGCATTCTGTGCCCATGCTACTCCCAGTGCTTCTTCGAAGTGGTGTTTAACGTGGAGGAGTACTGATTCATCAGCTGAGGGAGGGCGGTAGGTGGTAATCAGCAGTAGGTTTCCTTGCCCAAGCTTGACCTGAAGCCATGAGACTTCATGGGGTCCAGAGTCAATGCTGAGGACTCCCAGGGCCACTCCTTCCTGACTGTATACCACTGTGTCGCCACTCCTGGTGGGTCTGTCCTGCCGGTGGGGCAAGACATACCCAGGGATGGTGATGGAGGAGTTTGGGACATTGGCTGAAAGGTATGATTCTGTGAGTATGACTATGTCAGGCTGTTGTTTGACTAGTCTGTGGGACAGCTCTCCCAGTTTTGGCACAAGTCCCCAGATGTTGGTGAGTTGGACTTTGCAGTGTTGACTGGGCTGAGTGCTCCGGTGCCGAGGTCGATGCCGGGTGGTCCGTCCGGTTTCATTTTTATTATTTTGTTTCATAGTGTTTTGTTACAACTGAGTGGTTTGCTCGGCCATTTCAGAGGGCAGTTAAGAGTCAACCACATTGCTGTGGGTCTGGAGTCACATATAGGCCAGACCAGGTAAGGACGGCAGATTTCCTTCCCTAAAGCACATTAGTGAACCAGATGGGTTTTTACAACAATCCGGTAGTTTCATGGTTACCGTTACTGATACTGGTAATTATTCCAGATTTATTTAATTAACTGAATTTAATAGCACTTGATAACACTCTCGATGACACCTTCCATCACTTTGCTGATGATTGAGAGTAGACTGATGGGGCGGTAATTGGTCGGGTTGGATTTGACCTGCTTTTTGTGGACCGGACATACCTGGGCAGTTTTCCACATTGTCAGATAGATGCCAGTGTTGTAGCTATACTGGAACAGCTTGGCTAGAGGCGCAGCTAATTCTGAAGCACAAGTCTTCAGCATGAGAGCCGGGATGTTTTCGGGGCCCATAGCCTTTGCTGTAACCAGTGCGCTCAGCTGTTTCTTGATATCACGTGGAGTGAATCGAATTGGCTGAAGACTGGCTTCTGTGATGGTGGGGACATCAGGAGTAGGCCAATATGGATCATCCACTCAGCACTTCTGGCTGAAGATGAAAATTGTGGCAAATGGCTTTCAATGCTGGCAAATTTAAAAAAAAATCTTTCCTGGAATGTGAGCATCGCTGACAAGGCCAGCATTTATTGCCCAACCCTAATTGCCCTTGAGAAGATGGTGGTTAGTCTCCTTATTGAACTGCTGCAGTCCGTGTGGTAATGGTACTCCCATAGTGCTGTTAGTGTGGGATCATCCATTTTAGACTAAAAAATGAATAGATCCATGTATTGTATACATGGTGAAAAGCTAAGAACAGTGGAGGTCCAAAGAGATTTAGGGGTCCATGTATACAGATCACCAAAATGTCGCAGCCAGGTACAAAAAATAATTTAAAAGGCTAATGGAATGTTAGCCTTTATAACTAGAGGGCTAGAATGCAAGGGGAGAAGTTATGCTAGTCAGGGTAGAAACAGAAGGATATTTCAGATGAATGCATGGCCAGAGGAATGGTGCAAGGGGGAGGGATTCAAATTCCTGGGACATTGGAACCAATTCTGGGGGAGGTGGGACCAGTACAAACCGGACGGTTTGCAACTGGGCCGGGCCGGGACCGATGTCCTAGGGGGAGTGTTTGCTAGTGCTCTGGGGGAGGGTTTCAACTAAAATGGCGGGGGGTTGGGAACCTGAGCAGGGAGACAGTGGAAAGGGAAACAAGGATAAAAGCAAAAGATAGGAAGGAGAAAAACAAAAGTTGCAGTCAGAGAAATCAACGGTTTAAGTCAAACATGGCCACAGTAAATAATAATTCTAATAGGTCTAAGAGCGTTAAAAAAACAAGCCTGAAGGCTTTGGCCTAGAAATTCAGTTGGCTGCGCCAGCCGTTAGCGCCTTAGGAGGAGTAGATCTCAAGCGCTAGGCGTTTAGCGCCCGGGCACAGCGCGATCTGCGCCTCGCCCCAACTTCAGTAGACATTTAGCGCCGGCGCAAAATCATTGCGCGCGCTCATCTGCGCGCGCAGATCATGACGTCATTTCGTCGTGCAATGCCCTTTGCCTTTGTGCACCCGGAACCGGAACTTCACTCGCGCCGCCCCATTGTGCGCCTGGCGGCCCTAGCGACTGTTGAGTCGAACGGTGCTCAGCCGATGCGGGCCGCAGGGAGCTCAAATTAAAGGGCACTCCTGCAGTAGAAAAGGCAGCCGTTTTGCAACACTCCTTCTGGAGGAGGAGGAGGAGGAGGAGGAGGAGGAGGAGGAGGAGGAGACATAACAAACTGATGGAGAGAAGCCCTCCCCAAACACACAAATACACTAGTCTCGGCCTTTCAAAAAAACAAATCCACCCTCTCCCTTTAAGAGCTCACCGGAGCCAGAGTGTCTGCCGGCAATCAGCAGCTCGCCGCACCTGCCCTGCGCCCAACTTCCGGTGTTAGCGCCCCGGGCTGCCGGCTTAGCGCCTAATGATAGTCGTGCATCGCCTGTTTTAGCACAACAGCAACCTCTTAGGGCGATGCAACTGAATATCGGCGAAGGGGGCTCGACTTTGCGCCAGGCGCAAACTTTAGCGGCCACCCGACTTTACCGCCCCAAAAGTGGCTATACTGAATTTCTAGGCCTTTGTGTCTTAATGCGAGGAGCATTCGTAATAAGGTGGATGATTTAGCTGCGCAAATAGAGGCAAACAAATATGATTTGATTGGGATTACGGAAACATGGGCTCCAGGGTGGCCAAGGCTGGGAACTCAACATCCAGGGGTATTCAATATTCAGGAAAGGTAGGCAAAAAGGAAAGGGAGGTGGGGGAGCATTGCTGGTTAAAGAGGGGATTAACACAATTTTAAGGAAGGATATTAGCTCTGATGATGTGGAATCTGTATGGGTAGAACTGAGAAATACCAAGTGGCAGAAAACATTAGTGGGAGTGGTATATAGACCTCCAAACAGTAATGCGGAGGATGGGGATGGCATTAAAAGGGAAATTAGAGAAGCGTGCAATAAGGGCACAGAAGTCATCATGGGTGACTTTAATTTACATATAGATTGGGCTAACCAAATTAGTAACAATACTGTGGAGGAGGAATTCCTGGAGTGTTTATGGGATGCTATCCTGAACCAATATGTCGAGGAACCAACAAGCGGTCAGGCCATCTTAGACTGGGTATTATGTAATGAGAAAGGATTAATGAGCAATTTTGTTGTACGAGGCCCCTTGGGTCGGAGCAATCATAATATGATGGAATTCTTCATTAAGATGGAGAGTGTAGTAGTTGACTCAGAGACTAGGGTCCTGAATTTAAATAAAGGAAACTACGATGGTATCAGGTGCGAGTTGGGTAGGATTCATTGGGGAATGTCACTCAAAGGGTTGACGGTGGATAGGCAATGGCAAACATTCAAAGACCGCATGGATGAACTACAGAATTTGTTCATCCCAGTTTGGCATAACAATAAAACAAATAAGGTGACTCAACCGTGGCTAGCAAGGAAATTAGGGATAGCATAAGATCCAAGGAGAGGACATATAAATTGGCCAGAAAAAGCAGTAAACCTGAGGATTGGGAGCAGTTTAGGATTCAACAAAGGAGGACAAAGGGATTAATTAAGAAGGGGAAAATAGAATATGAGAGTAAGCTTGCAGGGAACATAAAAACTGACTGTAAAAGCTTCTATAGATATGTGAAGAGACAAAGATTGGTGAAGTCAAGCGTAGGCCCCTTGCAGTCTGATGTAAGAAAAAGGAGACTTACCATCAAGCAACTTTAAAGTAAGCTTTAAGTAACTTATAAACACACTATATACAAGAGAGGTCTTTACCATGCCTCTGGTAGAAGCCTCTTACAATACTGAACAGACCAGTATTTATACCAGTCCAACAGGAAGTGACATATGACAGGAAGTGAGGTATGTACACAGTTCATAGTTCACAGTTCACAGGAAGTGATGACATAACTTCCCGGAAGTTATCATTTTTATCACATTCTTCCCTCCTGCAGGATTAGGAGGCTGTGGTCTACCTTTTGGTCCGCAGCCGCCGAACAAGGAAGAGTCGCACCCGTTTGGATTCCCGTCGTAGAGGGTCGCTGGTCCGCTTACATGCGGTTGGCCATTGGTCAGAGTCTGTGTGGCCTGGATTGCCCTGTGAAGGGTCGGGGAGATCATGGCTTCGAGTACGAGCCCCAATAGGTTCAAAGTCGGACTGCCTCTGTTCAGAGGGAGGTGCAGAGCTGGTCTGTGGCGGATCAGTACTTTCATGCGCGGTACTGGGAGGGTCGCAACCTTGAGCACGGGGTTCTACCGGCACCAAGCTAGTTGGTGTCCGATCAGGATCCTGGAGAGGGGTACCCGATAGGTCCCAAGAGTTTCCTGGTGAAATGCCATCACCCGATGTCCCACTAGGTCCTGGTGGGCAGGGAGCCAGATCCCGTAATGATACGGTAGATTCTCGGCCGTCGGAATATCGTATGTTTGCATAGGTGGGGTTGGCATCGGTTAGTTCGACCTCGTCTATAAGAGGGTCATTTTTAGACGTCCGAACGTATCTTCGGAGTAATACAGGTCCAGGAGTAGTTAGCCATGACGGGAGTGATGTCCCATGAGATGAGCGACGCTGGAATCCAAAGAACCGCTCATGAGGTGTAGTATTTGTGGCTGTAGAAAGCAGGGACCGTATAGAGTGCAATGCATCCGGAAGCACTGTTTCCCATTGCTGGTCTGGTAGGCCTCGAGATCTTAAAGCGAGACGTACGAAATTCCAGATGATACCGTTATACCTCTCTACCTGCCCATTTCCGATGGGATGGTATGGTGTTGTTTTGCTTGTAGCAATTCCCCGTTCTGAGAGGTAGTCCTTGAGTTCCCTTGACATAAAGGATGGACCCCGATCTGAGTGAATATAAGCCGGCATGCCACAGAGAGAAAATACCTGCTCAAGGCAGCAGATTACTGTGGACGCCAGCATATTGGAGCAGGGGAAGGCAAACGGAAAACGTGAATATTCGTCGATCATGGTGAGCAAATATGTGTTCCGAGTTGAAGAGGGCACTGGGCCCTTAAAATCGATGCTAAGTCGTTGCATCGGTTGGGTTGCATGTATGAGTATACCATCTGAGGGGCGGAAGAACTGAGGTTTTAATTCCGCACAAAGCCGGCATTCTGAGCATATTTTCTTTACATCTCCAGTGGAAAAAGGGAGATTCCGTGATCGTACGAAATGTAGCATGCGCGTAACGCCAGGATGACACAAACCATTGTGGACATCCATAAGAGCGGAGGATGACATAGTGGAGCAGAATGCCCGTGTGAGGGTGTCCGGGGCCACATTCTCCTTGCCAGGCCGATAGAGAATGGTATAACCAAAAGAGGCCAGTTCCATCCTCCAAAGTTGTATTTTATTATTCTTAATTTTGGTTCGTTTTCGATTATCAAGCATGAAGGCGACTGATCGTTGGTCCATGATCAATGTAAAGTGCTGGCGAGCTAGAAAATGGTTCCACTTCCGTACTGCCTCTATGATGGCTGTGGCTTCTTTCTCAACTGGAGGATAATGTAGCTCGGCACCTTGTAAGGTCCTGGACATAAATGCTACAGGACGACCTTCCTGATTCAGAGTAGCCGAGATCGCCACCTCCGAGGCATCACATTCAACCACGAAAGGGAGATTCTCATCAATGGAGTGAAGAGCCGCTTTCTCCAACTGTTTTTTGAGAAGGTTAAAGGCTGCAACAGCCGCTGTTCCCAGTGGAAATGATCTAGCATGCAGCAAGGGTTGGATTTTGTCCGAAAAATGAGGAATCCATTTAGCGTAGTATGCAAACAGACCGAGAGCCCGACGTAAAGAAGCCAGATTTTTAGGTGACGGGAGCTCTTGGAGCGGGCGAAGTCTTTCTGGGTCTGGCTTAATGATACCATTGCCTACGCAGTAGCCAAGGATGTTGATGGTCGGTTGCGACTCAACAGATTTGGATTCATTCAGGGTCAAATTACGGCGATGGAGGGCATCCCGAAATTTTTGGAGGTAGGAGTCGTGTTCCTGTTGATCGTGACCTGCAATGGTAATGTTATCAAGATAGGGAAAAGTGTCCCTTAGGTTTTCCTGCTTAACCAGGCCATCCATTGCCCGTTGAAAGACAGCCACTCCATTAGTAACCCCGAATGGGAGGCGACGAAATTGGTACAGCCGTCCATTAGCCTCAAAGGCTGTGTACTGCTTATCTGAGACCTTCAAGGGTAACTGATGATAGGCACTTTTTAAATCGTAAGTTGAGAACACTTTGTATTCGGCCAGTTTATTAACCATATCATCAATGCGTGGCAATGGGTAGGCGTCCAAGTCGGTATATTGATTGATGGTTTGCGAATAATCGATGCATAGTCGCTGTTTGTGAGGTTTTAGAGGGTTCTTGACAATGACGACTTGAGCCCGCCAGAGCGATGAACATGGTTCAATGATATCCTCTGCTAGAAGTCGAGAGATTTCAGCCGCAATAAAAGATTGGTCTTCCTGATTAAAGTGCCGCGATTTCGTTATTATCGGTTCGCATTGAGGCGGAATACTGGCAAATAATGAGGGTTCATCAAGTGAAGCTGCTGATAATGCACAAAATGGTAATTTAGACGGTATATTAGAAATAGTAAGTCCGGGTTTGGATCCACCAAACTCAATGGTGAGTTTCTTATGCTGTTTTTGGAAGTCCAGCCCTAAGAGGAGATCACTACATAAGCCCTTGAGCACCGAAAGTCGGGTGGAGGGATACATATGACCATGAAGTGTCATATCAACAACACAAAAGCCGGAGATTCTGGTATTAAGTGATGACTGGGCCATCGCAATTGCCTGGTCCGATGGGAAGACATGTAGTTTCAATTTCGCAACAATCTGTTCCTTAATGAAACTATCAGTACTTCCTGAGTCAATTAAGGCATCTAAGGTATGCCCTTTAATTGAAATTTTTGTGGCTGCATGAGACAGGTTCTGTGGGCAAGCAGCTGTAATTGGTGTCGTTGCACAGAGAGTGGCTAAAACTCTCGGTGTGCTTCTTCGGGAGAGAGGTCGAGAGGAAGCTTGATAGGTCCTAGCTGGAGCATCTTGATAGGCCCTAATTGGGGCAGTTCGGTAGGCCTTAGCTGGATTGGCCCTCGTAGAGGCCCTTGATAGGCAAACTTTAGCAAAGTGTCCTTTTTTCCCGCAATAACTGCAGATTGCATTGCGAGCAGGGCAGGTTTTCCTAGGGTGAAAAGCATCTCCACAAAAGAAGCATTCCTTCCTAGATTGCCAAGAGGCTGCTAAAGTGGGGTCGTCCTCCTCTTCTTCATCAGAATTATCAGAATTAGATTCCCCCATGATAGGGTTCACCTGAGACCGCTTGAATTGTCTGGTTGCAGCTACAGCAGCAGATCGAGATCTGGGCAGCTGATAGAGGTCTGCATTTCTCTTTGCCAAATCCAGTGAACAAGCTAGGTCAAAAGCTTTTTGTAGCTCAAGTGTTTTACTTTCTAGTAGACGCTGGCGTATAAATGGAGAGGCAATCCCGCAGATGAAAGCATCACGAATCATTTCTTGGCGGTACAGCTCAGCTGAGGCTGCCTGAAAGTTACAATCTACGCTGAGCCTGCGAAGTTCTTGCAGGAATTCGTCAATTGATTCCCCTGGCCCTTGTCGGGCTGTGGCCAGTAGATGTCTAGCATAGACCTCATTTGGGGTCTTCGCATACAGTTTCTTAAGTGCCCGAATCACCTCTTCGTAATTATCCCATTCATCAACATATTCGAACACTTTTGGGGTCACATAATTGACAAGTATCTTCAATTTAGCAGGAGCATCCGCTTTACATTCATCCAGAAAATTCTCAAAAGTACGATACCAATGCTTCCATACCCTGCCAGCTGCTGGTGTATTCGGGTCCAAGTCCAGACGAATAGGTCTAAGGATTTTCTCCATGATGGGTGGTTCCCTGGATCCTTAACTTCCGAGTTTGTCTGAAGGTCTAGTATTTGTCAGTGTAAATATTAAGTTACTTAAATTGATGTAAGAAAAAGGAGACTTACCATCAAGTAACTTTAAAGTAAGCTTTAAGTAACTTATAAACACACTATATACAAGAGAGGTCTTTACCATGCCTCTGGTAGAAGCCTCTTACAATACTGAACAGACCAGTATTTATACCAGTCCAACAGGAAGTGACATATGACAGGAAGTGTGGTATGTACACAGTTCATAGTTCACAGTTCACAGGAAGTGATGACATAACTTCCCGGAAGTTATCATTTTTTTCACACAGTCAGAATCAGGGGAATTTATAATGGGGAACAAAGAAATGGCAGACCAATTAAATACATATTTTGGTTCTGTCTTCACAAAGGAGGACACAAATAACCTCCCAGAGATGTCGGGGAACATAGGGTCTGATGAAAGGGAGGAACTGAAAGAAATCAGTATTTGTAGGGAAATGGTGTTAGGGAAATTGACGGGATTGAAGGCCAATAAATCCCCAGGGCCTGATAATCTACATCCTAGGGTACTTAAGGAAGTGGCCCTAGAAATAGTAGATGCATTGCTGATCATCTTCCAACATTCGATGGAATCTGGAACAGTACCCATGGATTGGAGGGTAGCTAATGTTACCCCACTATTCAAAAAAGGTGCTAGAGAGAAAATGTGGAATTACAGACTGGTAAGCCTAACATCGGTAGTGGGGAAAATGCTAGAGTCCATTATAAAAGATGTAATAGCAGAGCACTTGGAAAACAGTGACAGGATCGGACAAAGTCAACATGGATTTACCAAAGGTAAATCATGCTTGACTAATCTACTGGAATTTTTTGAGGATGTAACTGGTAAAATAGATAAGGGAGAACCAGTGGATGTGGTGTATTTGGACTTTAACAATGCTTTCGATAAGGTCCCGCATAGGAGATTATCGTATAAAGTTAAGGCACATGGGTTTGGGGGCAACGTATTTGTTAGATCCGTGTGTTAATGGAGACACGGAATGCAGGAGTTGATTTAACAAGTGTTTACTGAACAAAGTCTGGAGGTGAACTAACTACACAAGACGCTACACAGGCTTATATACCCGAGTGGTCACTACTGGTACTACAGTATACAGGGGCTTCAAAAACATAGTTCCTCTTAAAGGTACATACACTACAATTCCTCCCCTTTTAGATAAATAGTACATAACATTTTAAGTAATCATTAAATAACATTTTTAACAAGAACAATAATCTACACATTTGCTGAAGTTAATCAATTACAAATTCAGTCTCTCTGGAGGCTTCCTGACTCAGTCCGGATAACGCCTCAGTGGTGTAGTAGGTTTCGGTGGTGTAGTAGGTTCTTTTGGCAAGGTCGATTCGGCTACAATGCCAGTGTCGGGTTCATCTGGTTCCAGTATCACCGGATCAGAGGTAGATACTATGGGTATCTCTGCTTCATCACTAGGCGTATAGAGTTGTGGTGTAGGTTGTCCTTTTTCGGATGACTCTATGATCTGGTCAGCATGGCACCGTATTATGCTTTCTCCAATGTCCACGGTATACATCAGCGGTTCTAGTCGTGGGCAAATAGATCCAGGCTGCCATTTCTCGGTACGGTAGTCCTGGGCCAAAACTGGTTGACCTATCTGGAAGGTTCTAGTTGGCCTTTCATTCATGCTTTGAAATTGCCGGTTCTCTACGTCCCTTCTGACGTTTGGCTTGACCAAATCCAGCCGGCATCTTAGTCTTCTATTAAAAAGCATCATGGCGGGGGTTTGGTTTGTAACCACATGTGTTGCATTCCTGTACGCAAACAAGAAGTTATCTACCTTATGTTGTAGATTTATGTCTTCATTACCCATGGCCTTTATGGCCTTCTTGAAGGTCTGGACAAACCTTTCAGCCAATCCATTGGTGGCGGGATGGTATGGGGCGGACGTGTAGTGCTTAACCCCATTGTTTTTTAAGAACTTCCTGAATTCTTCGGATACAAATTGCGGTCCATTATCAGAACAGATCTGTTCAGACAGCCCATTCCTGGTGAATATGGTCCTTAATACTGTGATGGTTTTTTCCGTGGTGGAGGAGGACATCTTTATTACCTCCAGCCACTTGGAGTGTGCATCCACTGCGACTAAGAACATTGAGTGCATAAATGGACCAGCAAACTCGATGTGTACCCTTTGCCATGGAGATGAGGGCCACTCCCATGGATGTAGAGGGGCTTGTGGTGGGGCGTTTTGGACCTTCTGGCATCCTAGACAGCTCTTGGTCATTTCTTCGATGTCTCCATCGATACCTGGCCACCACACAAACGCTCTGGCTAAGTTTTTCATTTTCACTCCACCCAGATGCCCCTCGTGAAGCTCCTTTAGCACTTTATCCTGGAGTTTGGGTGGAATCACCACTCTGGATCCACACATCAAGGTTCCTCGGCACACTGACAGCTGTTGTCTTCTTTGCGAGAATGCTGGCAACAGTGGTTCGCCTTGTGCTGGCCATCCCTTCACCGTTAAATCGTAGACTCGTGAGAGAGTCGGGTCATTTCTCGTTTCCTTTTCAATGGTAGAATTTGTCACCGGTAGACATTCCACTATGGTCGAGTGGAACATCTCCACTGGGTCCACTGTAGGTGCTTCTTCTACCGTTGGCAACGGTAGGCGCGATAACCCGTCAGCATTCCCATGCTGTTTTGTTCCTTTGTATTCTATGTCATATTGGTGTGCCCCTAGGAAAAGGGACCACCTCTGTAGCCTTTGCGCTGTCATAATGGGAACACCCTTTTTAGGGTTGAATATGGAGACGAGGGGTTGATGGTCAGTCAATAAGGTAAATTTTTGTCCGTGTAGGTAATGGTTGAATTTCTTCACCCCCCACACCAGGCTGAGTGCCTCCCTGTCGCTCTGGGCATAGTTACGCTCAGCTGAGTTCAATGAGCGTGACGCAAAAGCTATCGGCCGCTCCGAGCCATCAGGGAATCTATGCGATAATACCACTCCCACGCTGTAAGGGGATGCATCGCACGCCAGTCTGATTGGCAGTGATGGGTTGTAATGAGCCAACACTTCCCTGGACATGATCAAGCCTTTGCATTTATGGAAGGCACGTTTACAGTCTTCGCTCCATTTCCAAACTACTCCCGTTTGTAGCAGTGCGTTAAGAGGGTGCAGAGCCGTCGACAAGTTTGGTAAAAATTTATGATAGTAATTTATTAATCCCAGGAACGACCTTAATTGTGAGACATTTTCAGGCGCTGGGGCCTTTACGACCGCTTCAATTTTTTCAGGTGACTTATGCAACCCTTCTTCGTTAATGACATGGCCACAATATGATAATTGTTTCTGGAAAAATTCGCACTTGGGGCGATTTGCTCGTAGGCCCCGTTCTCTCAGCCTCGTGAGCACCTGCTCCAAGTTGGCAAGGTGCTCATTGTCGTTTTCTCCTGTTACAAGGATGTCGTCTAGGTAGCATTGAGTCCCCGGAATCCCTTGCAGGACTTGCTCCATAGCTCGTTGCCAGATAGCCGGAGCTGATGCCACTCCGAAAACCAGTCGATTGTACTGGTACAGGCCTTTGTGTGTGTTTATCGTGAGATACTTTTTAGAGGCCTCCTGAACCTCCATCTGTAGATATGCCTGTGCTAAGTCAATTTTGGTGAAACGTTTCCCTCCGGATAGTGAGGCGAAAATATCTTCTATCCTCGGAAGAGGATACTGTACCATGTGAAGAACCGGGTTTACAGTCACCTTGAAGTCCCCACAGATGCGAATTTTTCTCTGTTCTTCAGATTTATCAATATTCAACGTTTTCTTCATGACCAGGACGATGGGTGTTGCCCACTCGCTCCAATCTACCTTGGATAACACGCCTGCTTTTTCCAAATTCTCCAGCTCTGCCTCGACGGCTGGACGAATTGCGTATGGCACCGGCCTTGCCTTAAAAAACTTGGGAATTGCCGCATCTTCCACTTTTATTGAGGCGGTGGCGCCTTTCAGGGTTCCTAGTTCCTGTTGAAACACTTCTTTGGCGTTAGCCAAGATTTCTTTTAATCGTCCAGGTATGACGTCATCATCATTTTTTTTCTTACTGGTCACCGTCAGTGCCTGAATGGAGTGCCAATCTAAACATATCTTTCTGATCCATTCACATCCCAACAACGGTGGACCACCATCTTGCAGAACGTATAAATACAACTTCTGTATTTCCTTGCCATTGTATACAACAGGCACCCTTATTTTCCCTCTGGGGTACACTTTCTGCCCCGTATATGTCTTCAAGACAATGGATGTGTCTTTCAAAGATATATGCGGAAATAGCCGCTCGTAATCCCGTCGACTCATGATGGTCAGAGCTGATCCTGTATCTAGCTCCATTTTGACTGGGGACCCCGCTATCATGAGGGTAACCCAAATGGTCTGGTAATCTTCTTTGGCAATTACATTATGTAATTTGAGACAGCTTAGTCTCTTGTTTCCGGAGTCGCTATCGCTCTTCTGGTCTTCGGAGCTACTGTCCGTCATCATTTGTACCTTTCTGTACTTTTCCTTATTGACCTTTTTACTGTCAGTGGATTTTTTTCCAGATCTGCATACACGTGCAATGTGTCCCATCTTTCCGCATTGCCTGCATGCTTTGTCCTTGAACCAGCAGTCCTTATGGTCATGGGTGGATCTGCCACAGCGATAACATCTCTCGAAACCCCGTGTCATTTCGTGGGTGCCGAAGTCCTGTGGCTTTTGCTGTATCTCTGCAGCTCCTCTTGCTGCTGCTTCGTATGATACAGCCACACTGAAAGCCTTGTCCAGTGTCAAATCTTTCTCAGAAAGTAGTCTTTTCTGTCTTCCTTCGCTTAGGAGACCGCAGACGAATTTGTCTCGTAGAGAATCTGCCAGTCCTGCCCCGAATTGGCAGTGCTTTGACAGCTTTCGTAATTCGGTGAGGTAATCAGCGTTACTTTCATTCTTGTGCTGATTCCTCCTGAAGAATTTGAATCGTTCCGTTATCAGCAGCGGTGTTGTGTTTAAGTGCTCCTGTAAGGTATCAACAATCTCCTTAAAATTCTTGTCCATCGGCTTGGCTGGAGTGATCAAGTTTCGTAACAGCCCGTATGTCCTTGCACCCATCAGATTTAGAAGTACCGATGCCTTTTTATCATCCGCTGCTTCATTCGCCTTGCAATATACCTCCACTCTTTCCATATATGTGGTCCAATCTTCTATATCACTGTCGAAAGCAGTAATATTGCCAGTCTTCGGCATCTTGAAAATCTAAATGGCGCTTCCCGCGCTTTTCCTCCGTCCCCGATGGATCAAAATGGCACCTCCCGCGCTTTTCATTCTTCCCCGCCGAGTTAAGATGGTGCCTCCCGCGCTTTCCCGCCACTGCTGCTGCTGCCAACGCTGTTCTCCGCGGTTCCCGTTGCGACCTGCAGCTTTACGCGGTGTTTCTATTTTTTTAAATATATCTCTTCAATAGTTTCTCCTTTACTTGGAGAACCGTTCCCGTCGTGGAGCGGACCCTGTGGGACTTTCCCCTCCCTCTGCACGGTCCGAACGCCGACCTGCTTTGCAGCACCGGCCGCACCCTGAGTGCTCCACCCTCTCTCTCTCTTTGCTTCTGCTTCCCGACTCGCTGCCCGGCCCCGTTGCAGAGCCACCCGATCAAGATCTAGCCCGCCGCAGCCCAGGAAGGATCAGTGCACTACCTGCCACCAGCCCGTTTAGCTGGTGAAACCAGTTTTTTTTTTTTTTCTTGCTTCTGGCTTCGACCTTCGTCTGAGGAATCGATCCCCTTGAGGAGCTGCCGAATTGCAGGTAAGTTCGTTTCTAACTCGTCGCCACTGTTAGATCCGTGTGTTAATGGAGACACAGAATGCAGGAATTGATTTAACAAGTGTTCACTGAACAAAGTCTGGAGGTGAACTAACTACAAAAGACACTACACAGGCTTATATACCCGAGTAGTTACTACTGGTACTACAGTCTACAGGGGCTTCAAAAACATAGTTCCTCTTAAAGGTACATACACTACAGTATTGACTTGGATAGAGAACTGGTTGGCAGACAGAAAGCAAAGAGTTGGAATAAACGGGTCTTTTTCCGAGTGGCAGGCAGTGACTAATGGGATACCGCAGGGATCGGTCCTTGGACCCCAGCTATTCACAATATATATTAATGATCTAGACAAGGGAACTAGATGTAATATCTCCAAATTTGCAGACGACACAAAGCTGGGTGGGCGTGTGTGCTGTGAGGATGATGCCGAGTAATGACAGGATGATTTGGGCAGGTTGGGTGATTGGGCAGAAGCATGGCAAATGCAATATAACGTGGATAAATGTGAGGTTATCCACTTTGGTGTCAAAACAGGAAGGCAGATTTATCTGAATGGCAATAGATTGGGAGAAGGGGAAGTGCAACGAGACCTGGGTGTCCTTGTGCACCAATCGTTGAAGGTAAGCATGCAGGTGCAGCAGGCAGTTAAGAAGGCAAATGGTATGTTTGTCTTCGTAGCGAGAGGGTTTGAGTACAAGAACAAGGATGTCTTGCTGCAGTTGTACAGGGCCTTGGTGAGACCACATCTTGAGTATTGTGTGCAGTTTTGGTCGCCTTATCTGAGGAAGGATGTTCTTGCCATGGAAGGAGTTCAGCGAAGATTCACCAGGCTGATACCTGGAATGGCAGGAATGAGGTATGAGGAGAGATTGGGTCGATTGGGCTTATACTCGCTGGAGTTTAGAAGAATGAGAGGGGATCTCATTGAAACATATAAAATTCTGACAGGACTGGACAGACTAGATGCAGGAAGGATGTTCCCGATGGTCGGGGAGTCCAGAACCAGGGGTCATAGTCTAAGGATAAGGGGTAAGCCATTTAGGACAGAGATGAGGAGGAATTTCTTCACCCAGAGAGTGGTGAACCTGTGGATTCTCTACCACAGAAGGCAGTTGAGGCCAATTCATTAAATATATTCAAGAAGGAGTTGGATATATTTCTTAAGGCTAAAGGGATCAAGGGTTATGGGGAGGAAGCAGGGACAGGGTACTGAATTTGGATGATCAACCATGATCGCATTGAATGGCGGAGCAGGCTCAAGGGGCCACATGGCCTACTCCTGCTCCTTTCTTCTATGTTTCTATGTTTCTATGTAAAACCAACTTCCGGTTTTAACAGAGGTGGGCTGGAGGGTATGGGCGACCAATCTGCTCCCAGGAGGCTTTTTAATGAGGCTGCGTGCCTAAGATTTTACCTCTCCCAGCTTTAACGCTCGCTGGCCGGGTTTCCCAGGTCTCAGGAAACCCGGCGGCTACAGGAGGAAGAGGACTGCTGGATGGAACAGGTAAGTGCCTTTACAGCATTACTTGTGGGCCAGGAGGAGCAGGAGTGCTTCACCCCCCCCGCCAAACTACCTGGTAAACCTCCCCAGCATTCTGATATCCCACCCTAACCCCCCCTCCCCTGCCCCTATCTCCTCTGCTCCTCCCCCATCGATATTTCCTCTGCGATCTCCCCTCCTCTGATCCCTTCTGGCCTCCCATTGATGTCCTCGCATGACATTTCTAGAACGCCCCCCAATCCATGTCCCCTCTTTCCCATAGCCCTGCAAATGTTTCCTTTTCAAGTATTTAACCAATTTCCTTATTGAAAGTTAATACTGAATCTGCTTCCACCACCCTTTCAGGTAGTGCATTCCAGATCAGAACAAAATCACACTCTTGGTAGCAAGTCTTGACCACCAGAAGAAGCACGTTGGAAATTTGGGGGACCGTTCCCACACTTTTCCATCCATTAAAATGAATGTAAAATTACCATTTGATTAATTTTTCTGGGTAGATAAAATACTAAAAATAATTTAGTACTCAGAGTTAGATATTGAAGAAGATGATTAACGCTGGGATTATTCTTTTTGGGGTGAATTTCCAGTGGGATGAGATTTCCGCCCGGCTCTGATTTCACCCCAACCTGTCCTGTACTTCTGGGTTTTGTAAGGGGTTTTCAGTTTGCAGAGGTTTCTCTCCCTAGAGGCCTCTCTCTCTCTTGCACAGTAAAACCTTGAGTGCTTCGACCCACTCGTCCCTTAGATTCTATACACTGGACTTTGAGGCAGGAACTACAATGCAGAGAATACTCTATAGACCAAGTTTAATGAAAACGAAATGAAATTTTATTGCACAAAGGAACAAAATTGAATGTAAGCCAATAAGGTACATGGGAGGGAAAAGCAAATCATAATACAGTACTAACCAACATATATACAGGCATGTTATACTTTACAAAAGTCATCTCGAAATGGGAAAACACACGGAACATCGAGGGACAACAACTCATAATTAATTATACCCAAAATGCCCACCCCCTAAGCCTAGCTAGATCAGATTATGAGGGGCCAGAAACATGCTCACCAATCCAATGAGAAAGTATAAGATTTTGAAAGGTCTACGTTTTGATCCTCTCAGGCGTCCTGTCTCCACGTGGTCAACGCTGCGGGCTGCGACTCTCTCTCTTCTTCCTCGAGGTGAAGGTCACAGACAGGTGGGATGCTGGGAGGCCTGGACGGCGGCGTGGATGGAGACCACCTATTTGATCATGGTCAAATAGGTTTCTTCGCAGAGCCCAGCTGGTTTACCATTTTCAGATAGGTTCCTTCTGGAGGGCTACTGTCCTTTGTCTCGTCAACGGCCCGGGGTTTGTCGATGATCTCCCGATGGTTACCCCGGGGCGGGACGCAGACTCGAACCACCTTCTTGACTGGTCTCCGGATCGACGTTCCTCCACGGCTCTCGAAAAGGCAAGCTAGTTCAAAAAGCTACCGATCAAGCTACAAGAAGCTACCAGCTACAAGCTACAAGCTGAAAAAGCTACCGATGGCTACCCTGGGACTCCAGTTATACTTTTCCGTGGGGGCCCCCGCCAAATCAAGGTTAGTCTTTGTTTAACTTTTGGCTGGCTTGTAGCACAGCGGGGTAGTCTTTGTTTTTTAAAATATCTTTGAATAGCTTGTATTGTCTTTAATGTCCTTCTGATGTCTTAAACAATGCTTGATGTTCCCCCTATGAATATGAAACTGTTTCCCTTTGTCTGGGTAAACATTTTGATGGCCTTTATCTACAGGCCGATCTGATCGGATCTGCATCCAATCTATATGTATGGGGCTCTGTCTGGTTTTGTTTTCCCTGAAACTGCCTTCCAGAACCTACTGTGGGCTGAATCCACATAAAGCTGTCTGGGGACTGCAGGAACCATTTTAAAGTGTCCAAAATGCTGGTCACGGGGTCTGGTGGCCATTTTGTGTGTCACTTTTTCTGGGCTTCTTTTAAAACAGTCTTTAAAAGTTAAGGCCTTTTCTGCCAATAGACCCTTATAGGACAATGTTCAATTTTGCGAATTCTACAGTCCCCCCTGATGATACTATAACTTGCTTGAAGTATCATAATTCTGGGTGAGCAAAATTTTCTGACTCTCCACAATCAAACCATCCCCCGTATTTACCTATCTATGACCCCACGACACATGCATTTCCCATTTCAGAAAACCTACAGTGTACATTAAACATCTATAGATGGCAATACATTAGAATTAAAATCTGATACACACACATTTCCAGGCATGGAGGGGGGCCTAATACCCCTACACCACCTGGTTCATACATATTATTTTTATTAACAACATAACTTAAAACTTCAATAAAAATAATAAAGAAAGAAAATACACACAAAATCACACATGAATACTATCAAAAATAGAGGCGGGAGGGAAACTTTAACTCTATACATAGCAGCCAAAAATCTAAACGGGTTTTTCTTTGTCTACCCACACATAATGCTCCCTCCATTCTCCCCTGTTCTCATACTTCTGTAAACGTTTTTCCTTTTTACAGTGTACAAAGAGTAAATAAATCACAATAACAATCTGGCATACTACGAGGGTGTGAGAGGGTATCCTAATCCAAGAAGGGACTTCTATATTAGTGAACAGGTCCCACCACTGTGGGGTCACTATATCTAATATGTCTGCCCCTATTTCTAATGTCTTCTGCTCCAGGGTGCAAAAATGTTTCTGTGAAACGGCAACGGCTTTTAATATCTTGGTGAGGTGTTCAGGGAGAGGGGGAATGATATAGCCAAAATGTGCAACGAATCATTGCAGATCGGTGAAATTCTCTTTGACAGTGATGTGAACAGTGGATGGTTCAGGAATGGGGACAATTCGCTCTTGGGCCACTTGAACTTCTGCCTTGGGTTTGAAGCAGAAACTGCTGTCACTGACCGGACACCAGCCGTGCTGTCCATGTTGGTAGTGGGGCGCTGCAGTGGTGACACAATATGTCCCACCTCCTATATATGCCACCTGCGGGGGCACATGGCCTTGTGCCATTGCCTCCATGGTGCAATTTATAGGCTTCGCGCCAGCAGTTCTGAACCCACACTGTGGTTTTGAATAGGCATTCAAGTGCTGGGGACACAGGATGATGTGTGCTCCCCGGCTCTGGCACCCCGAGAGGTCGGTACCCGTCATTGCATGCTCCTGTCGAATGACGCAAGGTGGGACCACTGTGTAGCGAATGTGTGCACCCCCTTGAATGACTCCAATGTTCTCCACCCTGTATACCGGGGCGGGTTTAACTGTCTTTCCCATAACCGGCATTCTTACCACTATACCCATAATGGTGTGATTAGACCTCCCACAGTCCACTGGGACTGGGTAGGCCTCTGAAGCTAGTCTGAGCTGGCACAGACTTAATGCATTCTCAAAAGGGTGGAGGGCTGCGAGGTGCTTATTGCCGATCCAGGAGGGGACCAAACCCTGTTTTAAATCCTCCAGGTTACTGCGGCCCTCGCCCAGTAACCATGCCCCATACAGCATGCACGCTTCATTCTGTGCAGCCTGATCTGACGTATTCCGATCCTCTCTGATGAGAGCATTTACTGTTTTAGCGTATTTCTCCAGCTCAGCTATAATTTCCTTTAAGTGTAGTGTCATGGCCTGGTCCTCATTTAACTCAGAACCCACTACCTTATTCTCATCCGTCAGTATCTTTCTTAACCGCCCTTTTAAGTCATTGATCTGAGTCTGCAGCTCCACGTTATCCAGAGTGTTGATGACGGAAGTCCTTGTGTTAAAGGCTGTAAAAATATCATTGACTGTACCCTTTCTTTGTCTCCCTACCCTGTCCAAGACCTCATGTGGTGTGGTGTACAATCCGGCTCTGTCGACATCGGCAAAGTCGAACTCATAAAATTGTCTGAACATGTTTGTTAACAGGACCTGGTACAATTGCTCCGTTTCCTTGGGGCACCATTCTGCACCATTCTGGCAATCGCACCTCGGTGAGGTTTAAAATCACCGAGGCCACCGCGTAGTGCACCCCTTGGTACAGCACCTGACCTGTGGGCACTAATACCAATCCGTTCCCGGGTCTCTTGGTAGTGGTGGGGCACCCTTCCTTGCGGGCTTTGGCTACCGGAATCGTGGGCAGGGGCTTGCAGGGGCGGGTGATGAGTTCTGTGGTATTCACCGAGATCTGAGAGTATGGGACTCCGCACGCCCGTGTGCTGACGTCCCACCTCATCCCTTTCCCAGCATACTGCCACTGTCTTTGGAAAAAGATGGAGACGCCTGTGGGGCAGACGCGTTCTGAACCCCACATACAGATGTAAATCCCCTCATCTGGTTCCCTCCATTTGTCCCAACAGACACTCAATCCACCATGGGTCCCCTTAATAGTCCGATGGATATTGTTAACCAGTCGCTCCCACTCGACCATGGAGTTCTTCATGGTCTTGCTCAGCTTCCTGAGCCACCACCATCTGTCCAAAGGAACATGTCCATGGCACACCAAACAAATCTTCCTTCCGACGGTGACGCTGACTCTGGGCGCGATGATCCTCACCCTGGGACACATTAGAGAAGTCTCTCCATATGCAAATCCGGACTGGCTGGAGTATTCCGTAGAGTTCGACCCCAGCCATCCTGGCCACCTCCCCTCGTGGAAATAGGTAGCTGAGGAAAGAGACAATGGACTCGCCCCAGAAATGGGCGGAGGTCCTGCCTTTAGTCCTCATGGGGATCCGGGCTAGCCAGTCTAAAATTACGGGGTACTCCCCACACTAATTAATGACTGGGAGAGTCATGCGAACCCCCACCCATGTACTATCCCCGGTGCTCACTGAAGGTCAGCTCCGAGAGGTAAATTGGGACAAGTTTGCGATGGGGGCTGTGTCCCCGGAACATCCATATACTATGGAGTCCTTGGTGTAGCCCCGATAGGCCAAGCTACACCCGATCACCGCAAACGCGATAAGAATCCTTTCCATAGTGCCTTAGGTTCCTGCAACAGATTAAACGATACAGCCAGGCTCCCGAGAGATTCTGGCCTAGGTGAAGGCATGATCGGGTCTTTCGACCTCGATCTAAACAAACACACATGCTGGGCAGATTCTAAAACTACTCCTTATAACACTCATCACCTTAAAAAATGTACACACCTTAAACTTAACCAAAACTTAAACTTAACTAAACTTATGGACAGCGTCGCCCGTCCCCGGGCAGCCTACCTAATCCCTGTTTGGACTGCAGCTCATCGCCCCCTGTGGCGGGGCCGCACTGACCTGTAGCTTGAGTCCCCTGCAGCCTTTTGTTGCCAATTGGGGACTGCGTCTTTCTAGGGATTTCCCAAGTCGGTGCCTGCTGAAGTAGGGGGAACCGGGCCAGGGCTTTACTGGCTGAGGCGTTCGAGACGACCTGCGAGGGGGTGCCTTGGGCGAGGCTCCCTTAGCGAGTGGACCTGTGGTTGGGACTTTAGCCCTCACAGCCCGTGGCTCCACCACGACTGTCGGCTTCGGCTCCCTTCCCTCAGGCTCCACCCCTTTGGGATTTGGGTCTGTGGCGGACGAGTCCTCCCTACCTGTCCCTACAGGTGGAGAATCTCCGCCCCCAAGTTCTACCTCCCCTAAGCTTGAGTCGAGGGCGGGACCTCCGTTCTCCGACATCAACTCCTCCAGAATCATGTCAAGGGCGGGTTCTATCTGTTCGGGCTCTTCCCCGTCCGAGTCCCAGGCCAATGGGGAAACCTCCCAGGTGGGCGGGATAGCTCCTCCCCTCAAGCCGGCTGCGGTTCCAGCCTGTGTAGTCTGTGACTCTTTGCACGCCTCAGGCTGAGGAGTTTTACCCTCAGACCTGGCCTCAGTTGTTGTTTCTTTTGCACCCGGCTTAAATAGCTTGCACTGATTTATGTGAAACCATTTAGTGTGCCGGGGCAACTTCACTGCGTAAACCACGGGGCTGGCTTTATCCACGATACTATAGGGCCCCATGTACAGTGGCTCTAAACTCCCCACTCGGGCATAGTTTCTCACCATGACCTGATCTCCTTCTTTCCCACTCCTGTGCCTTACGGGGTTCGAGCAGCAACCGGTTGCCCAGATGCTGCTTTCCCATGTTCCTAGCCGCTTGCCCATAAACCTGTTTTAGGCGCTCAAAAAGGGTCTGGGCAAACTTGTTCCGATTTACCTCTCGGAGCTGACCTTCAGTGAGCACCGGGGCTAGTACATGGGTGGGGGTTCGCATGACTCTCCCAGTCATTAATTCGTGCGGGGAGTACCCCGTACTTTTAGACTGGCAAGCCCGGATCCCCATGAGGACTAAAGGCAGGACCTCCGCCCATTTCTGGGGCGAGTCCATTGTCTCTTTCCTCAGTTTTTCTTTGAGGGTGCGGTTCATGCGCTCCACAATCCCGGATGACTGAGGATTGTGGGCCACGTGCCACTTCCCTTCGATGTCTAAGAGCATGAGGGTGTTCTGCATCACTTGGCCGGTGAAATGACTCCCTTGGTCAGACTCCACAAATCATGGTAGTCCCCGCCGCGAGAACACTTCCCGGACCAAGATCCTGGCAGTATTAAGTGCCGTGGCTGTTTTGCATGGGAAGGCTTCTACCCATTTGGTGAACACATCCACCAGGACAAGGCAATACTTATAGCCTCCCTGGGTGGTGGGCAGGGGCCCGATGTAGTCGACCTGTATCGACTGCCATGGTCCCTCTACTCTCCTGATGTGTCCCATGGGCACCTTCCTTTTCTGGGGGTCTGGGTTGTTTGCAGCGCACACAAGACAATTATCACAGAAGTCGCGGACATCGTCCCGAAGTCCGGGCCACCACCCCGCCTGTTCTACCCGTTGCCAGTTGACCTCAGGCCCGGGGTGTCCTGCTCCTGGACCCTCATGGGCCAGTTGAAGGAATTCCCTCCGGTGCTGCTGCGGCACAACCCACTGTTCCTCTCGGAACTGCATGCCTTCCTTGATGGCTGCTGTACCGTACGGACCTTCTACTTCCTTGCCCTCAGTGAGGGCATTGAGGACTGTTTTTAGGGCGGGATCTAGGGTTTGGATGGTCTTGAGGTCTGGGGGCAGTGTTACCCCTGTGGTCCCCTGATTCCCATCCCTGCCTCGGATTACTGCCACGGGTTTGGACCCATAGGGATCCCAGAAAGTGCCGGTTCGGGCACCTTCCCTGGCTAGCGCATCTGTTTGCTGGTTACCCTGGTTGCGGGGTTCCGTAGAGGAATGAGCCTTCACCTTCTGGATAAAGACTTCCCCTTCCTCCCCCACTGCGGCCAGGATCTTTTCTAACAGGGGCTTTACGGTCAAGGGTCGCCCGTCCGCAGAGGTATATCCGCAGCGGGACCAGATGGCCAGGTATTCCATACACGAGTTGCATGTGAACATGCTGTCCGAGCAAATCGTGTATGGGGTGGGGAAGATTTCGGGGTGTGTAACGACGTACACTACCGCGGACAGTTCAGCCTGCTGGGCGCTCATAGTGCTGGGGAGCTTAATCGCCAGGGCAATGTCTGCCGCGGAGTCATAAATTCCACACTCTGTGAGTCGTTCGCCAGTAGATACTGTGCTGGAACCGTCTACGTAGATCTCGCGGCCCGTGGGATGTATCCCGGCCCGTAAACCTACGTTCACTTCCCATACCCCTTCTACAGAACACCGATGGGCTGTTCCGGGATATACCATGTTGGCCGCGAGCTTGGGCTCGCAGAGACCCTTCACCTTCAGATCCATCTGGGAAAGGAGGAGGGTCCAGCGCGCAATGCTGGCGCTGCTTACTGTCCCATCCTTAATCCTTCCATCCAGAAGCATCTGGGTGGGTGTGTGATGGGTGAGGAGAGTGATGGGAGAGGTGCCGGTGAAGAGCAACGACCTTTTCACAGCCCAATGCGTGGCCAAAAGATGCCGCTCGCAATTGGAAAAACTCCTTTCCACATCTGTGAGCACCCTGGAGGAGTAAACCACCGGCTTTTGTTTGCCGTGTCGCTCTTGAAGCAGTACAGCACTCAGGCTATCCCCGCTAGCCGCTACCTCCAGGAAAAACTCTTCTCCTCCATCTATGGCCCCCAGAGCTGGCGCGGTCTGCAAGTCCCCCTTGAGTTTTTCAAATGCTGCCTGGCAACCCTCATCCCAGAACCACTCCACTCCTTTGTGTAGGAGTCGGAGCAGCGGGGCTGCTGTGGCTGCATAGTCCTCAATGAAGTCTCTGCAGTACCCGGTCAGTCCCAGAAAGGACCTCACACCCGTTACGGTGGTGGGGGTCGGTAGATCTTGCACCGATTCCCGTCTAGCCTTGTCTATGGCTCTCTCTCCAGCGCGGATGGTCAGACCCAGGAATTTTACTTCCTGCTGGCCGATCCGTGCCTTCTTTGGGTTCACCTTGAAACCCTTTCTGCCTAACAGCTCCACTAGCTCGGCCAATAGTGGACCGTGCTCCTCTCTGGAATCTGTGAACAGGAGCAGGTCGTCCACATACCGCACTAGCTGATTGGGCTGGCTGAACTCTTTTAAGCTTCCTGCCATACATTGATGGAAAATGCTGGGGCTGTTATGGAAACCCTGTGGCAAGCAGTTCCAGGTGCACTGTTGCCCTTTAAAAGTAAAGGCAAACTTGTACTGATCTTCCCTCCTTAAAGGGATGGACTAAAACCCATTGGAAATATCCAGCACCGTGAATGTGGTCGCGGATGCTGGAATACTCCCTATCAGGTCGGCAACTGCTGCTACCGTCGGCGCGCAGGCTGGGATGTTACTGTTGAGGACTCTGTAGTCCACCGTGGCTCTCCATGAATTGTCCGGCTTCTTCACCGGACACAAAGGAGAGTTCACGTGGGTGGTTATCGGCCTCAACACGCCCTGCTGCACCAGTGAAGACATTGCCGTCTCCATGTCAGGCTCCGCTTCCCTGGGGAAGTTGTACTGTTTTTGGGGTCGGGCCATGGGGTCCCCGTCTACTCTGACCTCAAACCCGGTGACCCTCCCGCAATCGTGTTTGTGAGTGGCAAACGTAGTCAGGTGGTCTGACACGAATGCCTGCAGATCTTGTTGGACACTTGCGACCATGAGCTCGAGGTCGTAGCCCTCTTTTGGCTTCACGGTGCATAGGGTCCCTTTCCCTTCCTTTTCTGGGATGATGACTACCTCGCCTCTCTTACCCGTGCTCGCTCCCCAGAGACAGTGATTTCTAAGATCCACGAGAATCCCGTGTTCCACTAAGAAATCGGACCCAAGGATCCCTTTTCCACCCTTCACCTCCCACTTCATCAGTATACACTTCCACGTGGTGCGGAGTGGTCCTAAATGAATGGAGAGAGGGATGGAGAATGCGCCAGCCTGTTCTTTACCTGTGAAGCCCGACAGAATATATGGAACCCCGGTGGACAGAGGTGAGGTGGTGGGGTTAGCTGTGTGGATCACGGTGCACGATGCCCCCGTATCCAACAGATAGGTCCCCCTTTCCTGCTCTACTTCCATCTCCACGAGGGGTCATCTCCATAAATCATATCGCAGCGAACACAGGTAAACGGGCTGCGCTGGCTCTAGTCATTGGGGTGAAACGGTCGGGTTTGTGAGAACGACAGGACCGGTGGTGGCTGCTACCCTCCCCTGCGAGATCATAAGAGACCGCATTGTCTCTAAAATTGACTCTATTGCAGCGGGATCCATAGCTGCACCGGTTCCCTTTTCTGGGGCGGCGGTCTGGGCTTGGGCTTGGGCTGCGGGAGATCTTCCCTTATTATCCTTCCACGAATTTTTACAGTCCTTGCGCCAATGTCCATCCTTCCCACACCCGTAGCAATTGAGCTTGGCCTGGGGAGGGCGATTCCCCTCCTGATGCCACTCCTTTTTGCTTGGGTCTGCGGGTTTTGCCTCATGCACTTTTCCCTTAGAGTGAGGTGCCTCATGACTCCTGCAATTCTTGTATGCAATGGTGAGCTGTTGGAGCGCTGTCTCCTCTGTGGTACCGGGACCTTGGGGGTCAAACCAAGATTTGGCTTGGGCCTGTATCTGTGGCGAGCTGTTGGCAACCAGGCAGCGGAACCAATGAACCCGCTGGACGTTGTTCATTGCGGCCCGTTCCGGCATGCCCGGACAGCTGCGCCGATACACTGGCCACAGCCTTTCTGCGAAAACCCGTGGGGGTTCTCCAGTTAGCTGCACAGTCCCTTCCACACGGAAGAATGGATTGCCGTCGTCAACTCCCATAACCTCCAGGACCTTGTCCCTGAGTTCCACATACCTTTCCGTCCCCTCTTACTCCTGTCTGAGAGGCACTGAAGGATTGTGCTATCCAGGGAGAACAGCAACATCTTCGCCTGTTCAAGATCATCACAATCATTGACGGCGGCTGTCTCCTCTATCTCCCTGAAATGGACTGAGGGATCTCCCTTCTCGCTGAGTTTTGGGAGGTGGCTCACCACCGCTCTGAGTTGTTGGGCACCATGGGGCAGCACGATCTGGTTCAGGTGGGGTCCGTCCGCGCCATTTGTGTCGGTGGGACCGTACCTCTGGTGCCGAGTAGGACACATTGGTGCCGGCTCCGGCTTTACTACCGGGGGTTGTTCTTCCTCCGCTTCTACCTCGGCTTCCTCCCCTTCTACCACCCCCCTTCGGGCCAAACCTCACTATAGCTCGGCGGTGCTGAGGGTTCAGTGGCTGGTGCCACAAATACTTTGTGTGGAATCGGTCTTTTGGATTCCTTCAGGAAGTCTATTTGACTCGCTTTTGGGCTTATGAGGCATACCATGCCTTTTGCCTTTGTCAGGGCCGTTCTTAGGTCTTCTAATGCCTTCTGGCAGGGGCCGTGGTCTGCGCTCTCAAACCCGTTCTCAATGGCCAGCTTGTAAGCTGCCTTGACCACTACTACGCTCACCTCCTGCGCTCTTAGCTGTTGTTCGAGGCGGGCGCTTTTCTCCCGTACCCTTGCTTCATGCAACTTTGCCTCAGTAACCTGACATTCCAGGTACTCTATTTTAGCCTGATGTTGGCTGGCTACAGTTTGGTGTTCCTGATTCAGCGTGTGAAGTGCTGCGATGAGTTCTTCCCCACCCATGGCCTTTTCCTCATTCTCTGAAGCCTGGGTTTTGATCTTGGCTGCCTGCGCTGCAACGACCTTGTCCAAAATCTGGACTTGTCTTTTGTAGCACATCAGCCACAATGCCTTCTCGACTGACTTCTTATGTTCTTTGCTCTCTGTCCACCTGATGGCTGCGTCTACCGGACGCCCATCCAGTAAGAGATCAGAAATCCACTGCTTTCTGAGATTTACCTTGCCAAAAACATAATCCGCTATCCTTTCATCCATAACATTTCGTCCATTTAAACCTGGGTCTAATACATTGCAATCCTGCTGCCAGTGTCCTGCCGCGGTTGCCATTTTCTGTAAGGGGTTTTCAGACTGCAGAGGTTTCTCTCCCTAGAGGCCTCTCTCTCACTTGCACAGTAAAACCTTGAGTGGTTCGACCCACTCGTCCCTTAGATTCTATACACTGGACTTTGAGGCAGGAACTGCAATGCAGAGAATACTCTATAGACCAAGTTTAATGAAAACGAAATGAATGTAAGCCAATAAGGTACATGGGAGGGAAAAACAAATCATAATACAGTACTAACCAACATATATACAGGCATGTTATACTTTACGAAATTCATCTCGAAATGGGGAAACACACGGAACATCGATGGACAACAACTCATAATTAATTATACCCAAAATGCCCACCCCCTAAGCCTAGCTAGATCAGATTATGAGGGGCCAGAAATATGCTCACCAATCCATTGAGAAAGTATAAGATTTTGAAAGGTCTGTGTTTTGATCCTCTCAGGCGCCCTGCCTCCACGTGGTCAACACTGCGGGCTGCGACTCTCTCTCTTCTTCCTCGAGGTGAAGGTCACGGACAGGCTGGATGCTGGGAGGCCTGGACGGCGGCATGGACGGAGACCACCTATTTGATCATGGTCAAATAGGTTTCTTCGCAGAGCCCAGCTGGTTTACCATTTTCAGATAGGTTTCTTCTGGAGGGCTACTGTCCTTTGTCTCGTCAACGGCCCGGGGTTTGTCGATGATCTCCCGATGGTTACCCCGGGGCGGAACGCAGGCTCGAATCACCTTCTTGACTGGTCTCCGGATCGACATTCCTCCACGGCTCTCGAAAAGGCAAGCTAGCTCAAAAAGCTACCAAGAAGCTACCAGCTACAAGCTACAAGCTGAAAAAGCTACCGATGGCTACCCTGGGACTCCAGTTATACTTTTCCGTGGAGGCCCTTATCTCCCGCCAAATCAAGGTTAGTCTTTGTTTAACTTTTGGCGGGCTTGTAGCACAGCGGGGTAGTCTTTGTTTTTTAAAATATCTTCGAATGGCCGGTAACGGCTATCTCTGGTCTGGAACGACCCTGCATTGTCTTTAATGTCCTTCTGATGTCTTAAACAGTGCGTGATGTTCCCCCTATGAATATGAAACTGTTTCCCTTTGTCTGGGTAAACATTTTGATGGCCTTTATCTACAGGCCGATCTGATCAGATCTGCATCCAATCTATATGTATGGGGCTGTGTCTGGTTTCGTTTTCCCTGAAACTGCCTTCCAGAACGTACTGTGGGCTGAATCCACAAAAAGCTGTCTGGTGACTGCAGGAACCATTTTAAAGTGTCCAAAATGCTGGTCACGGGGTCTGGTGGCCATTTTGTGTGTCCCTTTTTCTGGGCTTCTTCTAAAGTAGTCTTTAAAAGTTAAGGCCTTTTCTGCCAATAGACCCTTATAGGACAATGTTCAATTTTGCGAATTCTACAGTTTGGGCTCATCAAATATGCATGGCAGGATCCCAGCATGTTTGCTGCCTAAAAATGGAACCCTCCATCAGTCCTAAGGGAAATGCAGGTGATTGTGCAGTGGGGTTGGAGTGGGGGAAGAAGGGGATTATGAACATACGAAAATGACAGGCAGGAAAAGACCAACTGGTCCATCAAGCCTACTCCACACCATGATGGCTCAACATCCTTTCCGCCCCCTCACACCCACCTGCGCAGCCATGTAACCTCCTGGGAGAGGCAAAAAAACCCCGGAAGATGAAAGGATAATTACTAGTCCTCGCCCCTTTCGGGCTACCCGGATCAGGCGTATTCCTCAGATGTTCACTTTCAACTAAAGTTTGAGGTAGCCGAATCCTAAAGACGTTTAATTGGGTCTACAGGCCCAGACTATCTCTCCCTAAAGGAAAGGAACAACCTGAATATGTTACTGTCCTCCAGATAGCACTTTTAATAAGTTTAGCTAGACTGTAACATTCCGGATATTATGAGGGTCTGGAAAACTTCCCCAGAATTCTGCAATTCCTCACCAAAGAGTGTACAGAGATTGAGTTTGCAAGTTTGATACAGAAGTATTATGTGAGACAATTCTAAAAATATATTGATTTATTGAAGAACCGACATATAATTTACAGTTGGTGAGTCAATGGCAACATTAACAGTTCCAAAAAGAGAAAGCTTTACAATCTTATCAGAGATCCTTACTCTCATATCTTAAGTTCTTAGGCATAGAAATTCAGTATAGCCACTTTCGGGGCGGTAAAGTCGGGCGGGCGCTAAAGTTTGCGTCCGGCGCAAAGTCGATGGCACTTCGCCGATATTCAGTAGCTTCGCCCTAAGAGGTTGCTTGAGCGCTAAACTGGCGTTGCACGCCTATCTTTAGGCGCTAAGCCGGCGGTGCAGAGGGATAGCGCCGAGGCCGGGCGCAGCGCAGGTGCGGTCATTTCTTGATTGACAGCAGACACCGTGGCGCCGGCCAGCTCTTAAAGGGGGAAGGGTCGACTTGCTCTGCTGCAACGGCCTGCACACTGCAGCCTTCCAGCTAGGCCTGAACACTGCTGGTGATCAGAAGGAGCCATGGCAACGGTACAGAAGGCCCGTGAGCGTGCCCTGCGCTTCTCAGCCCATGACTTGAAGGTGATGGTGAGGGCCTTGGAGAAGAGACAGCACATCTTGTTCCCGGACACTGGCAGGAAGCCTCCAACCAGCGTCTATAGGAAAGCCTGGAGGGAGGTCGCCCGCTGGGTGTCGGCCACCGGCGATGCCCCCAGGGACAATGTCCAATGCCGGAAGAAGTTTAATGACCTGACCAGGATTGTCAGGGTGAGTACCCTTTCCAGTCTCCTCCTCATCCTTGCATGTACACCTGACATGATGGGCAAAGGGACCTGAAAGCCCGAATGGCCAGCCCTCAGCCAGCAGCTATGGGACAGTCATGAACATCAATTGCACATTCTGCACTTTACACCATGGGAGGCAGCGCACACCACATCAGGGCTACACACTGGCCAAGCTATTCCACCATGGGAGGCAGCGCACACCACATCAGGGCTACACACTGGCCAAGCTATTCCACCATGGGAGGCAGCGCACACCACATCAGGGCTACACACTGGCCAAGCTATTCCACCATGGGAGGCAGCGCACACCACATCAGGGCTACACACTGGCCAAGCTATTCCACCATGGGAGGCAGTGCACACCACATCAGGGCTACACACCGTACTTACAGGCCATCCTTTCTCTGGCAGGCTAAACTTGCCAACAACCGAAGGCACCAGGAGCAGACCGGGGGAGGCCGCCTCCAGATCCAGGAGCTCACTCCCCTGGAGGAGCGCGTGAGTCGCCTCATGGGACCCCGGGTGATTGGGCCCGTCACCTGTGGAGATGCCGACCCTCTTCTGGGCCACAATGGTATGGACATCACCTTTTGGACCTCTCTCGTTGCACTTGCGCATCCGATCTACCTCCTTTGCCATTGTCCGACCAATGCGCTGAATGCCACCAGTCATGCCTCCCTCGCTGACGCCCTCTCCTCACTCTAAAGCTACTCTTGTGCCTTCCTGCTTTCAGCTGGTGATGAGGAGCTCCCTGAAGCTGCCAGTGACAGCCCCTCCGAGGAGGAGGAGGAGGAGGAGGAACAGGAAGGCGGACCATCAGGGCAGCAGTCAGGTGCGGCTGCAGATGCCGAAGTAGTGGACACGTCTTCCCTGGAGGAGAGCCTGGAGGAAGTGTTGGAGGGGAGTGGAGCTGCTGGGACCAGTGGCGTCCAGCAACCCAGGAGGGCTGCGGTTGGTCCGCAGCCTTCCCCCCAGAGGGGGGAAGGATCGGAGGGGAGTGCAGTTGCTGGGCCCAGTCACCGCCGGCAACGTGGCAAGGGTCGGCCAGCTCTGCCCCCTGCTCCCCAGCAGGAGAGTCCGGACTCCAGTCCGGCCACCTTCAACTCAGAGGAGGTGCGCCACCTCGATCAAATGGCCCAGGATTCGGATCGCCGGCACACCGAGCTGATGGGGGTAGTGGCACGGATGCCTGAGGCCATCGAGTCCCTGGCTAGTAGTGTGCGCGAGTTCGGGGCCTCACATGCCGCGAGTGGCCGGCTGATCAGTGATGCCATCCAGACAGTGGCTGCTCTGTTGCGGTCGCAGACCAGGGCAACAGGGGCACTGACTGCTGCCACACGCGCTGCGTCAGCCAGGCATCGCCTGGACACCCGCCGCGCTGCAGCAGCACAGCGGGCTGCCCTTCGGCAGATTGGTGCGCATGCTGCAGTGCGGGCCCGTGCGAGTGCCAGAGTGGCACATCACCAACCAGGGCCGACCATCCGCCAGATTGCACACATTCCTCCAGCCATCACCGCCACTCCCCCAGTGGCGCCTCAACGGCAAGCGGCTGCGAATGATGTTGACCAGGCACAGCTGCGCCAATCACCAGCCGGACCCTCGAGGGGCAAACCCCGTCTCGGCCGCCCCCCAAGGGCATCTGCCGGAAGGACATCTAACCCTCAGGAGCCTTTCCCCAGCCTCGCAGCAGCCACTGGGCAGAGCTTGCGGAGGAGCAGCAGGCCGGGCAGGGGCCCCAAAAGGCTCGACAAGGTCTCGCCCTCGCGGCCCAAGAAGTAGACGGTGTGGCCAAGTGTTATTTTATATGGCGATGCCTATGTTTCTTTTGGCCATGGTTGTTTTGTTTCTGGGGATGTTTTTTGGGTTAAGGCCGAGGATGAAGGCCATTTTTGAACAAATGTTCAGTTATTCCTCCCCAGGTTGTGGGAGTGAGTCATTTGATGTACTGTTTTTTGGGGCCGTTTAATGTTTCTGGGTTTCATGTGTGAAGGGGTTTCATTGGTCTAAAATAAAGATTTCTCTTTATTCAGAGAGTGTCCATGTTTGTTGCTGTAAGTGTTTGTTGCCTTCGCCGGCTGAGGGCTTGCGGAGCGGCTGCGTTCATGTTCCTTCATGGCCACAAGGCATTCCCTGACAGGGGGCTTAGAAGTGCCGTTCAATAAGCCGCCGACGGACTGCCCTTGGACCTTCTCGCTCCCTCCTGGGATGGTACTCCTCCTCCTCCTGCTCCTCCTCCTCATGCTCCTCCTGCTCCTCCTCCTGAGGTGGTGGTCCAACGTGAGGTGGCAGTGCCTGAGTCCTGCGGAGAGCCAGGTTGTGCAGCATGCAGCAAACAACGACGAATTGGGACACTCGGTCCGGGGAATACTGCAGAGATCCGCCGGAACGATCCAGGCAGCGGAACCGCTGCTTGAGGACGCCAATTGTTTGCTCGATTATGTTCCTGCTAGCTTGATGACTCTCGTTGTATGCCTCTTCAGCAGGGGTCCTGGGCGCGCGGAGCGGGGTCATGAGCCAGGTACACAAAGGATAGCCTTTGTCCCCGAGAAGCCATCCTCTTGGGGGAGGCTGTGCCTCAAACATGTCACGCACAGTTGTCTGCCGCAGGATAAAGGCATCGTGGCTGCTGCCTGGAAAGCGGGCATTGACAGCTAGGATGCGCTGCTTGTGGTCACACACCAGCTGCACATTGAGGGAATGGTAGCCCTTCCGGTTGCGGTAATCCTCGGCATGCTCCACAGGTGCCCGCAAAGCCACATGCGTGCAGTCAATGGCGCCCTGCACCAAGGGGAAGGCCGCGAATCTTGCAAATCCCAGTGCACGCTGATGCTGCCTCTCCAGGGCCATGGGGAAGGAGATGAATTGGCGTCTCCTTCTGAAAAAGGCATCGGTCACCTGGCGGATGCAGCAATGCACGGCGAACTGGGATATGTTAGCTACGTCCCCAGCAGCGGATTGGAAGGAGCCGGTGGCATAGAAGTTCAAGGCCACCGTCACCTTCGCCTCCACCGACAGAGACGTCCTGCTCCTGAGCTTTGGACGCAGATCTCTGCGAAGCAGATGGCAGATCTCTGCAACCACCTCCTTTCGGAATCTCAGCCTTTTTACACATCTCACGCCACTCATGTTGAGGTAGGTGCGCTGCTGGCGGTATGCCCTGACTGGGTAAGGCCTATGTTGCCGACGCCTGTTGCCCCCTCTGCGTCTATCCAGGGCTGCCCCTCTCACACCGCGTCTGCGAGCCCTACGGACATGACGCTGAAACTCAGCGTTGGCACCCCATGCAGCCCCCATAATATGCTGCCAAACAGTCAAATATACAAGAGGCCACTGCAACACTCTGGCCTGAAGCCAAAAATACCTGAGCTAGTGTGGGCCCAAACCAGAAAGCTGTCTTCCTTGGTCTCTCTCCAGAAATCCGTTGCACAAGAGTGTTTGCTGCAAAATGGCTGCCCTTTATAGTGCAGGGTAAGTGCCCTTTAATTTACGCTCCCCGGGTCCCGCGTCGGCTCTGTTGCGTTCCACTAAACAAGCGTGCGGGCCGCCGGCCGCACAATGGGGCGGTCTCACTGAAGTTCTGGATCGGGGTGCGCAAAGGGCATTGCACGAGGATATGACGTCATTTTCTGCACGCGCAGGTGAGCGCGCGCTAAACTTTGCGCCGGCGCTAAATGTGTACTTAATTTGGGGCGAGGCGCAGATCGCGCTGCGCCCGGGCGCTACACGCATAGCGCCCGAAATTCACTTCTCTTAAGGCGCTAACGGCTGGCGCAACCAACTGAATTTCTAGGCCTTAATGTTTATTCAGGATATCCACCAAAATCAAATACAGTACCTTTATTCCACAAGGTACAAAGAGCTGAAGACTTACAGAGCTAGCTCTGAAGCTGAGAATCACTTTGCCCCTTTAAGCGAGTCTAATATCCCATTTGAGAGTTCAATATTTATACCCATTTACCAGTGGTGTTTCCTTTAAGGTTTTCTGCTGATGTAGGCTAATTATCTCTAGTCATTTTTCTGCTGACCCCTGCAGTTCTTACAGTCACCTCAGCTGGTAGCACTACAGAATTATGGGGGGAAAATTCAGTTGGTTGCGCCTCCCGTTAGCGCCTTAAGAAGGCGCTAATGGAGTGCAAATCAACTAGCGCCCGGGCGTGGCGATGTTTGCACCGCTCGCGAAATTAACTAGACATTTTGCGGCGGCGCTAAACACTACCACCATGATCTCCTGCACCGGCAGATTGTGACATCAGTCGAGTGCGCAACGCCCCGTTAGCGCCCCGGACCGGATATTGAGTGGCGCCCCCTGCCTTACCGCCTGCCGCTAGCAACGACAGGTTGAGGGGAGTGTTACGCTGTCAGAAAGGGACTAGGGGAGCGCTATTTAAAGGCGACCGCTTCCTGCCTTTTTTTGTCGGTGACATTTTTGCACCACGCATTCTGAGAGAGAGAGAGAGAGACTTCTGGAGAGATTCAATGCTGTGTGAAGGAGTTTTGAGTACTGAGCAGCACTTTGCAGGTTCATTTTGATTTGCCCTTCCTTGCTTCGCCAGCACTCTGAGGTAGCGCCTCGCTCCTCGGCCTTTGCGCCTTAAGACAGGTGTGAAGCACCTGATTTAGCGCTCCAATCACCTCCAGGGGCAATAAAAGCCAAGTTTGCTGTCGGAGGCGATAATTAGTGCCAGGCACTAAACTTTGTGCATGGCCGATAATGGCGCCCAAAATGGGGCGATACTGAATTTTTCCACCTATGTCTCTTCTCTAGGTGTTCTAAATTTATCATAAAAAACGGTGCAACAGCAGGTGCGCTTTACTTGGTATCATTTTTATGATGGCAGATATTTGTTACTTTTATGTGCTCCTTTACGAGGTGTAAATTAGAACACCTTGTACCGGGTAACTATTGTCTTGTTCCCAAAGGTTCAGACTTCAGGGCCTAGAAATTCGCTATTGCCGCGCCAGGTCTTTAGCGCCCGAAATTTAGCGCTCGCCCGGATTCCCGTAGCGCCCGCCTGAAATTCAGTTGCAGGGCCCCAAGACGGAGGCGGGCGCTATTGCAGGGTTTGGCCGCCTCGCTTGGGGCGCTGAAAGTCAGTTTCAGGCGTCCAGCTGCCGCTGCGCCACCCGATGCGGTGCGGCAGGCTGGGGTACTGCAGGCCCCCTCCTTCTCTTAAGGAGGAGCTGCCTGCAGCCGTGAGATCGCCGCTGGATTCCCCCGGCAAATGAGCCCGGCACCACGGAGAAGTGCCGGGCTCGCGGGGGTCAGACACCAATGCCGCAGGGGGGTGGTGTGGGAGTCCGGGGAGGAAGGAGCGGCCAATCGGCCGCCGGGAAAGCGGCCGGCCGCCCCTCCACCTTTATGCGCCGGCCTCTCGGAGCTGCAAGGCCCCGTTTTTCAAACGCTGTTTGCGGCCGCTATGGGCGAGGCGGCCGCAACTGAATTTGGCTGTCGGCACGGAATCGCGTTGTAACCGGGGCGCTGCGCACACCGATGACGTCATCGGTGCCGGCGCAGCGCTAACGGCTAACGCCGATTTTATGGACCAACTGAATTTCGGGCACTAAAAAACTTCCGGCGCAAACCACTCTTTAGCCAATAAGTGGGCGCAAACGCGACTGAATTTCTAGGCCCAGGAGCCTTTAACCTTCTGTTTCAATAAGGTTATTGATTCAGTGTCAACAACTTATCTTATCTCAATAGCCAGAATGCCATCACAGCTTCTCCATCGTTGGTCTCTAGGTTTCCAGACCCAGTTTGTCATGTTTAAATAAGGCCAGAATGGTGTCTTTTTCTGAACAGGTTTTATGGCTTATTCCTTCACAAAGAAACACTGGCGACATTTGCAGGATCTTAGTCGGCAATACACAAATGCATAAGACAGGTGGCTGATTGCTTCTTTGCCAGGGAATGATGTGAACTTCACCTGCGACGATGCCAGTCAGAATGAGCGGGCGCTCGAGTTTGTGGCTCTAGCTGGCTTCCCACAGGTGCAGGGCGTCATCGACTGCACACACGTGATAATTCAGGCACCCATAGATCCCCAGGGTCTCTACTTTATCAGTTATATACCGCCCCGGAACAAAAACTAATAAAGCAATGAGTTGAATAGGGAAATACACCTGACAGATTGCACATGTAATTTCCCAAATTTTCCAGGAGAGGGAGGCTCCAGACACCCCAGAATAATAACCTATTTCTTCATCGCCTGATTCCCACCGTCGGTGGCGTCAGGAGGGTGGGGTGGGTTTGGGGCGGGGGGAGGTTGGAGTTTGAGGGGCTCACAGAGCAGTTCTTGAAAGATTACATAAACCTCTTGAGGCAGTCGTTCTGGACACGGAAGTATTAAGTACTCAGGCAATAATACTGTACAGAGCAATTTCCAGGTTTATAGGTGGCACCAATATACCGGTAACTCTCCTGTACTTAGAGGATATAAAATTATGCCTGTAGGCACAGTCAATACACCAAATTTTAGAATAAATATTTTATATTTTTGCAGTAATGGTCGGTAATAGCATCTTCAAGAAAGCTTTATAATTGACTCATGTTATGATCTGAAACTTAGTGCAGGAGTGCAGATATTTTCAAAGTGCACATTGGCAGAGTACTGTGGGAATGCTATATGGGTTCTATATGCTGTTCTTACTTTCTTTCACAATAATGTGGATTAAATAAACCAAGCTGGGAGATAAAATAAAGCACAAACTGTGCACCGGTTGCAATCTGCAAATGCGTTTCCTGTATGCACCCAAGGTTAACTGCGTTGAGAGATTAATATTCACATATTTTGAAACCACATGTTTTTGTCAGAAAAAACATTAGGTAAGGTTTGTGTTCAGTATTTTTCCATCTGGCTTTCCGTTATAGGCATATAATCCACGTTTGCAGCCAACATTTCTCAGAGGGCCTTATAATTGCTTGGAATTTTGTATAATCAGTTGCAGTCTGGCGCACAATTAGAGACGGATTATAAAATTTGTCAGTGCTCAATTTAGTTGAAATTATGAGATGAATGGGATGCAGTAATGTGTAGTGCAAATGAAAGGGGGCTATCAGCAATTTAGATGAAATAAAACTTTGCAAGATCTAATAAATAACTTGGCTTTGCAATACAATAATTGGTTTTAAAACGTTGTGACATACAGGAAGCAGTTTTGGATGGTTTTATGTTCGGAACTGTAATTTACTCAACTGCAGTAGAACAATCGAGTGAGTGTTACAGAAGACAGAAACACAAGCACTGCCTGTGTGTTATTTATCTTTTGAAACATGAGACTCCAGAAGAAACAAAAGATGCATTTATAGGCGGTCTCACTAGCTAACTGTTGTATATTCATAATAATTTGCATTATTATTTCATGTTGTTTAAATCCAATGTGTGTTTCCGTTGGGGAGGAGGAATTCTAAGAATGAGATTCTTTAGGTGACTTATAGAATCATAGAATGGTTACAGCACGGAAGAAGACCATTCGGCCCGTCGAGCCTGTGCCAGCTCTCTGCAAGAGTACTTCAGCTAGTCCCACTCCCCCGCCCTTTCCCCGTAGCCCTGCAAATTTCTTTTATTCAGGTACTTATCCAACACCCTTTATAAAGCTGTGATTGAGTCTGCCTCCACCACCCTTTCAGGCAGTGCATTCCAGATCCTAACCACTCGCAGGGAAAAAAGTTTTCCCTCATGTCGCCTTTGGTTCTTTTGCCAATCACCTTAAATCTGTGTCCTCTGGTTCTCGCCCCCTCTGCCAATGGGAACAGTTTCTCTCTATCTACTCTGTCCAGACCCCTCATGATTTTGAACACCTCTATCAAATCTCCTCTTAATCTTCTCTGCTCTAAGGAGAACAACCCCAGCTTCTCTAGTCTATACACATAACTGAAGTCTCTCATCCCTGGAATCATTCTCGTAAATCTTTTCTGCACCCTCTCTAAGGCCTTCACATCCTTCCTAAAGTGCGGTGCCCAGAACTGGACACAGTACTCCAGTTGAGGGCAAACCAGTGTTTTATACAGGTTCATCATAATTTCAACACTTTTGTATTCTATGGGCTCGATTTTACCAGGCCCGAGGAGGCAGGTTTGAAGGCGTGTGAGGTGTTAATTTCGCAAAAATGGCGGGCAGGTCCGATCCCACCTCCAGCCCGCCTCCGAGCAATTTTCCCAGAATCGGGGTTTCAGACCCCGTTTTCATCCCGCCGCCAAGTGGCGGGATAGGCCCTTAAGGCCCTTAACAACCAGTTAAGTGCCTCTATAATCCCATTTTGAGAGGCCTTTAACACATTTCCCTCATGCTGCACATCTCCCCTGGAACACGCCAGTTAATCCTGGTGGCCTCACAAGTGGATTTCTTACTAACAGCTGCAGCTCCACCATTAAAAAGGAGTTTTCACCAATGATCATTTGCAGGTGGAAGAACTTTGTTGTCTCAGGTCTGGGGGAACTTTTAGCGGCCTACTCATTGTTGTGGGAGTTTGGAGCCTGAGACCCATCTCCAGTGTGACCTCCTGGGAAACCCCACTCCCCACCTTGACTGAGCGCTTCCTCAACTGAGGCATATACCAGAAGAATGGGAACTATTTATTTCCTTTCCTCCTGGACATCAGATTTGGATGAAGACCAGCCGCAGCAACAGTAGAACCATGAACAACAGCAGCACCAACAGCAGGAGCAAAAACAGGAGTGCCAAGCTGCTGCTCACCCACCTGAAGCTGCACAGGCCAGAAGGCGCCAGTGCATGGAAGCAAGTCGCCACAGGAGATACCCCCAAAACAGGGTTTACAGACAGAGGGTGAGCTACCTCAACATGACTGAGCAGCAGTGCCAAAGGAGGCTCAGACTTTCACGAGAGGTAGTCGGTGACATCTGCACAATGCTGCAGCAAGACCTGGAGCCCAGAGGAGCGGGTGGACACTCCTTACCAGTGGCCGTCACCACCGCACTCAACTTTTCTGCTTCAGTCTCATTCCAGGGATCAACAGCAGACATCAGCGGTGTCTCCCAGGTGGCCGCACACACTTGCATCACGCAGATAACCGATGCCCTCTTTGCCATCGCGCATAATTACATCAAGTTCTCCAAGGATCAAGCAAGTGTAACCGCGCGTCTGGTTGGATTTGTTAATCTGGCAGGCTTTCCAAGGGTGCAGGGCATCGTTGACTGCACACATGTGGCCCTTAAGGCACCCCATCACAATTCAGGTATTTTTGTCAACCGCAAGGGCTTCCACTCCCTCAACGTGCAGCTGGTGTGTGACCACAAGAAGGAAATTTTGCATGTTTGTGCCAAGTACCCTGACAGTTGCCATGACTCCTTCATACTGTGGCAGTCTAGTGTGCCTCCGCTCTTCAGTCCGCCAGATCAACTTTCCGGATGGCTACTTGGAGACAAGGGCTATCCCCAGAAGACGTGGCTAATGACACAGTTGAGGAGATCATCCAACGAAGCTGAGGAGAGCTACAACTCCAGCCATATTTCCACCAGATCCATAATTGAGCAAACCATCGGCTTACTGACGATGCGATTCAAATGCCTTGATAAATCTCAGTACTCAGCAGCCAGGATCTCCAGAATCATCGTGATCTGCTGTGGACTTCACAACATAGCACAGCATCATGGCTTACAGCTGCCTGAGGTACAAGTGGCTCATCGCATAGCCTCCTCAGATGAGGAGGAGGAGGAGGTGGGGGAGGATGAGAAGGAGGAGGAGGAGAGCGACAATGAATAGCTTGTGGAGGCGCATCAATCAGCGCCAGCAGCACGCGAGCACATTGCTGCCCGGGATGCAAGGGATGCACTCATCTTGGCCAGATTTGCTTAGCCTGCCCAATCAAATACTTTTGCCTCGCACCTTCTTACCAGAGCATCGACAATGGCCAGGAACCTGCGGATTCCTATCACTCTGACCACCATACTAATAATTGGAAGTTGCCCTCAGCCCTCAATGTGGAAGTCCCATTTGCGAAATGACACAGGCCACAATTTCAACAGTTTGCCATCAAGTTTTTTTTATCACAAAGTCACGGATGGCTTTTCAAAAATAGACACAACAGAACACCCAAGTGACTACCCTTGTGACTGCTTGTGCTTTAACTTCCTCTTACGCATGCTCCTACGTGGTGCTTCCCCTGTGGCTTCAGCAGATGTGGGGGCCCCTTGCTCACCTTCTTGCTGCTCCTGTCTTGACACCTTTGGCAGGCGTCCTTTGGGGTTGTGAGCCTGTGAGGGCTCGGCAGCATTCTGCTGCTCCTGCGGCTGTGCAGGGGTTGAGAGGCCGATCTCAGTTGGGTGAGGACTCTGGTGAGGCTCTGACCGAGGGCTCTGCAGTGGCATTGTCGTGTGAGCACTTGGAGAGGAGCCCCCACTTCCTTGTTGACTGCCACCAACATCCCTCTCATGGGTCAGCCCCACTTCAGTGCTAGCAAGTGGCTTGACAGCACCTTGCTGCACTTCAGGGGGGCCATGAGGACCTGTTTCTGCACTGGAAGTCCTACTCCAGAAGACTTCCATGAAGTTCTAGTTTCTCTGCTGAATAGCTGACCATCGCTCCTCAAGAGACGTTAGTCTATTCTGAACAATGACCATGTTTTCAAGACCCTGGCGACTAAGCTCCTCCATGGCCGTAGCCATCCTCTCCTCTACGGTAGCCAGCCTTACCACGGAGGTAGCCATACTTTCCACGGAGGTTGCCATCCTTTCCGTGGTGATGCGTTCATGCGCCAGCACCTCCACAAAGGCCCTGCTCATGTTAGCAATGGATTCCTCCATTCGCTCCACACTTGCAGTGACCCTGGAGACAAAAACTGCCAGAGACTCCTGCACCTGTTCCTGGAGTTCCAGCACCGCTCTCCTGGATGGACCCAGAGGCACAGGGTCGACATGAAGCTGAGCCGAGCTGGGAGAGTCCTGTGCTCTCCGACGAGGACTCTCTGCTGCTGTCCCTGTCTCCACCATCTGCTGATGCTCACTTATGAGCTGTGTATACACAGGTGACAACTCTATCTCCCGAAGGTCCCACCGAAGTGTGAGTGGCTGCGCTGGTGCTGGGTGCACTTAATTCTGCTGACGTTGTGCCCTCAGAGGTTGCAGCTTCCTCTGAGGAGTCTGGGGGCTCAGGCTGTTCCTCCTGGACAGTGGGGAGGGGAGCTGTTGATGGTCCTGTGGGGGAGTAAAGGAAAGAGTTAGACATGTGAGATAAACGTTGCATGCACATTGGATTGTGCAGATGATCATAAATCAATCTGTTAGAGCATCAGAATCAATATCAGTCACTCATGCAATGTCAATGAGAGAGATGAAAAACTATTCTGTCACCAGCTTGCTCCGATGCGCCCGTCTGTCCGTCCCCCATTTGCGCATCCTCCTCCACTCCCATGATCTCCAGGGCCGCCTCCTTTGCAGTGGTGAGCTGAGCTATTGAGGGTGGCCCTCCTCCTGTCCTCGCCCTCTCCCTCTTATTGTGGGCTCTCTTTTCCTGCAATGAGGGACACAAGTGGAGTTTGAGTGATAATGAAGAAGTGAGTGTAGAGAATCCATAGCATAGATGCTTAGAAGGACACAAAGATGAGGTGCCAAGGCCAAGGGCCCTCACTATGTGTTGTAAATTGTTGTCATTGCATCACAGTGATAGGGTGTGTGAGGGCTGCATAGTCGAATAGTTAAGTGAATGTGAACATACAGAGTGAGGGAATGGTAAAGGGTGCAGGGTCAAGTGGGATGTGGAGGAGGAGGTTCACAAAGCAGAGAGCTGGTGATGAGAGGCGATGGGGATCAGATTGAGGGTCATGGGGATGGAATACTCACTTTTCCTGTGCAGAGAAGATCATGAAACCTCTTTCTGCACTGCTGCCAGGTTCTGCAGCACATTGAAATGGCATTCACCTCCTGTGCCACTTGCAGCCACACAGCTTTGGTCTGTTGTGGAGGCTTTTTCCTCCCTGAAGAAGGAAACAGCACTTCCTTGTTTGCTCTTGCTCCCTCCACCAGAGCTTGGAGGGAGGCCTCATCAAATCGGGGTGCACACTTTGGTTTGGTGCCTGACATGGTTGCAGCACGAATCCCTCAGAAGTATTATGCTAACGTTGAAAGGCTGAAAAAGAACCAAGGCTGCTTGCAGGCTTTAAATGCAGCTGCATAGATGACGTTTCAGCATCAAAAGACTCATTGGGCCAAGGGTTCCCACATGCTGGAAATCAAGTGCTCAATTAGGGCAAAATCGCTCATTTGTCCCGCTGGAGGCGGGATCCGGACACAGCGATCACCTGACCCGCCCTCAGCCTGCCCCCAATGACAAAATCCAGCCCTGTACCTCTATTCATGAAGCCCAGGATCCCGTAAGCTTTTTTAACTGCTTTTTCAACCTGCCCTGCCACCTTCAATGATTTGTGCACATATACCTCCAGGGGGGAAAAATTGAGTCGTGCCCCGAAAAAATTAGCGCCCTCCCGTGGCCGAACTTCACTGGTAGCGCCCCATGAGGGAAGCAGGGATGCTAATGGAAATGCCCCGCCTCCCTCTTGGGGCACTGCAAGTGAATATCGTGGTGCGACATGGCACTGCGGCATGTTGCGCCGCAGTACTGCAGGCCTTCCTCCCCTTCTTAAAGGCGAGGGGCCTAAAGCGGCATGACCCAGGGCCCAGCTGGGCCACGAGGGATCGGAGTGCCGTCAAAAGAGCCCGGCACTCAAGAGAAGTGCCAGGCTCACGGAGCGCAGCTAGCACCCCGCAGGGGGGGGGGGGGGCTGCAGAGGAGGCTGGGGACGGCAGAAGGGGCAGGTGCTGGCAGGAAGCCAGCAACAAAAATGGCCGTCCGGCACCTCCCCTTTAATTTGCGCCGCCCCGGCCGCAGATAGGCCCCCCTAACCCAGTTGGACATAGTGTCAGGCGGTAAGTCAGGGGGCGCTACCAAAGATCGCAGTCGGGGCGCGAGCGGGGCGCTGCGCACGGCGATGACGTCATCGCCGTTGGCGCAGGTGCCACGGGACGCTAACGGTTATCACCGCCGCTGACCTCCCGTTGTATTTCACGGGAGGCGTTGACGGCGCCGTGCCCAAGCGCTAGTTGCTGTGGGCGCTAATGGGAGGCGCAAAGCAACCGAATTTTTAGGCCCAGGTCCCCCTGTTCATGCACTCCCTTTACGATGTACCCTTTAGTTTATATTTCCTCTCCTCATTCTTTCTACCAAAATGTATCACTTTACATTTTTCTGCATTAAATTTCATCTGCCATGTGTCCGCCCTTTCCACCAGCCTGTTTATGTCTTCCTGAAGTTTATCACTTCTTCCTCACTGTTCACTATCTTCCAAGTTTTGTTTCATCTGCAAATTTTGAAATTGTGCCCTGTACACCCCCATCCAAGTCATTAATATACATCAAGAAAACAGTGGTTCTAGTACCGACCCCTGGGAAACACCACTATATACCTTCCTCCAGTCCGAAAAACAACCATTCACCACTACTCTCCGTTTCCTGTCACTTAGCTAATTTCATAACCATGCTGCCACTATTCCTTTTATTCCATGGGCTTCAACTTTGCTGGCAAGCTTATTATGTGGCACTTTGTCAAACGCCTTTTGGAAATCCATGTACACTATGTCAACCGCATTGCCCTCATCAACCTTCTCTGTTACCTCATCAAAAAACTCGATCAAATTGGTTAAACACTATTTGCCTTTAACAAATCCACGCTGGCTTTCCTTAATTAATCCACACTTGTCCTAGTGACTGTTAATTTTATCCCTGATTATTGTTTCTAAAAGCTTCCGCACTACCGAGGGTAAACTGACTGGTCTGTAGTTGCTGGGTTTATCTTTACACCCTTTTTTGAACAAGGGTGTAACATTTGCAATTCTCCAGTCCTCTGGCACCACCCCCGTTTCTAAGGAGGATTGGAAGATTATGGCCAGAAACTCCACGATTTCTTCCTTCACTTCCCTCAGCAGCCTAGGATACATCCCATCCGGTCCTGGTGACTTATTTACTTTAAGTACAGCCAGCCATTCTAGTACCTCATCTTTATCAATTTTTATCCCATCCAGTATCTCCTCTACCTCCTCCTTCACTTGGTCTATGGCAGCATCTTCTTCCTTGGTGAAGACAGATGCAAAGTGCTCATTTAGTACCTCAGCCATACCCTCTGCCTCCATGCATAGGTCTCCTTTTTGGCCCCACCCCTCCTCTTACTACCCGTTTACTATTTATATGCCTATAAAAGACTTTTGGATTACCTTTTATGTTAGCTGCCATTCTACAGTATTCTCATAACTTCTTTTTGCCTACCTTATTTTCTTTTTCACTTCTCCTCCGAACTTTCTATATTTAGTCTGATTCTCAGATGTATTCTTGACCTGACATCTGTCATACGCGCTCTTTTTCTACTTCCATCTTACTCTCCATCTGTTTCATCATCCAGGGAGCTCTGACTTTAGTTGCCCTACCTTTCCCCCCTAGTGGGAATGTACCTTGACTGTACCCAAACCAACCCCTCTTTAAAGGCAGCCCATTGTTCGATTACAGTTTTGCCTGCCAATCTTTGATTCCAATTTACCCGGGACAGATCCGCTCTCATCCCACTGAAATTGGTCTTCCACCAGTTAAGTATTTTTACTCTAGATTGCTCCCTGTCCTTTTCTATAGCTAATCTAAACCTTATGATACTATGATCACTGTTCCCTAAATCTTCCCCTACTGACAGTTGCTCCACTTGACCTACCTAATTCTCTAGAACCAGATACAGCAATGCCTCCTTCTTCATTGGGCCAGAAACATACTGATCAAGAAAGTTCTCCTGAACACACTTCAGAAATTCTTCCCCCTCCCTGCCCTTTACACTATTACTATCCCAGTTTATATTAGGATAGTTGAAGTCCCCCATTATCACTACTCTATAGTTCTTGCATCTCTCTGTAATTTCTCTGCAAATTTGCTCCTCCATATTTTTCCCACTAGTTGGTGGCCTATAGAATACACATCAGTAGTGTAATGGCACCTCTATTATTTCTTAACTTTAACCATATAGATTCTGTCCTTGACCCCTCCATGACATCCTCTCTCTCCAGCACTGTAACATTCTCCTTAACCAATACTGCCACACCACCTCCTGTCTTTTCTTCCCTATCTTTCCTGAACACTAGAAATTTGGCTCTTTTGCAACTGCCGTTAGCGCCTCTGGGGGGGCACTAACAGGGCGCAAAGGGCTTATCGCCCAGGGAGCGGCAAACAAAGCATCTCCCGAGAAATTCGACAGGGCGTTGCTGAGGCGCTACCCGATAGGGCCTTGGCCTCACCTGCGCCAGTAGTGCCCCGGGCTGCTGAGCCGCTGGCAATGGCATCATCGCCATGTGCCAATGATGTCATCACCATGTGCTGCGTCCCCTTATCGCCCTGTGGTGGAAGTTCAGCTGCGCCCCGTGAGGCTGCCACGGGCGGTGTCAGCGCCAGCCTCGTGGATCGCGAGCCGGGCCGGTTTTTAAAGGGGAGGTGCGGCCTCGACCCGCGCTGCCATTTTCATTTCTGGCCGACTTCTAGGTTGGCCCTCCCTGGTGGGCCATGGCATGGTCCCGGCCGCCATCGCACAGCCCAGCACCGCGTCTCAGTGCCAGGCTGCGGCCGTGGCACCATGCCACCCTGGTGGCCTAGTGTGGGTGATCGGAGGCCCTGCAGAGTGCACAGTGGCCCTCCCCTTTAACTGAAAGGGAGGGGCATTGAAACGCGACATTGCCTTGGTTACTGGCCCACCAGGAAGTGGAGCGCCTGACATTGTGCTCCACTTCCTGTGCGGGGTGGCAAGCCAAATTTAGCAGCCAGGGCGGTACTTCTGAGCTGGGCGTTAAATGCCCGGCCTTAACTCGGTTAACACCCCCAAACGGGGCGTAACTGAATTTCGTGCCCCCTATATCCAGGAATATTTAATAACCAATCCTGCTCTTTTTTGAGCAAGGTCTCCGTTTTTGCCATGACATCATATTCCCATGTAGCTATTTGCGCCTGCAGCTCACCAACCTTGTTCACTATGCTTCGTGTGATCACATATATACACTGTAAACCTATCTTAGACCATCCTGTGTTCTCTCTTAGTCTGACCCCACCTTACTATTTCTTACTTTAGTGCTATCCATCACTCCCAATCCTTTGTGACCATTGTTTCTCCTTTCTAATCCTACATCCTGGATTTTGTGAAATTAGATATAAAATTATCCATACAAGGGAAATTTGGAGCAGGAACATTTAACTGTGACAATTGCTATATATACTACTAATAATATGTAGTTTTACTGAGTGCTTAGACCAAAAATGTTAAGAGTGCAACAATAAAACTTTAATATATATGAGACATTAGTCAGTGTAGATAAAATGACACTTTCAAAGACAGTGTATTAATTGAAGCTATCACTTCAAATCATTAAAATGCATTAGAACATGCTGCACAGTGAAGGCATCAAAATATTACCTTGACATAAATTTTTACAGTTTAATATGTCCTATTTAGCAAAACTTAATAGCTGCAATTACAAGACTTTTGAATCCCTCATAAAGGTCAAATCTTTTTGTGAGCTGGTTGGATAATGATGAAAGACAAAAATCAACTGACAGTACTTATTATTGTATAATGTAATACAACGTAGACATTACATTAAATTACATTTACATGAAAGGATACACAATAGGGAGAAGTGAAATAGCCTTCTTAATCCACAAGATGGCTACAAAAGTCTTCTTAAAAGAGGAATAAATTAGTATTCTATTGATCATCATTGTTTATACAGAAGTTAACATCATACCTATATTTAAAATAGAATTACATAGAATATACAGCACAGAACTAGGCCATTCAGCCCAACTGGCCCATGCCGGTGTTTATGCTCCACAAGAGCCTCCTCCCACCCCTCTTCATCTAACCCTATCAGTGTAACCTTCTATTCCTTTCTCCCTCATGTGTATATCTAGTTTCCCCTTAAATGCATCTACGCTATTCGCCTCAACTACTCCTTGTGCTGGCGATTTACACATTCTAATCACTCTCTGGGTAAAGAAGTTTCTCCTGAATTCCCTATTGGATTTATTAGTGACTACCTTATATTTATGGCCCCTAGTTGTGGACTCCCCCACAAGTGGAAACATCTTCTCCACATCTATCCTATCAAACCCTTTCATAATCTTAAAGATCTCTATCCAATCACCCATCAGCCTTCTCTTTTCCAAACAAAAGAGCCCCAGCCTGTTTAATCCTTCCTGATAGGTATAACCTTTCAGTTCTGGTAAGATCCTTGAAAATCTTTTTTGCACCTTCTCCAGTGCCACTATATCCTTTTCATAATATGGAGACTGTTAGATCCGCGATTCTTTAATTAGGATGTTTCCCCAAGAACTACACGGAGCTGTAACTTAACAATCAACAGGTACTTACTGGAGTAGAGTAGTTTCAAGACTGAAGTACAGAAGCCTGCTCCGGCTTTATATACAGGTGTGGTCACTGCCGGTACTACAGTATACAGGAGCTGTAAAACAGTTCTCTCTTAAAGGTACATACACAACAATTCCTCCCCTTTTAGATTAACAGTACCGTAACATTCATTTAACAATTAACATTTTTAACATGCAACATTAACTGAAAATAGTCCATTTATAGATTCAGTCTTTGGGGCGGCTTCTTGATCCTTTCGGGATAGCGCCTTTCCTGGGGTTCTTGTTCTTGGTGCGGAGGCAATTCTGGCCCCTTTTCGTCGGTTAGCTCATCGGTTTCCACGGCTACTGGTTCGGAGGTAGATGGTACCGGTACGTCGGGTTCATCCCCAGGTACTCGAGACATGGGGTTGACTCGTTCCTGTGACGCTAAGATCTGATCGACGTGGCGTCTCACAATGTTCTCCCCGATATCCACTGTGTACATTAATGGCCCCTGCCTTGTGCATATCGTTCCGGGTTGCCATTTCTCTGTTCGGTAGTCACGGGCCAAGACTGGTTGTCCTACATTGAAGCTCCTTGTCGGGTTCTCATTGATGTGCTGGAATTGTTTATCCTCAACATTTCTTCGCACATTGGGTCTGAGCAAATCCAGACGAGATCTTAACCTTCGGTTAAAGAACATCATGGCCGGGGTCTGGTTGGTAACTGCATGTGTCGCATTTCTGTAGGCTAACAGGAAATTGTCCACCTTATGCTGTAGTGGAACTTCATCGTCGCACATGGCCTTTATCGCCTTTTTAAAGGTTTGTACGAACCTTTCAGCCAATCCATTTGTGGCTGGCTGATACGGGGCGGATGTGTAATGCCTTACTCCATTCCTTCTCATAAATTTTCGAAACTCTTCGGACACAAACTGTGGCTCTGGCAAGCCGTTCCTGGCAAATATGGTCCGTAGGACTGCAATCGTTTTCTCTGTAGTGGTTGAGGACATTTTTATCACCTCAGGCCATTTCCAGTGAGCATCCACTGCTATTAAGAACATTGAGTCCATGATTGGACTAGCAAAATCAATATGCACCCGTTGCCATGGAGAGGAGGGCCACTCCCATGGGTGTAGAGGGGCATGTGGTGGTGCATTTTGGACCTTCTGGCATCCTGAGCAGCTCTTTGTTAGGTCCTCGATTTGTTGATCGATCCCCGGCCACCACACATAAGCCCTAGCAAGGCTTTTCATTTTCACCCCTCCCAGATGACTTTCATGAAGCTCATTTAGCACTCTCTCCCTTAACTTGGGTGGAATCACCACTCGGGATCCACACATCACTTTCCCCTGGCATACTGACAGCTGTTCTCTTCTGGATGAGAATGCTGGCAACAGTGAGTTGCCATGTGTTGGCGATCCCCTCACCGTCAAATCATATACCCGAGACAGTGTCGGATCATTGCGGGTCTCCTTCTCTATATCCGCGTTCGTTACTGGCAATCGTTCAATTATTGACGAATAAAATATCTCGATAGGGTCCACTGCTGGTGCTTCGTCCACAGTAGGCACTGGCAGGCGTGATAGCCCATCAGCATTTCCATGCTGTTTTGTGCCTTTATATTCTATTTCATATTGATTCGCCCCTAGAAACAGGGACCATCTTTGTAACCGTTGTGCAGTCATCACTGGAACGCCCTTCTTAGGATTAAAGATGGAGACAAGTGGTTGGTGGTCAGTCAGCAAGGTGAACTTCTGCCCATGCAGATAGTGGTTGAATTTTTTTACTCCCCATACTAGGCTGAGGGCCTCCCTGTCAATCTGGGCGTAGTTGCGCTCGGCTGAGGTTAGTGACCGAGACGCAAAGGCTACTGGCCTCTCCAACCCGTCTGGGAATTTGTGCGACAGCACCGCTCCAATACCATAGGGTGATGCATCACATGCCAAATGAATTGGTAGTGCTGGGTTGGAATGGGCCAACACCTCTTTTGATGTGATCAATTCTTTACACTTCTGGAAAGCTCGTCTACGTTCGTCATTCCACTTCCATGGCACCCCTGCTTGCAGTAGGGTGTTCAGTGGGTGTAATACCGTGGACAAATTTGGTAAGAACTTATGGTAGTAGTTTACCAGCCCGAGAAACGACCTCAGTTGTGACACATTTTCCGGTGCTGGAGCCTTGACTACTGCCTCAATCTTTTCAGGGGACTTATGTAACCGCTCTTCATCGATGACGTGGCCACAATACGAGATCTGCTTCTGGAAAAACTCGCACTTGTGGCGATTAGCTCGTAGCCCATATTCCTTTAATCTGGCGAGCACCTTCTCCAAGTTGGCGAGGTGATCACTGTCATTTTCGCCCGTGACCAGGATGTCGTCCAAATAACACTGGGTCCCTGGAATCCCTTGCAGGACTTGATCCATCGCCCTTTGCCAAATAGCCGGAGCCGATGCTACCCCGAACACCAGCTGGTTGTATTGATAGAGACCTTTATGAGTGTTGATCGTGAGGTATTGTTTCGAGGCTTCTTCTACATGCATTTGCAAGTACGCCTGGGCTAGATCAATTTTGGTGAAGCGTTTACCTCCAGATAGCGAGGTGAAAATATCCTCAATTCGTGGAAGTGGATATTGTACCGTGTGAAGGACTGGGTTCACTGTCACTTTAAAATCCCCACAGATGCGGACCTTCTTTGGTTCCCCAGGCGTATTACTCAACGACCTCTTCATTACAGGAACGATGGGTGTAGCCCACTCGCTCCAGTCTACTTTGGACAGAACTCCTGAACGTTCCAACCCTTCCAGCTCTGCTTCGACGGCTGGTCTGATCGCATAAGGCACTGGTCTGGCCTTAAGAAACTTTGGGCTTGCATTTTCCTCTATTTTAATCGTTGCTGTTATGCCTTTTAGTGTTCCGAGTCCCTCCTGGAACACTTCTTTTGCGTCAGTTAGCATTTTTGACAGTCGTCCAGGTGTGACGTCGTCATCCTTTTTGGCCTCAACCTTCAGTGCCCGTATGGAATGCCAATCTAATTGTATCTTCCGGATCCATTCACATCCTAGCAGAGGTGGTCCTCCATCTGGCAATACATATAAGTCCATTTTAGGTATTTTCTGGCCTTTGTATATCACTTTCACCCTTATTTTTCCTTTGGGGTAGACTTTTTGCCCCGTGTATGTCTTCAAGACAATCTCTGTAGCTTTCAAGGGTATATGTGAAAATAGCTGCTGATAGTCCCTTTGGTTTATGACTGTTAGGGCTGATCCTGTGTCCAATTCCATTTTCACTTGGACTCCGTCTATCTTGAGTGTAACCCAGATAGTCTGGTGATCCTCCATTTTGGTTACCTTATGTAGATTCAGACAACCCAGCTCCTTGCTTCTGGAGTCTGTGTCACTTTTCTGTTCGTCTGAACTACTGTCCATCACCTTGTGTACCTTTTTGTCCTTCTCCTGTGGAGATTTCTTGCTGTTGGTTTTCTTCCCAGACCTGCAGACTCTTGCTATGTGTCCTGCTTTCCCACACTGTCTGCACACTTGGTCCTTGAACCAACAATCCTTCTGGTCGTGTGTTGTTCTGCCGCAGCGATAAGACTTCCCTGTTCCATAGGACATTTCATTGGTGCCATATTCTTGCGGTCTCCGTTGTATCTGTGCAGCGCCCCTTGCGGCTGCTTTGTGTGATACTGCCATACTGAAAGCCTTGTCCAGCGTAAGATCCTTTTCTGATAGAAACCGTTTCTGGGTTCCTTCACTTTGAAGCCCACACACAAACTTGTCCCTTAACGTATCTGCTAGTCCCACTCCAAACTGGCAGTGTTTCGATAGCTTGCGCAGTTCCATCAAGTACTCAGCATTGCTTTCATCTTTGTGTTGGTTTGTTTTATGGAACTTAAATCGTTCTGCTATCAGCAGCAGTGTGGGGTTTAAGTGGTCCTGTAGGATTTCTACTATGCTTTTGAAATTCTTATTCACAGGCTTCTCTGGTGTTATTAGGTTTCGCAGTAACCCATAAGTTTTTGCACCCATGGAATTTAACAAAACCATTGCTTTCCTAGCATCTGCCACTTCATTCGCCCTGCAGTACACCTCAATACGTTCCACATATGTCGCCCAATCTTCGACTTCATTGTCGAACGTAGAATAACTGCCACTCTTCGGCATCCCTGGGTGTGATTTAACTGTCAAAAATGGCATCTCCCGCGCTTTCCCTTCTTCTCCGCTGGCACAAAATGGCGTCCCCCGCGCTTTCCTTTCTTCCCGCGCTCGCCCTTCTTCTCCGCTGCAGCTTCTAAAAATGGTGTCTCCCGCACTCTTCCTTCTTCTCCGCGGTTCAATGGCGTCTCCTGCGCTCTCCCTTCTTCTCCCCGTGGACACTGTTCAGCCCTTGAGCCCTGGCTGTGCTCTGCGCGTTCTTTTTTTTCTGTGCGCCTTTCCCGTTTCCGCCGCTCGGTCCTGAACCCGGCTGTTGCTTTACCCTCTCTCTCCATTTTGTTTTTCCTCGACGCCGCTCGGTTTTCAACCCCCGGCTGCACCCTATGCGCTTCACCCTCTATCTTACCCCGTCGACGCTGCTCGGCTTTTTCTCTGCCGTCGGTCGGCTCTAGCCGCCGCTGTCCGGGAAGGGTCTGCGCTGTACCTGTCATCAGTCTGTTGCTGATCGTCGTGGCTGGAGAACCAAGCCCGGCTCTCCACAGCCTCCCCTGCGATGTTCACTCTCTGCCGGACGACTGGGCGGTTGCTCGTGGTCGACGCCCATGTTTCTGGCCTCGACTTTCTTCCACCGCCCTCCCAGAGCGAATCCTCGAAGGGAAATGCAGAGTTGCAGGTAGATTCGAATCGACACTCGTCGCCACTGTTAGATCCGTGATTCTTTAATTAGGATGTTTCCCCAAGAACTACACGTAGCTGTAACTTAACAATCAACAGGTATATACTGGAGTAGAGTAGTTTCAAGACTGAAGTACAGAAGCCTGCTCTGGCTTTATATACAGGTGTTGTCACTGCCGGTACTACAGTATACAGGAGCTGTAAAACAGTTCTCCCTTAAAGGTACATACACAACAGAGACCAGAGAGCTGTGCACAGCACTCCAAGTGTGGTCAAACCAAGGTTCTATACAAGTTTAACATTCTTGTTAAAATATAGAGGGAGCAGTCAGAGGCACCGAGGCCCACAGCCCCGAGACCGGAGAAGCAGCGGACCTGCGCGGGAGCAGCCCGAGGCGGCTGAGTATAAGAGGGAGCAGTCAGAGGCACCGAGGCCCACAGCCCCGAGACCGGAGAAGCAGCGGACCTGCGCGGGAGCAGCCCGAGGCGGCTGAGTATAAGAGGGAGCAGTCAGAGGCATACCAATCCAGGTTCCGGGAGAGAGGTAAAAAGTAATCCAAGTGTGACGTCAGCAGGAAGCAGGTAAGTGATTGGTTGGTGAGTATTTCTCTCTTTTCAATACAAGCTTGAATTCTGTGGTGTTAAATTTCTAGGGTCTCTGTGGTGTAGTGGGGACAGTTGGTAAATAAAGCGCCCTAGAGTGTACCTGTAACTGGGGTATTGAATAAATTTTTAAATTAATTAAAGGAGTAAGTCATGGCAGGAGAGTTCAGACCCGTGTTCTGCTCCTCTTGCTCCATGTGGGAAGCCAGGGATGCTGCCAGTGTCCCTGACGACCACGTGTGCGGGAAATGCATCCAGCTGCAGCTACTTGTAGACCGCATTGCGGTGCTCGAGCTGCGGGTGGATGAATTTTGGAGCATGCGCGATGCTGAGAGGGTCGTGGATAGCACGTTTAGCGAGTTGTTCACACCTCAGGGTAGGGCTGCACAGGGGGTGACCATCAGGCGGAGCAACAGAGGCAGGCAGGAAGTGCAGGGAACCCCTGCGGACATCCCCCTTTCAAACAGGTATACCAAGTTGGATACTGTTGAGGGGGATGACTCACCAGGGGAAGGCAGCAGCAGCCAGCTTCCTGGCACCAGGGACGCTTCTGCTGCTCAGAAAGGGAGGAAAAAGAGTGGGAGAGCAATAGTGATAGGGGATTCTATCGTAAGGGGAACAGATAGGCGTTTCTGTGGCCGCAAACGTGACTCCAGGATGGTTTGTTGCCTCCCTGGGGCCAGGGTCATGGATGTGACTGTGCGGCTACAGGGCATTCTTAAGGGGGAGGGTGAGCAGGCAGAGGTCGTGGTCCACATTGGGACCAACGACATAGGTAGGAAGGGGGATGAGGTCCTGCATCAAGAATTTAGGGAGCTAGGTAACAGATTAAAGAGCAGGACCTCAAAGGTTGTAATCTCTGGATTACTCCCAGTGCCACGTGCTAGTGAGTATAGGAATGGGAGGATAGAGCAGATGAATGCGTGGCTAAAGAGTTGGTGTAGGGGGGAGAGTTTTACTTTCCTGGATCACTGGGCCTGCTTCTGGGAAAGGTGGGACTTGTACAAGTCGGACGGGTTGCACCTGAACCAGAGCGGGACAAATATCCTTGCGGGGAGGTTTGCTAGCACGGTTGGGGGGGGTTTAAACTAACTTGGCAGGGGGATGGGATACAGAGGGGAGCTGAAATAGGGGGTGATGTGCTGCCAATTATAGAGAAAAAAACAAGTCAGCTTGGTAGACAGGGCAAACATATAAGGGCAAGGCTGGATGGCATCTATTTTAATGCAAGGAGTCTTGCAAATAAGGTGGATGAACTGAAGGTGTTGATAAACACATGGGAGTATGATATTGTTGCTATCACGGAGACATGGTTGAGGGAGGGACAAGACTGGCAGCTCAATATTCCGGGGTACAGAATCTTCAGGCGAGACAGAGGGGGAGGTATAAGAGGAGGGGGTGTCGCAATATTAATTAAGGAGTCAATTACTGCAGCAAGGAGGGATGATATATTAGCAGGTTCCTCTAATGAGGCCATATGGGTGGAGCTTAAAAACAAAAAGGGGGCAAGCACTTTGCTGGGAGTGTACTATAGACCTCCAAACAGTCAGGGGGAGATAGAGGAACAGATATGTAGGCAAATCTCAGAGAAATGTGCAAATAATAGGGTAATAATAATGGGGGATTTCAACTTCCCCAATATTAACTGGGATAGTCAGAGTGTGAAAGGCTCAGAGGGTGTAGAATTCTTAAAGTGCATCCAGGAGAGTTTTTGAGCCAGCATGTAGAAAGTCCTACAAGAGAGGGGGCGGTACTGGACCTAATTCTAGGGAATGTGGCCGGCCAAGTGGAAAAAGTGCTAGTAGGTGAGCACTTTGGTGACAGTGGCCATAATATGGTGAGATTTAAGGTGGTCATGGAAAAGGACAGGGATGGGCCGGAAATAAAGGTTCTAAATTGGGGGAAGGCTGATTTTAATAGGATAAGGCAGGATCTGGCCAAAATGGACTGGGATCAGCTACTTGTAGGAAAATCCGCATCGGAGCAATGGGAGGCTTTCAGAAGGGAGATTGAGATCATACAATAGCAACATGTTCCCGTAAAGGTCAAGGGTGGTTCCAAAAACCACAGGGAACCTTGGATGTCAGGGGATATACGAGAATGGATTAGGAAAAAAAGGAGGGCTTTTGGCAGATACAAAAGGCTAAAGACGGAGGAAGCCCTAGAGGAGTACAAAAAGTGCAGGGAGATACTTAAAAAAGAAATTAGGAGATCAAGGAGGGGCCATGAAATAACACTGGCGAGCAAAATAAAGGAAAATCCTAAGATGTTTTATAAGTATATTAAGGGTAAGAGGATAACTAGGGAAAAAATAGGGCCCATTAGGGACAAAAGTGGCAATCTGTGTGTGGAGCCGGAAGATGTATGAGGGGTTCTAAATGAATTTTTTGCATCTGTTTTCACTATGGAGAAGGACGATATAGACATAGAAATAGGGCGGGGGGACTGTGATATGCTCGAACATATTAACATCGAGAGGGAGGAGGTATTGGCGGTTTTAGCTGGCCTAAAAATGGATAAATCCCCAGGCCCGGATGAAATGTATCCCAGGCTGCTGTGTGAGGCAAAGGAAGAGATTGCGGGGGCTCTAACACATATATTCAGGACCTCTCTGGCCACAGGGGATGTGCCAGAGGACTGGAGAACCGCTAATGTAGTACCATTATTCAAGAAGGGAAGTAGGGAAAAACCGGGGAACTACAGGCCAGTGAGCCTAACATCAGTGGTAGGAAAATTATTGGAAAAAATTCTGAGGGACAAAATTTGTCTCCACTTGGAGAGGCAAGGATTAATCAGGGATAGTCAACATGGCTTTGTCAAGGGAAGATCATGTCTGACTAATTTGATTGAATTTTTTGAGGGGGTGACTAGGTGTGTGGATGAGGGTAACGCAGTGGATGTGGTATACATGGATTTCAGTAAGGCCTTCGATAAAGTCCCGCACAGGAGACTGGTCAAGAAGGTAAGAGCCCATGGAATCCAGGGTGCCTTGGCACATTGGATACAAAACTGGCTTAGTGGCAGAAGGCAGAGGGTGATGGTCGAAGGTTGTTTTTGTGACTGGAAGCCTGTGGCCAGTGGGGTACCACAGGGATTGGTGCTGGGTCCCTTGCTGTTTGTGGTCTACATTAATGACTTGGATATGAATGTAAAAGGTATGATCAGTAAGTTCGCGGATGATACAAAAATTGGTAGGGTGGTAAATAGCGAGGAGGGTAGCCTCAGTCTGCAGGACGATATAGATGGGTTGGTCAGATGGGTGGAACAGTGGCAAATGGAATTTAACCCGGAAAAGTGCGAGGTGATGCACTTTGGGGGGACTAACAAGGCAAGGGAATACACAATGAATGGTAAGACCCTAGGCAAGACGGAGGGTCAGAGGGATCTGGGTGTGCAAGTACACAGATCCCTGAAGGCGGCGGAACAGGTGGATAAGGTGGTAAAAAAGGCATATGGGATACTTGCCTTCATTAGCCGAGGCATTGAATATAAGAGCAAGGAGGTTATGATGGAGCTGTATAAAACACTGGTTAGGCCACAGCTGGAATACTGTGTGCAGTTCTGGTCGCCACACTACAGGAAGGATGTGATCGCGTTGGAGAGGGTGCAGAGGAGGTTCACCAGGATGTTACCAGGGCTGGAGCGCTTCAGCTATGAAGAGAGACTGGGCAGATTGGGTTTGTTTTCCTTGGAGCAGAGGAGGCTGAGGGGGGACATGATTGAGGTGTACAAAATTATGAGGGGCATAGATAGGATGGATGCTGAGGAGCTTTTTCCCTTAGTAGAAGGGTCAATAACTAGGGGGCATAGATTCAAGGTAAAGGGCGGGAGGTTTAGAGGGGATTTGAGAAAGAACTTTTTCACCCAGAGGGTGGTTGGAGTCTGGAACTCACTGCCTGAAAGGGTTGTGGAGGCAGGAACCCTCACAACATTTAAGAAGCATTTGGATGAGCACTTGAAATGCCATAGCATACAAGGCTACGGACCAAATGCTGGAATATGGGATTAGATTAGACAGGGCTTGATGGCCGGCGCGGACACGATGGGCCGAAGGGCCTCTATCCGTGCTGTATAACTCTATGACTCTATGACTCTTTGCTTTTCAATGTTATCCCTCTAGAAATGAACCCCAGTGTTTTGTTTGCTTTTTTATGGCCTTATTAATATGCGTGGCCACTTTTAGCGATTTGTGTATCTGTACCCCAGATCCCTTTGCTCCTCTATCCCTTTGAGAGTCTTATTTTCCAATGAGTATGTGGCCTCCTTATTCTTCCTGAAAAATGCACCACCTCACACTTATCTATATTGAAATTCATTTGCCAATTACATGCCCATTCTGCAAGTTTATTAATGTCTTTTTGTATTTTGTCACAGTCTTCCCAACTGTATGCCCCAATTTGGTGTCATCTGCAAATTTTGGAATTGCCCTTCCAATTCCCGAGTCCAAAACATTTATGTAAATGGTGAACAACAGTGGTCCCAGCACCGATCCTTGTGGAACACTACTTCCTACCTTTTGCCAGTTTGACCCTTGACCCCTACTCTCTATGTTCTGTTTTGTAGCCAGCTTGCTATCCATTCTGCTACTTGTCCCCTGACTCCACATGTTCTGACCTTAGTCATAAGTCGACTATCTGGTACCTTATCAAAGGCCTTTTTGAATATCTAAATAAAATAATAAAACAACTTAAACTTACATCATGTCATGTCATGTCATATATCTAGGATGAGTAAAGGCCATCTGACCCATATGCACCTGACCCACTTTTGGTGACCTTATCTTCATGTACCAATGCAACATCTTAGTGACTTCTTCAACAAAGGTGGATTAGTTTTGTCAAACATGACCTCTGTTTTCTGAAGCTGTGTTGGGTATCCTGTATTAGACCTATGTATTCACAGAATCACAGAATCACAGAAACCCCACAGTGCAGATAGAGGCCATTTCAGCCCATCGAGCAACTCTATAATAACCCTGTTGTAGGAGTCTCTGCACTCCTAACAAAGAATCTATAACTTACTGGAAGTTAACAAACTGAATTTATTGTCTAAGAACTTTACAAAACAAGAAACTACAGGAGAAGCTCAAAACAGGTCTTTTCTCTTTCAATCCACACGAGGACTGGCTGGCCCCGCCCTCTACCTCTGACGTCATGACATCATCACGTTTCCCGCCGAAGGGGACGTCACGTGACCCACGTGATGACGTCATCACGTCAGATCGCGATGTTGTCGATCCAGCTCTGTTTAACCAGAGCCAACTTGAAAGGTAATAACATTGGTTACAGACAATTAATGCTAGAGGTAATAACATTGGTTACAGACAATTATGTAAGTCACTGTAAGAGTCTCTTAGTGGTTTTGCCACACTGTAATGATATTTTCCAGTAGCTTCCCCACCACAGAAGTCAAACTCATTGGCCTAAGGTTACCAGGATGTCACTTTAATCCTTCTTTTTTAAATAAGAGCATACATTTGCTTTTCTCCAATATTCTAGCACAGCCCCAGTTCTCAGTGAACTTTTGAAAATATTCACCAGGGCATCATGCAAGATTTCAGTACCCTGCAATAAATTAAATCAGGCCCTCCTGCCTTTTCTACCGAGAAACCTTTTAAATTTGCTTGCAACCTTTCCCTCGAGATGCCTCGCTGCCTATCTGAGTTTAGGGGGTAGAATTTCTGCTGGGGCTTCCCCCATCTCTGGCTGTAACTTTGACAGGAGTCCAGAAGAAATAATGTAAATGGCAAGTTACACTGTTTCTGAGGAACTTTTGCCGAACTTCCATTGAGGTAACGGTGGATCCCTCTGGAATGTCTACCCCTCAGTCTTATCTGCTAGTAAGACATGTTTTCCATTTAAAGGAGCAGCAGCTTCATGATAAAGTGTTTGTTTTTGTTTATAACCTTGTGATATACTGAAATGCTTTATCACATTACCTACATGCTATGGCTCTTCTCCATTCCAGTCAAAAAAAGACTTTGCCAAATATATTTTCATGAAAATAGTACCTTTTAAATTTAATGGGGAGCAATTACTGTCATATAATCTGGCTCTTTCCAGAGGTGACTGGCAGCTATACCGAAACTCCCCTTAACAGAGATGAATTAAAGGCATGGGATTGTTAAGGTCACAAATACTGCTTCTTTCTCAAGTGAGTGAAAGAGGTTAATGTTAATATTTTAACTTAATGACCCCGAAATTCCATGCAGTAGTGCTGGCCGTTATGGCTGATTTTCTTGAAAAAATGGCGGCCGCCTCGCTTCCGCCTGCTTCCAGCGCGGGACACTCAGCCGCCATTTTGGAGAGGTCGGCAGTGCTGCCGTTGCCTGTGCTCACCTCTCCAATGTAAATGTGCAGATCGTGGCATTAATTGGCATGCAACGCCTGACTTGATGCACAACTGCGATTTTGGGTGTCGCACATGCCATAACGCCCTCTCCAAACCACGCATGGAAAAACGTGCATGCAGCAGTTGTACAGGCACGGTGTCAGTGCTTCTTAAAGGGACACACACATCTTTCAGATAAGTTTCGATTTCAGCTTTTGGAGTTTTTAAAAGATATTTTATTGGAGTAGTGGCTTGGTACAATACATTTAAAAAGTTGTTAAAGTGTGCAGGGAATGCAGGGTGTGCTGCTGAATGCTTGCAAAGCTTTCAATGTTAAAGCAAAGTCTCTGAGTTGTTGAACTGTGCAGGAAGTGCTACTGGACATTTGCAATGCTTTGGTGTTTAAAAGAAGGCCTCTGAGAAGACCACTTGCTCCCAGTCCTGGGGGGGCTCTAGTTGCAGTCGCCCTTGGGCTGCAACATCACATGGAGGTGAAGCAGAGGCAGCAAAGGGGACAAGCTGCTCGCAGATGGAAGAGGAGGAAGCAAAAGAGGAGGAAGCAGGAGGAAGGATGCAACCCAGACAGCCCCTTTCTGGCCGGGAAATCCGGGATAAAAATCACCCACTTGCAGTACCAGTGAACACAACCCCAATGCCCCTTTCAACATTTGTCCCACACCTTACCTTCCCTCTGTTTCTGACCATCACAGTGTCCTCTTGACCTCAATACTGAAATAAAAGCCACCACAAAGCAAACTTACCAATCCAATTGTATCCCTATATGCATCCAATATTACATCAAAAAATCAACTAATCACCCTTGTGCATTCCCTTAGTGAATGTCTTGTGTGTGCCTTTGCCCATCCTAGTGATGTTATGCAGTGCTACTCCAGTGGTTGCACATTGGCTGGTGGAAGACTTCTAACTTTCAGTCAGGAACACTGCAGATGGCCTTGCAGGATGACCTCGAGGAGCTGGTGGCTGGGAGTGTGAAATCAAGTGACAGTGTTTCTTCTTCTTCTTCTTCTTCTTCTTCTTCTTCACTCTCCTCTCCCTCTTCTTGGTGAATCACTGGCTGGGTAGGCTGGATTTCTTGGGTATGTGAAATGAGGAAGGCACAAGGGTAGCGTGGTGGTGGTGGGAGGACGGGAAAGCAAGAAGTGCATGCTTACACCATGTGCAGCTTGTATGTCAGAAGATATTGTGGGATGAAGGGCAAGTGGGATGTGAGAAGGAGGATAACGTATGAGGATACCGGCAGCTTGTATTCTTCCAGCCCTGCCATTGGCCAAGGGTTCAGCCATGCCCCTGCCAAGAATGACCAGCACCATCTCCTCCAAGGGGTTGAGGTGAAGCTAGGAATGTGAGGTGTGCCTTGTGTTAGGTAGAGAATGTTGGTAGGTGAGTGATGGTGGGGGTGGTGGGGGCCATGCATTGAGCAGTGTGTGAGGCTAGTGGTGCAGTTGGTAGGAGATGGCTTTTGAAGATGCATTCACTTACCTTGACCACTCGTCTAAGGTCATGAAACTTCTTTGGGCATTGGGGCCAGGTTTTTAAGAAATGAACAAAATCAAGTATTTTTACTCGAATGGTATCAGGGACGAGGGACTTCAGTTATGTGGAGAGATTGGAGAAGCTGGGATTTTTCTCCTTAGAGCATAGAAGATTAAGAGATTTAATAGAGGTGTGCAAAATTATGAGGGGCTTTGTTAGAGTAGATAGGGAGAAACTGTTTCCACTGGTAGGAGAATCGGTAACTGGAGGACACAGATTTAAGATACAGGAAACTCTCGTTTAAATGGCACCTAATTATCCAGAATTCTCTAATAACCGGCAAAATTCAGGAGTAGGTTTTGAGGCTTCCGTATACTGTATATTTGCGGCTGTGTAACCGGAGTTCTCGTACCTTTTGCCGTGTAACCATGGCTCCTGCACCTCTGGTTGTGTAACCGTGTCCCCTGTACCTGTGGAACCGGGGCTCCTGTACCTCTGGCTGTGTGATCGGGGCTCCAGCATTTCTGGCTGTGTGATCGGGGCTCCAGCACTTCTGGCTGTGCTACGGGGCTCCAGCACTTCTGGCTGTGTGATCGGGGCTCCAGCACTTCTGGCTGTGTGATCGGGGCTCCAGCACTTCTGGCTGTGTGATCGGGGCTCCAGCACTTCTGGCTGTGTGATCGGGGCTCCAGCACTTCTGGCTGTGTGATCGGGGCTCCAGCACTTGTGGCCGTGTGATCGGGGCTCCAGCACTTCTGGCTGTGTGATCGGGGCTCCAGCACTTCTGGCTGTGTGATCGGGGCTCCAGCACTTCTGGCTGTGTGATCGGGGCTCCAGCACTTCTGGTTGTGTTACGGGGCTCCAGCACTTCTGGCTGTGTGATCGGGGCTCCAGCACTTCTGGCTGTGTTACGGGGCTCCAGCACTTCTGGCTGTGTGATCGGGGCTCCAGCACTTCTGGCTGTGTGATCGGGGCTCCAGCACTTCTGGCTGTGTGATCGGGGCTCCAGCACTTCTGGCTGTGTTACGGGGCTCCAGCACTTCTGGCTGTGTTACGGGGCTCCAGCACTTCTGGCTGTGTTACGGGGCTCCAGCACTTCTGGCTGTGTTACGGGGCTCCAGCACTTCTGGCTGTGTGATCGGGGCTCCAGCACTTCTGGCTGTGTTACGGGGCTCCAGCACTTGTGGCTGTGTTATGGGGCTCCAGCACTTCTGGCTGTGTGATCGGGGCTCCTGCACTTCTGGCTGTGCTACGGGGCTCCAGCGCTTCTGGCTGTGTGATCGGGGCTCCAGCACTTCTGGCTGTGTGATCGGGGCTCTAGCACTTCTGGCTGTGTGATCGGGGCTCCAGCACTTCTGGCTGTGCTACGGGGCTCCAGCACTTCTGGCTGTGCTACGGGGCTCTCGTACCTTGGGCCATTGTCACTCCATGTCCCTTCTTCGGTATCCGGAATTTTTAATCAACCAGCACCATCCCAGTCCCGCCGGTGCCGGATACCAAAGAGTTTCCTGTAATTGGCAAAAAATCCAGGGGGAGATGAGGAAATTTTTTTTTACTCAGCAAGTTGTTATGATCTGGAATGCATTGCCTGAATGGGTGGTGGAAAGAGATTGAATAATAACTTTCAGAATGGAATTGGATATATACTTGAAAAGGAAAGATTTGCAGGGTGATTGGGAAAGAGCTGGGGAGTGGGAGTAATTGGTAGCTCTTTTAGAGAGTCGGCACAGGTATGATGGGCCGAATGGCTTCCTTCTATGCTGTATGATTCTATGAATAGTTAGTTGACTTCAAAGAAATTCTAGGATATTTATACATTTTCAACAGCGACCCAATCTTACTTTTAAATGTAAATGAAATTAATGTGATCAACATTTTCTATAAATTGAAAATTAAATCTTGCATTTCTATCCTACAAGCACATAAAGATAAGAAAACATAATGCACTGGGGATGAGCTGCTTCAAGAGCTAACAATTGCCAGTTTAGACACTGCATGATCATACTCAGGAAGTTTTGCTGCAGGGTCTTCTTTGTAACTGTTTTGTCTGTACAAAAAGCAGTTCCACTGGTAGTTTAGTTAAATGATCCCACCCGGGGAACACAGTACTCCCAGCAAAGCATGGCAGATCTAACTAGGCTTGCTGAGCAGATCATAAAATGGGAATCATCATGGGGTACAACTCAGTTCCAGCATTTTTTTTGATCTAAGGGACTAACATGGACATAAAAATATGATATTACCATCTCTGTGATACTTACTGGCAACCAAAAAGTCAGAATCAGATTGACCCAAGAGACTGACTTGTCTGCTCTAGAATCAATAGCCTGTATTTGTTTTTCTTTTCAGACTATGCGTACAGATATTTGGAAGCTAAGATGACACACTCGTACAGTCTCTCCTTTCTTTATTTATCAACTAGCTCAAATCTGATACTGCTAATAGCCCCTCCCTTGAGTGTTCTATTTTGTTTTCAGTATTTCAGGCCCAGTTTCAGGAATACAATGAGGAAATGTCTTAACGTTTTCTCAAGACAAACAGAGCTCTTTTATGTGACTGATTCGGTCCATGGTACTTAATAATACCTTTTTCATTATAATATTTTTAGACATTGGATACATCTGGAAAAATATTCAAGCGGATAATTAGATTGCTTTAGAAATGTGTCTGTTGTGGTTTCCTGGATCCCAGAGAAGGCAACTCTTTATGAAACCCTTGGCTGCTGTCTCCACAAAAATCTGCTTTGTAAATCGGCCCACACTAAAGCATGTGGAAAACATTTTTTGGTTGAAACTGGAAACCATTCATGTGGCTTTGGGATTGGGGAAACTTCAGCTGCCAACATCAATACAACTTTGTACTACAAACCGAAATGGTCGTTCAGACATATGTACTTTCATACTGCAAATGTGCTGAGGTCAAATAGTTTTAATCATGCAATTTTTTTTCTCTCTTAGCACTGCATCAGATTTCACAACTTTGTGCCCAGGAAATGAGACTGTGGTACAATAAACACAAATCATTCAGACTGACAGAGCATATTAGGTTCAAAACATAAGCAATGACTGTAATTGCTCTCCAAGGCTCTGGTTCAAGGTAACTGTTGATTTAGTTCAGTTGGTTTAAATCAGTGCTGGAAGGTCTTAACGTGAAAAGATCTCACTTAAACAAACAGGTTAGGCAGCATTACATCTGTACCATTAGGTCCCTCAGGTATAAATACAGAACACAAGCTCACATTTAAAAGGATTGTGTTTGCCTGACCACTGCGGGCAGTAATTACAAACGTCCACATCTTTTGTCAGAGCTGGCATAACCTTTCCTTCTTGCAAAGTGACGACAGCTCCTGGCTGAACAAAAATAATGTTTCCATTCAGATGAAATGCATGCAACTTTCTACAGATGTTTTCCCATTCTGATTGCAATTGTGGCGGTGCACTCTGATCACGGGACTGGAGAAACTTCCAGTGCTTGGTTGGTGACCTTTGCAATTGGGGTTCATGACCTGATCACTGAGACTAAACTAAAAAATTCAAATAACTTTACTTCAGATCCATCTCCATGGTACATTTTGTAAATATACCCAACCAGCAAAGTAATTGCAGTTTGGGTTTCTGTGGAAATGGATAGAACCAAAGAAAACAGGAAGAGGAGGCTTCATGAACATCCTTATCCTCAATGATGGCAGAGCCCAGCACATAAGTGCTAAGGACAAGGCTGAAGAGTTTGCAACCATCTTCGGCCAGAAGTGCCAAGTGGATGATCCATCTCGGCCTCCTCCTGAGGCCCCCACCATCACAGAAGCCAGTCTTCAGCCAATTCGATTCACACCATGTGATATCAAGAAATGGCTGAGCGCACTGGATACAGCAAAGGCTATGGTCCCCGACAAAATCACGGCTGTTGTGCTGAAGACTTGTGCTCTAGCCAAGCTGTTCCAGTACAGCTACAACACTGGCATATATCCAACAATGTGGAAAATTGCCCATGTATGTCCTGTCCACAATAAGTAGGACAAATCCAAACCAGCCAATTACCACCCCATCAGCCTACTCTCAATCATCAGAAAAGTGATGGAAAGTGTCGCCAACAGCGCTATTAAGTGAAACTTATTCACAAATAACCTGCTCCCTAATGCTCAGTTTGGGTTCTGCCAGGAACACTTGGATCCAGACCTCATTATATTCTTGGTCCAAACATGGACAAAAGAGCTGAATTTCAGAAATGAGGTGAGAGTGAGTTCCCCATACATCAAAGCAGCATTTGACCAAGTGTGGCATCAAGGAGCCCTAGTAAAATTGAAGTCAATGGGAAATGGGGAAAAGCACTCCACTGGCTAGAGTCATCCCTAGCACAAAGGAAGATGGTTGTGGTTGTTGGAGGCCAATCATCTCAGCCCCAGGACATCGCTGCAGGAGTTCCTCAAGGCAGTGTCCGAGACACAACCATCTTCAGCTGTTTCATCAACACGGGCAGACCAGGCCAGACGAGACGAGACGAGACGAGATGAGATGAGATGAGAAGAGACGAGACGATTTGGAAGAAGATTGAAGAACGCTTCCAATAATTGGGCTTTCAATCCAGCTTACATACGACGATCTTCATGCAAAATTCAACTGCCACCCGAAGAAGAAGAACCATTATCCCTGCGAGGTAAAGTACCCAAGCAAAGACTTTAATCTCGGGGTACTTTACCGGGACGACGCCCTTGCAGCACCCTGAGACCACGTGACGACGGCAGGCCCCAGAGAGCACAAAGAGCAAACCCCAAACCCCACAACCGTTATAACTCAGCAGATTTTGACTTGGTGAGCACAAATTCCTGGCCCCTCTTAGCTTAATCTAGTTAGGTATTATAGGTGGGATAAGGGTTAAGGGATTTTATTAATGTGTGTTGTTCCCTCGATGTGCCGTGTGTTCCCCATTCCCATTTGAGTACATTCTTTTGATAAGCCTGTAACTACATAGTGACTTTTCAGTATTTGTAATTTTTATTTCTGTTTTAATAAAATCTTGGTTTTCTTACACCAAACCACTTGTCTACTCATTTTCTGCATCGCCGCCTGTACCTAAGTCCGGTGTCGAGAACCCAGGGGTGTGGGAGCGATTCGAACCGCTCACAGGCAGTCAGGGGCATAACTGACTGGGCACATGCCACCCCCTACACTGGTATAGCACCTGATCCGTCGGCACTAGTACCAGCGCATTCCCTGGTCCCTTGGTGGTGGCAGGGTACCCCTCCCTGTGTGTCTTTGCTGCCTGGGTCGTGGGCAGGGGCTTTCTGGGGCGGGTCACAAGTTCAGTGGCATTCACTGGGATCAGGGAGTATGGGACCGCGCACGCCTGCAGGCTGGAATCCCACTCCACCCCCTCCCCGGCATCTTGCCATTGCCGGTGGAAAATGATGGATATGCCTGTGGGGCAGACCTTCCCTGACCCCCACATACAGACATAAATCCCCTGATCCGGTTCCCACCACTTGTCCCAGCACACACTCAATCCCCCTCGGGTCCCTGTAATCGTCTGATGGGTATTGTTCCCCAATCATTCCCACTCGACTGCAGGGTTTCCCATATCCTTGCTCAGTTTTATGAGCCACCACCACCTATCCAAAGGAATCTGTCCCTTGCATGTTAAACATACACTTTTCCCTACGGTGACGCTGACCCTTGTAGCAACGACCTGTACCCTGGGGCACAGGACGGAGGCCTCTCCGTACGTGAACCCGTTCTGGCTGGAGTACTGAGTCGAATTGGACCCCAACCATCCTGGCCACCTTCCCTCGTGGAAGTAAATGGCGAGCTCCTCCACACCCCTTTCGCCACCTCCATCGGTAACGATCGGTGCTCTCTCTCCTGAGCACCCATAGATGTGGGAGTCCTCCACGTAACCTCGCTTTCCAATGCTCATTCCTATCAGGGCAGTAGGAGTATGCCCCCCTTCATCTTGAAATCCTCTCCTGCAAAGAGACACAAGAGCATATAGCCAGGTCCCGAGGAGATTCTCTGGCTTGGGTGAAGCATAGTCGTGTCTTGCGACCTCGACTCAATACAAACACTCTTAACAATACTACTACTATTTAAACTACCAATCACCTCGTTTAAACCTAAGCTAAACACCCAAACTTAACAATATCACACTTAAATTGCATAACTATGTACATCCGCCGCCTGTCTCCGGGCGGCCAGCCTAATCCCTGTTCAGGCTGCGGCACACTGCTCCCTCCGGTGTGGCCGCACTGTCCTGTACTTTCGGTCCCTCACAGCCTGTGGCTGCTGGCTGGGAACCTCTGTCCTTAGATTGACCCCTGACTCGGGAGGCTGTCCCTTTAAACTGGGGAGCCGGTGACCACGGTTTCCTTGGCCGTGGCATTCGTGGGGACCTTCTAGGGACTTTGGTTGGTGGGGTTTTTCTGGCTGGTGGGCCTTTAACATGAGCCACTGCCCCACCCTGTGCGGTCTGTAAACTTTCCACTACCGCTGGCTGGGGATCTTCCTCCTCCGGCTTTACCTCTCCTGAACCTGGGCTAGGGGCAGGTAGCCCTTCGCAGCCTGATGCTGCGGGCTGAGGGTCCTTGCCCTCAGGTCCCACCTCATCTAAACCTGGGTCAGGGGCGGGGTCTTCGCCCTCACATCCCACCTCATCTAAACCTGGGTCAGGGGCGGGGTCTTCGCCCTCGGGTCCCACCTCATCTAAACCTGAGTCAGGGCCGGGGTCTTCGCCCTCACATCCCACCTCATCGAAATCCCAGAAGAGTGGGGGAGTGTCCCAAGCGGTGGGCGGAATGGCCCCTCCCCTAAAACAAGCCACTGCACCTGCCTGTGCAGTCTGTGAACTTGCTCCTGCTGCAAGCTGAGGATTTCTATCCTCAGACCTTAGCTCAACTGGCTGTTCTCTCCTCTCGGGCTTAAACAATTTACATTGATTAATATGGAACCATTTGGTGCGCCGAGGCATCTTAATGGCATATACCATGGGGCTGGCCTTGTCTACAATGCTGTAGGGCCCCATGTATAACAGTTCTAGACTTCCTACCCGAGCAAAATTCCTCACCATAACCTGATCCTCTATTTCCCACTCATGGTGTTTTCGGGGTTCTAACAGCAATCGGTTACTCCGATGCTGCTTTCCCATGTTCCCAGCCATCTGCCTGTGGACCTGTTTAAGGTGCTCAAAGAGGTTCCTGGTGAACCTGTCCCGGTTTACCTCCCTGAGCTGACCTGTGAGCACCGGGGCTAGTACATGGTTGGGATTCCGCATAACCCTGCCAGTCATCAGCTCGTGCGGGGAGTACCCCGTGCTTTCTGACTGGCTGGCTCGGATCCCCATCAGGACCAAAGGTAGGACCTCTGCCCATTTTCTAGGCGAGTCCACCGTCTCTTTCCTCAGCCTTTCCTTCAAGGTCCTGTCCATCCTCTCCACAATCCCTGAGGACTGTGGGTTGTGTGCAACGTGTCACATCCCCTCGATGCCGAGCACCATAAGGGTATTCTGCATGACCTGCCCGGTAAAGTGACTCCCTTGGTTGGACTCCACATACTGTGGTAGCCCCCATCGCGAGAACACTTCCTGGACCAGGATCCTGGCTGTACCCAGAGCTGTGGCTGTTTGCAGGGGAAGGCTTCTACCCATTTCGTGAACACATCTAGCAAGACTAGGCAGTACTTATAGCCTCCCTGGGCGGTGGGCAGGGGCCCGATATAGTCGACCTGTATCGACTGCCATGGTCCCTCTACCCTCCTGATGTGTCCCATAGGTACCTTCCTTTTGTGGGGGTCAGGGTTGTTAGCAGCACACACCAGACAGCCGGCACAGAACTCGCGGACATCTTCCCTGAGTCCTGGCCACCATCCCGCCTGTTCCACCTGCTGCCAGGTGGTCTCAGGCCTGGGATGCCCTGCTCCTGGACCCTCATGGGCCAGTTGAAGGAATTCCCTCCGGTGCTGCTGTACTCCCCCATTGTTCTCCCCTAAACAGCATGCCTTCTTTCACAGAGGGCTGCTGTGCCGTAAGGGCCCTCTACCTTTTTCCCCTCAATCACTGCACTGTGGACTGCCTTGAGGATGGGGTCTTGGGTTTGGACCGTCTTGAGGTCCGGGGCTAAAGCTACCCCTGTACTCCCTGGTGTTCCATTCCTACCCCTGACTGCTGCTACAGGACTGGACCCATATGAATCCCAGAAAATGCAGGTGCGGGCGCCCTCCTTAGCTAGCATGTCAGCCTGCTGGTTGCCCTGACTACGGGGTTCTGTGGAAGAATGGGCTTTCACCTTATGGATGAAAACCTCCCCTTGCTCCCCCACTGCTGCTAAGATTTTCTCCAGCAGGAGTTTCACTGTGAGGGGTCTCCCGTCGGCGGAGGTGTATCCGCAGCGGGACCAGATGGCCAGGTACTCCGTACACGAATTGCATGTGAACATACTGTCCGAGCAAATCGTGTACGGGGTGGGGAAGATTTCGGGGTGTGTAACAACGTACACTACCGCGGACAGTTTTGCCTGCTCGGCGCAATGTTTGCCGCTGGGTCATAAACTCCACACCCTGTGAGTAGCTCACCAGCAGATACTGTGCTGGAGCCGTCAGCCGTCCACATAGATTTCGCGGCCTGTGGGGTGTATCCTGGCCCATGAACCTATGTCCACTTCCCAAACCCCTTCTATGGAACACCAGTGGGCTGTTCCAGGATATACCAAGTTGGCTGCGAGCTTTGGCTCGCAGAGCCCTTTTACTTTTAGGTTCATCTGTGAGAGAAGCAGGGTCCAGTGAGCAATGCGGGCACTGCTCACTGTCCCATCTTTGATTCTCCCATCCAGGAGCATCTGGGTGGGTGTGTGATGGGTGAGGAGGGTGATGGGAGAGGTGCCTGTAAAGATCAGTGATCTTTTCACAGCCCAATGTGTGGCCAAGAGGTGCCTCTCACAATTGGAGTAGCTCTTCTCCATATCCGTGAGCATCCTGGAGGAGTAGACCACCGGCTTTAGCCTGCCGTGCCGCTCTTGGAGCAGCACAGCACTCAGGCTGTCCCTGCTGGCTGCTACCTCCAGGAAGAACTCTTTTCTCCCATCTATGGCCCCTAGAGCTGGTGCGGTCTGCAGGTCTTTCTTGAGCCTGACAAATGCTGCCTGGCAACCCTCATCCCACGCCCACTCCACTCCCTTGTGTAGGAGTTGGAGCAGAGGGACTGCTGTGGCTGCATAGTCCTCAATAAAGTCTCTGCAGTACCCGGTTAGCCCTAGAAACGACCTCACACCCGTGACCGTGTTGGGGACTGGTAACTCCTGTACCGCTTCCCTTCTAGCCTTATCTATGGCCCTTTACCCAGCGCGTACGGTCAGGCCCAGGAATTTCACCTCCTGCTGGCCGATCTGCGCTTTCTTTGGGTTCACCTTGAAACCCTTTTGCCTGAGCAGCTCCAGCACTTCGTCCAGTAGTGGGCCATGCTCCTCTCTCGTGTTGCTGAATAGGAGCAGGTCATCCACATATTGTACCAACTGCCTGGGCTGGCTGAAATCCTTTAAACTGTTTGCCATGCACTAATGGAAAATGCTGGGGCTATTGTGGAAGCCCTGAGGCAAACAGTTCCAGGTGTACTGTTGCCCCTTAAAAGTAAAGGCAAACTTGTACTGGTCCTCCCTCCTTAAAGGGATGGACCAAAACCCATTGGAAATACCCAGCACCGTGAAAGTGTTCGCAGATGCTGGGATACTTCCTATCAGGTCGGCAACTGCTGCTACCGTGGGCGCACAGGCTGGGATGTTGCTGTTGAGCACCCGATAGTCCACCGTGGCCCTCCAGGAGTTGTCCAGCTTTCTAACCGACCACAGTGGAGAGTTTATGTGGGTGGCTATCGGTCTCAGGACCCTCTGCTGTACTAAGGAGGACATGGCTGCTTCCATGTCTGGCTCCGCTTCCCTGGGGAAGTTGTACTGTTTTTGTGGTCGGGCCATGGGGTCCCCATCTACGCTGACCTCAAACCCGTTGACCCTCCCACAGTCGTTTTTATGTGTGGCAAATGTGGCTAGGCGGGCGTGCACAAATGCCTGGAACTCCTTTGGGGTATTGCTGACCATGAGCTCGAGGTTATAACCCTCTTTAGGCTTCATGGTGCACAGGGTCCCCTTCCCTTCTTTCCCTGGGATTACTACTACTCCGCCTTCCTTTCCTGTACTTGCCTCCCATAGGCAATGATTTCTTAAATCCACCAGGATCCCGTGGCCTACAATAAAGTCGGCTCCCAGGATCCCCTTTCCACCCTCCTGTTCCCACTTCTTTAGGATACAGGTCCACTTAGAGCGGAGTGTTCCTAAACGAATGGAGAGCGGGATGGAAAATGCACCCACCTGTTCCCTGCCTGTGAATCCCGACAGGCTGTATGGGACCCCGCTAGATAGAGGTGAGGTGGTGGGGTTAGCTGAATGGATCATGGTGCATGATGCCCCATGTCCAACAGATAGATCCCCTTCACCTTTTCTACCTCCAACTCCACGAGGGGTCTTTTCCATACATCGTACTGAAGGGAACACAGGTAAACAGGCTGCGCTGGCTCTAGTCAGGGCTGTGGGTTGGATGGGGCTGACGGGGTCAGAGCACCGGTAGTGGCTGCTACTCTCCCTTGGCCAGTCAATAGGGACCTCATGGCGTCCAAAAATGACTCGACCGTGGCGGGAGAGATTCCTGTCTCTGTCTTTTGGGCTGGGGCTGAGGAATTCTTTCCCTTGTTATCCTTCCAAGGGTTTTTGCACTCCTTCCTCCAGTGTCCATCCTTCCCACACCCGTAACAATTGAGCTTTGTGCTAGAAGGGTTATTCCCTTCCTGATGCCACTCCTTCCTACCCTGCCCGGGTTTTACCTTATGCACCTTCCCCTTAGGTGGGTGTGCATCGGTTCCCCTACCATTCCTATAGGCTAGGGTCAACTGTCTGATCACCGTAAGTTCGGTGGTATGGGGATTCTTAGGGTCAAACCAGACTTCTGCCTTGGCCTGGACCTGTGGCAAGCTGTTTGCCACCAGGCAGCGGAGCCAGTGGGCCAGCTGATCCCAGTCCAGGTATGCCCGGTTAGGTGCTCCAGTACAGGCACTCCTGTACACCGGCCATAACCTGTCCGCGAAAGCCTGCGGGGTTTCCCCTGTGAGCTGCACTGTCTTCTCCACATGGGAGAAAGGACTTCCCTCATTCATCTCCATGGCCTCCAGAACTTCCTCCTTGCGCTCCCCATACGCACACTGTCCCCTCTTACACTGGTCAGAGAGTGACTGGAGGAACTTGGCCTCCAAAGAGAACAGCAGCATTTTGGCCTGCTCAGCATCATCGCATTCGTTGATGCTGGCTGCCTGTTCCATTTCCCTGAAGTGGACCGAGGGGTCCCCTTTTTCGGTGAGCTTTGGGATATGGCTCACCATAGCCCTAAGCTGTTGGGTGCCGTAGGGTACTATGAACTGGTTTTGGAGGGGTCCCTCTTCCCCGTCATTAGCGGGTGGGCTAAACCTCCGCTGCCGGGCTGGGCACATCGGCCCTGGCTCCAGCCTCTCTTGTGGGGGTTGGTCCACCTCCGCTTCTACCCCTAACTCCAACCCCCCTTGCTGCCAGACTTTGCTAAAACCTGGCGCTACGGGTGGTGGTCGTGGGACCTCCTGTTCCTCAACCGGGTCATCCTTTGGCACTACCTGTGGTGTCTGAACCGTTCTCCCCTCGTTCCCTGTAAAATCCGCCTGGGCTGCCTTCGGGCTTATGAGGCACACCATGCCCTTTGCCTTCCTTAGGGCAAGGCTCAGATTCTCTATCTGTTCCTTGCAGGGGCCATGATCTGCATCTTCAAACCCCTGTTCGCTCGCTAACTTATAGGCTGCCTTTATGGCTTTCACTTTCTCCTCCTGCTCTCTTACTTGTTTCGCTAGGCGGGCATTCTTTTCCCGCAACCTCAGCTCATTGCGCTTGGCCTCGGTGATCTGGCACTATAGGTATTCCAACCTGGCCTTATGTTCCCCCATTAATTGTACCCTTTCCTGGTTTAGGGCCTGCAATGCTACCAGCAATTTCTCCCCTGCTAGTGTCCTGTCTTGGACCTCCAGGGCTGACTCCCATATCTCGGCTGCCTGTGCTTCAACGAGCCTGTCCAAAAGCTAGATATGTTTCTTGAAGCACATTAGCCAGACTGCCTTCTCTATGGATTTCTTGTGATCCTTCCCTTCTGTCCACTTAGCTGCGGCATCTACCGGACGCCCAGCCTTTAACAGATTGGTTATCCACTTCTTCGTGATATTCACCTTGCTGAACACATAATCAGAAATCCTCTCCACCATTATGGTTTGCTCTTCCGAACCATTGTCTACTGTATCGCACCCCTGTTGCCGGTGTCCTGCTGCGGTCGCCATTTCTGTAGGGGGTGGTGTGTGCCCAGTCAGCTCTGCCCCTGACTGTCTCTGAGCGGTTCGAATCGCTCCCACACCCCTGGGTTCTAGACACCGGGCTTAGGTACAGGCGGCGATACAGAATTAGTGTAGACAACTGGTTTGGTGCAAGAAAACCGTATTTTTATTAAAGGCACAATAAGATTACAACACTGGAAATTACTACAATAATTACAGACATATAAAATACACTTAGTTGGGAATGGGGAACACACGGCACAACGAGGGAACAATCACATTAATAATCCCCCTACCCTTGTCCCACCTCCAATACTTAACTAGATTGAGCTAAGAGGGGCCAGGGATTTATGCTCACCAATGGGGTTTCCTTGACAGTTCGAAACCTGTCAATTAAGCCGGTCGCGGTTTCGGGGTTCGCTCTTTCTGTCCTTTGGGGCCTGCCATCCCCACGTGGTCTCAGTCTTGGGAACTGCGAAGGTCCCTCAGTTGGGTTGAGTCTGCTGATGCGGTAAGGGCGCGGTTATGGATTTGTCCAGTAAGTCCCCTTTTCTTTTGCTAGAAATAGGGATAGTAAAGTCTTTTGTTGGATACCTTAGTTTGTAGAGTGGAAACTTTGGGTTTTGTTCTTGTGGTGGTTTGCTCGTCGAGTTTCGTTGCAACTGGGGCTTAGTTGGTGGCCTTCGGTGTCGGCTTGGTCATGTAAGGCTGCGGTTGCGACCTAGTTGTCCTCGGTTGAGCCTGCCTCACCGTGCTGTTACGTCAATCTCATTGTTTGGTTCCGTTCCTTATCGTGCCCCGATGTCTAGCCCTCTTCTGCCATGCTGAACAATTATACAGGTTTTGCGTCCCTTATCTGCGCGCCAAATCAGGTCTAGTTCTTTGTTTAATTTTGGCGGGCTCGTCTAAGGTGATTACAGTCATTCACCTTAACTGCTTTTGGGGCGGTTGTCTCCTTGCTTAATGGCTTCAATATCCTGGCTGTTTGTTATTTATGATTTTTAATCGGCATTTTCCTGTCTTGGTAGCTACTTTGAACTGTAACCGATTATGTATGCAAGAAGTTAATGGCCTCAAGATTAGGTCTATCCTGAGTTGATCTGTTTCAAGATGAAGGATGCATATTCTGTGTTTATCTAGCTGTCTGGCTTTAGAAATAACAAAATCTCTCACACAGGTCCATGCATGTCAGGTTTCTTTTTCTTTTTTCAAAACTTTGAATGGGCCTGCCTTTGCAGGGCCTTGCTTTTTAAAATCCTGCAGGCTTCTGTCACGAGGTTCAGAAGCCATTTTCTTTTGGGTACCCTTTTTAATAACTTGTCCATTCAGGTCCCTTTTACTGATAACTTTTGGGGAATGTGGGAATTTTGAGAACCCTACAGACTAATACATGGCAAGTAACATTCATGCCATACAAGTGCCAGGCAATGACCATCTCCAACAAGAGTCTAGCCATCTCCCCATGGCATTCAATGGGATTACAATCGCTGAAACTTCCACCATCAATGATCTGGACCGATGGACTATTTTATCTGTGCAGATAGCACCCTCTGGTGGTGGTTATGTGTTAGCAGTGTGTTTGTATGAAACAGAGGTCATTTGACCTTTGTTCCTTTCTTCCTGTGTGAGGTCAAGTGACTGAATCACTTAGATGGTAAGGAGACCTACATCAGGATGCTGTTCATAGACTACAGCTCAGCAACACTATCATCCCCAACAAGCTGGCCACCAAACTCCAAACTCTTGGCCTGAACACGTCCCTCTGCAACTGGACCCTGGACTTCCTAACAAACAGACCCCAGTCTGTCAAATTAGGTAACCACACCTCCCCCCCCCGACCCTGAACACGGGGGCCCCACAAGGACGTGTGCTGAGCCCCCTCCTCTACTCCCTCTTCACCCACGACTGTGTGGCTGTTCATGGTTCCAAAACCATCATCAAGTTTGCGGATCATACCACGGTAGTAGGCCAGATCACCAACAATGATGAGTCAGTCTACAGGGAGGAGGTCCAGCATCTCATGAAGTGGTGCGCCGATAACAACCTGGCCCTTAACATCAAGAAAACCAAAGAAATCATTGTGGACTTCAGGAAGTCTAAAGGCGGAAGTCACACCTCCATCCACATCAATGGGGCTGTGGTGGAAAGGGTGGACAGCTTTAAGTTCCTTGGAGTCCACATCATGGAAGACCTCTCCTGGTCCCTCAATACCTCCTCTCTGGTGAAGAAGGCCCAGCAGCACCTATATTTCCTAAGGAGGCTGAAGGGATTTAACCTGTCACACCTGATCCTCTCTAACTTTTACCGCTGCACAATAGAGAGCATCCTGACAAACTGTATCACAGTATGGTATGGCAGCTGTAGCTACTATGACCGGAAAGCCCTGCAGCGGGTAGTCAAAACTGCCCAACGCATTACCGGCACCCGGCTACCGACCATAGAGCACATATACCAGAAACGCTGTTTACGGAGGTCACGGTCCATCATCAAAGACCCTACCCACCCCAGCCACAGTCTGTTCGCCCTCCTGCCATCTGGGAGATGCTACAGATGCATTCGCACCCATACGACCAGATTTAGGAACAGCTTCTTTCCCAGGGCTGTCATCCTACTGAACTCCACAAATAAACTCTAAAGCCTGCACATCTGCCAATGCACTTTATTATGATTATGTTTATGTTAATGTATTACAAGCCAAATGTATGTTGAATGTTTAAATGTCTTAATCTAAATGTACACTCTCGGGAGCCGCAAGCCTACATTTCGTTGTACTGCACTTGTGCACTAACAATGACAATAAAAGTTGATTTGATTTGATTTGATTTGTTCCTTTCTTCCTGTGAGAGGTCATTTGACGTTTGTACCTTTCTTCCTGTGTAACCCAGGAAGTAGAATCCCAGGAAGTAGAATTCCAGGAAGAACCTGGCAGTAATGGAGGATTCCATAAGGGTTTCACAATCCAATGTAATCTGACTTCATATGTTAGGCCAAGCGCAATATCTGTGAGTATCTTTGTTTCTTAGCATAATAGCAACATTGTCAGAGTAGTATTTTGATAACACTATGTTTATAAAAGGCTAATATTTGATAGTTACAGAAGTGAGTCCAAATGTTAGTTAGTTATACAATTAGTCTATTCTGTTGTAAATATGTTTATATCTTATGTAATATCGAATGTATAGTAAGTTTCAATGAGATCCCCTCTCATTCTTCTAAACTCCAGCGAATATAAGACCAATCGACCCAATCTCTCCTCATACGTCATTCCTGCCATCCCAGGTATCAGTCTGGTGAATCTTCGCTGCACTCCCTCCATGGGAAGAACATCCTTCCTCAGATAAGGCGACCAAAACTGCACACAATACTGAAGGTGTGGTCTCACCAAGGCCTTGTACAACTGCAGCAAGACATCCTTGCTCCTGTACTTGAATCCTCTCACTATGAAGGCCAACATACCATTTGCCTTCTTAACCACCTGCTGCACTTGCATGCTTACCTTCAGCGACTGGTGCACAAGGACACCCAGGTCTCGTTGCACTTCCCCTTCTCCCAATCTATTGCCATTCAGATAATAATCTGCCTTCCTGTTTTTGCCACCAAGGTGGATAAGCTCGCATTTATACACATTATACTGCATCTGCCATGCTTCTGCCCAATCACCCAACCTGTCCAAATCTTACTGGAGTTTCTCAGCATCCTCCTCACAGCACACACGCCCACCCAGCTTTGTGTCGTCTGCAAACTTGAAGATATTACATCTAGTTCCCTTGTCTAGATTATTAATATATATTGTGAATAGCTGGGGTCCTAGCACCGATCCCTGCGGTACCCCACTAGTCACTGCCTGCCACTCGGAAAAAGACCCATTTATTCCAACTCTTTGCTTCCTGTCTGCCAACCAGTTCTCTATCCAAGTCAGTACCTTACCCCCAATCCTATGTGCTTTAACTTTACACGCTAATCTCTTATGCGGGACCTTATCGAAAGCGTTCTGAAAGTCCAAATACACCACATCCACTGGTTCTCCCTTATCTATTCTACCAGTTACATCCTCAAAAAATTCCAGTAGATTAGTCAAGCACGATTTACCTTTTGTAAATCCATGTTGACTTTGTCCGATCCTATCACTGTTTTCCAAGTGCTCTGCTGTTACATCTTTTATAATGGACTCTAGCATTTTCCCCACTACCGATGTCAGGCTTACCGATCTATAATTCCCCGTTTTCTCTCTACCACCTTTTTTGAATAGTGGGGTTACATTAGCTACCCTCCAATCCATGGGAACTGTTCCAGAGTCTACAGAATTTTGGAAGATGACCAGCAATGCATCTACTATTTCTAGGGCCACTTCCTTAAGTACCCTAGGATGTAGATTATCAGGCCCTGGGGATTTATCGGCCTTCAATCTCATCAATTTCCCTAACACCATTTCCCTACCAATACTGATTTCTTTCAGTTCCTCCCTCTCATTAGACCCTATGTTCCCCGACATCTCTGGGAGGTTATTTTTGTCCTCCTTTGTGAAGACAGAACCAAAGTATGTATTTATTTGGTCTGCCATTTCTTTGTTCCCCATTATAAATTCCCCTGATTCTGACTGCAAGGGACCTATGCTTGACTTCACCAATCTTTTTCTCTTCACATATCTATAGAAGCTTTTACAGTCACTTTTTAATGTTACCCGCAAGCTTACTCTCATACTCTATTTTCCCCCTCTTAATTAATCCCTTTGTCCTCCTTTGCTGAATTCTAAACTGCTCCCAATCCTCAGGTTTGCTGCTTTTTCTGGCCAATTTATATGTCCTCTCCTTGGATCTTATGCTATCCCTAATTTCCCTTGTTAGCCACGGTTGAGTCACCTTTTTTGTTTTATTTTTATGCCAAACAGGGATGAACAAATTCTGTAGTTCATCCATGCAATCATTAAATGTTTGCCATTGCCTATCCACCGTCAACTCTTTAAGTAACATTCCCCAGTCCATCTTAACCAACTCGCGCCTCATACTATTGTAGTTTTCTTCATTTAAATTCATGACCCCAGTCTCTGAGTCAACTACTTCACTCTCCATCTTAATGAAGAATTATACCATATTATGATCACTCCGCCCCAAGGGGCCTCACACAACAAGATTGCTAATTAATCCTTTCTCATTACATAATACCCAGTCTAAGATGGCCTGATCTCTAGTTGGTTCCTCAACATATTGGCCCAGGAAACCATTCTGTATACACTCCAGGAATTCCCCCTCCACAGTATTGTTACTAATTTGGTTAGCCCAATCTATATGTAGATTAAAGTCACCCATGATAACTGCTGTGCCCTTATTGAACATGTCTCTAATTTCCCGTTTAATGCCATCCCCAACCTCAGCATTACTGTTTGGGGGTCTGTATACAACTACCACTAACGTTTTCTGCCCCTTGGTATTTCTCAGCTCTACCCATACAGATTCCACATCATCAGAGCTAATATCCTTCCTTACTATTGTGTTAATCTCCCCTTTAACTAGCAATGCTACCCCACTTCCTTTTCCTTTTCACCTGTCTTTCCTGAATATTGAATACCCCTTGATGTTGAATTCCCAGCCTTGGTCACCCTGGAGGCATGTCCCTGTAATCCCAATTATATCATATCCATTTACATCTATTTGCGCAGCTAATTCATTCACCTTATTACGAATGCTCCTCGCATTAAGACACAAAGCCTTCAGGGTTTTTTTTAACACTCTTAGACCTTTTAGAATTATTATTTACTGTGGCCATGTTTGATTTAAACCCTTGATTTCTCTGACTGCCACTTTTGCTTTTCTCCTTCCTGTCTTTTGCTTCTATCCTTGCTTCCCTTTCCTCTGTCTCCCTGCACAGGTTCCCATCCCCCTGCCATTTTAGTTTAAACCCTCCCCAACAGCACCAGCAAACATTGTGTTGGGAGTCTCAAGATCTGGGGGGCTGGAAGAGGACTCTGGATTATGCAAGCATTGGGCAGGCAGTCATGGCATATGGGAGTAACAGGAAGTGGGTATCAAGATCTGGGAGTACTTGCAGTTAAGTGGATGTAACAGGCAGTTAAGTGGATGTAATCCCTTCCCGCCTCCAAGGAGACAGGACCCGGCACAGGACATCTACCCGCCTCCTGGCAAGATGGCATGGAGATGGGTTGGGGGCAGGTTGGGCACCTGCCCCCAAATTCTGCCATTTTCCCGGCAGTCCCGCCTCCAAACCCACCTCCGCAGGGCTGCCAAAATCGCCCCCTCAGTTATATTTCAAGAATTTTGTTCATCTTTCCATGGAAAGGATTTAGATGTCATTTATACTGAAGTGTTTAATTTTAAGATAAAAGTTGAAAGTTCACCTTACAGCAACATGCTGGAGCCATTGGATCAAAGAGGTGATCACTAATTCTGGCCTCTTACGCATCCCTAATTTTCATCACGCCACCATTGGTGTTTGTGCCTTCAGCTGCCTCGTCCCAAAGCTCTGGAATTCACTCCCTAAGCCTCTCTATCTCTCTTTCCTCCTTTAAGACACTCCTTAAATCCTACCTCTTTGACCAAGCTTTTGGTCACCTTTCCTAATATCTTCCTATGTGGCTCAGCGTGAAATTTTGTTTGATAATGCTCCTATGAAGCACCTTGGGACTTTTTACTATGTTAAAGGCAAGTTGTTGTTGTTGATGTGAGGTCCTGAGGCACAGTTGCAGCTTCAACCCTCAGAGGTTGAGTGCTTGAAGGAAAGGTTAACTGAGGAAAGAGGTTGAAAAAAGTTGATAAATTTCATGAGAGCAACTCCCTGGAAACATCAGTAAAATCGCAGCCCTCTAAAATAGTATGCATGTTGTGACATGGAGTAAGTTCTGCTGAGGTTTTACTGAGGTGAACTCGTTACTGTGAAGATGGTTTTCTGTGGTAAGAATTAATATCAAACTATTTAATTGCAATCAACAAATGCTTTACAAGGTTGGAGATTATGGGCAGGATTTTCATTGGGCCGTGGAGGCAGGATTGGAGGCGTGTGGGGGGTTAAAATTTCAAAAACTGGCATGTGGGCCCAACCCCGCCTCCATCCTGCCTCCAAGCAATTTTCATTCATTCGTGTCTAATGGTCCCGTCTCTGTCCCGCCTCCAAGAGGCGGGATAGGCCGTTAAGGCCCTTAACAAGTACTAAATTGCCTCTATAATGCCATTTTGAAAGGCCTTTTTGATTTTAACCCTTTTCCCACGTGAAACACGCCTGTTCTGAAACATGACGGTGAAACCTGGCGGGAGCACAATTGGATTGCTGACTATCAGCTGGAGCTCAACCATTAAAGATGAGATTTGATCAGCCATCATTTGCAGATGGCAGGACTTTGTAGTCTCAGGTCTGGGGGAACTTTTAGAAGGCATAACCACAGCTGTGGAAGTTTGGAGCCTGACACCCATCTCCAGTGTGACCTCCTGGGAAACCCGCCTCGCCACCTTCACTGAGTGCTTCCTCAACTGAGGTATATACCAGAAGCATGGGAGCCATTTATTTCCTTCCCTTCTGGACATTAGATGGGGACGAAGACCAGCAGCGGCACCAGCAGAACCAGGAACAACAGCAGCACCAACAGCAGCAGCACCAACAGCAGCAGCAACAACAGGAGCGGCAAGCTGCTGCTCACCTACCTGAAGCTGCACAGGCCAGAAGGGGCCAGCGCATGGAATCCCATCAGCGCAGGAGATACCCCCCAAACAGGGTCTACAGACACAGGGTCAGCTAGCTCAACATGTCTGAGCAGCAGTGCCAAAGGCAGCCAGAGGTAGTGTGTGACATCTGCGCAATGCTGCAACAAGACCTGGAGGCCAGAGGACCAGGTGGACAACCCTTACCAGTGGCCATCAAAGTCACCACTGCACTCAACTTTTTTGCCTCAGGCTCATTCCAGGGATCAGCAGCAGCCATCAACGGCATCTCCCAGGTGGCCGCACACACTTGCAGGTAACCGATGCCTTCTTTGCCATCGGGCACAATCACATCCACTTCACCAAGGATCAAGCAAGTGTCACGGCGCGTGCGGTTGGATTAGCTCATCTGGTAGGCTTTCCAAGGGTGCAGGGCATCGTTGACTGCACACATGTGGCCCTTAAGGCACCCCATCGCAATCCAGGTATTTTTGTCAACCACAAGGGCTTCCACTCCCTTAACGTTCAGCTGGTGTGTGACCACAAGAAGAAAATTTTGCATGTTTGTGCCAAGTATCCTGACAGTTGCCATGACTCCTTCATCCTGCGGCAGTCTAGTGTGCCTCCGCTATTCAGTCCGCCAGACCAACTTTCCGGATGGCTACTTGGAGACAAGGGCTATCCCCTGAAGATGTGGCTAATTAGGCCGTTGAGGAGCCCATCCAACGAAGCTGAGGAGAGCTACAACTCCAGCCACATATCCACCAGAGCCATAATCGAGCAAACCAGTGGTTTGCTGAAGATGTGCTTCAGATGCCTGGATAGATCCCTGCAGTACTCAGCAGCCAGGGTCTCCAGAATTGTCGTGCTTTGCTGTGCACTTCACAACATGGCACAGCGTCGTGGCTTGCAGATTCCTGAGGACCAAGTGGCTTGTCCCATATCCTCCTCAGATGAGGAGGAGGAGGAGGAGAGCGAAAACAAACATCTTGCAGAGACCCATCAACCAGCGGCAGCAGTATGCGAGAACATTGCTGCCCGGGATGCAAGGAAAACACTCATCTTGGCCAGATTTGCTTAGCCTAGCCAAACAAGCACTTTTGCCTTGCAGCTTCTTATCTGAGCATCGACAATGGCCAACGACCACCGGATTCCTAGCAATTTGACCACCATACTGACACTTGCAAGCAATCCTACGCCCTTAATGTGAAAGTCCCATTTGCGAAATGACACACGCCACAACTACAGCAGTAGCCATCAGATTTTTTATTTACATTATTCATCTGATGGATTTTTCACAGAAAACATCAAATTTCACCCAAATGACTACCCTTGTGTCTATTTGTGCAGTATCTTTCTCTTACGCGTGCTCCTACATAATGCTTCCCCTGTGGCTTCAGCAGATGTGGAGGCCCCTTGCTCACTTTCCTGCTGCTCCTGTCTCGACACCTTTGGCGGGCGTCCTGTGGTGTTGCAAACCTGCGAGGGCTCAGCAACAGCCTGCTGCTCCTGCGGCTGTGCAGGGGTTGAGACGCCAATCTCACTTGGGTGTGGACTCTGGTGGGGATCTGACCGAGGGCTCTGCAGTGGCATGGAAGTGTGAACGCTCGGAGAGGAGCCCCCACTTCCTTGATGTCTGCCACCAATTTCCCTCTCATGGGTCAGGTCCCCCTCAGCGCTTGCAAGTGGCTTGAGAGCACCTTGCTGCACATCAGGGGGGCCATGGGGACCCATATCTGCACTGGCAGTCTTACTCAGAAGGACTTTCATGAAGGTCTGGTTTCTCTGTTCAATTAATGACCATCGCTCCTCCAGAGATATCATGCTATTCTGAACACTCACCATGTTTTCTGCACTCTGGCGACTTATCACCTCCATGGAGGTTGCCATCCTTTCCATGGTGATGCATTCATGTGCCAATGACTCCACAAAGGCTCTGCTCATGTTCGCTATCGACTCCTTCATTCGCTCCACACTCGCAGCGACCCTGGAGACAAAACCTGCCAGAGACTCCTGCATCTGCTCCTGGAGTTCCAGCACCGCTGATCTTATGGATGGACCCAGAGGCAGAGGGTCGACATACAGCTGAGCCGAGCTGGCAGAGTCCTGCGCCCTCCGACTAGGACTCTCCACTGCTGTCCCTGTCTCCATAATCTGCTGATGCTCACTTGTGAGCTGTGATACACCAGGTGACAACACTACTCTATGTCCCGAAGGTCCCACCGCAGTGTGAGTGTCTGTGCTGGTGCTGGGGGTGCTGAATTCTGCTGACGCTGTGCCTTCAGAGGTTGCAGCTTCCTCTGAGGAGTCCCGAGGCTCATGCTCTTCCTCCTGGCTAGTGGGGACAGGTGCTTGCGATGGTCCTGTGGGGGAGTAAAGGAAAGAGTCAGAGATGTGATGCCAAGGTTACATGCACATTGCATATTGCAGATGATCATATGTCCATCTGTTAGAGCTTCAGAATCATTATCAGCGACTCATGCAATGTCAATGAGAGAGATGGAAAACTATTCTGTCACCAGCTTGCTGTGATGCACCCATCTGTCCGTCCCCCACTTGTGCATCTTCCTCCACTCCTACGATCTCCAGGACTGCCTCCACCCTGGGGGTGAGGTGGGCTACTGAGGGTGGCCCTCCTCCTGTCCTCGCTCTTCCTCGCTTATTGTGAGCTCTCTTTTCCTGCAATGAGGGAGACAAGTGGAGGTTGAGTGAGAATGAAGGAGTGAGTGTAGAGATTCCATAGCATAGATACTTAGAAGGAGACAAAGATGGAGTGAGGTGGCAAGACCAAGGGCCCTCCCTGTGTGTTGTCAGTTGTTTTCATAGCATCACAGTGATAGGGAGTGTGAGGGCTGCATAGTTGAATAGTTAGGTGAATGTAACCATAGAGAGAGAGGGAATGGGTAAGGGTGCATGGGTGTCAGTGTCAAGTGGGATGTGGAGGAAGAGATTGCTAAAGCTGAGTGCTGGTGAGGAAAGGCAATGGGGATCAGATTGAGGGTGATGGGAAATTCAAACTCACTTTTCCAGTGCGCAGAAGGTCATGACATCTCTTCCTGCACTGAATCCAGGTTCTGCGGGTTACTGTTAATGAGTTGACCTCCTCTGCCACCTGGATCCACACAGCCTTGGTCTGCTGGGGAGGCTTCTTCCTCTCTGAAGAAGGGAAGAGCACCTCTTTATGAGCTCTTGCCCCCTCAACTAAAGCCTGCAAGGCAACGTCATCAAATCTGGGAGCAGACCTAGGTCTCTCGCTGGTCATTCTGCCTCCAGGTCCCTGTAGCATGAAAGGCCAAAAGGTTGGCAGTCTGCAGAAGAAGCAAGGCTTGTTGCAGATCTTAAATGCAACAGCAATAATGATGTCATCGGAGGTGACTTTCAGACTGGAAAAACTCATTTGCCATGGGTTCCCACACGTTGGAACTCAATTGGCCAATTAAGTTAAAATCGCATCAATCTCCCACATCGATTTAGATTCGGGTGGATGACATGAAATGCGGATTACACGACCCCAGCCCGCTCCTGAATTAAAATCCAGCCTGTATGTTTGCTTGTTAAATTTAAAATCCTGGATTAGCTTCTGCTTTCTGGCAGACTATCAGTAATCAAGCATTTTCACAGTAGTTAGATTTTTGCAGGCTGGAAGTCTGAAACATTTCGTAATTTCTTGCATGACATACAGTACTTGTACTAGTGAGAAATCCAGGAAGCTTTCCAGCGTACAATGTTTCAAACTTTTAACTCTGTCTGGATACATTTTCTTTTTCTGGCTCTTGAGTTTCAAATGACTGGCCACACCTGGCCTATGGTTAAAGACATCACTCAGTGTAGAGCCAAGCCTACAGACCAGAAGACCTCAAGTCTGCTTCCTCATCTGTGCTGAGTTAGTTAATCTCAGCTGGAGCAGCAATTGAGATCCTACAATTGGCTTCAGCATCCCAGGCGATGGAGAATGTGATAAATCCAGAAAGTGGAACATAGAAACATAGAAACATAGAAGATAGGAGCAGGAGTAGGCCACTCGGCCCTTCGAGCCTGCTCCGCCATTCAATGTGATCATGGCTGATCATCCAAATTCAGTACCCTGTCCCTGCCTTTTCCCCATATCCCTTGATCCCTTCAGCCTCAAGAAACATATCCAACTCTTTCTTGAATATATTTAATGAACTGTGGCAGAGAATTCCACAGGTTCACCACTCTCTGGGTGAAGAAATTCCTCCTCATTTCAGTCCTAAATGGCTTACCCCTTATCCTTAGACTATGACCCCTGGTTCTGGACTCCACGGCCATCAGAAACATCCTTCCTGCATCTAGTCTGTCCAGACCTGACAGAATTTTATAGGTTTCGATGAGATCCCCTCTCAATCCCCCCTCTAAACTTCATTGAGTATAAACCCAATCGACACAATCTCTCCTCATACGTCATTCCTGCCATCCCAGGTATCAGCCTGGTGAATCTTCGCTGCACTCCCTCCATAGCAAGAACGTCCTTCCTCAGGTATGGTGACCAAAACGGCACACAATACTCAAGGTGCGGTCTCACCAAGGCCCTGTACAACTGCAGCAAGACATCCTTGTTCCTGTACTCGAACCCTCTTGCTACGAAGGCCAACATACCATTTGCCTTCTTAACCGCCTGCTGCACCTGCATGCTTACCTTCAGCGACTGGTGCACAAGGACACCCAGGTCTCTTTGCACTTCCCCTTCTCCCAATCTATTACCATTCAAATAATAATCTGCCTTCCTGTTTTTGCCACCAAAGTGGATAAACTCACATTTATCCACATTATAGTGCATTTGCCATGTTTCTGCCTAATCACCCAACCTGTCCAAATCGTACTTGAGTTTCCCGACATCCTCCTCGCAGCTTACCCTCCCGCCCAGCTTTGTGTCGTCTGCAAATTTGGAGATATTACATCCTATTCCCTCGTCTAGATCATTAATATATATTGTGAACAGCTGGGGTCCTAGGACCGATCCTTGCGGTACCCCACTAGTCACTGCCTGCCACTCGGAAAACGACCCGTTTATTCCAACTCTTTGCTTTCTGTCCGCCAACCAGTTCTCTATCCAAGTCAATACCTTGCCCCCAATCCCATGTGCCTTAATTTTGCACGATAATCTCTTGTGTGGGACCTTATCGAAAGCCTTCTGAAAGTCCAAATGCACCATATCCACTGGTTCTCCCTTATCTATTTTACCAGTTACATCCTCAAAAAATTCCAGTAGATTAGTCAAGCATGATTTACCTTTTGTACAAGGAACAAGGAACTCAAAGAGGCTAGATGTTAGAATTAACACGAGTACTTTATTAACAACTGGGAAACACATTTACAGACAGCCTGCATCAGCATCCTGGCATTCCACCTTGTGCTGACCTTGACAGGAAGCAAACCTCTGACCTTAACAGGAAGCAAACCTCTGACCTTAGCAGCAGCATTGGCTACAGCACCACCTGGTGGATAACCTTAATCATAACATCCCAGATTACTATATCCCTCCGCCCTTAAGATTTCAGATTGAATTTCTTAACAAACAACCATTCCTGAGGGTCAATAAGGAGTCTCCATTCATCATGTTCCATACTTGATGAATCTAACAGTTCAGTATCAATCTCTCTGGTGGCTTGACAGACCTTTGTGAACGTCTAACAGTAAAGTCCCTGCTTGTTTGTGGTGAAGCCACCAGCTGCTCCTGAGCAGTGCTCAGAGTATCTGACTCTGCAACGATGGTTTCCTCTTGTCGAATAGGTTCCTGTGGAATTGTCTCCGTCCCTGGTGGTGGCACCACAGATGCCCTTGGATAACTGGGGGCAACCCTGTCTTCAGTCATTGCATCTGGAACCTTCATTTCAATTTCCCCTTGTCTGGGAAGTATCTGATCTACATGTCTGCGTACTACCCTACCATCTCCCAACATGACCTTATATGATACTGGACCTGTCATTGAGTCTATGAAGCCAGGAATCCACTTTGGCCCATAACTGAAATTCCTGGTAAGGACCGCATCTCCTTCTCCAAAACTTCGGCTCTTTGTTCTTTTGTCATGGTTCTCTCTTTGTTTGTTTTGTCCGTTTTCCATTTTCCTTTTTAGGTCTGGGTGGACAAGGTCAAGAGTGGAGCGTAGTCTATGACCTAATAACTTCTCAGCAGGAGAGAGTCCTGTGGTGGATTGAGGTGTTATTCTGTAGCTGAACAGAACCTGTGACACTTTGGCTGCTAAACTCCCTTCTGCACTTTTTTTCATCATCTCCTTAAATGTTTGTACGGCTCTCTCCGCAAGTCCATTCGAGGATGGATGATATGGAGCCGAGGTCACCTGCACTATGCCACTTTTTCTCAAGAACACTTTTGTCTCTGTACTCACAGAACAAGTGGCATTGTCACTTACCACGATCTCCGGTAGCCCTTGATTACTGAAGCTCCGATGCAGGCAGTCTATAGTAGTAGTAGCGGAAGCAGAATTTACAGGATAAACATCCATCCATTTGGAATGTGCATCAATGATTATGAGGAACATCTTCCCCATGAATGGACCCGCATAATCTAAGTGCAATCTTCTCCATGGTTTATCCGGCCACTCCCAGGGGTGGAGAGGAGCCGCTGCTGGTGCCTTCCAGTGTTCCTGACAAGTGCTGCATGTCTTGACTAGATTTTCTATCTCCTCATCTAGCTTTGGCCACCACAAGTAACTCCTAGCCAAGGCTTTCATACGCGAGACCCCAGGATGACACTGATGTAGTTGCTCTAGGATAGACTGTCGTGCTGGCTGTGGATTAATCACTCGTGCTCCCCACAACACGCAACCATCCTGCACACTCAGCTCTGTTTTCCTGACACTGTAGGGTGTGAGGTCAGCCCCTTCCGGATGCTGTGGCCATCCCCTCACCACATATTCTCGAACTCTAGACAGCACTGGATCTTTACCTGTCCATGTTCTTACTTGCTCTGCAGTCACAAGTGCCGTGTCAGTGTCCTCCAACATCAAAACTCTGTCCTCTGGAGCTGCACGGATAGGTGTGCCTGGCAGTGGAAGACGGTTCAAGGCATCTGCGTTCCCATGGTACTTGCCCGCCTTGTAGATGATGACATACTCATATGCCCTCAACGTCACTGCCCACCTCTGGATCCGGGGTGACACCATCTGTGGAACTGCTTTCATTTCATTGAAAAGAGAGAGAAGAGGTTTATGATTGGTGCATATGGTGAACTTCCTGCCATATACGTACTTGTGGAACCTCTGTAACCCAAACATTACTGCTAACCCCTCTTTGTCTAACTGGGAATAGTTTCTTTCCGCTGGTGTTAGAGTTCGGGACATAAACCCTATTGGTCTTTCAGTTCCACCTTCCATGCAGTGTGAAAGAACTGCCCCACCCCGTAAGGTGAAGCGTCATAAGAGAGAATGATGTCTTTCTCTGCATTGTAGTGAACCAGCACATCCGACGACAGCATCAGTTTCTTGGACTGTTCAAATGAAACCCCCTGCTCCTCTCCCCACTGCCACTGTGTCTCCTTGTGCAGTAGTTTGTGAAGAGGTGCTAACACAGTTGACAAGTTTGGTAAAAACCTGTTCTAATAGTTCAGCAGTCACAGGTAAGCTTTTAACTCAGCCACATTTGTAGGAGCAGGGGCGTCCTGCAGTGCTTGTACCTGCTCCTTGAGTGGATGGAGCCCAGTGGCATCCACTCTGTGTCCCAGGAACACTGCCTCATTCCCCAGGAAAGTGCACTTACTCCTCTTGAGTCAGAACCCTGCCCTCTCCAATCTCTGTAGTACCTCTCTCAGAATGCTCAGATGCTCCTGGTTGGTTCTTCCCGTCACCAGAATGTCATCCAGATAGATGGAAACATGTGGAATCCCTTGCAGTACACCTTCGATTGTCCTCTGGAAGATAGCTGGACTAGATGAGACACCAAATGGTAAACGGTTATATGTAAACAAGCCCTTGTGTGTATTTATGATGACATACTTCTTTGATTCGTCATCCAGTGTAATCTGCAAGTAGGCATGACTCATATCCAACTTTGTGAATTTCTTTCCTCCAGCCAGGTTTGCAAAGAGATCCTCTGTTTTGGGAATAGGATACTGCTCTAGTTTGGACACCCGATTGACAGTCAATTTATAGTCTCCACAGAGTCTTACCGAATTGTCCGGTTTTAAAACAGGTACTATGGGAGCTGCCCATTCCGAACATTTCACCGGCTCCAGTATATTCTCTCTCAATAGAAGGTCAAGCTCAGCCTCTACCTTTGGCTTCTTGGCATAAGGCACAGGTCGTTGTTTAAAAAACCTTGGCGGTGCCTCCTTGTCTACATAAATCTTAGCTGGGGGGCCATTAAATGTGCCAAGTTCCTCCTTGAACACATTCTCATGTTCACTCAACACTTCTTGCAAAGTCAACTGTTTGCCCGCATCTATTTGATGTACTGCTCCCCAGTCTAATTTAAGTTCTTTTATCCAGCCCTGACTTAACAGGTTTGGTCCGGTACCCAATACTATAACTACAGGTAGCTGTTCCACTGTGTCCCTGTGTTGCACAGTTACATTAGCTGTACCTAATGTCACTACTCGTTCACCTGTATATGTTTTAAGATGCAGGGAGCAAGGCTTTAACTCTGGAACTTTTGCACGGTTCCACAATTTTGATTACTCTGCCTTGTTCATTATGGTCATGCCGCAACCTGTATCCACTTCAAAGTTCACCTTAGAGTCATTTACCGTCAGTTGCAATGTGATACGAGCCACTTTTGGAATGTTCTCTAACATGCTATACATTATGAACATGTCCTCTTCTTCCTCAGCTTCCCCGCTAATGTGGTGTGCTCCATGTTTTTTCACTTCTCTCCCTTGGTTTTGCTGTCCTCCTCCTTTTGGTTTGGATTCCTCCACAGGTGATTTTGCCCTGCAAGCTCGTTATATGTGTCCTTGTTTCCCACACTTGTAGCACTTTTCCTCCAGAAACCGGCATTCACTCGCCAGGTGATCGTCCTTGCATCTATACCATGCCTTCACATGCTCATGTTGTGGTTTCTGATGCATGTTCAACTTGTGCACAACAACCTGACCTGCAACTTGCATAGCATTAGCCCTGTCTGAACCCTGTATTTCTTTTACACCTCAGTTCGCTGTCTCTATGGCTTGAGCAAGTTCCAATGCTTTTTCATAAGTAAGCCCAGTCTCGGATAATAATTTACGCTGCATTCGGTCGTCCATAATTCCGCAAACTAGCCTATCTCGCAGCATTTCCTTCAGGTTGTTCCCATAATTGCAATCTTGTGCTAATTTATGCAACACTGCTACATAGTCCATTCCGCTCTCTTCCTCTTTCCTGTTCCTTGAATTAAACTTGAACCACTGTACAATCTCACTAGGCTTAGGGTTGAAATGTTCTTTTAGCTAAGCCACTAATTCAACAAATGATTTGTCTCCAGGCTTTTCAGGACTGAGCAGATTCTTCATCAAACTGTAGATTTGGCTTCCCACTGAACTAAGCAGAATGTCTTTCCTTTTTCCAGCATCATTTATTTCATTTGCTTCAAAAAAATAACCCAACACTTCACAGTATTCTTCCCAGGTTTGTGCTTGAATATCAAAAGCGGAAACCATTCCTACCGTGGCAGCCATGCTCTCTTCCAGCTTGTAGCTAACTTTAGCTCATGATTTTGTTGTTTAAATGTCCCGGCAGACTTTTCTTCTTTATGCAGGGTCCTTTAGTTGCCTCGTCGCCAAATGTGATAAATCCAGAAAGTGGAACAAAAACTCAAAGAGGCTAGATGTTAGAATTAACACGAGTACTTTATTAACAACTGGGAAACACATTTACAGACAGCCTGCATCAGCATCCTGGCATTCCACCTTGTGCTGACCTTGACAGGAAGCAAACCTCTGACCTTAACAGGAAGCAAACCTCTGACCTTAGCAGCAGCATTGGCTACAGCACCACCTGGTGGATAACCTTAATCATAACATCCCAGATTACTATATCCCTCCGCCCTTAAGATTTCAGATTGAATTTCTTAACAAACAACCATTCCTGAGGGTCAATAAGGAGTCTCCATTCATCATGTTCCATACTTGATGAATCTAACAGTTCAGTATCAATCTCTCTGGTGGCTTGACAGACCTTTGTGAACGTCTAACAGTAAAGTCCCTGCTTGTTTGTGGTGAAGCCACCAGCTGCTCCTGAGCAGTGCTCAGAGTATCTGACTCTGCAACGATGGTTTCCTCTTGTCGAATAGGTTCCTGTGGAATTGTCTCCGTCCCTGGTGGTGGCACCACAGATGCCCTTGGATAACTGGGGGCAACCCTGTCTTCAGTCATTGCATCTGGAACCTTCATTTCAATTTCCCCTTGTCTGGGAAGTATCTGATCTACATGTCTGCGTACTACCCTACCATCTCCCAACATGACCTTATATGATACTGGACCTGTCATTGAGTCTATGAAGCCAGGAATCCACTTTGGCCCATAACTGAAATTCCTGGTAAGGACCGCATCTCCTTCTCCAAAACTTCGGCTCTTTGTTCTTTTGTCATGGTTCTCTTTTTGTTTGTTTTGTCTGTTTTCCATTTTCCTTTTTAGGTCTGGGTGGACAAGGTCAAGAGTGGAGCGTAGTCTATGACCTAATAACTTCTCAGCAGGAGAGAGTCCTGTGGTGGATTGAGGTGTTATTCTGTAGCTGAACAGAACCTGTGACACTTTGGCTGCTAAACTCCCTTCTGCACTTTTTTTCATCATCTCCTTAAATGTTTGTACGGCTCTCTCCGCAAGTCCATTCGAGGATGGATGATATGGAGCCGAGGTCACCTGCACTATGCCACTTTTTCTCAAGAACACTTTTGTCTCTGTACTCACAGAACAAGTGGCATTGTCACTTACCACGATCTCCGGTAGCCCTTGATTACTGAAGCTCCGACGCAGGCAGTCTATAGTAGTAGTAGCGGAAGCAGAATTTACAGGATAAACATCCATCCATTTGGAATGTGCATCAATGATTATGAGGAACATCTTCCCCATGAATGGACCCGCATAATCTAAGTGCAATCTTCTCCATGGTTTATCCGGCCACTCCCAGGGGTGGAGAGGAGCCGCTGCTGGTGCCTTCCAGTGTTCCTGACAAGTGCTGCATGTCTTGACTAGATTTTCTATCTCCTCATCTAGCTTTGGCCACCACAAGTAACTCCTAGCCAAGGCTTTCATACGCGAGACCCCAGGATGACACTGATGTAGTTGCTCTAGGATAGACTGTCGTGCTGGCTGTGGATTAATCACTCGTGCTCCCCACAACACGCAACCATCCTGCACACTCAGCTCTGTTTTCCTGACACTGTAGGGTGTGAGGTCAGCCCCTTCCGGATGCTGTGGCCATCCCCTCACCACATATTCTCGAACTCTAGACAGCACTGGATCTTTACCTGTCCATGTTCTTACTTGCTCTGCAGTCACAAGTGCCGTGTCAGTGTCCTCCAACATCAAAACTCTGTCCTCTGGAGCTGCACGGATAGGTGTGCCTGGCAGTGGAAGACGGTTCAAGGCATCTGCGTTCCCATGGTACTTGCCCGCCTTGTAGATGATGACATACTCATATGCCCTCAACGTCACTGCCCACCTCTGGATCCGGGGTGACACCATCTGTGGAACTGCTTTCATTTCATTGAAAAGAGAGAGAAGAGGTTTATGATTGGTGCATATGGTGAACTTCCTGCCATATACGTACTTGTGGAACCTCTGTAACCCAAACATTACTGCTAACCCCTCTTTGTCTAACTGGGAATAGTTTCTTTTCGCTGGTGTTAGAGTTCGGGACATAAACCCTATTGGTCTTTCAGTTCCACCTTCCATGCAGTGTGAAAGAACTGCCCCACCCCGTAATGTGAAGCGTCATAAGAGAGAATGATGTCTTTCTCTGCATTGTAGTGAACCAGCACATCCGACGACAGCATCAGTTTCTTGGACTGTTCAAATGAAACCCCCTGCTCCTCTCCCCACTGCCACTGTGTCTTCTTGTGCAGTAGTTTGTGAAGAGGTGCTAACACAGTTGACAAGTTTGGTAAAAACCTGTTCTAATAGTTCAGCAGTCACAGGTAAGCTTTTAACTCAGCCACATTTGTAGGAGCAGGGGCATCCTGCAGTGCTTGTACCTGCTCCTTGATTGGATGGAGCCCGGTGGCATCCACTCTGTGTCCCAGGAACACTGCCTCATTCCCCAGGAAAGTGCACTTACTCCTCTTGAGTCAGAACCCTGCCCTCTCCAATCTCTGTAGTACCTCTCTCAGAATGCTCAGATGCTCCTGGTTGGTTTTTCCCGTCACCAGAATGTCATCCAGATAGATGGAAACATGTGGAATCCCTTGCAGTACACCTTCGATTGTCCTCTGGAAGATAGCTGGACTAGATGAGACACCAAATGGTAAACGGTTATATGTAAACAAGCCCTTGTGTGTATTTATGATGACATACTTCTTTGATTCGTCATCCAGTGTAATCTGCAAGTAGGCATGACTCATATCCAACTTTGTGAATTTCTTTCCTCCAGCCAGGTTTGCAAAGAGATCCTCTGTTTTGGGAATAGGATACTGCTCTAGTTTGGACACCCGATTGACAGTCAATTTATAGTCTCCACAGAGTCTTACCGAATTGTCCGGTTTTAAAACAGGTACTATGGGAGCTGCCCATTCCGAACATTTCACCAGCTCCAGTATATTCTCTCTCAATAGAAGGTCAAGCTCAGCCTCTACCTTTGGCTTCTTGGCATAAGGCACAGGTCGTTGTTTAAAAAACCTTGGCGGTGCCTCCTTGTCTACATAAATCTTAGCTGGGGGGCCATTAAATGTGCCAAGTTCCTCCTTGAACACATTCTCATGTTCACTCAACACTTCTTGCAAAGTCAACTGTTTGCCCGCATCTATTTGATGTACTGCTCCCCAGTCTAATTTAAGTTCTTTTATCCAGCCCTGACTTAACAGGTTTGGTCCGGTACCCAATACTATAACTACAGGTAGCTGTTCCACTGTGTCCCTGTGTTGCACAGTTACATTAGCTGTACCTAATGTCACTACTCGTTCACCTGTATATGTTTTAAGATGCAGGGAGCAAGGCTTTAACTCTGGAACTTTTGCACGGTTCCACAATTTTGATTACTCTGCCTTGTTCATTATGGTCATGCCGCAACCTGTATCCACTTCAAAGTTCACCTTAGAGTCATTTACTGTCAGTTGCAATGTGATAGGAGCCACTTTTGGAATGTTCTCTAACATGCTATACATTATGAACATGTCCTCTTCTTCCTCAGCTTCCCCGCTAATGTGGTGTGCTCCATGTTTTTTCACTTCTCTCCCTTGGTTTTGCTGTCCTCCTCCTTTTGGTTTGGATTCCTCCACAGGTGATTTTGCCCTGCAAGCTCGTTATATGTGTCCTTGTTTCCCACACTTGTAGCACTTTTCCTCCAGAAACCGGCATTCACTCGCCAGGTGATCGTCCTTGCATCTATACCATGCCTTCACATGCTCATGTTGTGGTTTCTGATGCATGTTCAACTTGTGCACAACAACCTGACCTGCAACTTGCATAGCATTAGCCCTGTCTGAACCCTGTATTTCTTTTACACCTCAGTTCGCTGTCTCTATGGCTTGAGCAAGTTCCAATGCTTTTTCATAAGTAAGCCCAGTCTCGGATAATAATTTACCCTGCATTCGGTCGTCCATAATTCCGCAAACTAGCCTATCTCGCAACATTTCCTTCAGGTTGTTCCCATAATTGCAATCTTGTGCTAATTTATGCAACACTGCTACATAGTCCATTCCGCTCTCTTCCTCTTTCCTGTTCCTTGAATTAAACTTGAACCACTGTACAATCTCACTAGGCTTAGGGTTGAAATGTTCTTTTAGCTAAGCCACTAATTCAACAAATGATTTGTCTCCAGGCTTTTCAGGACTGAGCAGATTCTTCATCAAACTGTAGATTTGGCTTCCCACTGAACTAAGCAGAATGTCTTTCCTTTTTCCAGCATCATTTATTTCATTTGCTTCAAAAAAATAACCCAACACTTCACAGTATTCTTCCCAGGTTTGTGCTTGAATATCAAAAGCGGAAACCATTCCTATCGTGGCAGCCATGCTCTCTTCCAGCTTGTAGCTAACTTTAGCTCATGATTTTGTTGTTTAAATGTCCCGGCAGACTTTTCTTCTTTATGCAGGGTCCTTTAGTTGCCTCGTCGCCAAATGTGATAAATCCAGAAAGTGGAACAAAAACTCAAAGAGGCTAGATGTTAGAATTAACACGAGTACTTTATTAACAACTGGGAAACACATTTACAGACAGCCTGCATCAGCATCCTGGCATTCCACCTTGTGCTGACCTTGACAGGAAGCAAACCTCTGACCTTAACAGGAAGCAAACCTCTGACCTTAGCAGCAGCATTGGCTACAGCACCACCTGGTGGATAACCTTAATCATAACATCCCAGATTACTATAGAGAAAGTCGGTCAACTTTTCTGCAATTCATCGCTTTCCACTGACTCCTGTTGGAATGTGTGGACATGAATTTGGGTAAGGTCTCAGAGGACTACTCATGTCCATGGAAAGATACCACAGCAAGAGTTAACTTCTTCAGCAAAGGGTGGAGAAAAGGGGAGACAATTTGCAAAAAGATGTCAGAGAGCAACAATGACAGATAAATAGCAGAGGAACATGACAAAGATGGTGCACAGCATCACCTTCTTTATAATAACAATATAATGTAATGCCAATGCCTACAAGGATTTTCTTAAGGCACATGTATGCAGAGCATTGTATCAGATAATGTCGATATATACACAAAGTTGATCTTGTTGTGGTTATCAAGGTGATGGATGTCAGTGGTGCAAATGGAATACTTTAAACACCCAATACTACCATCATTTATTGCTAGTTCATGTAAAGAGTAAAGCCTCCTGCTGTCTATCTGCCTTAATCCTAACCTCAGTGGAGCACTCCCTGATGAGACTGAAGTTCACCAGTGTCCTTTTTAGATCAGAGCCACAAAGGACTGAGTCTGTAGGCTCTGGAGTCAGGGGCTGATTTCTGTGGACCCTCCATTCCTCAAATCCCATGTTTACTGTTGATTCCTCCAGCACCTTCGTGTGTTCTGTCTTGTACAGTGAAATCCCCCATTGGAATGACCTACATCCCTGGATGGGTTCCATTGGGCTGGCAAGTGAGAGAGAAAAGGTAAATAATGATGTGTGTGAGGATCTGGCTTGCAGGGCAGAGGTGGAAAGCAGTGTGCCTCTTTCTTCTTCCTCCTCCTCAACATCATCTTGCTTTGGGTTATCTAGAGGAAAAGAAAACCAAGAGATAGTAAAATGATAATATGGCTACCATGACAGTTCCTTTGTAGCTTTTGAAGGTACCCAATCATATGGCATGCCAGTGTGGTTTTGCTTTCAAATCATAACACAGGCTAGCTGCAGATTCTCCAGACAGACCTGCAGCTGCCACTTGTCATCTTACCTCTCCATCCCCATGGCTCCCAGGATCCCCAAGGCTTCTTCCTCAGGAAGGATTAGAGGTTTATTGTTGAGGACCACCACTCATGGCCTGAGAGAGAAGAAGACATGAGGGTTTGTTACAACAAATGACACATAAGGTGATAGAGGAGCAGAAAGCAAGGACAGATATAGTGAGACTTGCTCATGCACATACACTGTGAGGGAAGGTGCATTTGTAGGTAACAGATCACACAGGATGGGAGAAGGGGTCAGAGGTTCAGAGCACAGTCCTAGAACACCAAGGGTGTAAGAATTCACAATAATTTACAGCTCTGAAGATTAATTTCTTTGATTAAAGAATCCCGGGGTGATACACCTTTAAAAATTTCAGGGATCAAAAATGGCCGTCAGACCGCATGGCCGAAGACAAAGGACTTGGAAAACAGCTTTCTGTGTCTGTGAAGAAAGGTTCAATGGCAGTCAAATCTGTCAATCAAAGGGGAGTTTCCCCCCCGCCCTGCAGCAGGACAATCGATGCCTGTTTACAGAACGTTATACAATGTTGACTCTAAGATCAAGTGCTTGAAACTGCCAGCATGAACAAAGGAACTTTGTTTGCTGAGCACTCAAGACTGTCAATCAATTGCAGTTCCAGTTGACCACAGGACAATGCTTTGTTTACAATGAAATTGAATACTATTAGCATTTGTTTGTATATCAAGTGGACACATCCAAACTGAGGAGAAACTGTTTAAATGAATGGGAGAACACATTCAAACCTATTACTGGACAATGGGGCAGTTGGATCCCTTTTGTTTTAGCCCAGAAACATCCGGATCTGGGCGGGCCCCAAATGGGGGTATAAAAGATAGCTTCCCAGAAGCTCTTTCTCTCTCTGGCCTCGCCTCCGTGTCCCTCTACAATGTGGGAGTCTGTCTGTAGAAGCAAAACACCAGCAGTTTACTTTTAAAACACTGGGGTGTTTTTCACTTCAGGGCAGTGAAGATCTAAGTTCACAGGACACGGAGCAGGCATATCCAGTGGTGAGCATATATTTTTCTGGCCTTCCACAAGGCAACTTAGGATAGGTATAGGGGTGGGAGTAAAGTGGGAATTTCGTTAGAATTGTGATTTTAGTCAATTTCCTTCATTGTGTCCGTTTCTCCTCCCCTATTTAAGCAAGACAGTGTTGCACCTAGCAGAGAAGTGCTATAGTGAACATTGAATTCGGTATTTAAAACTGCATTAAAAAGGAATAGCTGTTTTAAAGTACTGTATGTAAAACTGTATTAAAAGGGGTGTTGCATCAAGCTCTAGTGCTGTGGTGAACCCTGTTAGCTGTTTTTTAAAAGTCCATATTAAAGTACTGTATTTAAAATAAGGTAGTGTTGCACTGGGCAGGGAGCCCTCTAGTGGACACTAAGTGTACTGCATTTAAGCAAAAGTGTTTTACCAGGCATAAGAGCTATATCGATTTTTCTAAGTTGTTTCTTTCTTTTGTTTTCAATAAATGCTGGTCTGTTTTGCACCCAAACCACGAGTCACATTGTTTTCTGTCTACATCGCTACTGAATAACTCTGGCGGTCAGAACTCAGGAATAGGGGAGCACTTCAAAACCGCAAGGGGGTCCCTGGAGCAGCTCAGAGGCTTCTGACTGGCCAGAGACAAATAACCCCAGCCCCGCTAGCGAGCGTGCGCTAATTCCTTACAAGGTAATAAGTGGAGGAGTGCCACATGTATAAAAAGACTACAGGAAGGGTAAAGGGCAACAAAGAGCTTGCCTTGGCTGCTTATCTTGCAAAAGGTCTTCAGTCCCCAACTCCCAACAGCCCATCTTTCCTGCTCTGTATCTCTGTTAAGAAGTTTACTGCTCTTCTTTTCAATCTGGCTGCTATCCTTCTCTCCCAGTGTATCTGCTTCCTCCAGTGCTGCTACTGCTCCCTTTAAGCAGCAGCAGGTTTTGGTGAAATTGGCCTTCGCCAATAGTGTGAAACAGTCTTAGAGCCAATTGGCAGCACGTTTTACACCGTGCCTGATTTTCGTATTTTTGTTTCCATTGAAGTCAATTAGGCATGATGGAAAACAGCCTGCCGATTCGTTGAGCCCCTTTTGTGCTACTGGTGTAAAGCAATATTACCCCATTTATACCCTGCTGCTTCACCCAAAACTGCCAACCACCTGGGACCAAAAATCCTGTCTCCTCATGGCGTTTTCTTGGCGTATTCGCAATGTTCCAGGTTGGTTTACAGAGCTTGAATCCTCTCAGCATTTTAATTATGTGACCCCACAATTTACAGCAGGGTCAGTGCCATGACGACTATGTGTGCAGGAAGTGTGTCCAGCTGCAGCTCATGTGGGACCGCATGACGGCCCTTGAGCTGCAGATGGACTCACTTTGGAGCATCCACGATTCTGAGAGGGGTGTGGATAGCACATTTAGTGAGTTGGTCACACCGCAGGTTAAGGCCAGCGTAGACAGTACATGGGTGACCAAAAGGCAGAGCAAGGGCAGGAAGGTAGTGCAGAAATCCCCTGGGGTTGTCTCCCTTAGCAACAGGTTCACCGCCTTAGGTACTGTTGTCGGGGGGGGTGACACATCGGGGGAAGGCACCAGCAGCCAGGCTCATGGCACCATGACTGGCTCTGTTGCAAAGAAGGGAGGGAAAAAGAGTGGCAGGGCTATAGTAATAGGGGATTCGATTGTAAGGGGAATAGATAGGGGTTTCTGTGGTCGCGACCGAGACTCCAGGATGGTATGTTGCCTCCCTGGTGCAAGGGTCAAGGATGTCTCGGCGCGGGTGCAGAACATTCTGGAGGGGGAGGGGGAACAGCCAGTTGTCGTGATACATGTTGGTACCAACGACGTAGCTAAAAAAAGGGAAGAGGTCCTACAAGTAGAATTTCGGGAGTTAGGAGCCAAGCTAAAAAGTAGGACCTCGAAGGTAGTAATCTCTGGATTACTACCAGTGCCACGTGCTAGTAGGAGTACAGAGAACAGGATAGTTAGGCTAAATACGTGGCTTGAGCAGTGGTGTAAGAGGGAGGGTTTTAAATTTTTGAGGCATTGGAACCAGTTTTGTGGTAGGTGTGACCTATACAAAAGGGACGGTCTACACCTGTGCAGAGATGGAACTGATGTTCTCGGGGTAATTTTTGATAAAGCAGTTCGGGAGCATTTAAACTAGTATGGCAGGGGGCTAGAAACCTATGTAGTGAAATAGAGGAAAGTGAAAGGCAGACAGAAATAAATGATAAAAGGGTGAGGAACAAAAAACAAAGGGCCAAACTAATTCATAAAAAATGTGAGCATAAAAAAAGCCTGAGGGTTTTATACCTTAATGCGAGAAGCATCAGGAACAAGGTAGATGAATTAGCTGTGGAAATAGAGGTTAATAATTATGACCTAATTGGGATTACGGAAACATGGTTGCAGGGTGAGCAGGGCTGGGAGCTTAACATACAGGGGTATTCAGTATTTAGGAAGGATCGACAAAAAAGAAAGGGAGGAGGGGTAGCATTGCTAGTAAAAGAGGGGATAAATGCAATTGAAAGGAAGGATATTAACTCAGTTAATACAGAATCTATATGGGTGGAGCTAAGAAATAGCGAGGGGCGAAAAACATTAATAGGAGTGGTATATAGGCCTCCAAATAGTAAAATAGAGGTTAGGGAGGGCATCACGAGGGAAATTAGAGAAGCGTGCAATAAGAGCACAGCTGTCATCATAGGTGACTTTAACTTACATATAGATTGGACTAGCCTAATCAGTAAAAATAATGAGGAGGAGGAATTCCTTGAGTGTTTGAGGGATGGTTATCTGGATCAATATGTCGAGGAACCAACTCGGGAACAGGCTATATTGGACTGGGTACTGTGCAATGAGAAGGGACTAATCAGTAATCTTGTTGTACGGGGACCCTTGGGTCAGAGCGATCATAACATGATCGATTTCTCACTCGAAATGGAGAGCGAAGAAATTGACTCAGAGACTAAGGTCCTGAATTTAAACAAGGGGAATTATGATGCCATGAGACGGGAACTGAGTAGGTCTGATTGGACAACGTTCCTGGGAGGACTGGAGGTAGATAAACAATGGCAAACATTTAAAGATAGAATGACAAAATTGCAAAAATTGTTTATACCAATCTGGCATAAAAGGAAATCTAAAAAGGTGACTCAACCGTGGATAACAGGGGAAATTAGAGACAGCATAAAATCCAAAGATAGGGCGTATAAAATAGCCAAAAAAAGCGCCAGAGCGGAAGATTGGGAACAGTTTAAGATAGAGCAAAGGAGGGCAAAGGGCATGATCAAGAGGGGCAAAATAGCTTACGAAAACAAGCTGGCAGAAAATATAAAAACTAACTCCAAAAGCTTTTATAAGTATATCAAAAGGAAAAGACTGGTGAAAACCAAAGTTGGTCCATTGCAGTCAGATACGGGGGAATATATAATGGGAAATAAGGAAATGGCAGATCAACTAAATGCATACTTTGGGTCAGTCTTTACGAAGGAAGACACAAAAAACCTCCCTGGGATATCGGGAAAAATAGGGACATTGGCAAAGGAGGAACTGACGCAAATCAATATCTCTAAGGATATGGTGTTAAGGAAGCTAAAGGGATTGAAGGTGGACAAATCCCCAGGGCCTGATAACATGCATCCTAGGGTACTGAAGGAGGTGGCCCTAGAGATAGCGGATGCACTAAGGATGATTTTTCAGAATTCATTAGACTCGGGAACAGTGCCGATGGATTGGAGGGTAGCTAACGTTACCCCACTATTCAAAAAGGGGGGTAGGGAAAAAGCAGGTAATTACAGACCTGTAAGCCTTACATCAGTTGTGGGCAAAATGCTGGAGTCCATCATTAAGGATGAAATAGCGGAGCACTTAGCAAATGGGGACAGGATAGGACAGAGTCAACATGGATTTACAAAGGGTAAATCGTGCTTGACTAATCTATTGGAATTTTTTGAGGGAGTAACTGGTAGAATAGATGGGGGAGAGCCAGTAGATGTGGTGTACCTGGACTTCCAAAAGGCCTTCGATAAGGTCCCACATAAAAGATTAGCATGGAAAATTGAGGCTCATGGGATAAAGGGGAAAGTTTTGGCGTGGATAGGGAACTGGCTGTCAGATAGAAAACAGAGAGTTGGAATAAACGGCTCATTTTCTGAATGGCAGGCAGTAACAAGTGGGGTACCACAGGGATCTGTCCTGGGCCCCCAGCTGTTCACAATTTACATTAATGACCTGGATCAGGGAGTCGGATGCAGCATTTCCAAATTTGCAGACGACACTAAACTAGGAGGGGGGGTGGGCTCAGAGGAAGAGACCAGGAAGCTCCAGAGCGATTTGGACAGACTGGGCGATTGGGCGGATAAATGGCAGATGCACTATAATGTGGACAAGTGCGAAGTTATCCACCTTGGGTGCAGGAACGGGAGGGCAAATTATTATTTAAATGGCAATAGATTGGGAGAGGGGGAAGTACAGAGAGACCTGGGTGTTCTTGTACACCAGTCACTGAAGGCGAGCATGCAGGTGCAACAGGCGGTCAAGAAGGCAAACGGTATGCTGGCCTTCATAGCAAAAGGGTTAGAATACAGGAACAGGGATACCTTGCTGCAGCTGTACAGGGCACTGGTGAGACCACACCTCGAGTACTGTGTACAGTTTTGGTCGCCTCATCTGAGGAAGGATGTTCTTGCCATGGAGGGGGTGCAGCGGCGATTCACCAGGCTGATACCAGGAATGGCGGGAATGACCTATGAGGAGAGACTATGTAGTTTAGGGATGTACACACTGGAGTTTAGAAGATTGAGAGGGGACCTCATAGAAGTGTATAAAATTCTGACAGGTCTAGACAGACTGGATGCAGAAGGAATGTTTCCCTTGGCGGGTGAGAACAGAACTAGAGGACATAATTTAAGGATAAGGGCTAAACCATTTAGGACAGAGATGAGGGGGAATTTCTTCACTCAGAGAGTGGTGAACCTGTGGAACTCATTGCCACAGAGGGCAGTGTACGCCAGCTCATTAAATATATTTAAGAGGGAATTAGATATATTTCTACGGGCAAAAGGGGTTAAGGGTTACGGAGAGAAGGCGGGGACGGGATACTGAATTAAAGGATCAGCCATGATCTCATCGAATGGCGGAGCAGGCACGAAGGGCCGAATGGCCTACTCCTGCTCCTATCTTCTATGTATCTATGTATCTATGGCGTCATGACTAGTCATCCTCACTGCTCGGAATTTCAGGCCTATAAGTCTGGGAATCTAGAGGTCGGATAAGATCGGCTTATTTAACAAATTGACAAACATTGATGAGTAGCTGCATGAAGGTGCATACTTAGTCACTGTGGAGGAAGATGGTTTAATTGGAATGTGATTGTGAAAAAAAACAGCTTCGATGTTAAGTTCAAGCAGTGAGGAAATTATGGGGTGGATTTTCCTTCACTATCCCGCCCAAAATCAGGCGGGGTAGCGGTGGTAACGGTTGTAAAATTGGATGGGATAGAGGCAGAAGAGTGGGTGATATTGGATGGTGAGGTCTACTGGCACCTCATCGCCCTGACTTGAATTTCCCTTGCTCCTGCTAGGACTATCGCAGGCCACTCCTTCCCCATCTACTGCATACAATTACTGTTGAAGGGAGGGGCTCAGTTTACTGGCCTATTTCCCTCTCATCTGCCCATGTTCTCATGCTCCCTGGGACTGCCACGTGAATCACTGCGGCAAGCCTAGGTTAGCAACAGGAATGACCCTAAATGCAGCAAATGCAGAGAGGGTCTAGTAAAGGCCTGCACTCCATCTGATTTTTTACCTGCTCAAGGCTTCAGTCATGTCCGAGGCTTTCAGTCAATGCTCTGAACTTTGGGGCTCTGTGGCCTCTTGCTATGGCACCACCTTGAATTTCCTGGGTGCATTTGCTGGTAGAAGTCCACCCTTCCAAGAAAACTGGGTCAGGTACATGTCAGACAGAAGTCCCACTCACCCCTCTAGGTTCGGGCCAGAGTATGCGAAGACCCGAATGAACAATACAATAATTATATTGGTGTAAACCTGTAGGAAAGTAAAATATCCTTCCAGTGATGCCAGATCAAACAGGAATTCCCAATACTCTCATAGCTTTTATTATTTTGCTCCAGCTATTCTGACTGGGCTGGAATACTTTTCATCTGAAAGATAATGGCCTAGAAATTTGGTATCGCCGAAAACGGGAGCGGGGTTTGCAACGAGATAGCAACCCGCACCCGTTTGGAGGACTGCAGGCAGCACACAAACTTCAGGCTGCCTGCTAATTAACATGCTAGTAATGTTTAGCCCTGCGCTGAACGCACTGCTGAGTGGCTGAACACTCAGCAGGGGGCCCAAGTTCGTGCGAAACTAGCTCCAATTAAAGCTAGGCAGAGAGGGGGTAGGGAAAGACAACTCCAACGGTACCCTCCTCCTGTCGAAGTGCTTAGAACATGGCCCTGTCATAACCAACACCTTGTTCTGTCAGAGAGACAAGTACAAGGCTTCATGGCAACACCCTCACTCCAAGCACTGGCATCTGCTGGACTACGTCATCATCCGAGCGAGGGAGCGCAAGGACGTCCGCATCACCCGCGCCATGACAGGAGCTGATAACTGCTGGACAGACCACCGCCTAATCCGTTCTGTCATCTCCATCAATGTATCCCCAAAACAGCGGCGGCAACAGAAACAATGCCGCAGGAAAATTAACGCTGGAGCACTCAAAGACCCCGCTAAGAAAACCCTATTCAGCCTGTGCCTCACAAACAACCTGACAACTACCAGTGATGCAAAGACACAGAGTGTCCACAGCGCCTGGTCTGCACTCAAGGCCTCCATAATCAGCACCTGTGAAGAAACGCTCGGTCACTCGACCAGGAAACACCAAGACTGGTTCGACGAGAACGACCAGGAGATCGAGGAGCTAATAAGCTACAAGCGCAAGGTATTCCTGACCTGGAAACAGCAACAGAACTCGAGAGCAAGAAAGCAGCTCTACAGAAGCCTGAAGGCCGAGGTCCAACAAAAAACTCGCTACCTAAAGAACAGATGGTGGGTGGAGAAAGCGCAAGAGATCCAGCAGTTAGCCAACAAACATGACGTGCGTGGATTCTTTAGCGCAGTCAAGACCGCCTACAGCCCAAGCACCCAAGGCCCTACCCCACAGCGAGCCAAGAACAGAGAGGTACTCATCAAGGACAGAGAGGCAGTCAGTGCCCGCTAGAAGGAGCACTTCAAAGATCTCCTTAACCACGACTCTGTCTTCGACACGAGTGTCCTCAACTCCATCCCACAGCATGCTACCTGCCACCATCTCAGCACAATCCCAGCCCGGCATGAGGTTGAAAAGGCCATCCGACAACTGAAGAACAACAAGGCCTCAGGAGCAGATGGAATCCCTGCCGAGGTACTAAAGCATGGTGGAGAAGCACTACTGGCGCGAATTCATGAACTCATTCCTCTTATCTGGAAGGAGGAGAGCATGCCAGGGGATCTCAGAGATGCCGTAATTGTGACCATCTTCAAGAAAGGTGACAAGTCCGATTGCGGTAATTACAGAGGAGTTTCCCTGCTGTCTGCCACAGGGAAAGTCATCGCAAGAATCCTCCTCAATCGCCTTCTCCCAGTGGCCGAAGAGCTCCTCCCAGAGTCGCAATGCGGATTCCGCCCACTAAGGGGCACAATGGACATGGCCTTCACCGCACATCAATTACAAGAGAAATGCAGGGAACAGCACCAACCGCTTGTACATGGCCTTCTTTGATCTCACATAGGTCTTCGACACTATCAACTGTGAGGGACTATGGAGTGTCCTCCTCAAATTCGGCTGCCCTCAAATGTTTGTCACCATCCTCTGCCTGCTTCACGACAACATGCAAGCCGTGATCCTGACTAATGGTTCCACCACAGACCCAATTCACGTACGAACCGGGGTCATGCAAGGCTGTGTCATCGCACCTACGCTCTTCTCGATCTTCCTTGCTGCAATGCTCCATCTCACCCTCAGTAAGCTCCCCACTGGAGTGGAGCTAATTTACAGAACAAACGGGAAACTGTTCAACCTCCGTCGCCTCCAGTCCAGTTCCAAGGTCGTCCCACCCTCTGTCATCGAATTACAGTATGCAGACGACGTTTACGTCTGCGCTCACTCGGAGGTTGAACTCCAAACCATCGTCAACACCTTCACCGAAGCGGATGAGAGCATGGGTCTTACACTAAACATCCGTAAGACAAAGGTCCTCTACCAACCTGCCCCCGCCACACAGTACTGCCCCCTGATTATCAAAATCCACGACAAGGCCTTGGACAACGTGGACCACTTTCCATACCTTGGGAGCCTTCAAGGGCAGACGTCGACAACGAAGTCCAACACCACCTTCAGTGTGCCAGTGCAGCCTTCGGTCACCTGGGGAAGAGAGTGTTTGAAGACCAGGACCTCAAACCCGGCACGAAGCTCATGGCCTACAGAGCAGCAGTGATACCCGCGCTGCTGTATGCCTCAGAGACATGGACCATGTACAGCAGGCACCTCAAAGCACGGGAGAGGTACCACCAACGCTGCCTCCGCAAGATCCTGCAAATCCATTGGCAGGATAGGCGCACCAATGTCAGTGTTCTTGCTCAGGCCAACATCCCCAGCATCGAAGCTTTGACCAAGCTCAATCAGCTCCGATGGACGTGTCACATTGTCTGCATGCCCAATACAAGACTCCCAAAACAAGCGCTCTACTCGGAACGCCGACACAGCAAGAGAGCCCCAGGTGGGCAGAGGAAACTCTTCAAGGACACCCTCAAAGCCTCCTTGAAAAAGTGTAACATCCCCATCGACACCTGGGAATCCCTGGCCCAAGACTGCTCAAAGTGGAGGAGAAGCATCCGGGAAGGCGCCGAACACCTCGAGTCTCTTCGCTGGGAGCAAGCGGAAGCCAAGCTCAGGCAGCGCAAGGAGCACACTGTGGTGTATGTAACCGTTCCACCTTTAAGAGAACTATTTTAAGAGATGCACTACTTTATCTTGGCTGCTGTATACTGTAATACCAGTGGTGACCACACCGGTATATAAGTGCTGTGTAATGATTTATTGGGCAGTTCAGCCTGACCTCCGACTAGTAAAGACCTGTTGAATTTACTCTTGTGGTCTGTGTGCAGTGATTCTTATTAACAATAACTAGAACACACAGACTTAACACACACGTCAACCCAAGCACCCCACCCACCCACCCCTTCAACCACCGTCTGCCCCACCTGTGACAGAGACTTGGCCTCATCAGTCACCTGAGAACACATTTTTAATGTGGAAGCAAGTCATCCTCAGTTCCGAGGGACTGCCTAAGAAGAAGAAGAAGAAGAAGAAGAAGAAGAAGAAGCACTACTTAAAGGCAGGCTGCACATCTTAAAAGTGAGGAACCTTCTGCCTGCAACTGGTAATTGAAGTGGCTGGGAGGACATTGGAGAAGAAAATTCTAATGATGGCACAGCATGGGAGAGAGTGTGCACCTAGGTTCTCCAATGCAGCACTGGAGGCCTTGGTACAGAAGGTCAACTCCAAGGAGGCCCTCCAGGCAACAGACAAGACTGCAGTTGGAAGCAATAGCCAATGTGGTCAATGCCAGCAGTATAGCTGTGAGGACCTGGACTCAGTTCAGGAGGAAGTTTAATGACCTCACATGAGTGGTCAAGGTCCGTGAATTCATCTTCTAATGCCATATCCCACCATTTGCACCACTGGCCTCACACACTGCTCAATGCACCACACCCCCATCATTCACCTACCAACACTCTCTACCAAGCACTACTCACACCTCCCATTCATAGCTTCATCTCACCCGCGCACTCTAACCAAGCCTCACACCCACAACTCACAGCTAGCACACACTGTCAGCTATTCAACCATGACAGGCGCATCACTTAAACAAATTATACCACACTCACTGACACACTTCCCTTTGCAGCAAAAGGTGGCACATAACTGCAGGCAGTAGACCTTAACTGGTGGGGGACAGGCTCTCTTGCATCACCTCACCCCCTTGGAGGAGATGGTGCTGGCCATTCTTGGTAGGGGTATGGCTGAGCCTGTGGCCAGTGGCAGGGCTGAAAGAATACAAGATGCCAGTATCTTCATACGTTATGATCCTACTCACAACTCACATCCCCCTCATCCCACAATCTCTTCTGATTTACAATCTACACATGTTGTAAGCATGCACCTCTTGCTTCCCCCACCTCCCGTTACGACAACCCTACCCTTGTGCCTTTCTCATTTCAGATACCCAAGAAATCCAGCCTACCCAGTCAATGGATCAACATGAAGAGGGAAAGGAGAGGGATGAAGAAGCAGAAGAAGAAACACCATCATTCGATTTCACATTCCCAGCCACCAGCTCAGATACTGGTGCTCCGCGTATTTTATAGGATAGTTCAGACGCGGGATCTGCACGTGGTGAGACACCAGGCATGAGTGGCCTACAGTCAGGGCAGGGGCAAAGGGTAGCTCAGGTGCCAGCTCCCCGGAGGGCGAAGTCGCACACGAGTTCTGCTTAACAGGACTCAGATGAAGACCTCGATGGGGCGGCCTACAGAAGAACACTAATGGGTATGCATAATGAAATGCTTGGTGCATTGGTAGGCCTGCCAGAAAGCCTGAATGCAATGTCAAGGAACATGGAGGCGTCCAGCTCCAGTCTTGCACAGGTTTTTGGGCAGAGCTTGGAGCCCATCCTTTTCAGCGTGGAAGGGCTGGGCAGATCCATTAACACACTTGTGGACCCAACCATCATGCAGTGTCTGATGGCCGAAGTGCCCTTGCTGTGGCCTGTCGGGCAGCCAGCCCAGATTGCTGCCACCCATGCCGAGGCGGTGCAGTCCGAAGCCGGACCTACTAGGCTTTAAGCTCCTTCAGGTCATCCTGTAAGGCCCTCTGTAGTCTCCCCCACTGAAAGTCAGCAGCCTTCCACTAGCCATGCTGCAGCCATTGGGGTAGCACTGCGTAGGAGCACTAGGATAGGCAAAGGCACATGCAAGACTGACACTAAGGGAATGCACAAAGATGATTAGTTGATTTTTTGATGTAATATTGGATGGATAGATGGATAAAGTTTGATTGGAATGTTTGCTTTGTGGTGGCTTTTATTTCAGCATTGTGACCAAGAGGACACTGTGATGGTCAGTGACAGAGGGAAGGTAAGGTGTAGGACTAATGTTGAATGGGCAATTGGGGTTGCATTCACTCGTAACATAGGTGGATGTTTTGCTCCCAGATATCCCGGCCAGAAAAGGGCTGTCTGGGTTGCATCCTTCCTTCCACTTCCTCCTCCTCCTCTGCCGCTTCCTCCTCCTCCTCTGCCGCTTCCTCCTCTTCCGCCTCCTCCTCTTCCTCCTCCTCCTGTTCCTCCTCCTCCTCCTGCTCCTGAGTTTATGGCCATATCCCTGGTGGCAAGGTTGTGGAGGATACAGCAGACCACGACAAATTGGGACACACACAATGAGTACTGTACGGTTCCTCCAGAGTGGACCAGGCAGCGGAACTGTTGCTTGAGCAGTGGTCTGCTCTATGATGTTTCATGTGGCAGCATGGCTCTTGTTGTATGCATGCTGGCCACGTGTGGCGAGGTTGCGGAGTGCAGTCATGAGCCAGGTGGTCAAGGGATAGCCCTCGTCGCCCAGCAGCCACCTTCTGGTTTGTCTTGGTGGCTCAAAGACCGAGGGAACAGCGGACTGGCACAGAATAAAAGTATCATAACTGCTGCCAGGATACTGAACATTCACCATCATGGTGCGCTGAGTATGGTCGCACACCAACAGCACATTCAGCGGGTGGTAACCTTTGCGGTTGTGGTATATCTCAGCATTTACATATGGTGCCTGCAAAGCCACGTGCGTGCAGTCGATGGCACCCTGCACCATGGAGAAGTCCGCTACCCTGGCAAAGCCATGTGTATGCTCCGTCTGCTTCTCTCTGGTCATAGAGATGACAATGAAGTCCCCTCTCCCAGCATAAAGAGCGTTTGTCATCTCTCTTATGCAGCAGTGGACGGCAAACTGGGAGATGTCGCGTGCTCCAACCTGGAAGGATCCTGACGTGAAGAAATTCAGGAGGATCACCTTGACAGCCACTGGCAGCGCTGTTCTTGCCCTGGAGTGAGGCTGCAGGTCTGGTTGCAAGAAGTGGCAGAGTTCTGTGAGCACATCCTTCCTAAAGCGCAGATGCCTCACACACTGCTCCTGGCTCAGGTTGAGGTAAGAGAATTGCTCACGGAAGACCCTAGATGAGTAAGGACTCCTGCTGAGAGCCCTTCTTCCCCCCGCCTCCTCCTCCCTCTGTGAGCAGCTTGTTCCCTTCTTTGCAGCCTCTGCTCCATCTCCCTGTCATGGTGCAGGCCAAGGGGGATTGCAACTAGAGCACCCATGACTGGGAGCAAGTGGTCTGACCAGAACCCTTGAAGTCAGAAGCAAGGCCTTCTCCACTTGTAGCAGCACTCCCTGTCACTCACCAAATTTAAACAACTCTAGAAAACTCCAAACCATTCCACAAGCTTACACAGAGCCAGTAGAAATCAAAAAGCAAGTTACCTGAAAGTTGGTGATGATCCCTTTAAATATCGTTGGTAGGGGGTCCTTCCTGCTGCTCAACGTACGTTCAGCTGTGTGAGGTTAAGAGAGGGCGTTAGCTCCAGTGATGGCAACAAAAATTGCAGCGCTGGCATCAAATGCTGATTGACGTCACGATCTGCCAACTTACCATACTTCTAGAGCAGGCTTCTAACAGCCAGTCTACCACTCTCACCCAGATGGCGTCCAGTGCGGCCTGCACTCAAAGTGTGTGTGCGCTGCTTGGATGCCACTTTGGTCCCAATTCGGCACCCGTAGCGCCCAAACAACGGGTGCTTTACAACCGAATTTCTAGGTAAATGAGTTACCATAATGGTGGGCTCTGTGTTGAATCCGTGATTCTTAAAGTATGATGTTTTCCAATAACTAGACGGAGGCTGTAAATTAACAATCAACAGGTGTTTACTGAAGGAGGGTAGTCTAAAGACTAACAGTACAGAGGCATGCTCAAGGCTTATATACAGGTGTGGTCACTGCCGGTACTACAGTATACAGCAGCTGTAAAAGTAGTTCTCTCTTAAAGGTACATACACTACAATTCCTCCCCTTTTAGATTAACAGTACCCATAACATTCAAATAACAGTTAACACTTTAACATGCACATTAAACTGAAATAGTCCATTTATAGATTCAGTCTTTGGGGCGGCTTCCTGATCCTTCCTGGATAGTGCCTTTCCTGAGGATCTTGTTCTTGGTGCGGAGGCGATTCTGGCCCCCTTTCGTCGGTTGGTTCATCAGCTTCCGATGCTACTGTTTCTGAGGTAGATGCTACCGGTATGTTGGGTTCATCCCCAGGTACGCGAGACATGGGGTTGACTCGTTCCTGTGACGCTAGGATCTGGTCGACGTGGCGCCTCACAATGTTCTCCCCGACATCCACTGTGTACATTAATGGCCCCTGCCATGTGCATATCGTTCCGGGTTGCCATTTCTCTGTTCGGTAGTCGTGGGCCAAGACTGGTTGTCCTACATTGAAGCTCCTTGTCGGCTTCTCATTGATGGGCTGGAATTGCTTATCCTCAACATTTCTTTGCACATTTGGTCTGAGCAAATCCAGACGAGATCTCAACCTTCGGTTAAAGAACATCATGGCCGGGGTCTGGTTGGTAACTGCATGTGTCGCATTTCTGTAGGCTAACAGGAAATTGTCCACCTTATGCTGTAGTGGAATTTCATCATCGCACATGGCCCTTATCGCCTTTTTAAAGGTTTGTACGAACCTCTCAGCCAATCCATTTGTGGCTGGCTGATACGGGGCGGATGTGTAATGCCTTACCCCATTCCTTCTCATAAATTTCTGAAACTCTTCGGACACAAACTGTGGTCCGTTATCAGAGCAAATCTGCTCTGGCAAGCCGTTCCTTGCAAATATGGTCCGTAGGACTGCAATCATTTTCTCTGTAGTGGTTGAGGACATTTTGATCACCTCAGGCCATTTCGAGTGCGCATCCACTGCTATTAAGAACATTGAGTCCATGAATGGACCAGCAAAATCAATATGCACCCGTTGCCATGGAGAGGAGGGCCACTCCCATGGGTGTAGAGGGGCATGTGGTGGTGCATTTTGGACCTTCTGGCATCCTGAGCAGCTCTTTGTTAGGTCCTCGATTTGTTGATCGATCCCCGGCCACCACACATAAGCCCTAGCAAGGCTTTTCATTTTCATCCCTCCCAGATGGCCTTCGTGAAGCTCATTGAGCACTCTCTCCCTTAACTTGGGTGGAATTGCCACTCTGGATCCACACATCACTGTCCCCTGGCATACTGACAGCTGTTCTCTTCTGGATGAGAATGCTGGCAACAGTGAGTCGCCATGTGTTGGCCATCCCTTCACCGTCAAATCATATACCCAAGACAGTGTCGGATCATTGCGGGTCTCCTTCTCTATATCTGCGTTAGTTACTGGCAATCGTTCAATTATCGACGAATAAAATATTTCGATAGGGTCCACTGCTGGTGCTTCCTCCACAGTAGGCAGTGGCAGGCGTGATAGCCCATCAGTGTTTCCATGCTGTTTCGTGCCCTTATATTCTATTTCGTATTGGTTCGCCCCTAGAAAAAGGGACCATTTTTGTAGCCGTTGTGCAGTCATCACCGGAACGCCCTTCTTTGGATTAAAGATGTAGACAAGTGGTTGGTGGTCAGTCAGCAAGGTGAACTTCTGCCTATGCAGATAGTGGTTGAATTTCTTTACTCCCCATACTAGGCTGAGGGCCTCCCTGTCGATCTGGGCGTAGTTGCGCTCGGCTGAGGTTAGTGACCGAGACGCAAAGGCTACTGGCCTCTCCAACCCGTCTGGGAATTTCTGCGACAGCACCGCTCCAATACCATAGGGTGATGCATCACATGCCAACCGAATTGGTAGTGCTGAGTTGAAATGGGCCAACACCTCTTTTGATGTGCTCAATTCTTTGCACTTCTGGAAAGCTCGTTTACATTCGTCATTCCACTTCCATGGTACCCCCGTTTGCAGTAGGGTGCTCTGTGAGTGTAATACTGTAGACAAACTTGGTAAGAACTTATGGTAGTAGTTCACCAGCCGGAGGAACGACCTCAGTTGGGACACATTTTCCGGTGCTGGAGCCTTGACTACTGCCTCAATCTTTTCAGGGGACTTATGTAACCCCTCTTCATCAATAACGTAGCCACAATACGAGATCTGCTTCTGGAAAAACTCGCACTTGTGGCGATTAGCTCGTAGCCCATATTCCTTTAATCTAGTGAGCAACTTCTCCAGGTTGGCGAGGTGATCACTGTCATTTTCGCCCGTGACCAGGATGTCATCCAAATAACACTGGGTCCCTGGAATCCCTTGCAGGAATTGATCCATTGCCCTTTGCCAAATAGCCGGAGCCGATGCTACCCCGAACACCAGCCGGTTGTATTGGTAGAGACCTTTATGAGTGTTGATCGTGAGGTATTGTTTCGAGGCTTCTTCTACCTCCATTTGCAGGTACACCTGGGCCAGATCAATTTTGGTGAAGCGTTTACCTCCAGATAGCGAGGCGAACATATCTTCAACCGTGGAAGCGGATATTGCACCGTGTGAAGGACTGGGTTCACTGTCACCTTAAAATCCCCACAGATGCGGACCTTCTTTGGTTCCCCAGGCGTATTACTCAACGACCTCTTCATTACAGGAACGATGGGTGTAGCCCACTCACTCCAGTCTACTTTGGACAGTACTCCTGAACGTTCCAAACCTTCCAGCTCTGCTTCGACGGCTGGTCGGATCGCATAAGGCACCGTTCTGGCCTTAAAAAACTTTGGGCTTGCATTTTCCTCTATTTTAATCGTTGCTGTTATGCCTTTTAGTGTTCCGAGTCCCTCCTGGAACACTTCTTGTGCATCAGTTAGCATTTTTGACAGTCGTCCAGGTGTGACGTCATCACCCTTTTTGGCCTCAACCTTCAGTGCCTGTATGGAATGCCAATCTAATTGTATCTTCCGGATCCATTCACGTCCTAGTAGTGGTGGTCCTCCATCTGGCAATACATATAGGTCCATTTTGGGTATTTCCTGGCCTTTGTATATCACGTTCACCCTTATTTTTCCTTTGGGATAGACTTTTTGCCCCGTGTACGTCTTCAAGACAATCTCTGTAGCTTTCAAGGGTATATGTGAAAATAGCCGTTTGTAGTCCCTTTGGTTTATAACTGTTAGGGCTGATCCTGTGTCCAATTCCATTTTCACTTGGACTCTGTCTATCTTGAGCATGACCCAGATAGCCTGGTGATCCTCCATTTTGATTACCTTATGTAGTTTCAGACAACCCAGCTCCTTACTTCCGCAGTCTGTATCACTTTTCTGTTCGTCTGAACTACTGTCCATCACCTTATGTACCTTTTTGTACTCCTCCTGTGGAGATTTCTTGCTGCTGGTTTTCTTCCCTGACCTGCAGACTCTTGCTATGTGTCCTGCTTTTCCACACTGTCTGCACACTTGGTCCTTGAACCAACAATCCTGCTGGTCATGTGTTGTTCTGCCGCAGCGATAACACTTCCCTGCTCCATATGACATTTCATTGGTGCCATATTCTTGCTGTCTCTGTTGTATCTCTGCAGCGCCCCATGCAGCTGCTTCATGTGATACTGCCATGCTGAAAGCCTTGTCCAGCGTAAGATCCTTTTCTGATAGAAGCCGTTTCTGGGTTCCTTCACTTTGAAGCCCACACACAAACTTGTCCCTTAACGTATCTGCTAGTCCCAATCCAAACTGGCAGTGTTTTGATAGCTTGCGCAGTTCCATTAAGTACTCAGCATTACTTTCGTCTTTATGCTGGTTCCTTTTGTGGAACTTAAATCTTTCTGCTATCAGCAGCGGTGTGGGGTTTAAGTGGTCCTGTCGGATTTCCACTATGCTTTCGAAATTCTTATCCACTGGCTTCTCTGGAGTTATTAGGTTTCGCAGTAAGCCATAAGTTTTTGCACCCATGGAATTTAACAAAACCAGTGCTTTCCTAGCATCTGGCACTTCATTTGCCTTGCAGTATACCTCAATGCGTTCCACATATGTCGCCCAATCTTCGACTTCATTGTCGAACGCAGTGATACTGCCACTCTTTGGCATCCCTGGGTGTGATTAAACTGTCTAAAATGGCATCTCCCGCGCTCTCCCTTCTTCTCCGCTGGCACAAAATGGCGTCTCCCGCGCTTTCCTTTCTTCCCGCGCTCGCCCTTCTTCTCCGCTGCAGCTTCTAAAATGGCGTCTCCCGCGCTCTCCCTCCTTCTCCGCGGCTCAATGGCGTCTCCCGTGCTTCCTTTCTTTCCCCCGTGGACGCTGTGCAGCCGTTGAGCCCTGGCTGTGCTCTGCGCGTTCTCCTGTGCACCTCTCTCGTTGCCGCCGCTCGGTCCTGAACCCGGCTGCTGCTTTACCCTCTCTCTCTTTTTTTGTTTTCCGTCGATGCCGCTCGGTTTTCAACCCCCGGCTGCGCCCTGTGCGCTTCACCCTCTCTCTTACCCCGTCGACGCTGCTCGGCCTTTTCTGTGCCGTCGGTCGGCTCCAGCCGCCGCTGTCCGGGAAGGGTCTGCGCTGTACCTGTTGCCAGTCTGTTGCTGGATCGTCGTGGCTGGAGAACCAAGCCCAGCTCTCAACAGCCTCCCCTGCGATGTTCACTCTCTGCCGGATGACTGGGCGGTTGCTCGTGGACGACGCCCGTGCTTCTGGCCTCGACTTTCTTCCACTCTCCTCCTGGAGCGAATCCTTGAAAGGAAATGCAGATGTTGCAGGTAGATTCGAATCGACCTCATCGCCACTGTTGAATCCGTGATTCTTAAAGTATGATGTTTTCCAATAACTAGACGGAGGCTGTAAATTAACAATCAACAGGTGTTTACTGGAGGAGGGTAGTCTAAAGACTAACAGTACAGAGGCATGCTCAAGGCTTATATACAGGTGTGGTCACTGCTGGTACTACAGTATACAGGAGCTGTAAAAGTAGTTCTCTCTTAAAGGTACATACACTGCACTCTGCCCAGATGAGTGAGGTTCTAAAACATGCAATAGTTGGACTTGTGCTGGTCAACGGTGAGATATGTTTCTTTAAGGTTACACTTCCTCTCTCACTCTCTCTGACTTTGTCTCTCTTGCCTTGTAATTTCATTGAAAATACTGTTGTTATTGTCCCAACTCATTCTATAAGAGAACTATTTAATTCACATGCAATAAGATTATTTAAAAAAGGCATATCCATTAATTCAGTTACTGCTACTATTATGACATAATCTCAACATTGATACTCTGCCTGCTGCTATAGTTTAATTAAAGCCAATATAGAACATAACATACACTGAGAGTCAGCTATAGGTTATGATACAATAAAACTGAAGTGATTACTTCACAATGATTAATCCTCAAGTGTGAACATTATCACACACCAATTAGTTGCAGTACAAAATTAAACAAAACAGAACCCATAGACTCTGCATTACTGGAAGATGAACTAATTGAAAAAATAAGTTATGTGAAAGTGATTTCACTGGTTGTAATCTCATTTCTGGTTTAGGTGGTATGCTTAAACATCATTCTTGTGATTTATGATACCAATGGTAAAGCAGCCCATGAGAAACCCAGAGAAAAGAATGTCCCACACATACCCAGACAGCCATCATTTGGCTGGAGGAAGGGACACTGGCACCACGAGTACCATATATTGTCTCCCAATCAGCCTTGAGGCTAAATGAATGGGTGAATGTGTTTGTAGAACCAGTTAAATGGCCCTGCACAGATAGTCCTTAGCAGAATATGAAAGCTGGTTGTATGGGTCTAGCTCTGTTTAATCCACTACGGATTTTAAGAAACCTAAACATGCTAGGATGTTCTGGTCTGATCAGAATATGCAGACAATTTGATCATTTGTAATTTCTAACAGATGCTTGTCAAACTTGGTTGACACATCGGAAGGGATTCGCAGGACTTATTTAACCCTTCTTAAGTCAACATTGAGAATTGATCCCTGAAAAGGTGAAATTTAAGAAACAAAAGATGGTCATGTTCGTCTCCAAGGCAATCGGTTGGGAAGTGAGATGTCAGGAGAGGTTGGTTCACTCAGTCCACAGTTAGCAGCAGAAGCCAGAAAATGTGTTCATTTTTTATCTTTTATCTTTTCAATTTTTATCTTTACTGCAGGGACGGTAATCTGGCAAAGCGGATCACAGGCTTGTTATAGAACCTGCATGATTTCCATTCCATTGTGTTGTATAATGGGCAGGCGATCTGCTTCACCAGATTGCGCCCGTGAGCTGAATATAAAAATTTACCCCATAGAGTCTAGCAAGAGCAAGCCAAAACAGCCCAAGTTCAAGCGGCAGAGTTAATTCAAGCCACAAAGGAAGCAAACAGAACTGAAGAGCTGAAGTTGTAAGGATAACAGAGTTCCATGTTCATCCAACAGAAGTAACTTGTAACGGTTATCATCATTGTTGTGTCCGTGTATAATAAGACACAGACTGCAGGAGAACGGTACAACAGGTGTTTACTCAATGTGGCTCATGCTGGAACTGATCTGTACAGATTACTACTCAGTGTTAGATACAGGTGTGGTCACTGCCAGTACTGCAGTATACATGAGCCTTAAAAGATAGTTCCCCCCTTAAAGGTATATACATTACAATTCCTCCCCTTTTAGATTAACAGTACCATAACACTCATTTAACAATTAAATATCAAACTAATTACAATTAACACTTTTAACATGCAACATTAGCTGAAAATAGTCTATTTATATATTCAGTCTTTGGGGAGGCTTCCTGATCCTTTCTGGATAGCGCCTTTCCCGAGTGTCTTGCTCTTGGTGCGGAGGTGATTCTGGCCCCCTGTCGTCGGTTGGTTCATCAGCTTCCGATGCTACTGTTTCTGGGGTAGATGCGACCTGTACATCGGGTTCATCACCAGGTAAGTATGGGCGAGGCATGGGGTTGACTTGTTCCTGTGACTCTAGGATCTGGTCAGCATGGCGTCTCACGATGCTCTCCCCAACGTCCACTGTGTACATTAGTGGGCCCTGCCGTGTGCATATCGTTCCTGGCTGCCATTTTTCTGTTCGGTAGTCGCGGTCCAAGACTGGTTGCCCTACATTGAAGCTCCTTGTTGGCTTCTCATGGATGTGCTGGAATTGCTTACTCTCAACATCTCTTCGTACGTTTGGTTTGAGCAAATCCAGGCGAGATCTTAACCTTCGGTTAAAGAACATCATGGCTGGGGCCTGGTTGGTGACTGCATGTGTCGCATTCCGGTAGGTGAACAGGAAATTGTCCACCTTGTGCTGCAGCGGAATGTTGTCATTGTACATAGCCTTTATTGCCTTCTTAAAGGTTTGTACGAACCTCTCAGCCAATCCGTTTGTGGCTGGATGATACGGGGCGGATGTGTAATGCTTCACCCCATTATTCCTCAGAAACCTCCGGAAATCCTCTGACACAAACTGTGGCCCATTGTCGGAGCAAATCTGTTCTGGCAAGCCATTCCTGGCGAAGACGGTCCGTGTTTTTTTGATGCTTCTTCTACCTCCGTTTGCAGATACGCCTGGGCCAGATCAATCTTAGTGAAGCGTTTCCCTCCAGATAGCGAGGCGAAAATATCTTCAATCCGCGGAAGTGGATATTGTACGGTGTGAAGGACCGGGTTCACTGTTACCTTAAAGTCCCCACAGATGCGAACCTTCCTTGGTTCCCCAGGCGTGCTGCTCAACAACTTTTTCATCACAGGGACGATGGGTGTAGCCCACTCGCTCCAGTCTACCTTGGACAGTACACCTGAATGTTCCAGACTCTCCAGCTTTGCTTCGACGGCTGGGCGGATTGCATAAGGTACCGGTCTTGCCTTAAAAAATTTTGGGCTTGCGTTTTCTTCAATTTTAATCGTCGCTGTCATGCCTTTTAGTGTTCCGAGTCCTTGCTGGAACACTTCTTTCGCATCAGTTAGGATCTTTGACAGTCGCCCAGGTGTGACGTCATCATCCTTTTTGTCAGCCACAGTCAGTGCCTGTATGGAATGCCAATCCAGTTGTATTTTCAGGATCCATCCACGTCCCAGTAATGGTGGTCCTCCATCTTGCAATACATACAGGTCTAGTTTTGGTGTTTCCTTACCGTTATATATAATGGTCACCCTTATTTTTCCTTTGGGGTAGACTTTTTGCCCCATGTACGTCTTCAAAATAATTTTTGTTTCTCTCAAGGGTATGTGTGAGAATAGCCGCTCGTAGTCCCGTCGGTTTATGACTGTTAGGGCTGATCCTGTGTCCAATTCCATCTTTACCTGGACTCCTGCTATCTTGAGATTGACCCAAATGGTTCGGTGATCCTCCATTGTGATCACATTATGTAGTTTCAGACAACTCAGTTCCCTGCTTTCGGAGCCGTTATCACTCTTTTGTTCATCTGAACTATTCTCCATCATCTTATGTAACTTCTTGTACTTTTCTTTGGTAGGTTTCTTATTGCTGGTTTTCTTTCCCGACCTGCAGACTCATGCTATGTGTCCTACTTTGCCACACTGTCTGCACACTTTGTCTTTGAACCAGCAATCATTCTGGTCATGTGTTGTTTTGCCACAGCGATAGCACTTCTCTGTTCCATATGACATTTCGTTTGTGCCATATTCTTGCGGTCTCTGTTGTATCTCTGCAGCGCCCCGTGCTGCTGCTTCATATGATACCGCAATGCTGAAAGCCTTTTCCAGCGTAAGGTCCTTTTCAGATAAAAGCCGTTTCTGGGTTCCTTCACTTTGAAGCCCACACACAAACTTGTCCCTTAAGGTATCTGTCAGTCACGCTCCAAACTGGCAGTGTTTCGATAGTTTGCGCAGTTCTGTTAAATAATCAGCATTGCTTTCATCCTTATGCTGGTTCCGTTTGTGAAACTTGAATCTTTCTGCTATCAGCAGCGGTGTGGGGTATAAATGTTCCTGTTGTATCGTTACTATGTCTTCAAAACTCTTTTCCATTGGCTTCGTTGGGGTTACTAGATTTCGTAATAAGCCATACGTCTTTGTACCCATTAAATTTAACAATACCGACGCTTTCTTGTCACCTGACACCTCATTTGCCTTGCAGTATACCTCTATTCGTTCGACATATGTAGTCCAATCTTCGACTTCATTGTCAAATGCGGTGATACTGCCACTCTTCGGCATTTTGGGTGTGGTTTAAAATGGCATCTCCCAATGGCTTAAAATGGCATCTCCCGCGCTTTCCTTCCTCCCCCACTGCTGCCAACGCCGCTCCCGCGATTCTCGTGGCAATGGCGGCGCCCTGTAGGTTTCGCGCACTTCTCCTGCGCTGCTGCCAACGCCACTCTTGGCGGTCCTCGTGGCAATGGCGGTGCCTCATGGGTTTCTGTGCATCTCTCTCTCCTTCTCTTCGACGCTGCTCAGCCCCTGAACACCGGCTGCGCCCTGTGCACTCTGCCCTCTCTCTCTCTCCCCCATCGACGCTGCTCGGCCCTTTGCTGTGCCGCACGGTCGGGCTCTAGCCCGCCGCTGCCCGGGAAGGGTCTGCGCACTACCTGTTGCCAGCCTGTTTTGCTGGACCACCTCGACTGGAAAGCCAAGCCTGGCTCTTGACAGCCTCCCCCGCAATTCTCGAGTCTCTGCTGGATGACTGGGCGGTTGCCCGTGGTCGACGCCCGAGTCTCTGGCCTTGACCTCCAATCCACTGATCTCCAGGAACAAATCCCCGGGAGGTGATGCAGAGTTGCAGGTAGGTTCGAACTTGCCTTGTCGCCAATGTTGTGTCCGTGTATAATAAGACACAGACTACAGGAGAACAGTACAACAGGTGTTTGCTCAATGTGGCTCACACTGGAACTGATCTGTACAGATTACTACTCAGTGTTATATACAGGTGTGGTCACTGCCGGTACTGCAGTATACATGAGCCTTAAAAGATCGTTCCCCCCTTAAAGGTATATACATTACAATCATGGTATTCAATTTCGGACCTTTGAGCACAGTGTAAGGTTGAGGCACATCACCATTGAGCCAGACAGTGTGTGTTGGGTATCAGAGCCTCGATGACAAGCCAGGGAGATAGCTACAGATGGTAATGCACCTTAGGCTTCCAAGGAAATGGGCCAAGGGACATTGAAGGACCAGATGATAAATGAACTGTTGGTTTAATAGCTTCTATCTAAAAGCTTAATCCAATCACTGACTGTAAACTAATTGTGTAACATAATGCAGACTGTAAACTCAATGCTAATACAATCACTGACTGTGAACTAAGGCCTTGAATTTCCACAAGGTACTCCCGATTTCCTGCAATAACCTTTGCTGGAGATCATTGGAAACCCTGGAGAAAGGATGTAAACGTCTGTTTTTAGCCTCTGCACTGTTTCTATGAAGGTTCAGCAATTTGCTGCCAGTGAGACCCATGGAAATGTTGACATAATGCTGACTGTAAACTAAATACAAAGGCCTGCTGTAAACTTGAGGGCTGAATTACTGTGGATGTTTTCTCACTGGTCCACCCCTAACCTGTGAATTTAGGCAGGGTCAGTGGCAGCAACACCGCAGGTTTTCTAGGCCTAATTCTTTAATGAAATGCTTAATCTGAAGAACGTCTGTGGCAATATGGATACTTCATCATATGAGAATGTTAGTGTGTTAATGTAGATGCGCATTAGTAGTTTAGTTACAAATGTGCCTGACTTTATCTTTAATAACTTTGGCGAGAGGAATTAGCTCGCTTCACTCGGGTTGTATTTTAGAGTCATAGGCCTGGCGCCGGGCGCCCATTTTTATTGCTGGCCGCCTGCCAGCACCTGCCCCCATTGCCGTCCCCAGCCTCCTCTTCAGTCCCCCCCGCAGAGTGCCGGCTGTGCTCCGTGAGCCCGGCACTTCTCTTGAGTGCCGGGCTCTTTTGCCGGCATTCCGATCCCTGGTGGCCCAGCTGGGCCCCGGGTCGCGCTGCGCAAGGCCCCTCCCCTTTAAGAAGGGGAAGAAGGCCTGCAGTACCGTGGCCCGACGTGCCGCAGCACATGGCACTGGTTGGGTGCTAAAAGTAGTGCCCCGGCGAAGTTAGTGCCCCAAAGGGGGCACGACTCAATTTTCCCCCCATAGTCATAGGGGGAAAAATTCGGTTGGTTGCGCCACCCATTAGCGCCTAAAGAGGTCAAGAAGTGGGGCGCTAACCAACTAGCGCCCGGGCGCAGCGAACCCTGCGCCTCTTCCCAAATTGAGCGGACATTTAGCGCCGGCGCTAAATTGTTGCGCCCGCTCACCGGCGCACGCAGATCATGATGTCATTTCATTGTGCAACGCACTTGGGGCGCCCCGGACCGGAAATTCAGTGGTGCCCCTCTCCGTTCCGCCTGGCGCTAACAAGGACAGGTTACCTTGAACGTTTCCCAGCCACTGTTGGGCTGGGGGGGCACTATTTAAAGGGGACTCTTCCTGGATTGTTAGTGGTAGCCATTTTTGGATCACACCTTCTGTGAGAGAGAGAGAGAGTTGCTCAGACAGAAACGGAGAGCCATTTCTGCAGTGAGTCAGCGCTGGCTGAGGAACTTTACCCTTCTGAACATTACTTTGCAGTTGGTAAGATTCCCAACCGGCATAACTTTCAGTGCACACTTACTATGGGGGCTGCATTGGATGGGAACGTCGTCCTTCTCAATCATATTGACAGGGCACAGAGACGCAGGGATAGAGTGGCAGGCATGGCCAGACGGAGGAGGGCCTACAGACGTCGGCACACGAGACCTTACGCTTCCAGGGTTTTCCGCCAACAGTTTGCATATATCAACATGTCAGAGGAGCAGTGTTTCCGAAGGCTGTGCTTCAGTAAGGAGTTGGTCACTGAGCTCTGCCACCTGCTTCAGCCAGATCTGCAGCCTCAACTAAGGTGCAGGACATCTCTGTCGGTGGCTGTGAAGATCACTGTGGCTCTAAACTTCTATGCCAGTGGCTCCTTTCAGGCCGCTACTGGGGACGTTGCCAACATCTCACAGTTCGCGGTGCATTGCTGCATCCGTCAAGTGACTAATGCCCTCTTTAAAAGGAGACAGCAGTACATCTCCTTCCCAATGACCCCGGAGAAGCAGCGAGAGCGTGCAGAGGGCTTCGCAAGGATAGCGGGCTTCCCCATGGTGCAGGGCTCCATTGACTGCACGCATGTGGCTTTGCGGGCGCCACAAGAGAATGCGGAGGATTTCCGCAACCGAAAGGGGTTCCATTCTTTGAATGTGCAGCTGGTCTGTGACCACTGACAGCTGATACTCGCTGTCAATGCCCACTTTCCAGGCAGCAGCCACGATGCCTTCATCCTGCGCCAGACTTCTGTGGCAGACCTTTTCGAAGCCCCGGCTCACCCAGGAGGCTGGCTTCTTGGGGACAAGGGCTATCCTCTGTGCCCCTGGCTGATGACCCCGCTCTGTTCGCCCAGCACCCCTGCTGAAGAACGTTACAATGAGAGCCATCAAGCGACCAGGAACATCATTGAGCACACAATCGGCGTGCTGAAGCAACGGTTCCGCCATCTGGACCATTCCGGAGGAGCCCTTCAGTACTCACCTGAGCGAGTCTCCCACTTCGTGGTTGTGTGTTGCATGCTACATAACCTGGCAATCCTCAGGACCCAGCCAATGCCACCAGACATTGAAGCACCAGCAGAGGAGGAGGAGGAGGAGGAGGAGGAGGAGGAGCACCAAGACGGGAGGGAGGCACAAACTGCAAGGGCCACCCGTCAGAGGCTTATAGCAAGTCGCTTCTAGGCCCCTCTGAGGGAATGCTTTCTGCCATTCCAAGAACATGAATGGAACCATTCTGCTACCCCTAAGCCGGTCAAAACAAAAATTAGTGCAAAGAACAGACATGGACATTGTGAATAAATAAACTTCTTTATTTAACAAAATGTGTATCCTTCCCGCATGACAAAGTAATGGAAACAAACAACAAAACAAACAGACTGCCACATAACTTTCTCTCACATCCTGGAGACAATGTCCAAAACATAACTGTCTCTCACACCCTGGAGACAATGTCCAAAACATAACCAACATTCAGAAAGCATCCTCGGCCTTGAATGAAAGAAATAACATAATTTAGCAGCACCTTCTACTTTTTGCCCCTCGATGGTGATCTACTTCCCTTGTGGAATTGCCCCCTTCCCGCCCTGCAGCTCCTCCATAATGGGACCCCAGTGGCTGCAGCAAGGCTGGGGAAGGCCTGCTGACTGTCCGAAACTGAGACCGCAGGTGCCCTTGAGGTACGGCCTGGACCAGCTCTGGGCCTGGAGGGCCCAGCTGCTGACTGTTCCAACTCCGCATGGGCGGAAGCAGTCTGTCCTACAGCTGGTGGCAGCTGCAGTGGAGAAGTGCCAGTGGTGGCATCAGGAATGCTGTCAACCTGAGAGCGGACAGCAGCTCCCTGGTTGGCCAACACACTGGCACTCTGACGGGGCAGCACCGCAGCATGCGCAGCAATTGGCTGGTGCACAGATTGCTGTGTTGAGGCCTCCTGCCATTCTCTGGGTAGAGCACAGATCGCCTGCGCTCCACCGCGCCAACCAGAGCATCCAATGCCCCCTCGCTGAAGCGCTGCGCTCTCTCCCTGGCCCTCTCCATATTCATGCAGTTGTCGACGCCACAGGTAGGTTACTGCCGAGTTTGAGGCCTACGAGGCGCAGGGTGCGGCAGGAGATGATAATCGATCCGCCCCTTTAAGAGCTGGCCGGCGCCAGCGTGTCTAGCTGAAATCGATAATTGACAGCACCTGTGCTGCGCCCGCCCACGTAGAAATTGCATCGCGCCGCCGGATTAGCGCCTTAAGACTATCGTGCAGCGCCTGATTTAGCACCGCAATCACCTTCAGGGGCGCAGCTACCCAATATCGCTTGAGGTGGCGATAAATTGCGCCTAGCGCTAAACTTTGCGCATTGCCAATACTAGCGCCCCAATGGGGCAATACCGAATGTGATAAAAATGATAACATCCGGGAAGTTATGTCATCACTTCCTGTGAACTATGAACTATGAACTGTGTACATACCTCACTTCCTGTCATATGTCACTTCCTGTTGGACTGGTATAAATACTGGTCTGTTCAGTATTGTAAGAGGCTTCTACCAGAGGCATGGTAAAGACCTCTCTTGTATATAGTGTGTTTATAAGTTACTTAAAGCTTACTTTAAAGTTACTTGATGGTAAGTCTCCTTTTTCTTACATCAATTTAAGTAACTTAGTATTTACATTGACAAATACTAGACCTTCAGACAAACTCGGAAGTTAAGGATCCAGGGAACCACCCATCATGGAGAAAATCCTTAGACCTATTCGTCTGGACTTGGACCCGAATACACCAGCAGCTGGCAGGGTATGGAAGCATTGGTATCGTACTTTTGAGAATTTTCTGGATGAATGTAAAGCGGATGCTCCTGCTAAATTGAAGATACTTGTCAATTATGTGACCCCAAAAGTGTTCGAATATGTTGATGACTGGGATAGTTACGAAGAGGTGATTCGGGCACTTAAGAAACTGTATGCGAAGACCCCAAATGAGGTCTATGCTAGACATCTACTGGCCACAGCCCGACAAGGGCCAGGGGAATCAATTGACGAATTCCTGCAAGAACTTCGCAGGCTCAGCGTAGATTGTAACTTTCAGGCAGCCTCAGCTGAGCTGTACCGCCAAGAAATGATTCGTGATGCTTTCATCTGCGGGATTGCCTCTCCATTTATACGCCAGCGTCTACTAGAAAGTAAAACACTTGAGCTACAAAAAGCTTTTGACCTAGCTTGTTCACTGGATTTGGCAAAGAGAAATGCAGACCTCTATCAGCTGCCCAGATCTCGATCTGCTGCTGTAGCTGCAACCAGACAATTCAAGCGGTCTCAGGTGAACTCTATCATGGGGGAATCTAATTCTGATAATTCTGATGAAGAAGAGGAGGACGACCCCACTTTAGCAGCCTCTTGGCAATCTAGGAAGGAATGCTTCTTTTGTGGAGATGCTTTTCACCCTAGGAAAACCTGCCCTGCTCGCAATGCAATCTGCAGTTATTGCGGGAAAAAAGGACACTTTGCTAAAGTTTGCCTATCAAGGGCCTCTACGAGGGCCAATCCAGCTAAGGCCTACCGAACTGCCCCAATTAGGGCCTATCGAGATGCTCCAGCTAGGACCTATCAAGCTTCCTCTCGAGCTCTCTCCCGAAGAAGCACACCGAGAGTTTTAGCCACTCTCTGTGCAACGACACCAATTACAGCTGCTTGCCCACAGAACCTGTCTCAGGCAGCCACAAAAATTTCAATTAAAGGGCATACCTTAGATGCCTTAATTGACTCAGGAAGTACTGATAGTTTCATTAAGGAACAGATTGTTGCGAAATTGAAACTACATGTCTTCCCATCGGACCAGGCAATTGCGATGGCCCAGTCATCACTTAATACCAGAATCTCCGGCTTTTGTGTTGTTGATATGACACTTCATGGTCGTATGTATCCCTCCACCCGACTTTCGGTGCTCAAAGACTTATGTAGTGATCTCCTCTTAGGGCTGGACTTCCAAAAACAGCATAAGAAACTCACCATTGAGTTTGGTGGATCCAAACCCGGACTTACTATTTCTAATATATCATCTAAATTACCATTTTGTGCATTATCAGCAGCTTCACTTGATGAACCCTCATTATTTGCCAGTATTCCGCCTCAATGCCAACCGATAATAACGAAATCGCGGCGCTTTAATCAGGAAGACCAATCTTTTATTGCGGCTGAAATCTCTCGACTTCTAGCAGAGGATATCATTGAACCATGTTCGTCGCCCTGGCGGGCTCAAGTCGTCATTGTCAAGAACCCTCTAAAACCTCACAAACAGCGACTATGCATCGATTATTCGCAAACCATCAATCAATATACCGACTTGGACGCCTACCCATTGCCACGCATTGATGATATGGTTAATAAACTGGCCGAATACAAAGTGTTCTCAACTTACGATTTAAAAAGTGCCTATCATCAGTTACCCTTGAAGGTCTCAGATAAGCAGTACACAGCCTTTGAGGCTAATGGACGGCTGTACCAATTTCGTCGCCTCCCATTCGGGGTTACTAATGGAGTGGCTGTCTTTCAACGGGCAATGGATGGCCTGGTTAAGCAGGAAAACCTAAGGGACACTTTTCCCTATCTTGATAACATTACCATTGCAGGTCACGATCAACAGGAACACGACTCCAACCTCCAAAAATTTCGGGATGCCCTCCATCGCCGTAATTTGACCCTGAATGAATCCAAATCTGTTGAGTCGCAACCGACCATCAACATCCTTGGCTACTGCGTAGGCAATGGTATCATTAAGCCAGACCCAGAAAGACTTCGCCCGCTCCAAGAGCTCCCGTCACCTAAGAATCCGGCTTCTTTACGTCGGGCTCTCGGTCTGTTTGCATACTACGCTAAATGGATTCCTCATTTTTCGGATGAAATCCAACCCTTGCTGCATGCTAGATCATTTCCACTGGGAACAGCGGCTGTTGCAGCCTTTAACCTTCTCAAAAAACAGTTGGAGAAAGCGGCTCTTCACTCCATTGATGAGAATCTCCCTTTCGTGGTTGAATGTGATGCCTCGGAGGTGGCGATCTCGGCTACTCTGAATCAGGAAGGTCGTCCTGTAGCATTTATGTCCAGGACCTTACAAGGTGCCGAGCTACATTATCCTCCGGTTGAGAAAGAAGCCACAGCCATCATAGAGGCAGTACGGAAGTGGAACCATTTTCTAGCTCGCCAGCACTTTACATTGATCACGGACCAACGATCAGTCGCCTTCATGCTCGATAATCGAAAACGAACCAAAATTAAGAATAATAAAATACAACTTTGGAGGATGGAACTGGCCTCTTTTGGTTATACCATTCTCTATCGGCCTGGCAAGGAGAATGTGGCCCCGGACACCCTCACACGGGCATTCTGCTCCACTATGTCATCCTCCACTCTCATGGATGTCCACAATGGTTTGTGTCATCCTGGCGTTACGCGCATGCTACATTTCGTACGATCACGGAATCTCCCTTTTTCCACTGGAGATGTAAAGAAAATATGCTCAGAATGCCGGCTTTGTGCGGAATTAAAACCTCAGTTCTTCCGCCCCTCAGATGGTATACTCATACATGCAACCCAACCGATGCAACGACTTAGCATCGATTTTAAGGGCCCAGTGCCCTCTTCAACTCGGAACACATATTTGCTCACCATGATCGACGAATATTCACGTTTTCCGTTTGCCTTCCCCTGCTCCAATATGCTGGCGTCCACAGTAATCTGCTGCCTTGAGCAGGTATTTTCTCTCTGTGGCATGCCGGCTTATATTCACTCAGATCGGGGTCCATCCTTTATGTCAAGGGAACTCAAGGACTACCTCTCAGAACGGGGAATTGCTACAAGCAAAACAACACCATACCATCCCATCGGAAATGGGCAGGTAGAGAGGTATAACGGTATCATCTGGAATTCCGTACGTCTCGCTTTAAGATCTCGGGGCCTACCAGACCAGCAATGGGAAACAGTGCTTCCGGATGCATTGCACTCTATACGGTCCCTGCTTTCTACAGCCACAAATACTACACCTCATGAGCGGTTCTTTGGATTCCAGCGTCGCTCATCTCATGGGACATCACTCCCGTCATGGCTAACTACTCCTGGACCTGTATTACTCCGAAGATACGTTCGGACGTCTAAAAATGACCCTCTTGTAGACGAGGTCGAACTAACCGATGCCAACCCCACCTATGCAAACATACGATATTCCGACGGCCGAGAATCTACCGTATCATTACGGGATCTGGCTCCCTGCCCACCAGGACCTAGTGGGACATTGGGTGATGGCATTTCACCAGGAAACTCTTGGGACCTATCGGGTACCCCTCTCCAGGATCCTGATCGGACACCAACTAGCTTGGTGCCGGTAGAACCCCGTGCTCAAGGTTGCGACCCTCCCAGTACCGCGCATGAAAGTACTGATCCACCACAGACCAGCTCTGCACCTCCCTCTGAACAGAGGCCGTCCGACTTTGAACCTATTGGGGCTCGTACTCGAAGCCATGATCTCCCCGACCCTTCACAGGGCAATCCAGGCCACACAGACTCTGACCAATGGCCAATCGCATGTAAGCGGACCAGCGACCCTCTACGACGGGAAACCAAACGGGTGCGACTCTTCCTTGTTCGGCGGCTGCGGACCAAAAGATAGACCACAGCCTCCTAATCCTGCAGGAGGGAAGAATGTGATAAAAATGATAACATCCGGGAAGTTATGTCATCACTTCCTGTGAACTATGAACTATGAACTATGAACTGTGTACATACCTCACTTCCTGTCATATGTCACTTCCTGTTGGACTGGTATAAATACTGGTCTGTTCAGTATTGTAAGAGGCTTCTACCAGAGGCATGGTAAAGACCTCTCTTGTATATAGTGTGTTTATAAGTTACTTAAAGCTTACTTTAAAGTTACTTGATGGTAAGTCTCCTTTTTCTTACATCACCGAATTTCTCCCCCATAGAGTCATAATGGCACAGAAGGAGGCCATTCAGCCCATCAAGCCTGTGCCAGCTCTCTGTAGAGCAATCCAGTCAGTCCCATTCCCCCGCTCTATCCCCGTAACCCTGCAAGTTTATTTCCCTCAAGTGCCTATCCAGTTTCCCCTTGAAAACATTGAGTGTCTCCGCTTCCACCACTTCTGTCGGCAGCGAGTTCCCGGTCCTCACCACTCGCTGCGTAAAAATGTTTTTCCTCACATCCCCCTGTATCTCTTGCCCAAAACCTTAAATCTGTGTCCCCTAGTCCTTGTACCATCAACGAGTGGGAACAGCCATTTCCTGTCTAGCCTATCCAAACCCATCATAATCTTGTACACCTCTATCAAATCGCCCCTCAACCTCCTTTGCTCTAATAAAACAAATCCAGCTTCTCCAACCTGTCCTTGTAGCTAAGATCCTCCATCCCTGGAATCATTCTGGTAAATCTCCTCTGCACTCTCGCAAGGGCCTTCACATCCTTCCTAAAGTGTGGTGACCAGAACTGGACGCATACTCCAGTTGTGGCCTAACCAGCGCTTTATAAAGGTTCAGCATAACTTCTCTACTTTTGTACTCAATACCTCTATTTATGAAGCCCAAGATCCCATATGCTTTGTTAACCACTCTCTCAATATGTTCTGCCACCTTCAGGGACTTTTGCACATTAACTCCCAGGTCACTCTATCCCTGCACACGCTTTAAAACTGTGCCATTAAGCGTGTATTGCCTCTCCTTGTTCGTTCTGCCAAAATGCATCACCTTAGACTTCTCTGTATTAAATTCCATCTGACACTTGTCTGCCCATTCTGCTAGCCTTTCTATGTCCTGTTGCAGTCGATTGATATCTTCCTCACTGTTTGCCACACCCCCAACTTTGGTGTCATCGACAAATTTAGAAATTCTACTCTGTATTCCAATATCCAGGTCATTTATATATATGAAAAAAAGCAGTGGCCCCAGCACTGACCCTGGGGAACACTACTGTCTACCATCCTCCAGTCTTAAAAACAGCCATTTACCACAACTCGTTGTTTTCTGTCCTTAAGCCAATTCCTTATCCAGGCTGCCACTGACCCACCTATTACATGAGCCTCAATTTTGAAAACCAGCCTTCTATCTGGTACTTTGTCAAATGCCTTCCTAAAATCCATGTAGACAACATCCATTGCATTCCCTTCATCAATCCTCCCTGTTACTTCATCAAAAAATTCAATTAGATTAGTCAACTCGTGTTGGCTCTCTTTAATTAGTTTAAAGCTCTCCAAGTGCCCGTTCATTTTTTCCTTGATTATTATTTCTAAAACTTTACCCACCACTGATGCTAAACTGACTGGCCTGAATTTACTAGGATTGTCCTTACTCCCTTTCTTGAACAATGGTGTCACATTTGCCATTTTCCAATCCTCAGGCACCTTCCCCGCATCTAGGGAAGATTGGAACATTATGGAAAGCCATTCCTCTATCTCCTCCCCAATTCCCTTAGCAACCTGGGATGGCAGTCCATTTTGTAAACTTTAGGCATACATAAGTAGAAACCGATCTAATCTGTATGTACATGAGGAGGATAATGTACAAAGATTGGTCCAATACTGCTGACATGTTTGGTTGAAATATCAGAAGTTCTGAGAGTCTATTTTGTATGCACAGGACATGTTCTACCATCACACATCTTACAATGTCCTGGATCTTTCAGTGATGTAGAGTGTCTGGAAACTCCACAGAAAACAAAAAGACGGTATTTCCTTTGAGCTGCCCCTGCTCCACCACCGTAACTTCGTCAGAAGTGCGATGGAAACTCTGTTTCCTGGGGCTTCCAGCAAAGTTGCGGGGCTGAGCTGGAACATTTCCAAGGAAACACCGGGCCAACTTAACAATAAAGTCCCTTTAATTCCACTTCCCTGCCAGTCATCTGGAGGGGAACACTTTCCTCCACAATAACAGTACAAAGAACACGCTACGTATACAGGGAGAATTTCTATTCCTTCAGAATTGCTCCCCCAATCCCATCACTGATTTCCAAAGTGCAGCCTGTGGTATGACAGGGAACCGATCTCCAAAATGTCAGTTAGACACAGGACTCATTTTGTGAATGAGACCACAGACCTGTCCCGTCTGCATTATAGGAACAAATAGTACTTATTTGTACATGTTGAACTTGGGGCTGCTTCAAATGTCTCCTCTTGTGCTGATGTGGCACTACTTTGTTCAAAGATTTATAATCTTTGGTCGCTAACCAACCCACATTTGCAGTTGCATGTTTATAAATTAAAAAATAAAGGACTAAGGCTCACAACAGCGCCAATCTAATACAGTAATATGAAGATGGATGCGTGAGACATCATTCATGTCAAAGCAATATACATTTGCTTGTGGGATATAATGATTGAGCTTACCCCACCCAACCAACATGTATCTTCAAAATCTAATTAACATGAGCCGTCTGCTGCTTTTTGACAAAAAAAGATATCCACTTTCAATGTCATAACCCTGACATTTAAAAATATGTTGTTATTCTGCAGATTTGCTTAATAACCTGCTTCGTTTACTCGGTGTAAACCTTCTGCCAAAACAGTAGTGAGTTAATGCTTGAAACAGCTTGAGTCTTATAAAATGTTTGCACAGTAGGTGTGTTTTTGTAAAGGAATTCTTTGCCCTGTGCCAAACCTGAAGGCAGCTGGTCTACACCAGACCTGTAGTGAGATGGTGTTGTTACAAAATGATCTCACATTCATCAAATTGTTCCCAGAGTAAATAAATCAGCATTGAAATGTCACTGCATGCTCCATGAGGACATTTGCTTTTGAATGCCTTTGCATATACAATGATTGTTTGTGCTATTAATTACCTGATTTTATATCACAAGTGTGGATATACTCAAGATTTATGATATTTCCACACGTGTTCATTTATAAAATTTCCCACTAGACTGTCCTTTAATCTTCACCACTGACAACTCTAAAAAAAGCCACTAGATTAGGACAGGGTTTATATTTCTAGCATGATAGTCCTTTGGGAGCAATAAATATTACAAGATTATATATACTCCAGAATGCATTGATGCTTTTGTCATAAATATAGCTCTAATCAGTCATGCAGATAAAAATGTTTTCCCTCCACAGGCACAGGGATTCATTTTTGGATAGTGGAGCTTTAAGGCACTTCAGACAGTTTTGTGCGGCAATTGCATTCACTTACCACCAGCTGCGAAGGCTACATGTGCAGCTGCCCCAGTGCTAACCCAAGCAACAGTCCAATGTCACAACAAAAATGTCACGTAGCAACAAGAAAAAGACTTATGGCCTCTTTGCAATACGGAACTATTTTCATTGAACTGGCTCTATAATACTCTGGACCTCCAGAATCTGCTCTGTTTATATTGTTAAGTCTAAACGTAGCCCAACGAAAACGGTGACCAACGGTGGCAGTGTTTATTTCTGTCACTTGCACTGTGGTCCCTGGAGGTGCTAGGGATAATCAGCTTTGATATGGTTTGTGGCACCTCTCATTTGCTTTACAGTGCTGTCGGCAAAGTCATAGCCACTGTCACTAAAATCTGGACAATTGGGCAAGAGAGACAGACTTCCTCAGAAACAGACACAGATTAGTATCCGGTAACTGTCAAATAGGGGATGAAAATCTTCAGCCCTTCTGGTGCACTCCCGCCAATACTCCAATAGGAGTGCATTGGACGGGTCAAAGATTAGACATGGAACTGGATTCGCAAGGGCCAAGCTTTGCACGGGGGTTTCTGAGCATCTTATCGGGGGTGCAGTCTCCTCGTGGCCTTTACAAAAAATTTCAGAGCCAGTTTCTTTAATGTTAAGACATGTATGACATCAAAAACAAGGGGGTGAATTTCCACTTCAGCGGAAGAGCTCCAGAAACCCTGGGAAAAATGTTCTAAATCTGGGGTCTCAGCAACTCCTACACTGAAGTTAGGATCAGTTTCTTTAATGTTGACACACATGTGCATGAAAAACAAAAATTCACCTCATAAAATCCAATGTTATGTATATTGCTCATGTGTCACAACTCACTCATGTTAACATAGTCCAAACATTTTCTGACCCTCATTTATGGGATGAATTCAGTACTTAGTGGCATAGGTTATTCATGCCTAATATTTGTCATGTGCTATGAGTCACCATTACAATAGCCCTTCATTTTTGCTTCCTGACAGCTTGCTAGCGGATTGTAAACAAGTTATACAAGAATAGTAAACAATAATAAATCCCTAACCTAAATTACTAACTGTTGGATCTGTGGTTCAGTGGATATGCTGTTATTAAATAATCACACGGATGCTGTACATTAACAATAAACAGGTCTTTACTGGAGGAGGGTAGTCTCAAGACTGGGGGTACAGAGGCATGCGCAAAGCTTATATACAGGTGTGGTCACTGCCGGTACTACAGTATACAGGAGCTGAAAAGTAGTTCTGACTTAAAGGCACATACACTACACTAACAACAACTCTCAAATCAGAGGTTTTGAAAAGGCAGAGACATGAGGTTGAGAGCAATGAAAAAGGCACTGTCTTGTTGGGCCAAAGGCCTTTTCCATTTCCCGAAATTTTTTATTGAAGGATCTTCAGGGTATATGTTTGATTCGCTCCGATGGTTCGTAATAAATCACAGAAAAGTGTAGAGTATTATAAAACTGACTTTATTTGTGCATATCAATGACAGTTTACCAGAAAAGCATTTATACAACCTTGTCTGGGAGTAGAGCTCAAAACCTCGGGTGATCTTAGTTTTGGCAGATGATCAATGCATTGTTCGTTCCTTTGTCACTGGTGTTTTCTCCTTCTCTGTCTATCTCGATTCCATCTGATCCTTATACTCTTTAGCCTAGAAATTCAGTATAGCCACGTTTGAGGCGCTACAGCCGGGCGTTCGCTAAATTTTGCGCCCGGCGCAACTTAGCGCCATCCTCGCCGATATTCAGTTGCAACGCCCCAAGAGGTTGCTGCTGCACTAAAGCAGGCAATGCACGACTCTCATTAGGCGCTGAGCCGGCAATCCGGGGCGCTAACACTGAGGGCGGGCGCAGCGCATGTGCGGCGAGTTGCTCATTGAGGGCAGACAGTCAGGCGCCGGTCAGCTCTTAAAGGGGGAGGGTGGAATTGTTTGGCTGCCACGCCCTGCACACTGCAGCCCTAAAGCAAGGCCTGAACACTGCTGCTGGAACTGCTCCATGCCCAGGAGAATGGAGAAGGCCAGAGAGAGAGCGCAGCGCTTTGGCGAGGGTGACCTGAGGGTGCTGGTTGGCGCAGTGGAGCGCAGGCGCCATGTCCTCTTCCCTGAGGGTGGCAGGAGGCCGCTGCCCACCGAATATCGGAAAGCCTGGAGGGAGGTGGCAAACAGGGTCACGTCCAACAGCATGGTTGGCAGGACTCCAACCCAATGCTGGAAAAAATTCAACGACCTCACTCGGGTTGTCAGGGTGAGTACCGTTTCCAGTATCCTCCTCATCCCTGCATGTGCACCTCACTTTATGGCCAAAGGGACCTGTAAGCCCTAATGCCCAGCCCTCATCCAGCAGCTATGGGACTGTCATGAAAAGCACTTGCACATTCAGGACTTTAAACACTATCAGGGCTATTCGACCATGGGAGGCAGTGCAGGCAAGATCAGGGCTTCACACTGACAGGGCTATTCGACCATGGGAGGCAGTGCAGGCAAGATCAGGGCTTCACACTGTCAGGGCTTTTCAACCATGGGAGGCAGTGCAGGCAAGATCAGGGCTTCACACTGTCAGGGCTATTCGACCATGGGAGGCAGTGCAGGCAAGATCAGGGCTTCACACTGTACTTAAAGGCCGTCCTTTCTCTTGCAGGGCAAGCTGGCACATAACAGAAGACAGCAGCGACAGACTGGGGGAGGCCGTCCTGACCTGAAACAGCTCAGCGACCTAGAGCAGCGAGTGGAGCGGATCATGGCAGGCCGGCTGATTGGTCCCGTCGCGAGTGGAGATGCCGACCCTGTTCTGGGCCCCAATGGTAAGGTCATCACCTTTTTGACCTCTCTCTTTCCACTTGCGCCTCACACCAGCATCCTTTGCCACTCTCAAACCAATGCAGTGCATAGCAGCACTCATGCCTCCCTCGCTGCCGCCCTATCCTAACTCTAAAGCAACTCTTGTGCCTCCCTGCTTTCAGATGGTGAATCGCCAGGTGAGGAGGCGGCCCCTCAAGCTGGGGTCCCATTGAGGAGGAGCTGCAGGGAGGGAAGGGCCCAGTCACGGAAGCAAGACGGATCACCCTCGCAGGGGAAAAAGTAGAAGGTGTGGCAAAATGTGCTGTTTTATATATAGAGGGTGAGACTGGTGTATTTGTTTTATATATAGAGGCCGAGTCTGGTGTATTTGTTTTATATATAGAGGCCGAGACTGGTCTATTTGTTTTATATATAGAGGCCGAGACTGGTGTATTTGTTTTATATATAAAGGCCGAGACTGGTGTATTTGTTTTATATATAAAGGCCGAGACTGGTGTATTTGTTTTATATATAGAGGCTGAGACTGGTGTATTTGTTTTATATATAGAGGCCGAGACTGGTGTATTTGTTTTATATATAAAGGCCGAGACTGGTGTATTTGTTTTATATATAGAGGCCGAGACTGGTGTATTTGTTTTATATATAGAGGCCGAGACTGGTGTATTTGTTTTATATATAGAGGCCAAGACTGGTGTATTTGTTTTATATATAGAGGCCGAGACTGGTGTATTTGTTTTATATATAGAGGCCGAGACTGGTGTATTTTGTTTTATATATAGAGGCCGAGACTGGTGTATTTGTTTTATATATAGAAGTCGAGACTGGTGTATTTGTTTTATATATAGAGGCCGAGACTGGTGTATTTGTTTTATATATAGAAGCCGAGACTGGTGTATTTGTTTTATATATAGAGGCCGAGACTGGTGTATTTGTTTTATATATAGAAGCCGAGACTGGTGTATTTGTTTTATATATAGAGGCCGAGACTGGTGTATTTGTTTTATATAGAGAGGCCGAGACTGGTGTATTTGTTTTATATATAAAGGCTGAGACTGGTGTATTTGTTTTATATATAAAGGCCGAGACTGGTGTATTTGTGTTTTTTGGGGGGGTTTCTCTCCATTAGTTTGTCATGTGGGAAGGGCACAGAGGTCTCACAGTAAAAAAATTTCTTAAATCGCACTGTCCATGTTTGCTTTTGGAAGTCTTGGTTGCCTTGATCGGCTGAGGGCTTGCGGAGCGGCTACATTCATCTTCTGTCATTGGCACAAGCCATTCCCTGAGAGGGGGCCTAGAACCAACTTGCAATAAGCTGCCGACGGGCGGCCCTTGCACTTACTGCCTCCCTCCCGTGCTGGTGCTCCTCCTCCTCCTCCTCCTCCTCTGGTGGTCCTCCAATGTCTACTGGCAGTGGCTGAGTCCTGCGGATAGCCAGGTTGTGCAGCATGCAGCACACGACAATGAAATGGGAGACTCGCTCAGGCGAGTACGGTAGGGCTCCCCCGGAACGATCCAGACAGCAGAACCGTTGCTTCAGCACGCGGATTGTTTGCTCAATGATGTTCCTGGTTGCTTGATGGCGGTCATTGTATCGCTCTTCAGCAGGGGTGCAGGCCGCACGGAGTGGGGTCATCAGCCAGGTGCACAAAGGATAGCCTTTGTCCCCAAGAAGCCATCCTCATGGGTGAGGCTGGGCCTCGAACATGTCTGCCACAGAAGTCTGGCGCAGGATGAAGGCATCGTGGCTGCTGCCTGGAAAGCGGGCATTGATAGCTAGGATGAGCTGCCTGTGGTCACACACCAACTGCACGTTGAGCGAATGGTAGCCCTTCCGGTTGCGGTAATCCTCGGCATTCTCTGGAGGTGCCCGCAAAGCCACATGCGTGCAGTCAATGGTGCCCTGCACCATGGGGAAGCCCGCTAATGCTGCAAAGCCCAATGCACGCTCTTGCTGCTTGTCCACGGTCATGGGGAAGGAGATGAACTGACGTCTCCTTCTGAAAAGGGCATTGGTCACCTGGCAGATGCAGCAATGTACCGCGAACTGGGAGATGTTGGAAATGTCCCCAGTAGCGGATTGGAAGGAGCCGGTGGCATAGAAGTTGAGAACCACCGTCACCTTCACTACCACCGACAGAGACGTCCTGCTCCTCAGCTGTGGCTGCAGATCTCTGCGAAGCAGGTGGCAGATCTCAGTGACCACCTCCCTTCTGAATCGCAGCCTCCGAACACACTGCTCCTCAGACATGTTCAGATATGAGAACTGCTGGCGGTATACCCTGGGTGGGTAAGGCCTCCTTTGCCGACGCCTGTTGGCCCTTCTCCGTCTGGCCATGACTGGCACTCTCTCACGGCGTCTCTGAGCCCTTTGAATGCAATGTAGTAAGCCAACGTTTCCACCCATTGCAGCCCCCATTATATGTTTCCAATCAATGCTATGACACTGAAAGTTAAATCCAAGTGCAAAGCTCTGGCCTGAAGCCACAAGTACCTGTGCGAGTGTTGAACCAAACCAAAAAGCTCTCTACCTTTGTCTCTCTCCTAATATCCATCTCTCACAAAGAAGGAGTGGAGCAAAATGACTGCCATTTATACTGCAGGAGGAGTCCCCTTTAATAAGCGCCCCCCGAGCCCCGCAGTGACTGGGAACCGTTCCCCTTTACCAGTCGCGGGGGGCGCCAGACGCACAATAGGCCGGCACCACTGAATTTCCGGTTCAGGGCGCACAAAGGGCATTGCACCATGAAATTACGTCAGGATCTGCGCGCGCAGCTGAGCGCGCGCAAAGGTTTTGCGCCGCCGCTAAATCTTAACTGAATTTCGCGAGAGGCGCACATCGCGCCGCGTACGGGCGCCAGCCGCTTAACGCCTCAGTTCTCCTCCTCCTAAGGCGCTAGCGGCTGGCGCAAATAACTGAATTTCTAGGCCTTTATCTCCATGTCATATGTATACCATGCCCCTTAGTTAGAAAGGTCTAGGCCCAAACTGTTTTCATGTGTACAGCACGAACCCTAGTTCAAAGGGAATAAGCTGAAACTTTCTGAAAATAGTCCCGTCCAATCTACTCAAGTTGAGCTATCTGCGTTCTACCATGCCCTTTAATCTGTTTACTCAGTACCCTCTTTTTTACACAGCTATTGTCTGATAACCATCCCAGATCCCTTCAATGATTAAATCAGTCCCAGGTTCCTTCATTATTTTCCAGTAACCATATATGACCGCCCAGGTCCCATGCCCTGGAATCCCCTCCCTAAACACTTCTGCCTTTGCCCCTACCTCTTCTCCTTTAAGAGCTTCATTAAAACCCACCTCTTTGGTCACGTTTTGGTCACCCTCCTTTTTTTGGCTCAGTATCTGTTTTTGATTACACCTCTGTGAAGTGCCTTGGGATGTTTTTTGACATTAAAGATGCTATATAAATGCAAATTGTTGCTATTGTAGTAAAAATATTGTAGAAGAAATTCAGTTAGTAGTGCACTAGTTAACACCATCATGTAAAATTCATTTGTGTACTCTCTCAATGCAGTGGATAACCTGTTTAAAATAAACAATGACAAAAATAGCACACAGGATTTTTATGAAAACAAATTTGCTGATGCATTAGAGGATATTAAATTCCAACATGTAATCATCTTATGTGTGCATGTAAAAGTTGACTTGGTGATAATCAGGCGGTGCCCAACACAGGTCCTGCCAAACTGGAGCAAAGTTGTTTCCAATATTCCCACATGGTAAGTTAAGGCATCTGACTGAATGTAACATGTAATCATTCAAATTAAAGAGATACTTTACTTTTGTTAACTTGTGTGAATTATTGTGTGATCTGTTAATAAATGTAGAACAACACTAACACATACAACATTTTTCAATGAAAATACCTTATTGAAACTATTAAAATGAAAGATCAAAGACTAGGTCCCAAAAATTAGGTAACCTATTGCCTGGGCTAAAATAGTTCAGAAATTAATTGCATTTCAAAAATCAAGAAATATTCTCAGAAGTGCAGAAACTTATCCATAATCTTAGAAGAGGGGTAGATTTTGAAGGTGGCACATGGGGTCGATAATAACGCAGATTTGGGGTCAGAGCGGGGGGTGGTGGGGGGGGCGATAGCGGGCACGAAACACAGAAACTCGTGGGATGTGTGGGAATGTCCGATTTCAACAGGCATGCCTCATTATGATTTTACTTCTGGGTTTCGCATCTCCACTGTGCATGAGCGGACGTGATGCACATCCGTATGATGCGGTTTCTCCTCAAATATTTAAAGGGCCAATGCAAAGATGGATTTGGAGTAGTTGGGGGCATTTTAAGAGAGAGGAAAAAATTCACAGATGGAGGCAGGAAGGTCAAAGGCTGCACCCTGGTTTAATGAGGCATCACTTGATATACTGCTGGGGGCAGTAAGGACTAGGAAGGAGATACTGTTCCCAAGCAATGGCAAGAAGAAACTGTTGTGTTCATTAATAAATAGACATTGTTATTATGAACACAGCTAGCTTTTGCTAACTACTTTTATTGAGCACAAGTGGACTTGTACAGCATCTTGTAGAGGCGTCCATCTTGACTGCTGCCTTGTGGGTAGTGTAGCCTCATGGGTAATGTAGTCTTAATATACAGCTGGGTAGTGTAGTCTTATACATACAGGTATATACAGCTCTACGGCTCCACCTAGTGTCCACTATAGAATGACATGCTATTGATCACTACATCCCCCTTTCTTTGAGGTTTAACAAAATCAATATCAATCAACTTTCAAGAAAACAATAAAGATAATATCAGTAACACTTTTGTTAGTGCTCTATAAACATAAACATTTTCAAAACAGTCAACACATTTTCAAAGCTTTACATTGTACTCAAAGATTAAGTCTATCAGGCTCTTTTACTTCACGTGTGGATCTTCTCAACACGGGTAAGTCTGATGTGTCTTCATGAGATTGTTCTGGCGGTGAATGACAAGATGCAGCTGCGACACTGTCATCAATCTGGTCTTGAATAGTCTCTTGTGTTTTTAGGAGGGAACGGCGGTTCCTCCTGAGAATCTGTCCTTCCTCAGTTCTCACAGTGTATGACCTTGGTCCTACTTCCTCAAGAACTGTAGCTTTCCTGTTCCATGCATCTGGATCCTCAATCCTGACAACATCATCCTTTGTCAATGGTTTTAGAGTTTTGGATGACTTGTCATAGTATGATTTCTGTTTCAGCTTTAACAGTTGAAGTCTCTGTCTCAGTTCCTCACTTTGCTGTTCTTTTGCGCAGCAGGGTAGCGTGGTGCGCAACTTGCGACCCATTAGTAGTTCAGCAGGTGAAGAACCACAGTCTAAAGATGAGGCTCGGTAGCTCAGCAGGGCGAGATAAGGATCAGACTTGCTTTCTGTCGCTTTGTTCAGTAGCTGCTTGAGAACTTGAACACCTTTCTCTGCCTTACCATTTGACTGAGCATACAAAGGACTGGATGTGATGTGCTGAAAGTCATAATGTGCTGCAAACTGTTGCCACTCCTTACAGTTGAAGCACGGACCATTGTCGCTAACGGCAATCCTGGGAATTCCATGTCTGGCGAAGATGGATTTCACATGCATTATGACACTGCCTGCTGTGGTGCTTGAGAGCAGCGCCATCTCAGGATAGTTAGAATAGTAGTCAATCACTATTAGATAGTCTTTACCATTTAAATGAAAAAGGTCCATACCAACCTTTTGCCATGCTGCTGTTGGTATGTCAGCTACTATCATTGGTTCCTTTGCTTGTTTGTTTTGGTGTTTCTGACATGTCTCACATTTGCCTATCATGTTCTCAATGTCCTTATTTATGCCAGGCCAATAAACAGTGTCTCTTGCTCTCCTTTTGCATTTTTCAATTCTGATGTGTCCCTCATGAATCCTTTTGAGCATGTCTTGACGTAGAGCCTGTGGAATGACTATTCTGTTCTGTTTTAGTAATAGTCTACTTGCGACACTCAATTCTGACCTTATGTGAAAATATTTTGGACAGGAACCTTTTGGCCAACCATGATGAATGTTCTCTATTACTGTTTGTAATACTGTATCTTTTACTGTTTCTTCTGCTATTTGCTTTGATTTTGTGTCTGACACGGGCAGCGCAGCAGTGACCATACTCACATGAACATCCACGTCTTCTTCAGTAGAGCTCCCATGACTCATTGTGGGTGCTCGGGATAGTGCATCTGCTAACACTATGTATTTGCCTGGTGTGTAGATCAGTTCAAAGTCATATCTTTGCAGCTTCATCGTGAGTTGTTGAATCCTTGGAGACATCTCATTCAGGTTTTTTTTTATGATGGCAACCAGAGGGCTGTGGTCTGTCTCAACTGTGAAGGTGGGAAGTCCATATATGTAGCCATGAAACTTTTCTAGTCCAACGACCAAGCCTAGACATTCCTTTTCAATCTGGGCGTATCGACACTCAGTATCAGTCATAGACCTGGAGGCATAGGCAACAGGTTTCCAATCTTCACCCTCTGCTTGTAGCAAGACCGCACCTAGGACATCTTTTGATGCATCTGTTGACACTTTGATTCTTTTGGTTGGGTCAAAGAAGGTGAGTACAGGTGTGGTTGTCAGCACTGTTTTGAGGTTTATCCACTCTTGTTCATGTCTTTCTGTCCATGCGAACTCATTTGTTTTATGTAGCAGGTCTCGCAGACAGGCTGTCTTAGCTGACAAGTTAGGAATCAAATCAAATCAAATCAACTTTTATTGTCATTGTTAGTGCACAAGTGCAGTACAACGAAATGTAGGCTTGCGGCTCCCGAGAGTGTACAATTTGGATTAGGACACTTAAACATTTCAACATACATTTGTACATATATATTAGCATAAATATGACCATAATAAAGTGCATCGGCAGATGTGCAGGCTTTAGTGTTTATTTGTGGAGTTCAGTAGGATGACAGCCCTGGGAAAGAAGCTGTTCCTAAATCTGGTCGTACGGGTGCGAATGCATCTGTAGCATCTTCCAGATGGTAGGAGGGCAAACAGACTGTGGCTGGGGTGGGTAGGGTCTTTGATGATGGACCGTGCCCTCCGTAGGCAGCGTTTCTGATATATATGTTCTATGGTCGGTAGCCGGGTGCCGGTAATGCGTTGGGCAGTTTTGACTACCCGCTGCAGGGCTTTCCGGTCATGGGAGCTACAGCTGCCGTACCATACCGTGATACAGTTTGTCAGGATGCTCTCTATAGTGCAGCGGTAGAAGTTAGAGAGGGTCAGGGGTGACAGATTACATCCCTTCAGCCTCCTCAAGAAATATAGGCGCTGCTGGGCCTTCTTCACCAGAGAGGAGGTGTTGAGGGACCAGGAGAGGTCTTCCGTGATGTGGACTCCGAGGAACTTAAAGCTGGCCACCCTTTCCACCTCCGCCCCATTGATGTGGATGGGGGTGTGACTTCCGCCTTTGGACTTCCTGAAGTCCACGATTATTTCCTTTGTTTTCTTGGTGTTAAGGGCCAGGTTGTTGTCGGCGCACCACTTCACGAGATGCTGGACCTCCTCCCTGTAGGCTGACTCATTGTTGTTGGTGATCTGGCCTACTACCGTGGTGTCATCTGCAAACTTGATGATGGTGTTGGAACCATTAACAGCCACACAGTCGTGGGTGAAGAGGGAGTAGAGGAGGGGGCTCAGCACACATCCTTGTGGGGCCCCCGTGTTCAGGGTCAGGGGGGGTGTGGTTACCTAACTTTCCAATGAAGTTTATCATCCCCATGATGCATAGCACTCCTTTTTTGTCAGTGGGTCGGGGCATTTTGAGTATGGCGTTTACTTTTTCCATATCTGGCTCTATTCCTTTACCAGATAGATTATCTCCTAGGAAAGTGACTTCCTGGACGCCAAACTGACACTTGGCTTTGTTGAGCTTCAGTCCATTCCGGCGTATGCTCTGTAGCACTTTAGTCAGTCTCTCATTGTGTTCTTTCAGTGTGGAGCCCCAGATGATGATGTCATCAACATAGACCCGAACTCCTTCCAGACCTTCAATTATGTGTTCCATCGCTCTATGAAAGATTTCAGATGCAGATATTATCCCGAAAGGCATTCTGAGGAAACAATACCTGCCAAGTGGTGTGTTGAAGGTACAGTATTTGGTGCTCTCTTCATCCAGTTTTAGTTGCCAAAATCCTTGTGAGGCATCGAGCTTTGTAAAGTATCTGGCACCTGACATTTCAATGGTGACTTCTTCTTGCTTGGGAATCTGGTAGTGTTCATGTTTTATGTTTGCATTTAAGTCCTTTGGATCCATGCATATTCTTAGATCATTGTTCTTTTTCTTTACACATACCATGGAGTTAACCCAGTCTGTTGGCTCTTCGACTTTCCTGATGACTCCTAGTGTGGTCATTCTGTCCAGTTCATTCTTGAGCCGGTCACGCAGGGGTGCTAGAACTCTTCGTGGAGCATGTACCACTGGCTGAGCATCCTGCTTTAGCTGGCTCTTGTAAGTGAATAGTCGAACTCCAAATCCTTTGAACACATCCTGGAAATTATTCACTACAGAATCCACCGAGTCATCTGGTCTGCTTATGGCACAGTTTATACAGTAGACTCTTTTGACCAGTTCTAAGTCCTCACAAGCTTTGTCACCCAGTAGTGAATCTAGCCTTTCAGCCACAACAGAAAACATGAGATGATGCACTTTGTCTTTGTCTGTCACTTTAAGTCTGCATACACCTAAGCTATCTATTTTCTGTCCATTATAGTCCTTCAGTAGCACTGACTTTTTCTGTATTTTGGGCTTTTCTTTCATATTGTTAATGTCACCCATACTGATTAAGTTTGCTTTTGCCCCAGTGTCTAGTTTCAAGGTAACTAATGCTCCATTTACCTGCAGTGGGATCATCCATTTGTCCTCTTTTACTGCATTAACTTTATGTTCAGCATTGTCCATTTCTGAGGGCTGCACATTTTCTGTATCCTTTTTGATATTGTCACATGACACCATTCCTACAAAAAATGTCTCACTTAAATCAGTGTCCTCAATTACATTAACTCGTTGCCCTTTCTTAGTTTGTACTTTTGAAAAGCATTGTTTGGCAAAGTGATTCTTTCCATTACACTTTGTGCACATTTTTCCAAATGCTGGGCATTGTCTTAACTGGTGTTTGTAACCACAGCATTTACAATTAAAAATTTCATCCTCCGATTGCTTTTCATTATTGATTTCACTGAAAGTCTGCGCGTGCTTTCGAGCTAGCTCGCTGGCTTGGCATATTTTCACCGCATTTTCCAAATTTATTTCGGTTTCTCTCAACAGACGTTCCCTGACTTTTTTATCATGAATACCAAACACAATCTGGTCACGAATCATGGATGCTTTGAGCTCAGAGAAATTACATGTCTGTGCTTTCAGTTTCAGATCAGTTATAAAGCTATCAAAAGTCTCATTTTGTTGCTGTGTCTGAGAACGGAAGATATATCTTTCATACGTCTCATTCTTTTTGGGAGAACAATGTGCATCAAATTTCTGTAGCACATCGTCTAATTTGTCTCTGTTCTCCGCTGGATTAAATACAAATGTATTAAATACCTCTATCGCCTGTGGGCCTGCAACCGTAAGCAGCAACGCTATCTTCCTTGCATCTGGCTTCGTACCGAATCCGATGGCTGCAATGTAGAGTTCGAATTGCTGCTTAAAAGTCTGCCAATTGTAGTCGATTTTTTCTGTGAGTTTCAAACGCACTGGTGTCTTCAAATTCTCCATGTCGCTTTTCACAATTTTCAGCAGATCTTCACCACCCTGGTACCATGTTATGTTCATGAATAAATAGACATTCTTATTATGAACACAGCTAGCTTTTGCTAGCTACTTTTATTGAGCACATGTGGACTTGTACAGCATCTTGTAGAGGCTTCCATCTTGACTGCTGCCTTGGGGGTAGCCTAGCCTCATGGGTAATGTAGTCTTAATATAATATATAGCTGGGTAGTGTAGTCTTATACATACAGCTATATACAGCTCTATGGCTCCACCTAGTGTCCACTATAGAATGACATGCTATTGATCACTACAGAAACCTGCTGCTGTGACCAAGAAGGTGTGGTTAGAGGTGGCTGAGGAGTTGAGCAGCAGAAGTATAGTGCCCTGCACCTGGATCTAGTGCAGGAAGCAATTTAATGCCTGAACCAGGTCAGAAAAGGTGAGCACAGTTGCAAATTCACCCTGATCCAATAGTGCACCCCCTCACTCTCTCTTGTCAAGCGTACTACATACATATGAACATACGAATTAGGAGCAGGAGTAGGTCACCAAGCCCCTCAAGCCTGCTCCGCCATTCAATAAGATCATGGCTGATCGGATTACTCCACATTCCTGCCCACCCCCGATAATCTATCATCCCTTTGCTTATAAAAAATCTATCTACCTCTGCCTTAAAAATATTTAAAGACTCTGCTTCCACCCTCCTCTGAGGAAGAGAGTTCCAAAGACTCACCACCCTCTGTGAAAAAAAATTCTCCTCATCTCTGTCTTAAATGGGCGACCCCTTATTTTTAAACAGTGACCCCTAGTTCTAGATTCTCCCACAAGAGGAAACATCCTCTCCACATTCAACCTGTCAAGACCCCTCAGGATCTTATATGTTTCAATCAAGTCACCTCTTACTCTTCTAAACTCCAGCGGATACAAGCCTAGCCTGTCCAACCTTTCCTCATAAGACAACCTGCCCATTCCAGGTATTAGTCTAGTAAACCTTCTCTGAACTGCTTCCAATGCATTTACATCCTTCCTTAAATAAGGAGACCAATACTGTACACAGTACTCCAGATGTGTTCTCACCAATGCCCTGTATAACTGAAGCATAACCTCCATACTTTTGTATTAAATTCCCCTCGCAATAAACAATAATGTTCTATTAGCTTTCCTAATTACTTGCTGTACCTGCATACTAACCTTTTGCGATTCATGCGCTAGGACACCCAGATCCCTCTGCATCTCAGAGCTCTGCAATCTCTCGCCATTTAGATAATATGCTTCTTTTTTATTCTTCCTGTCAAAATAGACAATTTCACATTTTCCCACATTATACTCCATTTGCCAGATCTTTGCCCACTCACTCAATCTATCTATATCCCTTTGTAGCCACCTTATGTCCTCTTCACAATTTACTTTCCTATCTATCTTTGTTTCATCAGCAAATTTAGCAACCATACCTTCGGTCCCTTCAACCAAGTCATTTATATAAATTGTAAAAAGTTGAGGCTCCAGCACTGATCCCTGTGGCACACCACTTGTTACATCTTGCCAACCAGAAAATGACCCATTTATGCCTACTCTCTGTTTCCTGTTAGCTAGCCAATCTTATATCCATGCCAATATGTTACCCCCTACACCATGAGCTTCTATTTTACACAAGTACCTTTGATGTGGCACCTTATCAAATGCCTTCTGGAAATCTAAGTACAGTACATCCACCAGTTCCCCTTTATTCACAGCACATGTTACTTCCTCAAAGAACTCCAATAAATTGATTAAACACGATTTCCCTTTCACAAAACCATGTTGACTCTGCCTGATCACCTTGAACTTTTCTAAGTGCCCTGCTATAACGCCTTTAATAATAGCTTCTAACATCTTCCCTATGACAGATGTTAAGCTAACTGGTCTGTAGTTTCCTGCTTTCTGTCTCCCTCCCTTTTTGAATAAAGGAGTTACATTTGTTATTTTCCAATCGAATGGAACCTTCCCCGAATCTGGGGAATTTTGGAAAATTAAAACCAACGCATCAACTATCTCACTAGCCACTTCTTTTAAAACCCTAGGGTGAAGTCCATCAGGACCTGGGGACTTGTCAGCCCGCAACTTCAACAATTTGCTCAGTACCACTTCCCTGGTGATTGTAATTTTCTTGAGTTCCTCCCTCTCTTCCATTTCCTGATTTACAGCTATTTCTGGGATGTTACTTGTATCCTCTACAGTGAAGACTGATGCAAAATACCTGTTCAATTCAACTGCCATCTTCTTATTTTCCATTATTAATTCCCCAGACTCACTTTTTATAGGACCAACGCTCACTTTGTTAACTCTTTTATTTTTCAATATCTATAGAAACTCTTACTATCTGTTTTTATATTTCTAGCGAGCTTTCTCTTGTACTCTAATTTTTCTCTCTTTATTAAGCTTTTTGTCATTCTTTGCTGTTTTTTATATTCTGTCCAATCTTCTGACCTGCCACCCATCTTTGAACAATTATATGCTTTTACTTTAAGTTTGATACTATCTTTAACTTTTTTAGTTAACCACGGATGGTGGGTCCTCCCCTTGGAATTTTTCTTTCTCGTTGGAATGTATATACTCTGTGTATTCTGAAATATCCCCTTAAATGTCTGCCAATGGAACTCTATTGAACTATCCCTTAACCTAATTTGCCAGTTCACTTTAACTAGCTCTGCTTTCATGCCCACTCTTCTCTCCCTCAAACTGAATGTAAAACTCAATCATATTATGATTGCTGCTACCTAGGGGCGCCTTCACTATGAGGTCATTAATTAATCCTATCTCGTTGCACAATGCCAGGTCTAGTATAGCCTGCTCTCTGGTTGGCTCCAGAATGTGCTATTCTAAGAAACTATCCCGAAAACATTCTATGAACTCTTCATCTAGGCTATCTTTGCCCATCTGATTTTTCCAGTCTTTATGTAGATTAAAATCCCCCATGATTATTGCCGTACCTTTCTGACAAGCTCCCATTATTTCTTCCTTTATACTCCATCCTACCATGTGGTTACAGTTAGGGGGCCTGTACACCACTCCCACAAGTGACTTCTTGCCTTTATCATTTCTCATCTCTACCCAAACCGCTTCTACATCCTGGTTTCCTGGACTTAGTTCATCCCGCTCTATTGTGCTAATACCATCATTAATTAACAGAGCCACCCCTCCACCTTTTCCTAGCTTCTTGTCCTTCCCAAATGTCATGTACCCTTCAATATTCAGGTCCCAATCTATGTCATCTTGCAGCCATGTTTCTGTAATGGCTATCAGATTGTACTTATTTACTTCTATTTGCGCTATCAGTTCATCTGTTTTGTTTCAAATGCTTCATGTATTCAGATACAGAGGCCTAGAAATTGGGTATAGCCCCGCTTGAGGCGTTAGAACTGGCGCTGCGCAAAGTTTATAGCCAGACGAAACTTATCACTGCCTGGCGCGATACTGGGTTGCATCGCCCCCCAAAGGTGATTGAGGCGCGAATTCAGACATTGCACGGGCCTCCTAAGGCGCAAAACTTCCAGCGCTACCCAATATCGGCGCGGACGGGCGCAGCGCAGGTGATCTCAATTACCGATAACCACGAGACTTCCAGGCGCCGGCCGGCTCTTAAAGGGGTGGGTCAGTCAGCCTCAGCTTCCACACTCATCGCTCTGTAGGCCTCACAATCGGTGCACGCCCTTCTCTGGCGCAAAAAACTTGGTCAAGAGGGAGAAGGTGAGACAGAGAGCAGAGCGCTTCAGCACTGAGGCTCTGGAGCACTTGGTGGCCGCAGTGGAGCGCCGTCGAGATGTTCTCTATCCTGACAATGGCAGGAGGCCGAATCAAAAGGACTACCGCCGAGCTTGGAGGGATGTTTGTCAGAAGGTCAACTCCAGCAGCATGGCGACCAGGAGCCCTGTTCAGTGCAGGAAGAAATTCAATGACCTCACTCGGGTCGTGAGGGTGAGTGGTGTTTATGCAAACTTCTGATTCCCTCCATCTGCACCTGACTTCATGGCTACAGGGTGCGCAATGCCCCAATGGCCATGTGTCAGCAAGCACCCATGGCCCTTTCTGGGCACACACATGCACATTTGACTCAAGGCGTCATGTAAGGGCTCTTGCACCATGGGGGGCATGAGATGATCACTCAGGGCATCATGTAAGGGCTCTTGCACCATGGGGGGCATGAGATGATCACTCAGGGCATCATGTAACAGAACTTCCCCTTCTTTCCCCTGCAGTCCAAGCTGGTGACGATTCGCAAGGAGCAGTTTCAAACCGGTGGAGGACCTCCACAAGTGGTCACTCTGACGGATCTCGAGGAGAGAGTGCAGCAGGTTCTTGGAGGACATCTGAGTGGTCCTGTTACCACTGCAGCTGCCGACCCCATTGTCGACAGCGATGGTAAGGATCTCACCTTTTTCAGCTGTCTCCTTCCACTTGGTCTCCCCGCCAGCATGCTTTCTCACTGTGGAGCCATGTCATAGTCTTGCCGCAATCTGGTATGCCTTGCTGCCAACCTGTCCTTTTGCTAAAGCCACTCTTCCACCTCCCTGCTTTCAGATGCTGCATCACCAGCTCGGGATCTGGCCCCTGAAGCTGCCAGTGCCAGTGCCTCTGGAGGAGAGGATCAGGAGGAAGCCGCACCATCCGTTCCAGCCGCAGGGGAGCCAACACATCTGCAGACTGGGGATAGTAGCTCCCTGGAGGGGAGGGGGGGCTCTGATGAGGAGCCAGTTGCCAGAACAAGCGGCCTGCATCAACGCGAGGTGGGTAGGCAAGTTCGGGCACCGGCTCCCCGGAGGGCGAGGCAGGGAGCGATGACTGCTGCACAGAGTGCAGAGGAGGTGCGTAGCCTGGCTGAAATGAGCACCCAGGCCCGGCTCAGGCACACTGAGCTTATGGCTGCAGTGGGGAGGATGCCTCAGTCGATAAAAACACTGGCAAAGAGTGTGCTGGACTTTGGCGCTGCAATGGAGAGGACTGTCCAGGGCTTCAGGGCAGCAATGGAGAGGACTGTCCAGGGCTTTGGGGCAGCAATGGAGAGGACTGTCCAGGGCTTCGAGGCCGCTATGGAAAGGACTGTTCAGGGCTTGTCCGAGGCAGTGGAACGGACTGCTCCAGCCTTATCCGAAGCAATGGAGAGAAATGTCCAGGGCTTCTCCGAAGCACTGGCACCTGCCACACAGGTCCTCACTGCTGCCACGCAGTCACTTGCTGGCCTCGTCCAGACCCAGATTGAGGCAACGCGAACTCTCACTGCTGCCACCCTATCTGCATCAGCTAGGATCACCCCGGGCCCTTCCAGTACCACATGAGGCCAGGAATCAGTGGAGCAGTCGCTTGTGGCGGTAGAGCCGAGCTGGTCCCCTCCGAGAGCCAGTGTGTCGTCCGACCATAGTGCAGGTGTCCTCTCTCGGCAGGTGACCATTGCTCATGCCACCGCTGGAACGTCTGCAGTGCAGCTGCCACCACCTGCAGTGCACACTGCTTCCAGCCATGGCCAGATCAAGCAGCCAGCCTCCGCACCCTCCGAGCCCAGAGGTCGTCCAGGCCATCCCTCAGGGACTTCTGCGCTTGCAGACAGTCACCAGGCGTCCCCCATCCTTGACGCCGCCACTGGGGTTCAACTACAGAGGAGCAGCAGGGAGGGAAGGGGCCGACCGCGAAAGAGAAGTCAGTCTCCATCAAGGGGCCAGCAGTAGAGAGAGGTGCTGAGATGTTTCTTTCCCCAAATTCAAGGACGCCCTCACCTGTTCTGATTGTTGGTGATGGTTTTTTAGTTTTGCGGCTTTGCCAGAGAGTTAACTGTTATTTTGTTAGTTATGGTTTCTGTTGACATGACGTTGTTATGCTGGAAGGAAGCACTTTCTTGAAAATAAAGATTTTTTTTTATTTACAATGGTACTCGTAACTATTTACACTCATGGTGGCCTTCATAGGCTTTGAACGATCAGAAGTGCGCAGGACGAATGAGACCCATCATTCTGTCAGAGGGTCCTCGAACCGAGTCCTTCTGAGCCTCTGACGGACGGCCCTTCCAGTTTCAGGAGCCCTCCCATCTTCCTCCTCCTCCTCCTCGTCCGCATACTCCTCCTCCTCCTCCTTGTCCGCCTGCTCTTCCTCCTCCTCGTCCGCCTGCTCTGCTGGACCTTGAGGGGCAGCTGCCATTGGCTGGGTTCGTCGAATGGCCAAGTTGTGGAGCATGCAGCAGACGACGACGATGCGACCCACTTGCTCTGGCAAGTACTGCAGGGCTCCCCCCGAATGGTCTAGACAGCGGAAACGCTGTTTGAGCACACCAATAGTGTGCTCCACAATGTTTCTGGTCGCCTGATGGCTGCTGTTGTAAAGCTCATCTGCCGGGGTGGCGGGCAAACGGAGTGGGGTCATGAGCCATGGGCAGAGAGGATAGCTCTTGTCGCCAAGAAGCCAGCCTCGTGGGTGAGCCGGCCCCTCAAAAAGGTCAGAAACTGAGGTCTGCTGCAGGATGAACGCAACGTGGCTGCTCCCAGGGAATTGCGCGTTGACTGCCATGATCATCCGGCGGTGGTCACAGACCAGCTGGACATTGAGGGAGTGGAACCCCTTGCAGTTGCGGAACTCCTCAGGATTCAGTAATGGCGCCCGCAAAGCCATGTGTGTGCAATCAATGGCCCCCTTCACCATGGGGAAGTCCGCAATAGCAGCGAAGCCCTGCGCGCGCTCCGCCTGCTTTTCCAGGGTCAGAGGGAAGGTGATTAATTGACGCCTTCTTCTATAGAGGGCAGCTGTCACTTGCCGGATGCAACAATGCACTGCAAATTGAGATATATTCGCTATGTCCCCAGTGGCTGACTGAAAGGATCCGGTGGCGTAAAAGTTGAGGGCAACAGTCACTTTGACGGCCACCGACAGAGAGGTCCTGCACCGTAGACGCGGCTGCAGATCCTCAGCAAGCAGGTGGCACAGCTCAGTCACAACCTCCTTACCAAATCGGAGCCTTTGCAGACACTGCTCCTCCAACATGGTAAGGTATGACACCTGCTGCCTGAAAACCCACGCAGCATATCTTCGGAGTGGCCGACCTCCATTGCCCCTCCTCCTTCTGGCCAATCCCGGCCCTCTCTCCTGCCGTCTCTGTGCCCCTTCAAAGTGTTCGGCCATGAGGACGTTCCCCTCCAAAGCAGCTCCCATTGTTATGCCAGACGGGCAACACGCTGTAATGTCTAGCGCTCCAACTGCTCCAGACAGGGCTGAAGGTCCCAAGTATTCGAAAGCTAAATCCGATAAATCCTGTGCAACAGTAGCTCACCAACTCTCTCCAGCAACAATCAGAATGAACAGGCCAAGTGGCTGCAGCTTTTATACTAGAGCTGTCCCCTTTAAATAGCGCCCCCTGACTCCGAGAAGGGCCTGGGAATGCTCCATCGATCTGTTACTAATAGCACCAGGCGGAAAGGTTCCGGGCGCCACCGAATATCCGGTCAGGGGCGCCAAAAGGGCGTTGCACACTGAAATAACGTCATGATCTGCCTGTGCACGCGGGCGCACGCTAACAGTTAGCGCAGGTGCAAAATGGATACTCAATATGGGAGTTGTCGCTATCCTCATTGCGCCCGCCCGAACATTGGGTCGCGCCCCAAATCTCGGGCTCATTAGGCGCTAATCGCTGGCGCAACCAACCGAATTTCTAGGCCAGAGCCTTTAGTTTTGTGCTTTTATTATTTTTGTAACCTCTAGCCTTATCTGTTGATTTACTCTTAGATTTGTACTCTCTATCCCTTCCTGTCACAGTCTGTTTATCATTTCCCATATTAATACCTTTCTCTCTTGCCTTGTCTCTACTCTTTGATTTACCACATCTTCCCAAATTTGATCCCTTGCCCCCACTATTTAATTTAAAGCCCTCTGCACCGCCCTAGTTATATGACTCGCCAGAACACTGGTCCCAGCACGGTTCAGGTGAAGGCCGTCCCAACGGTACAGATCCCACTTTCCCCAGTACTGCTGCCAGTGCCCCAGGAACCGAAACCCATTTCTCCCACACCAGTCTTTGAGCCACGCATTCATCTCTCTAATTTTATTTACCCTATGCCAATTTGCTCGTGACTCAGGTAATAATGCAGACCTTATTACCCTTGAGGTTCTGCTTTTTAATTTAGCCCCTAGCTGCTCATACTCTCTCAGCAGAACCTCTTTCCTAGTTCTACCTATGTCATTGGTACCTATGTGGACCACGACCACTGGCTCCTCCCCCTCCCACTGCAAGTTCCTCTCCAGCCCAGAGCAGACGTCCCGAACCCTGGCACCGGGCAGGCAACACAGCCGTCTGGACTCTCGCTCTTGGCCGCAGAGAACTGTATCTATCCCCCTGACTATGCTGTCCCCTATTACCACGACATTCCTATTAACTCCCCCCGCTTGAATGGCTTCCTGTACCACGGTGCCATGCTCAGTTTGCTCATCCACCCTGCAGCCATTGTTTTCATCCATACAGGCTGCAAGAACCTCAAACCTGTTGGACAATTGCAAAGGCTGAGGCTCCTCCACCTCCTGGATCCCCATACCTGCCTCACTCATAGTCACATCCTCCTGTCCCTGACCACTGACCAAATCAGAAGACCCTATCCTAAGGGGTGTGACTGCCTCCTGGAATAAAGTGTCCAGGTAACTTTCCCCTCCCTGATGCATCGCAGTGCGTGCAACTCGGCCTCCAGCTCATCAACTCTGAGCCGAAGCTCCTCGAGCCACAGACACTTACCGCAGACGTGTTCATCCTGGATCACACTGGCGTCCAGGAGCTCCCACATCCTGCAGTCAAAGCACATCACCTGCCCTGACATTTTTATTGTGTCTTAATTTATTTACTTTAATTAATTAATAAACTCTACTACACCCAAAAAGATTTATTACTGCGAGTAAACTTTACTAATACTAATGAAACCTGATAGAAACATAGAAAGATAGAAGATAGGAGCAGGAGTAGGCCATTCGGCCCTTTGAGCCTGCTCCGCCATTCAATGAGATCATGGCTGATCATTCAAATTCAGTACCCTGTCCCTGCCTTCTCCCCATATCCCTTGATCCCTTTAGCCTCAAGAAATATATCCAACCCTTTCTTGAATATATTTAATGAACTGGCCTCCACCGCCCTCTGTGGCAGAGAATTCCACAGGTTCACCACTCTCTGGGTGAAGAAATTCCTCCTCATTTCAGTCCTAAATGGCTTACCCCTTATCCTTAGACTATGACCCCTGGTTCTGGACTCCCCGGCCATCAGAAACATCCTTCCTGCATCTAGTCTGTCCAGACCTGACAGAATTTTATAGGTTTCGATGAGATCCCCTCTCAATCTTCTAAACTCCAGTGAGTATAAGCCCAATCGACACAATCTCTCCTCATACGTCATTCCTGCCATCCCAGGTATCAGCCTGGTGAATCTTCGCTGCACTCCCTCCATGGCAAGAATGTCCTTCCTCAGGTAAGGTGACCAAAACTGCACACAATACTCAAGGTGCGGTCTCACCAAGGCCCTGTACAACTGTAGCAAGACATCCTTGTTCCTGTACTCGAACCCTCTTGCTACGAAGGCCAACATACCATTTGCCTTCTTAACCGCCTGTTGCACCTGCATTCTTACCTTCAGCGACTGGTGCACAAGGACACCCAGGCCTCTTTGCACTTCCCCTTCTCCCAATCTATTGCCATTCAAATAATAATCTGCCTTCCTGTTTTTGCCACCAAAGTGGATAACCTCACATTTATCCACATTATAGTGCATTTGCCATGTTTCTGCCCAATCACCCAACCTGCCCAAATCGTACTGGAGTTTCCCGACATCCTCCTCGCAGCTTACCCTCCCGCCCAGCTTTGTGTCATCTGCAAATTTGGAGATATTACATCCAATTCCCTTGTCCAGATCATTAATATATATTGTGAACAGCTGGGGTCCTGGGACCGATCCTTGCGGTACCCCACTAGTCACTGCCTGCCACTCGGAAAATGACCTGTTTATTCCAACTCTTTGCTTTCTGCCCACCAACCAGTTCTCTAATCAAGTCAATACCTTGCCCCAATCCCATGTGCCTTAATTTTGCACGCTAATCTCTTATGTGGGACCTTATTGAAAGCCTTCTGAAAGTCCAAATACACCACATCCACTGGTTCTCCCTTATCTATTTTACCAGTTACATCCTCAAATAATTCCAGTAGATTAGTCAAGCATGATTTACCTTTTGTAAATCCATGTTGACTTTGTCCGATCCTTTCACTGCTTTCCAAGTGCTCTGCTATTACATCTTTTATAATAGACTCTAGCATTTTCCCCACTACCAATGTTAGGCTTACCGGTCTATAATTCCTCGCTTTTTCTCGACCACCTTTTTTGAATAGTGGGGTAACATTAGCTACCCTCCAATCCATGGGTACCGTTTCAGAGTCTATCGAGTTCTGGAAGATGACCAGTAATGCATCTACTATCTCTAGGGCCACTTCCTTAAGTACCCTGGGATGTAAACCATCAGGCCCTGGGGATTTATCGGCCTTCAGTCCCATCAATTTTCCTAACACCATTTTCCTACAAATACTGATTTCTTTCAGTTCCTCTCTTTCATCAGAACCTATGTTCCCCGGCATCTCTGGAAGGTTATTTGTGTCCTCCTTTGTGAAGACAGAACCAAAGTATGTATTTAGTTGGTCTGCCATTTCTTTGTTTCCCATTATAAATTCCCCTGATTCTGGCTGTAAGGGACCTACGCTTGACTTCACCAATCTTTTTCTCTTCACATATCTATAAAAGCTTTTACAGTCAGTTTTTATGTTCCCTGCTAGCTTACTCTCATATTCTATTTTCCCTTTCTTAATTAATCCCTTTGTCCTCCTTTGTTGACTCCTAAACTGCTCCCAATCCTCAGGATTATTGCTTTTTCTAGCCAATTTATATGTCCTCTCCTTGGATCTTATGCTATCCCTAATTTCCCTTGTTAGCCACGGTTGAGTCACCTTTTTTGCTTTATTTTTATGCCAAACTGGGATGAACAAATTCTGTAGCTCATCCATTCGGTCTTTGAATGTTTGCCATTGCCTATCCACCATCAACCCTTTGAGCGCCATTCCCCACTCAATCCTACCAACTCGCTCCTCAGACCATCGTAGTTTCCTTTATTTAAATTGAGGACCCTTGTCTCTGAGTCAACTACTTCATTCTCCATCTTAATGAAGAATTCGATCATATTATGATCGCTCCGACCCAAGGGGCCTCGTACAACAAGATTGCTAATTAATCCTTTCTCGTTACATAATACCCAGTCTAAGATGGCCTGATCTCTGGTTGGTTCCTTGACATATTGGTCCAGGAAACCATCCCGTAAACACTCCAGGAATTCCTCCTCCACAGTATTGTTACAAATTTGGTTGGCCCAATCTATATGTAGATTAAAGTCACCCATGATGACTGCAGTGCCCTTATTGCACGCTTCTTTAATTTCCCTTTAATGCCATCCCCAACCTCTGCCTTACTGTTGGGAGGTCTATATACCACTCCCACTAATGTTTTTTTCCCCTTAGTATTTCTCAATTCCACCCATACAGATTCCACATCATCAGAGCTAATATCCTTCATTACAATTGTATTAATCCCTTCTTTAACCAGTAATGCTACCCCACCTCCCTTTTCTTTTTGCCTATCTTTCCTGAATATCGAATACCCCTGGATGTTGAGTTCCCAGCCTTGGCCTTCCTTGAGCCACGTTTCTGTAATCCCAACCAAATCGTATTCGTTTACCTCTATTTGCACAGCCAATTCATCCACCTTATTACAAATGCTCCTCGCATTAAGACACAAAGCCTTCAGGCTTGTTTTTTTTAACGCTCTTAGACCTATTAGAATTATTATTTACTGTGGCCACGTTTGATTTAAACCGTTGATTTCTCTGACTGCCACTTTTGTTTTTCTCCTTCCTATCTTTTGCTTTTATCCCTGTTTTCCTTTCCTCTGTCTCCCTGCTCAGGTTCCCAACCCCCTGCCATTTTAGTTTAAACCCCCCCGAACAGTGCTAGCAAACCTCCCCGCAAGGATATTTGTCCCGCTCTGGTTCAGGTAATTACTAATAAATTTGCTGGGCTTTAAAAGATAAGACAAGTGAGCAAAATACTCACCAACCAATCACTTACCCTTTTCCCTGTGATGTCACCTTTTATCTTTCTCCAAATGCGGTTGGGGGGTTTCACAGAGCTGAACTCCTGCTGGTTCTCTGTCCCCTCTCGTGCAGCTTTTTAACGCCTGCTCTCCTGGAGGCTGCCGAAGATAGAAAAAGAAGAAAGGAGCACCTCCCTCCCCTCCTCGCCGAACTCCCTTACTCACCAAACTCACAGGTTTACAATCTGTGCCAAGCTGCGGTCCATCACATCACTCCGCACAGGCACTTAAGTTTCAGCAGCACCCATTGTTACCTTCCTATGCACATTCTCATCTCCCCCTTTCTCCATCCACCATTGCCACTCACCCCAATCCTTATGCAATATGATCCCACCTCAGTCAGCTCACATGAATCTCAGCACATATCCTCAAATGCCTGGCAGTGCCTGATAGTCACCCTTACCAAATGTTCTTCTTCTTAGGCAGTCCCTCGGGACTGAGGATGACTTGCTTCCACATTATAAATGAGCTCTCAGGTGACTGATGAGTCCAATGCGGGACCTACAGTCTCTGTCACAGATGGGGCAGATGGTGGTTGAAGGGGCGGGTGGGTGGGGTGCTTGGGTTGACATGCACTGCTTATGCTTGGCTTCCGCTTGCTCCCGGCGAAGAGACTCGAGGTGTTCGGCGCCTTCCCGGATGCTTCTCCTCCACGTTGTGCGGTCTTAGGCAAGGGATTACCAAATGTACTGCATCCATCATGTGCCTTACAGACACTCATAGATACATAGATACATAGATACATAGAAGATAGGAGCAGGAGTAGGCCATTCGGCCCTTCGTGCCTGCTCCGCCATTCGATGAGATCATGGCTGATCCTTTAATTCAGTATCCCGTCCCCGCCTTCTCTCCGTAACCCTTAACCCCTTTTGCCCGTAGAAATATATCTAATTCCCTCTTAAATATATTTAATGAGCTGGCGTACACTGCCCTCTGTGGCAATGAGTTCCACAGGTTCACCACTCTCTGAGTGAAGAAATTCCCCCTCATCTCTGTCCTAAATGGTTTAGCCCTTATCCTTAAATTATGTCCTCTAGTTCTGTTCTCACCCGCCAAGGGAAACATTCCTTCTGCATCCAGTCTGTCTAGACCTGTCAGAATTTTATACACTTCTATGAGGTCCCCTCTCAATCTTCTAAACTCCAGTGTGTACATCCCTAAACTACATAGTCTCTCCTCATAGGTCATTCCCGCCATTCCTGGTATCAGCCTGGTGAATCGCCGCTGCACCCCCTCCATGGCAAGAACATCCTTCCTCAGATGAGGCGACCAAAACTGTACACAGTACTCGAGGTGTGGTCTCACCAGTGCCCTGTACAGCTGCAGCAAGGTATCCCTGTTCCTGTATTCTAACCCTTTTGCTATGAAGGCCAGCATACCGTTTGCCTTCTTGACCGCCTGTTGCACCTGCATGCTCGCCTTCAGTGACTGGTGTACAAGAACACCCAGGTCTCTCTGTACTTCCCCCTCTCCCAATCTATTGCCATTTAAATAATAATTTGCCCTCCCGTTCCTGCACCCAAGGTGGATAACTTCGCACTTGTCCACATTATAGTGCATCTGCCATTTATCCGCCCAATCGCCCAGTCTGTCCAAATCGCTCTGGAGCTTCCTGGTCTCTTCCTCTGAGCCCACCCCCCCTCCTAGTTTAGTGTCGTCTGCAAATTTGGAAATGCTGCATCCGACTCCCTGATCCAGGTCATTAATGTAAATTGTGAACAGCTGGGGGCCCAGGACAGATCCCTGTGGTACCCCACTTGTTACTGCCTGCCATTCAGAAAATGAGCCGTTTATTCCAACTCTCTGTTTTCTATCTGACAGCCAGTTCCCTATCCACGCCAAAACTTTCCCCTTTATCCCATGAGCCTCAATTTTCCATGCTAATCTTTTATGTCCAAGTCCAAACTAAAATTCTTGTATACAACGCCACCATCCTTCCCACCCTTTTATATGGAGCTGAAACCTGGACTACATACAGTAGACATCTCAAGCCTTAGAGCAATACCACCAACGCTCTCTACACAAAATCTTGAGGGTCAGCTGGGAGGACAAGCGTACCAACTGGAGTATACTTGAAGAGGCCAATATCTACAGCATCACTACGCTCATTATGCAGCATCAACTCTGATGGATTGGACATGTCATTCGCATGTCAGACTCACGTCTCCCAAAACAGGTCCTGTACTCCCAGTTGAAGGAAGGGCAGAGGTCTCCTGGTGGTCAAAAGAAGCGTTACAAAGATAACATCAAAGTAATCCTTAAAAAGTTCCATATCGATATTAATAACTGGGAGGAAATCGCACTGGACAGAGACAATTGGAGAAAATGCATCCACAACGGTGCCGCACTACATGAAAAGAATCTCCAGCGTGCCGCTGAGGATGAACGCCAGTGCCGTAAGGAGAGACAACAACTAAGAAGACCCATACTCCAGTCACTACCAATAGTCTTACATGCCCACACTGTAGTAGAGTCTGTGGATCTCGGATTGGCCTCCACAGCCACCTGAAGACCCACAAGTAGATGACTGATGAAGGACATACCATACTCAAATTCGAGTGGCCGCTGATGATGATGATGAGATCTTTTATGCCCCCTTGCAGGAGAATAGAGCACAAAATACAAGGGAAAGGGAGAGGACTGGAGGTGGTGCACCACAGATTGTGTAGTTGACAGCTGCAGAGGATGAGGCCATGGAGGTAAGTGGCATTTCACTGTCCCTGACCATTGGAGATGGAGCGACTGGGACTTTGCTGCTGTGTGGTGACAGCATCAAATATTTCTGACCCACATCTCATGCAAGACTCAGTCATGTTGACTTGATTTCAGCACCGAATGAAATATGATCACATTAATCATGCTGAATTACAGCAGTTTTACATTCCCATAACTAAATCATATCCGTCTCCTCTCTCCTCCAGGACCATCAAGCAAAGAACAGCAGCCGTTGCCCTCCTGAATGACGTTTCCTCAGAGGAGCTGATTCCTTTTGCGGGTGCACCATCATAGGACACATGCTTACCAGCCACTAGCACAGACATGAGCACTTCAGTGGGTTCTGTTAGAGAGTTGGGTGGGATCTCACTTGGCGAATCACTGTTCATAAGTGAGTACGAGCAGAGAGTGCTGGTAGGGACAGCCATGGAGAGTCCGCGTCGGAGGGCGCAGTCCTCTACAAGCTCTGCTCAGCTGGCTAGAGATGCTGAATGCCAGGAGCCATCAATGAAAAGGAGAATGATAGATGGTCAGCAGCAAATGTGTGAGATACTGGCAGTCCTGGCAGGTACACTGTCCACAATAGCAGAGAGGATGGAGGAGTCCAGCTCAAACATTTGAGGATTGATGTTGCAGGCCATTGCAAGGATATCTTCCATGAATAGAGTGGCCTCCTCTATGGAACTTGAATTGTGACACATTAATCAATCGCTGCAGGCCCTGACCATGGCCGTGCAAGCTATCAATGCCAAAATTTCTGCCACCTTAAACAGGATGACAGATACCTTAGCCGTGGCCTTACAAGGTGTCACTGATCTGCTCCAACTGCTCTCCCACAGGGTGGTAGGAGTGATGTGGCACTGGCCCAGGAGAGGGGTGATAGCAAAAGAGAACATATAAGTGGGGACTCCACTCAAAGCATTCCCACATCTCTCCCGTTGCCATCCCCTGAACCAGTACCCAACCTGCTGCCTCCTCTGCCGATGGCTGAGTCTGCCCTTGCATACGAGCAGGTGGAGCAGCCTTTGGCGGGGCCCTCACGGGCTCCAACACCCAGAGAACGTCAGCCAAGAGCATCTCAGAAGCTAGAGCAGGGAGCTGAGCAGCCTGTCTCTACCTCTGCTGAAACCACAGGAGTTACATCACATAGGAGTAGTAGGGAAAGGAAAAGAAAAGCTTTATAGTTCACCGAGAATATACACATGGGTGTTTTTGAAAATGTTGTGCTAAGTTTCATTTATTTAATTATTCACATAAAGTTTATTAATTTGCACCACTTTCCATGTTCACCATTCTTGTCTGCCGAGTGCCAACTTGGGTTTTCAGTTGCTTGGTGATGAATGTGAAGACATGAGTTGACTGAGATCAATTGGTGCATGTGCAATGGGTGTATGGTTGCTTACAGGACTGCTTTGTGTCAGTGGGGGTGGTGAGGGGGAGGGGGCAGTGGATGTGATAGTTAATTTGGTCCAATGTGAGTCAGTAACTGAACTTTCGAGCTATTAGGGCATCACTGGCATCCCGAGCAGCAATGTGATCGGCTGGTCTGGCATTGGTAGCCCCATCTTCATCTTCCTCCTCTTCTCCATTCAAATCCTCATCAGATAAGGAGTGCTGAGTGGCTTGTCCCTCCTCTACCTCTAGTCCTCGCTGCTGTGCTATGTTGTGCAGAACGCAGCACACCGTGATTATCCTGGAGACCCCCGCTGAGTACTGAAGGGCTCTTCCAGATCTGTCCAGGCACCTGAAGTGCATCTTGAGCATGCCAATGGCTTGTTCGGTGACACATCTGGTTGCCATATGGCTGGCGTTGTAGCGGTCTTGGTGTTCATTGGTGGAGTTCCTCAGTTCTGTCATCAGCCAGGTTTGAAGGGGATATCCTTTGTCGCCTAGCAGCCTTCCCTTAAGGCTGGTCCCAGGTACGAACAGGTCTGGAATGTTGGACTGCCGCAGTATGAGAGCATCATGGCATCTCCCAGGGAATCTGGTGCAGACCTGCATGAACCTTTTCTTGTGGTTGCACACCAGCTGCACACTGATGGAATGAAAATGCTCCTGTTTGATCTGGGGCTGCTTGGATTGCCACGTGTGTGCAGTCGATGGCACCTTGCACACCTTTGAGAAGCCAGCTAGAGACACAATTCTGCATGCCCACACATTCTGACTATTGTCATCACAGTGAAAGTGTACATACCTCCCAGCCTGGCAAACAATCCATCCGTTCAAAAGCAGCCATGACGCTACCTATCCTGATGTTCTCTGTGTGAACACCTCCAAACTTTACAAATAAGTCTCTCACAATAAGTACTATCACCAAACCGTTTCCCAGAGGGAACTGAGAAAGCAGCTGGGAGCGCTGAGCCTTTATTCATAGCGGGACTCCAGGGCCTAGAAATTCAGTTGGCTGCGCCAGCCGTTAGCGCCTTAGGAGGAGCAGATCTCGAGCGGTAGGCGCTTAGCGCCCGGGTGCAGCGCGATCTGCGCCTCGCCCCAACTTCAGTAGACATTTAGCGCTGGCGCAAAGTCTTTGCGCGCGCTCAGCTGCGCGCGCAGATCATGACGTCATTTCGTCGTGCAACGCCCTTTGTGCGCCCGGAACCGGAACTTCACTCGCGCCGCCCCATTGTGCGCCGGGCGGCCCTAACGACTGTGAAGTGGAACGGTACACAGCTGAGGTGGGCCGCGGGGAGCGCAAATTAAAGGGCACTTACCCTGCACTATAAAGGGCAGCCATTTTGCAGCATTCACTCTTGTGCAACGGATTTTTGGAGAGAGACCAAGGAAGAGAGCTTACTGCTTTGGCCCAACACTAGGACAGGTCTTTTTGGCTTCAGGCCAGAGCTTTGCAATTATCTTTGCCTTCATTGAGATCTCAGTGTTTGCCTGCATATTATGGGGGCTGCATTGGGTGCCAACGCTGAGTTTCAGCCTTATGTCGGAAGGGCTTACAGACGCCGTGAGAGAGTGGCAGCCCTGGCTAGACGCAGAGGGGGCAACAGGCGTCGCCAAGTGAGGCCTTACCCACCCAGGGTATACCGCCAGCAGTTCTCCAATCTCAACATGTCTGCCGCGCAGTGTGTTAGGAGGCTGCGATTCAGAAGGGAGGTGGTTGCAGACATCTGCCAGCTGCTTCACAGAGATCTGCATCCACAGCTGATGCGCAGGACGTCTCTGTCGGTGGCAGTGAAGGTGACGGTGGCTCTCAACTTCTATGCCACCGGCTCCTTCCAATCCGCTGCTGGGGACATCGCTAACATCTCCCAGTTCGCCGTGCATTGCTGCATCCGCCAGGTGACCAATGCCCTTTTCAGAAGGAGACGTCAATTCATCTCCTTCCCCATGACCCTGGACAAGCAGCAGCAGCGTGCAGTGGGATTTGCAAGAATAGCGGGCTTCCCCATGGTGCAGGGCACCATTGACTGCACGCATGTGGCTTTGCGGGCACCTCTGGAGCATGCCGAGGATTACCGCAACCGGAAGGGCTACCATTCCCTCAACGTACAGCTGGTGTGTGACCACAGGCAGCGCATCCTAGCTGTCAATGCCCGCTTTCCAGGCAGCAGCCACGATGCCTTTATCCTGCGACAGACAACTGTGGCTGACATGTTCCAGGCACAGCCTCACCCAAGAGGATGGCTTATCGGGGACAAAGGCTATCCTTTGTGTACCTGGCTCATGACCCCGCTCCGCGCACCCACGACCCCTGCTGAAGAGGCATACAACGAGAGCCATCAAGCGACCAGGAATCTCATCGAAAAAACAATCGGCGTCCTGAAGCAACGGTTCCGCTGTCCGGATCGCTCCGGGGGAGCCCTCCTGTATTCGCAAGAGCGAGTCTCCCAATTCGTCGTCGTTTGCTGCATGCTGCACAACCTGGCTATCCGCAGGACTCAGGCACTGCCACCTCACGTTGGACCACCACCTCAGGAGGAGGAGCAGGAGGAGCATGAGGAGGAGGAGGACGAGGAGTACCAGCCCAGGAGGGAGGCAGAAGGTCCAAGGGCCGCCCGTCGGCGGCTTATTGAATGTCACTTCTAGGCCCCCTGTCAGGGAATGGCTTGTGCCAATGAAAGAACATGATTGCAGCCGCTCCGCAAGCCCTCAGCTGGTTAAGGCAACAAACACTTCAAAGATCAAACATGGACAATGTGAATAAATAAAATGGTTTATTGTACAAACTCAGGGCCCTTCCCACATGAAAACCAAGAACACACGAAACCCCCAAAAAACACTCACACACATGACTCACTCCCACAACCTGGGGAGGATTAACAAAAGATGTAAACAAAAATGGCCTCATCCTCGGCCTTCAAAAAACAACCATTCCAACAAACACAACATTTGGACACACCCTCTACTTTGTGTCCCGCGAGGGCGATGCCTTCTGCAAACTTTGCCGGCCCCTGGACGCTCTGCTGCTCCTCCTCAAAGTGAGGCCAGTGGCTGCTGCAAGGCTGGGGGAAGGCTCCTGAGGGGCACATGTCGTGACGGCAGATGCCCTTGGGGGTTGGCCTAGATGAGGTCTGGCCCTCGAGGGGCCGGCTGGTGAATGCTGCAGCTGTGGCTGGCCAGCATCAGTCGCTGCAGCAGCTCGTCGCAGCTCCACTGGGGGAGTGGCAGTGGTGGCTGGAGGAATGGGGGCAAGCTGGCGGACGGCAGGCACTCGCTGGTCGCCTGAGACACTGGCACTCGCCCGGGCCAGCACTGCAGCATGCGCAGCAATCTGCCGAGGGACAGACCGCTGTGCTGCTGCAGCGCGCCGGGTGCCCTGGCGATGCCGGGCTGACACAGCGAGTGTGGCAGCAGTGAGTGCCTGTGTTGCCCTGTTCTGTGACCGCATCAGAGCAGCCAGTGACTGCATGGCACCACTGATCACCTAGCCAGTCGCTGCCAGAGAGGCCCCGAATTCGGTGACACTCCGAGACAGGGACTCGATGGCCTCAGGCATCCGTCCCACTACCCCCATGAGCTCCGTGTGCCGGCGCTCCGAGTCCGCGGCCATGTCCTCGAGGCGGCGCATCTCCTCGGCGTTGACCGTCTCCGGACTGGAGGCCGGACTCTCCCTCTGGGGAGAAGGCCGCCGAACTGGCCGACCCTTCCTGCGTTGCTGGACGCCGCTGGGCCCAGCAATTGGACTCCCCTCCGACCCTTCCCCCCTCTGGGGAGAAGGCCGCTGAGCTTCCACCCCCCTCCCGCGTTTCTGCAGGCCGCTGGTCCCAGGGGCTACACTCCCCTCCGACACTTCCCCCACGCTCCCCTCCAGGGAAGACGTCTCCCCTACAGTGGCATGGCTTGCCGCGGCTGAGGGTTCCCCTGATGGGCCGCCTTCCTCTTGCTCCTCCTCCTCCTCCTCTTCTGAGGGGCTGTCACTGGCAAGTTCAGGGACCTCCTCCTCACCATCTGAAAGCAGGAAGGCACAAGAGTAGCTTTAGAGTGAGGAGAGGGCGTCAGCGAGGGATGCATGAGTGGTGGCATTCAGCGCATTGGTCGGACAGTGGCAAAGGATGTAGATCTGATGCGCAAGTGGGACGAGAGCGGTCCAAAAGGTGATGTCCTTACCATTGGTGCCCAGAACAGGGTCGGCATCTCCAGATGCAACGGGGCCAATCACCCGGGCACCCATGATGCGCTCCACGCGCTGTTGCAGCTCGGTGAGCGGCTGGATCTGGGGTCCGCCTCCCCCGGTCACAGTCCGGCTCCTCTTATTATTGGCCAGCTTGGCCTGCAAGAGAAAGGACGGCCTCTAAGTACAGTGTGTAGCCCTGATCTTGTGTGCACTGCCTCCCATGGTGGAATAGCCTGGCCAGTGTGTAGCCCTGATCTTGTGTGCACTGCCTCCCATGATGGAATAGCCTGGCCAGTGTGTAGCCCTGGTCTTGTGTGCACTGCCTCCCATGGTGGAATAGCCTGGCCAGTGTGTAGCCCTGACCTTGTGTGCACTGCCTCCCATGGTGGAATAGCCTGGCCAGTGTGTAGCCCTGATCTTGTGTGCACTGCCTCCCATGGTCGAATAGCCTGGCCAGTGTGTTAAGTGCACAATGTGCAATTGATGTTCATGACTGTCCCATAGCTGTTGCATGAGGGCTGGCCATTAGGGCTTTCAGGTCCCTTTGCCCATAATGTGAGCTGCACATGCAAGGATGAGGAGGACACTGGAAAGGGTACTCACCCTGACAATCCTGGCGAGGTCATTGAGCTTTTTTCTGCATTGGACAGCGCTCCTGGGGACCTCACTGTTGGATGTCACCCTGGTGGCGACATGCCTCCAGGCTCTCCGGTAGACGCGGGCCGGCGGCTTCCTCCCATTGTCTGGGAACAAAATATGGCGTCTCTTCTCCACAGCGCCAACCAGCACCCTCAGATCATGCTCTGAGAAGCACTGCGCTCGTTCACGGGCCTTCTCCATACTTTGAGGCACTATTTGGGTCCAGCAGCAGTGTTCAGGCCTAGCTGGAGGACTCCAGTGTCCAGGGCGTGGCAGCAGACCAAGTCGACCCTTCCCCCTTAAGAGCTGGCCGGCACCAGGGTGTCTGCTGTCAATCAAGAAATGGCCGCACCTGCGCTGCGCCCGGCCTCGGCGGTATCGCTCAGCACCTCCGGCTTAGCGCCTAAAGAGAGCCGTGCATCGCCAGTTTTAGCGCTCGAGCAAACTCTTAAGGCGAAGCTAATGAATATCGGCGATGTGGCCTTGAATTTGCGCCGGGCGCAAGCTTTAGCGGCCGCCCGACTTTACCGCCCCAAAAGTGGCTATAATGAATTTCTAGGCCCTGATCTTTAACCATCCCCATGAAGTGCCGTTCAATCTCACTTCCGTTTTACTGAAGCCCAGGAAACCTGTGATGAAGGCATTAATTTCAAATTGCTGCCAAAATCTAATGAGTTCTAATAAACTTCATTTAAATATTATAATTATGGACCCGCCTCTCCAGTGTGGGTTACTCGGATGTCCTGATATCTGCCGCCGTTAAATTGGAAACAGGCCCGTTCGTGGTGGGTTGGGGGTCAGGTTTCGCGAATTTGAGATTTAACTCCCACTCGACCCTCTCTCGACTGTCATTGGGTCGGGGGGGGGTTAAAAGTTCCCTCATAAAGTCGATGAAGAATAGGTTAGGGTAAAAATGTGGTTGAGGAAAAGTTTGTCTGGTGCTGAAATGAAAATGGTTGTACTTTTCAACCTGCGAGTGAGGAGGAAACAACTTAAATCCATATATTCTGGCGAGGGCTTTTAAAAAAAATATTTGAACTTGTAGCCTGCCATTTACTCTAGAAAAGTGCCAACTAAATGTAATTTTACCTTTAGTGTTCAATTGGATATATAACACATATCAAATGTTCATATGCATTTTAAAATATTGCCAAATTTAAAGCTTGTGAATAGATTCACAGTGCAAAGGCATGTATTAATAATGAATGCACAAAGTTCTTTCAGCTACATGCCAAGTCATGGTTGACATTTCTAACAAAGGTTTGTTGGAGGTAAATAAGGCAGTGGCAAAATGAGGAAGAAAAACTGATGCAGAGGAGAGTGGAATGATTCCCACTAGTGCCTGAGCAACCAGCATCCGACACACCCAGGAAACAAGGAAATAAGGAAGTATACACCTCAGCTGTAGAGTGTTCCATGGGCCTGCCTCAGAAGGATTAGAGCATCTTTTGATTTAACTAGAGAGCATGGAGTGTACAACAGCTTCAAGTTGAGGTAGGCAGGTTTTTTCCTAAATCTACTGATTATATTAACCTAAAACAAGCCACTCTCCTCAGTGCAGCATATGGATGTCATCAGCCAATCCTTCTCAGGGTCCTCTCACAGGATGGCCTGGCAGGATTGCAGGGATCAACCTTGAGTAGCAATATGGCATCACCCATATTGGTCATATTGCTCATCAAGGCTGACCCCTCCAATGTCACTCTGCTGTGTCATTCTGAGGCTAAACCTGTGCTGAAACTTTGTAGTGATTGTCGCTCCCATAGTTTTACATCAAGCACTTTTCAGAATTTTACAGTGTAGCCAGAATAAAAGATAATTACTCTTCTGTTTTCTTTTTACTATCCAATTTATACAAATTATATATTTATTATCATTTGAGGAGTTATTAAATTAAACATTTCTCATCACTTTTGTATCTATGTTTTTTTTCTCAATGCTGGAAATTAAAAACAAATAGAGGATTGTCTGTTTTGAGGTAGTCTTGTGTGCTGGAGTATTTTGTGAAGTGTTCATTTATCTTTTGGGATCTTATTTCCTTTTAGAAAGTGTCCTGCCTTGTGTCAGGTAGTTCATAAAACTTGCAGGATGGAGCCCAGTTTGCAGTTACGTACCCTCCTTTTACATAGAGTCTACATAAGTAGGTTAGGAAAATCATGGATTGCTTTTAAATCCTAAAATGCCCCAGCATCACAATAAATGTTAATGAATCCCAATAGTTATATAAATCATAGCAGATTCATACTGAGGAGAATATAAATGGCAGGTTTATGAGTAATCATTAGGCTAATAGCATAGGAGGTATTAAATCTTACATTAAATGTGACTTATAGCACACAAATTAACTGCACATAAAAATGGTAAGAATGGCATCTTGGCTTATTTTAGTTAGTGCACCCATTAATTAGTGATTTAATTAGCATTTAGTCACTGTGCACTAATCTATTATGGCTGGGTTTAATTCAATGCAGAAAATGCAGTCTGGTGGTAATTATGCTAAAAGTAGCATTATTGCCAAAAGAAGCATCTCACTATAAGCACCAAACATACGGTATCATTATTGCACATAGAACAATTCTAGATATAATATTTACAGGCTTATAATCCTGAACATATACCTTCAATTTTGTTACCGGACATAGGTTATTCTCCTGTTAACCTAAGAACATAAGGAAGCACAAATATCAGTGGATCGTCCTATTCAAACATCCATCAAGAGGGGTTTAGGTAGTAGGGAAAAACTGTTTCCTCTGGCAAGGGGTTAGTAACCAGCGGTCATAGATTTTAAATAATTGGCAAAAGAACTCGAGGGGATATAAGAAGGAATGTTTTCACACAGAGGGTTGTTAAGATCTGAAACGCACTACCTGAAAGGGTGGTGGAATCAGATTCCACAGGAACTTTTAAAAGGCAATTGGACAAGTACTTGAAGAGGACTCATTTGCAGAGTTATGAGAAAAAAGCTGCCGTGTGGGACTAAGTTGGAGAGCTCTTTCAAAGAGACGGCACAGGCACAATGGGCCAAATGATCTCCTTCCGTGCTGTGGTATTCTATGATTCTAGATTCCTAGTCACTGATTCAGGTTGAAAGAGTTCAACACTGTAAGGATACAGAGAGGAGAAAGAACATACAGGATGGTATATTTGGTGATTAAAAAGAGAAGAGAGGACAGTCCATAAGGTCGATTACCATTGTAGAATGGATATGTTAGAGTGAGAAGTAATTAAAGTAAATCCCTGAGCTAATTGTACACCTTTAAAAATGACAAAATGACAGTCACTAACAGTTATGTGGAAACATTCAATATTTTGAACCAAGTTTGTGATTCTAGCTCAGTTTGCAACAATCCTGGTTCCCTGCAACAAGCCTTGAGTGCATAATGCAGACTGGCACAACAATATAGTACTGAGGGAGTGCGGTCATGTTGAATGTGCCAACCTTCAGATGAGAGGTTAAACCAAGGTCCTGTCTGTCTGTATAGGTGAGTATTAAACTCCCATGGCTCGCCTCAAAGAGCAGAGTTCTCTTGGTGTCCTGGACAACCTTTCTTCCTTAACAAAAACGAAAAGAAAACACAGATTAGCTACTCATTGCTTTTTATAAGACATTGCTGGCACAGAACAGCAGTTGTGTTTGATCACAACACCTCGGCTGCTGTGCTGAAGACTTGTGCTCCAGAAGTAGCTGCGCCTCTAGCCAAACTGTTCCAGTACAGCCACAACACTGGCATCTACCGACAAGGTGGAAAATTGCCCAGGTATGTCCTGTCCACAAAAAGTAGGACAAATCCAATCCGGACAATTACCACCCCATCAGCCTACTCTGAATCATCAGCAACGTGACGGAAGGTGTCATCGACAGTGCTATTCTGCAGCACTTACTCACCAATAACCTGCTCACTGATGCCCAGTTTGGGTTCCGCCAGGACCACTCAGTTCCAGACCTCATTACAGCCTTGCACCAAACATGGACAAAAGAGCTGAATTCCAGAGGTGAGGTGAGAGTGACTGCCCTTGACATCAAGGTAGCATTTGACCGAGTGTGGCACCAAGGAGCTCTAGTAAAATTGAAGTCAATGGGAATCAGGGGGAAAACTCTCCACTGGCTGGAGTCATACAAAGGAAGATGGCTGTGGTTGTTGGGGGCCAATCATCTCAGCCCCAGGACATCACTGCAGGAGTTCCTCAAGGCAGTCTCCTAGGCCCAACCATCTTTAGCTGCTTCATCAATGACCCTCCCTCCATCATAGGGTCAGAAGTGGGGATGTTCGCTAATGATTGCACAGGGTTCAGTTCCATTCGCAACTCCTCAGATAATGAAGCAGTCCATGCCCGCATGTAGCAAGACCTGGACAGCATTCAGGCTTGAGCTGATAAGTGGCAAGTAAAATTCGTGCCACACAAGTGCCAGAGAATGACTATCTCCAACAAGAGAGAGTCTAACCACCACACCTTGACATTCAACAACATTACCATCGCCGAATCCCCCACCATCAACATCCTGTGGGTTACCATTGACCAGAAATTTAACTGGACCAGGCACATAAATACTATGGCTACAAGAGCAGGTCTGAGGTTGGGCATTCTCCATCGAGTGTCTCACCTCTTGACTCTCCAAAGCCTTTCCACCATCTACAAGGCACAAGTCAGGAGTGTGATGGAATACTCTCCACTTGCCTGGATGAGTGCAGCTCCAACAACACTCAAGAAGCTCGACACCATCCAAGACAAAGCAGCCCACTTGATTGGCACCCCATCCATCACCTTAAATATTCACTCCCTCCACCGCCAGTGCACCATTGCTGCAGTGTGTGCCATCTACAAGGTGCACTGCAGCAACTCGCCAAGGCTTCTTCAACAGCACATCCCAAACCCACGCCTCTACCACCTAGAAGGACAAGGGCAGCAGGTGCATTGGAACACCACCACCTGCAAGTTCCCCTCTAAGTCACACACCATCCTGACTTGGAAATATATCGCCACTCCTTCATCATCACTGGGTCAAAATCCTGGAACTCCCTCACTAACAGCACTGTAGGAGTACCTTCACCACACGGACTGCAGCGGTTCAAGAAGGCGGCTCACTACCTTCTCAAGGGCAGTTAGGGATGGTAAATAAATACTGGCCTTACCAACAATGCCCACATCCCGTGAATTAATACAAAAAATAGCAGTGCTCATTGCACCAAACATAATTCATTATATGAAGCAGTTTGTGACATTTGTACATCAGTATTGCAGGGCATAAGTAATATTGCTAAAACTGCATAAGTCTCCTCTATTTGTATCAGATTTACTACTCAATAATGTAAAAAACTGAACAGACAGGGGTCCGCTATTCAAGACTCACCACACAACCTACTGCTCTGCCTATTCTTTTTCAGGATCTCACAACTGTGGAACCCCTTGCATCTCTCAGACTTTCTTTACTCCTGCAATCTACTGGCTTTTAAATTGCAGGTTTGGCAGCACCTTCTTAGTTTACCTTGCCTTGCTTTCTACTCTTTTCAACCTTGATGGTATCTTAACATTTTATCACAGGTAAACAATTTTTGAATTTAGCAATACTACACTTAGGATCTCACAGTCATAAGTGTATAATTATGAAAGGAGTATAAAGAAAATAGTTTTTTGATTTCTGGAGGATAAGACAGATAAATATATTCATAATGCTTTATATATTATAACATGATATGAATCCTTTCTTGTTACATACATTATCCAGCTTGTAGAAGTCAAACTGGACTGTAGATCCTATCTTGGTACTTGTTCCATTTTTAAAGGAAGTGGGTGGGGGGAAATTGGTCCTCATTGCTCACGTTTCATGGGCACAAAATTCACGTGTGGGTGGAACCAACTTCTAGCCCAATCCTCCCAGAGGTTTGGTAGTTGCCAACTCTGAGTGCCTGGGCGCCTGCCTGAAACACGCGATAGGCCCCTTGAATATGCTAATCATGCCCTTAAAAACAGATACATTCCTGAGTTTTTAATTACTTCAACGTGGAGCCAGGAGGAGCAGAAGTATGAGTGCTCCTCCTGGAATCCATAGCGCTATTGCAAGGTGCTGTCAGCCGACACTCCCCCCTCTGCTTCCGTCAACTAACCAACACCCCGCCGTCTCTGAGCAAGGACTTACTTGAGAAGGCCCCAACCAGCGAGTTGCATTAAGGCCCAAGATTGGCTTCCGCAGCTCGTCGGTTTTATGGAAATGAGACCAGAGGTCCAATTTGGAGCGAGCCTCAGGCCTCTGTTTTCAGGTGCACGTTCCAGGCGTGGCAACCATTCGACCATTTCATGTGGAAAACAGCCGAGACCAGTTTCTCAGTCATTCTTTGTACTTTTGTTTGCCTTAGTTGGCTCTTTACACGTACCTGCTTACATGACTATTATTTAACAGTGTGCATAATAAACTGTTACTGCTCTTAGTTATTAGATTAATATCCAAACTATTGAGGCATATCTAATTATTCTTGGAACTGCATTAAGACTAATGATTCCCTATTCTTCTCTTAGCTAAACAGAAAAACACAAACAAAAAATTATTTGTGGATTTGTAGTTAGTTAAATTGTACTCTTTCCTTGTTATTCACTTCCCCCTACTGCTTCTTGGTATAACAATAATAAATTGAACAATACCTTACCACATTACAGTTAATAGAAAAAAACTGAAAAGGGCACATTGTTAGTCGGTGAGATACAATGGACCATTAAAATTACAATCAATTGGAATTGGGTTTTGTTCCAAATGAAATGATTTATTGCTTCCTATTATCACAATTTTATTTATAAATCTTTCACTTGACACAGATTTATTAAAGGCGAAGATTTGTGTGAAAATATGAAAGATTTATAGCTGTTCTAAGAGCCTCAGTGTGTACCATTTGTAGTCACAGCACACTGCCTTAGTGTCGGTCTCTTCTACTATCTGATTTGCAGCAGTACACTTTTAATAATCAAAAACTGATGTTAGGGATTAAAGGAAACAAGATGTTGATAAAGCTGAGTTCAAAAAATAGACTTATGTAAATTTAACATTTCTTTAATCTACTTGTGCTTCCCCATCCTCCTAAAAGAAAGGTGATTTGTGTTGGCCGTTATCGAATTACACTTTAATTTTCATCTAGAAGCAGAAGATCATGGATGTGTATTAGAATGCACTCAGCACGGATTAGCCAAAGAATGTCTGTGGCCAAAGGCCAACTGTACAAATCCTACGTTTGAGAAGGGAATAAACACATCTAAATTTCATCCCTGTAGCCTTCCTGCTTTTTTTCAGTTCTTCCTCATTCATTTCAATGGATTCTTTCAAAATATTCACACCTGGATGCAAAGAACTCTAATAACTGTAATGGAGCACTGTAAGAATACCCCAGATCAGATCACTTTCCCTGATAGTTTACTTGACAATATTGAGCAGGTTTTATTTTAAATAGAGAGGTCTGCAATGTGAAAAATGAGGTTTAATCCTGTGTTGTGGAATAGTTCTTGTTTAAGGTAATGTCAATTTATATATATCAGAACGCACCCTTTTAAAATAGGAATAGGACAAGAAAATAAACATAGCCAATGATTTCCTTATGTTAGATAATCTGCTGCTAGCCTCCAACTATTTCATTATGAAGGAGAAGCATATAGTTCCTTTAACAATTTGAAGCTGCATTATGTAGGCTTACAATTAAAAATTATTAATGCTGGAAGTTTATTATGAAACATCCCAGCAAACATTTGCACATTGAAATTGGAATATCCAATTAATTTCCAATTAGCAAGCAATAGTATGTGGGGCTCCCACCCCGGGGTGGAGTTGGTGGAGGTGACAGTTAGTTTAACTGGCAGCCGTACTGGCCAACCGCTGGACAAGGAGAGGGTCAGAGATCAGGCTGCTTGGCACGGCCTACTCAGTCAAGAATTCTAAAGGACTGAAATATACAGTGTGGGGAGGAAGTCTGCCAGAGTTGGCAAACCAAAAGGTACCATTAGAGGGATAAAGATCGCTTCCAGAAGAAGGGTACTTGTTTAAAGTCCCCAGATTGCTAACAGCGAGAGTGAGAAATGCTTCACTGTTACGGGAAATGTTATGGAATTAATTAAGATTCAGGATTTACTACTCCATTCAGTAACATAATCTGTAGAATAAACTAAATTTTTGATTTTTTTTTCAATGGCCCCTGATCACTAAAATATTCATCAATCTGCCTTTCAGATGAGGCTTACATGAGGGGACATCCAAAATTACAGTGTTCCGTTCATTTCACATGGAGCTTTATTGTTGCAGTCTGGCTCACACTTGTCTGGTGATGGTGGGATAGTTGAGTGAATCAGTGTCATTAACTTAAAAGATAGTGGTCTCGGAGCCAATCGCAAGTTTTGAGGTATGCATGTCACACACACTTTTAGCTGTGACAGCTTGCTGACATGAGCTAGTCGCGAGAGTTTTTTATTTATAGATTATTATGTAAATTGATGACTTGAGGCCATCCCTTGGGATTCAACACTCAGGCTTTGTTAAATTAAAAGAAAAGCATAGCACATGCTGCAAAAAATTGTAACTATCATTGTTATAATGATAGTTTTAACATTATATTAGAACCATAGAATCATACAGCATAGAAGGAGGCCATTCGGCCCATCGTGCCTGTGCCGGTCTTTGAAAGAGCTATCCAATTAGTCCCACTCCCCTGCTGTTTCCTCATGGCCCTGAAATGTTTTCCTTTTCAAGTTTATATCCAATTCCCTTCTGAAAGTTACTATTGAATCGGCTTCCATCATCCTTTCAGGCAATGCATCCCAAATCAAAATAACACACTGCATAAAAAAATTCTCCTCATCTCCCCTCTGGTTCTTTTGGCAATTACCTTAAATCCGTGTTCTCGGATTACTGACCAGTGGAAATAATTTCTCCTTATTTACTATATCCAAATTCCTCAGAATTTGAATCCCAATACATTAAACAGAGCAACATCAACTTCCAAGTCAAGGTGACAGATTTTCAATAATGTTTATTGTCCAATAGACTGGTAAATTTAAATCTCCCCTTAACCTTCTCTGCTGTAAGGGGAACAAACCCAGCTTCTCTAGTCTCTCCACATTACTGATGTCTCTCATCCCTGGTACCATTCTGGTAAATCTCCTCTGTAAGAATTCGCAATAATTTACAGTTCTGAAGATTAATTTTTTTGATTAAAGAATCCCTGGGCGTTGTGCTTTTAAATTTCCAGGGATAAAAATGGCTGTCACCACATGGCCGAAGACAAAGGACAATGCTTTGTTTACAAAGCAATTGAATGCTATTAGCATTTGTTTGTATATCGAGTGGATACATCTAAACTGCAGAAGAGACTTTTGGATCATGAATGGGAACCGTTTAAGAACTGAATGGGCGTAAATCACCTAACATTCTGGACAATAGAGCAGTTGTATTTCCCTTTTGTTTCAGCCCAGGGAGCTCTGGAAGACACATTAACCCAGTCCAACCACTCTGAGTTAGCCAATCACAGCTTTCTCTTGTGTATTGCAACCTTTGGGTGGGAATTTTGCACACAGCCCTTGCAAGGCAGAATGGCAGGGGGCTCACCAGGTATAAAGATAGCTGCTGAGAAGCTATCTCCCTCTTTTTACTTCGCTGGACCACAGGTGAGCAGGGTGTTCTGACTCCTCGGCAAGGCAACCTAGCAGGAGTTAGGAGTGGTGATTTAAGGGAATTGCTAAGATTGTTTAAATAACATTGTAGCCATTGTATCCCTAGTTTTTGCCATCTGTACCCACTTGTTATACACTTTTACTGCATTTACTGTGTTCATGTGGTATAGTTTATCATTTGATTGTTGTTTATTTAGGTAATAAAACTTGATTTTTCTCTCATCCAAACCACTTGTCCATTTTAATATCATTAATTATAAGTTCCTCCACTCAGAACTGAAGGAGGGGTAGCGATTCGTAACCGCTGTTTGTAAATTGGTTTAAAGTGCAGCAGGCAAAGGCTGCTGGCCAGGTAAATTTTGGTAAACCAGTTAAAAGATGCCCCCCTTACAAATGGCGAGCCAGGCAGGAGTGGAGGCAGTTTTTGATTTAATAAGTGGTCTGGATCTGGAGAAAGCATCAGCTCTTGTTTCTCTCGTTGTTTTCAGTATGTGGGTAGCCCTGCGGATGGTAGCAGCAGCGTGTATAGGTGGCTGGGTTAAGAAGGGTGAGATGAGCGTGCAGGAGGAGGTTAAAGAGGCCAAGAATTGGGAGTCCCAGCTTGAAAAATGCCAGGCCGAGGTAGAACGCCTCAGAGAGGTGTGTGAGGCCAGAGCTAGTAGAATGAGGGTGCGGGAAGAGAATGCACGCCTCACACTAGAGGTCACAAAATGCCAGGCATTTATAGAGCGCCTTGTGCAGGAAGTCACAGAGGCAAGGGACTGTGAGATGAGGCTACGGGAGGAAATCGCACACCTCACCCAAGAAGCTAGCGAGGGAAAAAGCCATGCAAGGAACGAGATAGAATTCCTAAAGTACCAAATTATAGAAGCAAAGAGGAGCGAGATGAGACTGCGGGAAGAGAATGCCCGCCTCACCTCAGAAGCGACAGAGCAGGAGGAGAAGTTTAGGGAAGTAAAGGCAGCTTATAAGCTGGCCTGCGCCCTAAGGTTTGAGGAAGCAGATCATGGCCCCTGTAGGGCAGAGATAGAAAGCCTTTGTAATAATAATAAATAACTTCTGGTTGAAGTTATGTGCACATCATTTCCTGTGAACTGTGAACTCTGTGCATACCTCACTTCCTGTGCATACGTCACTTCCTGTGTTTGGACTAGTATAAATACTGAACTGCTCAGTATGTAAAAGGGCTTCTCCTAGAGGCATGGTGAAGACCGCTCTTGTATATAGTATAATTATAAGTTGCTTAAAGCTTACTTTAAAGTTCCTTGATGTGTGAGACTTCTTATTACATCAATTTAAGCAACTTAGTATTTACACTCACAAATACTAGACCTTCGGACAAACTCGGAGTTAAGGATCCAGGGAACCACCCATCATGGAAAACATCCTTAAACCTACTCGTCTGGACTTGGACCCAAAAGCACCAGCAGCTGGCAGGGTATGGAAGCATTGGTACCGTACTTTTGAGAATTTTCTTGATGAATGTAAAGCGAATGCTTCTACTAAACTGAGGATACTTATCAACTATGTGGCCCCAACAGTGTTTGAATATGTTGATGAATGGGATAATTACGATGAGGTGATCCGGGCACTTAAAAAACTATATGCCAAGGCCGCAAATGAGGTCTATGCTAGACATCTAATGGCCACAGCCCGACAAGGGCCAGGGGAATCGATTAACGAATTCCTTCAAGAACTTCGCAGGCTCAGCGTAGATTGTAACTTTCAGGCAGCCTCGGCTGAGCTGTACCGCGAAGAAATGATTCGTGATGCTTTCATCTGTGGGATTGCCTCTCCATTTATACGCCAGCGTCTACTAGAAAGTAAAACACTTGAGCTACAAAAGGCTTTTGACCTGGCTTGTTCTCTGGATTTGGCAAAGAAAAATGCAGACCTCTATCAGCTGCCCAGATCTCGATCTGCTGCTGTAACTGCAACCAGACGATTCAAGTGGCCTCAGGTGAACCCTATCATGGCGGAATCTAATCCTGATGATAATTCTGATGAAGAAGAGGAGGATGACCCTGTGGTGTATGTAACCTGTACCACCTTAAGAGAACTACCTTAAGAAGATGGACTACTTTCTCTTGCTACTGTATATTGTAGTACCGGTGGTGACCACACCGGTATATAAGCTCTGTGTAGTAATTTGTAAAGCAGTTCAGCCCTGACCTTCAAGTAGTAAAGACCTGTTTAAGTTTTTCCTGTTGTCTGTGTCCAGTTATTTAAAATAAGTATATCTGGAACACACAGACTCAACAGTGGCGACGAGCCGATCTTACCCAGTGGCGATTGCATCCAAGGCAGCTTCGTCCCCAGAACGGGCGTCGAGAAGAGGCATCCGCCCTCATCATCCTGCTGATCACCGCATTCGCACGGGAGGCATCGAGAACCCGGGTTGGAATTGCTGACCACGAAGTCCACCATCAGCGACAGGCAGTGATCATCCTTCTTCCATGGCGGTGGGTAAGCCGATCTAGCGACACGGGCAGAAAGTCGGCCGCGTTGTCAGTGGAGAAGGGGGGCGAGACCGGAGGAAAAAGGGCAGAGAACTCGACCGCAGCCGGTGTAAAGGGCCGGGCTGCAATCGGAATAGACGCGCAGCAAGAAAGGAAGCACTAATACCCACGAGGACAGCGGGGAGTAAAAGCAGCAGCAGCGTCGGGAGGCGAGAACGGCAACAGCGCGGTAATCGCCATTGTAGCCAGCGGGGGAAGAAGCCAAGCGCGGGAAGCCGCCATTTTAGTCGGCGCAGGAAGAAGACAAGCGCGGGAAAAGCCGCCATTTTGGAAAAAAAAATTAAAAAATAAAATACTTAAAGAAACTTACAAGGATGCCTAAAAACGGTAACATCTCTGCTTTTGATAGCGATGTCGAAGATTGGGCCACTTATGTGGAGCGTATTGAAGTTTATTGTACAGCAAATGAGATACCGGCTGAAAAGAAAGCACTAACCCTATTAAACTCGATGGGTGCGAAGACGTACGGGTTATAAAGGCACCTTGTAACACCAGATAAACCGGCGGATAAGACTTTCGCGAATATTGTTACTATCCTGCAAGAGCATTTAAACCCCACGCCGCTGCTGATAGTGGAACGATTTAAATTTTACAGAAGAACGCAGCTGAAAGAGGAAAGCAATGCTGAATTCTTAATTGAACTGCGCAAGCTATCAAAGTACTGTCAGTTTGGTACAGGACTAGCAGATGCTCTGAGAGATAAGTTCGTGTGTGGACTATTAAAAGAAGGAACTCAGAAGCGACTGCTAGAGGAAAAGGACCTTACGCTAGGTAAAGCTGTCACCATTGCAGCATCGCACGAGGCGGCAGCACGAGGCACCGCGGAAATGCAGCTAAGGCCATCGGAACTCAGCACCAATCAAATGGCATTGGGTGCAGCAAAGTGCTATCGTTGCGGAAGGACAACGCACGATCAGAACCAGTGCTGGTTCAAAGATCAAGAATGCAGAAAATGTGGCAGACTCGGTCACATAGCGAAAGTATGCCGGTCAGGAAAGAAGACCAGCAACAAAAAGTCACCACAGAAGAAGTACAAAAAAGTACACAAGGTGACAGAGAACAGTTCGGATGAACAGAAGACGGATTCAGACTCCAGCAGTAAGGAACTGGGTTGTCTAAGAATACATAATGTGGGTAACACAGCAGACCACCAAACTATTTGGGTTACACTCCAGATAGCAGGAGTCCAAGTGAAGATGGAATTGGACACGGGATCGGCATTGACGGTCATGAATAAGCAAGATTACAAAAGGTTATTCTCACACATTCCCCTAAGGGATACGGAGATTGTATTGAAAACATACACGGGGCAAAGAGTACACCCCATCGGAAAGATAAAATTAAAGGTGGTCCACAAGGGTAAAGAAAGCAAAGGAATGGACTTGTATGTGTTACCTGAGGGAGGTCCACCACTACTGGGACGGGAATGGGTCAGGAGAATAAATATGCACTGGCATTCCTTAAAAGCACTAACTGTAGATTCCGGTAAAAAGGACGATGTCAAACCTAAACGACTGTCCAGAATATTGGACGATGCTAAAGAGGTGTTCCAACAGGGACTGGGAACACTGAAAGGAATTACGGCAAACATCAAGGTTGAAGAACAGCAAACCCGAAATTTTTCAAAGCCAGACCGGTACCTTATGCGATACGACCTGCTGTGGAAGCTGAGCTGGAAGGGCTAGAACGTTCAGGAGTACTGTCAAAGGTGGACTGGAGCGAATGGGCCACGCCCATTGTTCCCGTCATGAAGCGTTCATTGAGCAACAAGCCGGGGGAACCGGGGAAGATTCGCATCTGTGGCGATTTCAAGATCACTGTTAATCCGGTTCTTCACACGGTGCAATATCCGCTTCCGTGGATTGAGGATATCTTCGCTTCGTTGTCTGGCGGGAAACACTTCACCAAGATAGACCTGGCGCAGGCGTACTTACAGATGGAAGTTGATGAAGCGTCACGCCAGTATCTCACGATCAACACGCATAAGGGCTTATATCGGTATAATAGACTGGTTTTTGGAGTGGCATCGGCTCCAGCGATTTGGCAAAGGGCCATGGAGCAGGTATTACAGGGAATTCCTGGCACACAATGCTATCTGGACGACATTCTTATTACAGGAGATGATGATGAGGAACACCTTGCTAATTTGGAACAGGTGCTCACCAGATTGAAAGAGTATGGACTTCGAATTAATCGTCAGAAATGTGAGTTCTTTCAGAAGCGAATCTCGTACTGTGGTCACGTCATTGACCAGGAGGGGCTTCACAAGTCACCTGACAAGATCGAAGCTGTTGTGAAGGCTCCCGCTCCGGAAAATGTATCCCAGTTGAGGTCGTTCCTAGGGTTGATTAACTATTACCATAAGTTTCTGCCAAATTTATCCACGGTGCTACACCCGCTGAACGCTCTTTTACAAAAAGGAGTGCCATGGAAGTGGAGCGAGGACTGTAAGCGGGCTTTTCACAAAAGCAAGGCATTGAGCACCTCTAAGGAAGTGTTGGGTCACTTTAACCCAACGCTGCCTATTTGTTTAGCTTGTGATGCTTCTCCATATGGTATTGGGGCAGTGCTATCACATAAGTTGCCAAATGGCTTGGAAAGACCAGTCGCGTTCGCATCCAGATCATTGACCTCCGCTGAGCGCAACTATGCTCAGATAGATAGGGAGGCTCTCAGCCTCGTGTGGGGAGTAAAAAAATTTAATCATTACCTGCAAGGCCAAAAGTTTACGCTGCTGACAGACCACCAGCCGTTGGTTTCCATTTTTAACCCTAAGAAGGGTGTTTCGGTGATGACAGCGCAGAGGCTCCAGAGATGGTCCCTTTTCCTAGGGGCACATCAATATGAGATCGAATTCAAAGGTACAAAGCAACATGGTAATGCTGATGGGCTGTCGCGCCTGCCACTACCTACAGCGGAAGAGGCACCGACAGTTGACCCTGTTGAGTTATTTCACTCGACCATCACCGAATGTTTGCCAGTCACCAATGCGAGTATTGAGAGAGAGACCAGGAACGACCCGACACTGTCTCGGGTCTACGAATTGACAGTGAAGGGATGGCCAGCACATGGCGAACCACTGTTACCGGCATTCTCAGCCAGACGAGAACAGCTGTCCGTTTGTCAAGGAACATTGATGTATGGAACAAGGGTGATTATTCCTCCTAAATTAAGGGAGGGAGTTCTAAAGGAACTGCATGAAGGTCATCTGGGGGGAGTCAAGATGAAAAGCCTTGCTAGGGCTTATGTGTGGTGGCCAGGTATCGACAAACAAATAGAGGATCTGACTAAAAGCTGCTCAGGGTGCCAAAAAGTTCAAAATGCACCTCCAATTGCACCGCTGCATCCATGGGAATGGCCTTCAACCCCATGGCAGCGTGTACATATCGACTTTGCAGGTCCATTCATGGATTCCATGTTTTTGATAGCGGTAGATGCACATTCTAAATGGCCAGAAGTGATTAAGATGGCGACCACTACCTCGGAAAAGACGATCGCAGTTCTAAGAACCATATTTGCAAGAAATGGATTGCCAGAACAGATATGTTCAGACAACGGACCGCAGTTCGTGTCAGAAGAATTCCAGAAATTCATGAAGAAGAATGGGGTGAAACACTATACATCTGCCCCATATCATCCGGCTATAAATGGGTTGGCCGAGAGATTTGTACAAACATTCAAAAAGGCGATAAAGGCCATGAGCGAAGACCATATTCCACTACAACACAAGGTGGACAATTTCCTAATGGCATATCGAAACGCCACACATGCAGTGACAAATCAAAGTCCTGTCATGATGTTTTATAACAGGAGGTTGCGGTCCAGGTTGGATTTGTTAAAACCAAATGTGCGTAGGGAAGTCGAAAACAAACAGTTCCAGCATGTAGATAACAAGACCACTCGGAGTTTCGAAATAGGACAACCAGTGTTAGCCCGGGACTATAAGAATGAGAAATGGCAATCTGGTACAATTCGTGCCTGACAAGGACCCCTGATGTACACGGTAGAGATTGGTGAAAACGTAATACGACGTCATGCTGACCAACTTGTAGAATCGAGAACAAGGGTCGAACCCATGGCTACGGCAGAGACACCAGTGGAAGAAATTATTGAACCTGTAGCATCTACCTCAAACGCGAACGTACATGAGGATGTTCAATCCATAAGAGATCAATTAGAGGAGTCACCCCAGCAACCAGAATCAGAGACCCCTGAAAGGCGTTATCCAACTCGGATCAGGAGGCCTCCTCAGAGACTGAATCTTTGAACAGTTGCATGAAAGTTGTATATATGTTATCCATGTTATGTTTAGATTGGGGTGTACACTGTTAAGCTAATAAGGGAGGAATTGTGGTGTATGTAACCCGTACCACCTTAAGAGAACTACCTTAAGAAGATGGACTACTTTCTCTTGCTACTGTATATTGTAGTACCGGTGGTGACCACACCGGTATATAAGCTCTGTGTAGTAATTTGTAAAGCAGTTCAGCCCTGACCTTCAAGTAGTAAAGACCTGTTTAAGTTTTTCCTGTTGTCTGTGTCCAGTTATTTAAAATAAGTATATCTGGAACACACAGACTCAACAGACCCCACTTTAGCAGCCTCTTGGCAATCTAGGAAGGAATGCTTCTTTTGTGGAGATTCTTTTCACCCTAGGAAATTCTGCCCTGCTCGCAATGCGATCTGCAGTCATTGCGATAAAAAGGGACACTTTGCAAAAGTTTGCCAATCAAGAGCCTCTACGAGGGCCTATCCAGCTAAGGCCTACCGAACTGCCCCAATTAGGGCCTATCAAGATGCTCCGGCTAGGACCTATCAAGCTTCCTCTCGAGCTCTCTCCTGAAGAAGCACACCTAGAGTTTCAGCCACTCTCTGTGCAACCACACCAATTACAGCTGCTTGCCCACAGAACCTGTTTCATGCAGCTACAAAAGTTTTGATTAATGGGCATACCTTAGATGCCTTAATTGACTCAGGAAGTACTGATAGTTTCATTAGAGAACAGATTGTTGTGAAATTGAAACTACATATCTTCCCATCGGACCAGGCAATTGCGATGGCTCAGTCATCACTTAATACCAGAATCTCCGGCTTTTGTATTATTGATATGACACTTAATGGTCACATGTATCCCTCCACCCAACTCTCGGTGCTCAATGACTTATGTAGTGATCTCATCTTAGGGCTGGATTTTCAAAAGCAGCATAAGAAACTCACCATTGAGTTCGACGGATCCAAACCTGGACTTACTATTTCTAATATACTGTCTAAATTACCGTTTTGTGCATTATCAGCAGCTTCACGTGCTGAACCCTCATTATTTGCCAGTATTCCTCCTCGATGCAAACCAATAATGACGAAATCGCGGCGCTTTAGTCAGGAAGATCAATCTTTTATTGAGGCTGAAATCTCTCGACTTTTAGCAGAGGATATCATCGAACCATGTTCGTCGCCCTGGCGGGCTCAAATCGTCATCGTCAAGAACCTTCTAAAATCTCACAAACAATGACTATGCATTGATTATTCGCAAACCATCAATCAATATACTGACTTGGGCACCTACCCATTGCCACGCATTGATGATATGGTTAATAAACTGGCCGAATACAAAGTGTTCTCAACTTACGATTTAAAAAGTGCCTATCATCAGGTACCCTTGAAGGTCTCAGATAAGCAGTACACGGCCTTTGAGGCTAATGGACGGCTGTACCAATTTCGTCGCCTCCCATTCGGGGTTACTAATGGAGTGGCTGTCTTCCAACGGGCAATGGATGGCCTGGTTAAGCAGGAAAACTTAAGGGACACTTTTCCCTATCTTGATAACATTACTATTGCAGGTCACGATCAACAGGAACACGACGCCAACCTCCAAAAATTTCGGGATGCTCTCCATCACCGTAACTTAACTTTGAATTAATCTAAATCTGTTGAGTCGCAACCGACCATCAACATCCTTGGCTACTGCGTAGGCAATGGTATCATTAAGCCAGACCCAGAAAGACTTCGCCCGCTCCAAGAGCTCCTGTCACCTAAGAATCCGGCTTCTTTACATCGGGCTCTCAGTCTGTTTGCATACTACGCTAAATGGATTCCTCATTTTTCAGACAAAATCCAACCCTTGCTGCATGCTAGATCATTTCCATTGGAAACAGCGGCTGTTGCAGCCTTTAACCTTCTCAAAAAACAGTTGGAGAAAGCGGCTCTTCGCTCCATCGATGAGAATCTCCCTTTCATAGTCGAATGTGATGCCTCGGAGGTGGCGATCTCGGCTACTCTAAATCAGGAAGGTCGTCCTGTAGCATTTATGTCCAGGACCTTACAAGGTGCCGAGCTACATTATCCTCCAGTTGAGAAGGAAGCCACAGCCATCATAGAGGCGGTACGGAAGTGGAACCATTTCCTAGCTCGCCAGCACTTTACATTAATCACGGACCAGCGATCAGTCGCCTTCATGCTCGATAATCAAAAACGAACCAAAATTAAGAATAATAAAATACAGCTTTGGAGGATGGAACTGGCCTCTTTTGGTTACACCATTCACTATCGACCTGGCAAGGAGAATGTGGCCCCGGATACCCTCACACGAGCATTCTGCTCCACTATGTCGTCCTCTACTCTCATAGATGTCCATAATGGATTGTGTCATCCTGGCGTTACGCGCATGCTACATTTTGTACGATCACGGAATCTCCCTTTTTCTACTGGAGATGTAAAGAAAATGTGCTCAGAATGCCGGCTTTGTGCAGAATTAAAACCTCAGTTCTTCCGCCCCTCAGATGGTATGCTCATACACGCAACCCAACCGATGCAACGACTTAGCATCGATTTTAAGGGCCCAGTGCCCTCTTCAACTCGGAACACATATTTGCTCATCATGATTGATGAATATTCACGTTATCCTTTTGCCTTCCCCTGCTCCAATATGCTGGCGTCCACAGTAATCTGCTGCCTTGAGCAGGTATTTTCTCTCTGTGGCATGGCGGCTTACATTCACTCGGATCGGGGTCCATCCTTTATGTCAAGGGAACTCAAGGACTACCTCTCAGAACGGGGAATTGCTACAAGCAAAACGACGCCATACCATCCCATCGGAAATGGGCAGGTAGAGAGGTATAACGGTATCATCTGGAATTCCGTACATCTTGCTTTAAGATCTCGGGGCCTACCAAACCAGCAATGGGAAGCAGTGCTTCCGGATGCATTGCACTCTATACGGTCCCTTCTTTCTACAGCCACAAATACTACACCTCATGAGCGGTTCTTTGGATTCCAGCGTCGCTCATCTTATGGGACATCCCTCCCATCATGGCTAACTACTCCTGGACCTGTACTACTCCGAAGATACGTTCGGACGTCTAAAAATGACCCTCTCGTAGACGAGGTCGAACTAACCGATGCCAACCCCACCTATGCATACATACGATATCCCGACGGCCGAGAATCTACCGTATCATTATGGGATCTGGCTCCCTGCCCACCAGGACCTAGTGGGACATCGAGTGATGGTATTTTACCAGGAGCCTCTTGGAACCTACCGGGTACCCCTCTCCAGGATCCTGATCTGACACCAACTAGCTTGGTGCCGGTAGAACCCCGTACTCAAAGTTGCGACCCTCCCAGTACCGCACACCAAAGTACTGATCCACCACAGACCAGCTCTGCACCTCCCTCTGAACAGAGACAGACCGACTCTGCACCTATTGGGGCTCGTACACGAAGCCATGATCTCCCCGACCCTTCACAGGGTAATCCAGGCCACACAGACTCTGACCAATGGCCAACAGCATGTAAGCGGACCAGTGACCCTCTACGACGGGAACCCAAACGGGTGCGACTCTTCCTCGTTCGGCGGCTGCGGAATAAAAGGAAGACCACAGCCTTCTAATCTCGCAGGAGGGAAGAATGTAATAATAATAAATAACTTCCGGTTGAAGTCATGTGCACATCATTTCCTGTGAACTGTGAACTCTGTGCATACCTCACTTCCTGTGCATACGTCACTTCCTGTGTTTGGACTAGTATAAATACTGAACTGCTCAGTATGTAAAAGGGCTTCTCCTAGAGGCATGGTGAAGACCGCTCTTGTATATAGTATAATTATAAGTTGCTTAAAGCTTACTTTAAAGTTCCTTGATGTGTGAGACTTTTTATTACATCAGCCTTAACATGGCTTTAAATGCATCAAAGGGGATGATTTGTCTGATCAGCCCGAAGGCAGGTCAGCTGGACTTTACTGGCAGCCCAAGTAGAACCATCCCACAGGCAGCACCCAGAACGGTGCTGGATTGGGAATTAGAGACCCCAAGACCACAGCCCACAGCTCCGAGTCTTGAGGAGCTCTGGCAGCGAGGAGGGGTGGACAATGGGGTGGTAGGAGAACACCAGCAGGTCCCGCTAGGCAGGCGGGGACCAGGACCAGTGTACCCCCTCCAACAACGGAGGTACGGTCCGCCCGTGAGGAGTGAGCCTGAGAATAGGAATCCTCAGCCCACAGCAAGTTCGAGTTCACAGGCAAGCACTGTGGCTTGTGTGGGGGGAGGAGCCATTCATGTTCAGAGTAAGCTGTTTAAGCCAGGGAACAGGGAAGGAGAGTTCTGGGACCCCTGTAGAGCAGGTCCAGTAGCAGAAATCCGGGACAAGGGAGGCACACAGGGGATAGTTTTGGCCCCAAATGAAAGGCAGGTCCAAAATTCCCCATTTAAAGCCACCTGGGTGAGGGAACATGAGTTTGCTGTCCATGCAAGTTCAAGTTCACAGCCTACAAAGACAGGCAATGTGGCTTGCTTCCATGGACAGGTTGTCCTGCCCACAAATTGGGACACTTCCCCACCCCAATGGGACCTAAATTTTGGCAAAAGCTTAAATTCGAACCAAAGTTTAAATTTGAGCAAGTTAGGTGGCTCAGAAACAAAGAAACAGCAGCCTGGGATTAGAAATCAGCAGGCTGCTGCCCATTCATTCACTGAAATTGCCCGCGCAGGCGCTGGTCTGGAGACAGGAATCCCCCAGTCTTCCGAACAGCAGATTCACGCAGGTGCAGTGGCCTGTTTAAAGGGACCAGCTTCTCAGCCAGCTTCTAGAGTGGTCCCCCCCATAATGTGGGACCCTGGGGGGCAGGGATAGCAATCCCTCTTGCAGGAGACATAGGGAGGGAGCTGACACCAGGTTTTAAACATGGGGAGGAAAAATTCCCAGCCACCAGCAGCGGGTGGTGAGAGTATACCTGCCCCCAGCACAGGAGTGGGCAGGGAAGAGCAGACAAACCCAGAGAGGCATTTGCACCGGCAGGCTGCCAGGTACATTACACAGTGCGGGCTATTTGGACATGGGGGAGAAGGTTCCCAGCCAGCTGGGGCTGTGACCCAAGCTCAGGGTCCGCCAGCCAAAGTTTCCCCCATAGAGACACCCCTCAGAAGGTCTCAGCGGGTGCCCCAGCCTAAGGAAGCATGGTCACCCACTTTACAGTCGAGTAAGGCGGTCTCCCAAGCCAGGGAGAAGCCAAAGAACAGAAGCCCCGACTCAACAGCCATAAGCTGCGAGGGACCAGAGACAGGAGGCAGTCCAGCTTCACTGCAGCCAGCAGCAATCTGCGACAGTGCCAGAGATTAGCCTGGCCGTCCGGAGATGGGCGGCATTTGTATTATAGCTATGTGTGAATATAGCGTGCTTTTAAGGTGTATTTTAAGTTTTGTTGGTATAACCAGTTTTAAGTTTAAGTTTAAAGAGTTTAAGTTTACATGTGTGCCGAATGTTTGTATTTTGGTCTGAGGTCAAGGGACCTGACCATGTCTCCACCTAAGGCAGCAGGTCAGTGAGACCTGGCTGCAGGTCCCTTTTAAGTTTTTGCAGGAGATTGGAAAATGAAGCAGCCATGTTCGCCCAGCCTGAGCTCGGCATCAAATGAAGATATGGAGACAGAATGTTGGGGATCACCTTGCCACTGGACAAATCCAGGAGACCCCGCAGTGACCTTCGGGAAAAAATGGACAGGGTCCGGAGGAACTTGCCTACTCCTCCTACAGGGAGGAGATGGCCCCAGCTGGGTGGGGCACGGTCCCCAACCCAGCACTATCCTGACCAAAGTTCACTTGCGGGAGACCTCGCTGTTGAGGAGTCATGATGGGGAAGCGCGGGCGCCTTGTCAGATAGGGACGCGTTCCCGGGGGTGGGTGGTGATGGCCCGGGAAAGATTGTATAGGGAGGGGGAGACCCAAGAGTCGCGTGGGTGCGGTCGGGAGAGGGAGGAACTCACCCGGGGGCCCACGGGTAAAGAGGGTAAGTGTGGCTGGGAAGGATGAGCGGGTGGCCGGATCTGGGTGGGGCCAGGGAGAGCCGCCACACAGGCACCCATCATTTTTCTGCAGCCAGTCGAGGGAAGACGGGAGGGGGAGGGACTGTGAGTCATGATCCCATACTCCCCGGTCTCGGTCTGTGCCAAGGTCATTTTAAACATGAGGGGCACCCCGCCTCCACAAAAGGACAAGGGAATGGCTCGGGGCTGGCAGAGCAGGCTGGTCTGTAAATCCATTCTGCCTGTTTTAAAGTTTAAGACAATCAAAGGGGGGGTGGAAGGTACTTTTACTGCCCACTCGAATTTCGCGACCCATCATTGGCACGTGATGGTCAGGGTTTCATTTAAGCATGTTGTTTCAAATGTTTAATGTTTTTTTGTATTTTGTGTTACAGCCCCAAGTTGAGCAGAGGCGTAGGATCCTCTCCGTGCTTGGGATCATTTTGTGACAACTCCAAGTTGAGCAGAGGCGTAGGACCCTCTCCGTGCTTGGGATCATTTTGATTACATTTTGTAATAAGTTATAATGAAAAAGGTGTTTCTAAATTTGGTTTACATTGTATAATTTTACAAGCGTGTAGGGGTATGAGACCCCTTATTGAAAACTGAAGTATCTGTAAGATGCCTACCGTACCATGGTTTTTTTTCTTGAATTTAAGGGGAATAGACAGGATGGGGATCAGTGGCAGATAACTATTAGGTAAATACAGGGGATGGTTGTTTGTTGGGGTCAGAAATTATTGCTCATTTCTTCAAGAGGATACTACAAGCAAGCTGGAAGTATCCAAGGGTGGACTGTAAGAATTCGCAATAATTTACTGTTCTGAAGATTAATTTTTTTTGATTAAAGAATCCCTGGGCGTTGTGTTTTTAAATTTCCAGGGATAAAAATGGCTGTCACCACATGGCCGAAGACAAAGGACAATGCTTTGTTTACAAAGCAATTGAATGCTATTAACATTTGTTTGTATATCAAGTGGATACATCTAAACTGCAGAAGAGACTTTTGGACCTTGAATGGGAACCGTTTAAGAACTGAATGGGTTTAAATCACCTAGCAGTCTGGACAATAGAGCAGTTGTATTTCCCTTTTGTTTCAGCCCAGGGAGCTCTGGAAGACACATTAACCCAGTCCAACCACTCTGAGTTAGCCAATCACAGCTTTCTCTTGTGTATTGCAACCTTTGGGTGGGAATTTTGCACACAGCCCTTGCAAGGCAGAACGGCAGGGGGCTCACCAGGTATAAAGATAGCTGCTGAGAAGCTATCTCCCTCTTTTTACTTCGCTGGACCACAGGTGAGCAGGGTGTTCTGACTCCTCAGCAAGGCAACCTAGCAGGTGTTAGGGGTGGTGATTTAAGGGAATTGCTAAGATTGTTTAAATAACATTGTAGCCATTGTATCCCTCATTTTTGCCATCTGTACCCCCTTGTTATACACTTTTACTGCATTTACTGTGTTCATGTGGTATAGTTTATCATTTGATTGTAGTTTATTTAGGTAATAAAACTTGATTTTTCTCTCATCCAAACCACTTGTCCATTTTAATATCATTAATTATAAGTTCCTCCACTCAGAACTGAAGGAGGGGTAGCGATTCGAAACCGTTGTTTGTAAATTGGTTTAGAGTGCAGCAGGCAAAGGCTGCTGGCCAGATAAATTTTGGTAAACCAGTTAAAAGATGCCCCCCTTACACCTCTGCACCCTCATCAAGGCCTTGACATCCTTCTTAAAGTATGGTGCCCAGAATTGGACACAATACTCAAGCTGTAATCAGTGATATATTAAAGTTTAGCACAACTTCCTTACTTTTGTACTCAATTTATAATGCCAAGGAACCTGTGTGCTTTTTTTGAACAGCTTTATCGACTTGTTCTGCTACCTTCAAAGGTTTGTGTATGTGAAACCTCAGGTCTTTCTGTTCCTGCACCCCCTTTAAAATTGTACCATTTAGTTTATATCGCCTCTCCTCATTCTTCCTACCAAAATGCACCACCTCACACTTCTCGGTATTGAATATCATCTGCCATGTGTCTGTCCATTTCACCAAAGTAAGTAACTGTATTATTGCTGTGATTTACTGATTATGCTCTGATTTTGCTTTGATTGCACCGAGAGATGCAATATTTTCCGGTTACAATACATTACATATTTAAAACGTACTATCTAATTCCATTTTTTACCTTCATTTGTTAACCGACAGAAACAGACAGCCCATTTAAGAGATAACTCCCATTTTTCTGCAGTGTATAATAAAACAATAAATGTCTTCTGTGCTGATTAAATGCAGAGGTCAAAGGCTGAGGTCAGCTATTTTATTGAAGTGCAGGCATCATTGTTGCTGCAGACTCTGCTGATAAATGAAGGTCATTTCTGTTCAAATATGTATTGTTATAAAAATCAGTCAGATACACTTTAAAGAAAAACTTATTTATTGTATAATTACTGCAATACTAGCTTCAGATCCAAACCAAACTTCTGATAACGTCAATCAGTGTTGCTTCATTTATCACAGCACTTGTCTGCTGATCAGAGATTTACTGACCGACTGGTGTAAAATTTACCAGTCTATTGGACAATAAATATTATTGAAAATCTGTCACCTTGGCTTGGAAATTGATGTTGCTCTGTTTAATGTATTGGGATTTTTTGACCAAATTAGGAAAAGAAAAGATACATTTAAGGAAAAACTAAATATTGCGGATGCTGGAAATCTGAATTAAAAGCAGAAAAAGCTGGAAATACTCAGCAGGTCAGGCAGCATCAGTGGAGAGAGAAACAGAGGGGTTGATTTTCCTGGAGCCATCAGGCGGGGTTTCAGGCATGTGGGGGGGGGGAAATCCCGAATTTGGGGGTCCCGACACCATCCCGCCCAAAACCCCGCCCCACGCAACTTTCAGGGGCGGCGGGTACCTGCCCCGCACTGGGACCTGCTGAAACCAGGTGGGAATGGATTAGTGCCAATTAACTGCCTGTAGGCAGTTTTTAGCCTAATCCCTATTTTGAGGGGTTTCGTGTGGGATTCCCGACGGCTCCAAACCACGCCAGGTTAGAGCAGGTGGGCCGTCGGGTTGAAGGAGTTGGAGGGGTCGCGATGTCGGTGCTCAGGTGAGTGATGGGTGCATGAGTGCAAAGGTAAGTGTGTTTGGTGTGTCTAAAGTGTGTAAAGAACTTTTACTTAACTGTACTTACCTTAACAGCCTTTCTTCCTGGAGCCGTCGGGAGCCCATCACTCAGCCGGCACTTAAAGCTGAATGGCTGCGATCTGTGAAAAGTGACAGCCTTCAGCTTTGAGAGCTGCTGAGAGTTCTAACTGAGTCTGTGTAGAAGGACTCATGTTAGAACTCAGACTGTCAGTGTTTCACAGCTTCAAACAGCTGTGAAACATTGATATTTCATCTGTCAAGCGTTCTTGACAGATGAAATTGCAGTCTGTGACATCACCTGGTGCCGGGTGGCCCTTCCGGGCGGGCTCAACAAGGTCAATCAAGGGAAAATCGCGCGGATTGGCCGGACGTTGAAGTAGGCGAGTCTAAAACCCAAACGTTGTAGTCCTGCCTTCTTCCCGACAGTTTCAGGAAAATCGACCCCAGAGCTAATGTTTCAGGTCGATGACCTTTCGACGAAAGGTTCTGACGAAAGGTCATCGACCTGAAACGTTAACTCTTTCTCTCTCCACAGGTGCTGCCTGACCTGCTGAGTATTTCCAGATGCATTTAAGGATTGTGTTTTAAAGCAAAGTGTATTCACACAAGTCATTATTGAAAGGTGGTTAAAATACTAATGATATAAGCTTTGACGTTGTTTCTCCAAAGTCTGTAAATGATAAGCAATTTGTTAGCCTGTCTCAGCAATCAATAAACAGCTCACACCCATTGCATTGGGAAGTCTCTGGTCATGTGCGCTCAGCAGGAGATAGCTGGCCTTCTTTCAGGTTGTGAACATAGAGAGCTAAAAATACAGAGGCAGAGACACAGGTAGTCAGTCAGAACTTTAAACAGAACTTTAAATAATTAACACGCTGCACTCCCTCACATCAGTGGGTCATCTTGCTTGACTTAAACAATATCTCCTAACTACTCTCCTGTATTCTTCTTCTGAGTTTGAGCACAGAGCTTGGAGACAGAGCTGGGTGAATTGCAATTGGAGTGGGTTGCAAGCAGAGTGGAAGAATTTGGTGATAGTAGGAATTTGGTGGGGAGGAGGAAGGGGATTTCTCATGTCCAACTAAAAAGGAGGAGTGGTGCCACAGAACCTGAGGACGCTCAGGGAGGAGCAGCAGAAGGGAAGGAGCTGGATCAGATCAGGAACAAGTCTTAAGTTTATTTCTTAAGTAGTCTAATAAATAGAGGCATTGAATATTTTTTCTGTGTTTTAGTGCATAGTGCAAATTAGTGTGTAAAGAAAAGGAAAAAAAAACTTAGGTAGATGTAAATAATCTAGACTAAGATATGGCAGAGCTGGTTGTGTGTCTGGATGGCAGTGTGTGGGAGTTTGTGGACAGCGAGACTGTCCCGAGCAAACACGTCTGCAGTAGATGTCTCTGTCTCAAATCTCTCTGGCTTGGAGTGAGAGGCCGGAATTTTCTTCGGGGAGGCGGGTTGGGGGCGAGGGTCAGAGGTGGGTGGGAAACCCGGGAGGCCCTGCTGATTTTACTGGCAGGGCTCAATTTGAATGTGAGGCCTCGGTTTCCCGCCTGCAGCCAGCTAGCTTGAGAGGCTGGCTGGCTGCAGGTGGGTAGGCCTCAGTTGCGAGGGTTCAGTCCGGGGGAGGGATCGCGGGATCGGGTCGTGGATTGGCGGGAGGGGGGGGTCGGGAATTGGGGGGGGGTTTGGAATCTGCTGGGTTGGGGTTCGGCAATCAGTGGGAGGGGGGTCGGCAATTGGGAGGGAGAGAGGATCGGCGGGGGGATTACAGGATCGGCAGGGGATTGGGGATCGGCAGGCGATGGGGGGGTGGTCGGGGATTGCAGTGTTGGTTGAGGATCGTGGGGGCGGGGGAAATCGGGGATCGTTGGCGGGGGGAGATCAGCCCGGGATCGCAGGGGAGGGTCGGCCAGGGATCATGGTGGGGGAGGAAATCTGGGATCGCAGGGGGGCGTCGGCCAGGGATCGTGGGGGAGGAGGAAACCCGGGATCGCAGGGGAGTGTCGTCCAGAGATCGTGTGGGGTGGGGGGGGGTTCGACTGGGGGGCCGGAGGATCGTGGCCGGCCTTATCAACATCATGGGGGGTGAGGACTGGGGGAGATGGGAGGCCTGGAAATGCGATCTGAGCCCTTGTGAGGGGATCTTCAATCATGGGGGGTGGGTTCGGGAGGAACCCTGGATCCAGGAGGTAGGTATAAAGCCACTTACCTCCTGGATGCAGCGGTCCCCACCTCGGTTTAACTGCCAGGTTTATTGTGTGAAACCCTTTAAATTCAAAATGGAGGGGAAAATAGAGGCTTCCAGCCTCATTACAATATTTCAATTGAGGTAGCAACCCTGGGAGTGGGTTGGTCACCCGCCCCTGTCCCACCTCTGGCAAAACCGGAAGTGGGTGTGTTGGAGGCAGAATCAGGTCGGGAATCCAATTTTTAACAATTTAACTGCCCCCACGCTCCACCCGATTTTTTAGAGGAAAATTTCAGCCATTGAGCTGGAGTGTGAGTTGGAGACATTCCAACACATAAGGGAGGGGGAGTAGTATCTGGACAGTTTGCTCCAGACTTTGGTCACACCTCGTAGAGAGGTGCAGGTTCAGAATGTGGTTGGTGTGACCGATGGTGTGCCGAGTAAGGTGAACCCAGGTGAGATAGAGAACGAGGATCCACAGAAACTGATCCTATCCAACAGGTACAATATACTATCTACCTGTGAGGATAAAGATAAAGATTGTTGGAAGGACAGCCAGCATGCAGACCATGGCACCTTGGAGCAAGAGGCTGTCCAAAGGGGGGAGGATGAGGAGGAGGAGGAGGAGCATAATGTGGTAGTTGTAGGGGATTCAATAATTAGGGGGACAGATAGCATCCTTTGTAAGCAAGAGCGAGAGTCCCACGTGGAATGATGCCTTCCTGGTGTCAAGGCAAGGGAAATCTTGAAGCGGCTTAAAAGCATATTGGAGAGGGAATGGGAGGATCCAGTGGTTGCAGTCCATGTTGGTACCAACAACATAGGGAAGAGTAGGCAAGAGGTCCTGTTTGGGGAGTACCAGGAACTAGGGTCTAAATTAAAGAACAGGACCTCAAGAGTTATAATCTTTGGATTATTACCTGAGCCACGTGCAAATTGGCATAGGGATAAGCAGCTTAGGGAGTTAAACACATGGCTTACGGAATGGTGTGGGAAAGAGGGGTTCCATTTCATGGGGCACTGGCACCAGTATCGGGACAAGAAGGAACTGTACCGTTGGGACGGACTCTACCTGAACCAGGCTGGGACCAGGGTCCTAGCAGAAAGAATAAATAGAGCAGTCACAAGGGGCTGGATTTTCATTGAGGAGGCGGGTAGGAGGCGGGACTACAACTTTTGGGGTTGTAGTCCCGCCTCCATCGAGTTGTAGCCAACCCACGCGATTTTGACTTGATTGACCTTGTTGAGCCCGCCCAGCGGGCTCAGCAGGCCAATTAAGGGCCACCCGGCAACAGGTGACATCACAGATTGATTTTCATCTGTCAAGGCCTTTTGACAGATGAAATATCAGCGTTTGACAGCTGTTTGAAGCTGTCAAACACTGACAATCTGTACTCTAAGTTAATTCCTTCCTCTCAGGATGATTTAGAGATCTCTCCGGAACAGAAAGCTGAATGCTGCAATTTTTGACAGATCGCGGCCATTCTGCTTTCTGTGCCGGTGAGTTGAGGGACTCCTGAGACCTGAAGGAAGGAAGGCTGTAAAGGTAAGTAAAACTTCTTTAAACACTTTAAACATACCAACCACACTTACCTCTGCACTCATGCACCCATCACTCACCTGAACACCGGACATCTTGACCCCGCCAAGCCCTTCAGCCCGACGGCCCGCCTCGCTAACTTGGCGTGGTTTGGAGCTGTCGGGAATCCCACACTTCAACATAAAAAATAGGGATTAGGCTAAAAACTGCCTGTTAGCTACCTGTTAACAGGCAGTTAATTGGCACTAATCCCCTTCCCGCCTTGGGGAGGCGGGTCCCAGTGCGGGGGCTGGTGGTGGCCGGAGGAGCACGGGGGGGCTAGGGGTGGCCGGAGGAGCACGGGGGTGTGGTAAACCACTGTTTGTATTCCACTGTGTACATGCCTGGACATGCCTCGGCTGACTCCTCCCACAAGTCCTAGTATAAAGGTGACTGCTCCCCAGCCCTTTGTATTTCTGGACCGGTCGACCACTCGAGGCAGACCTTCATTCTTTTGTTAATAAAAGCCTTTAGTTACTCTCTTAACTCTCAGTCTTTTATGAGTAATTGATAGCGCATCAATTTTATTAACAAAATTTTAATAATGGAGAAGATCCTCACACCAGCATGCCTGGACTTAGATCATCGGGAGGCGGACTCATCCACCAAGTTTACTCACTGGCTTAAGTGTTTTGAAAAATTCCTGACCGCCTCCGCAGCAATCAAATCGGACGAGGACAAACTGGATGTCCTGACCTCCAAAGTGAACCACCGAGTGTACTCGGTCATCCAAGACGCGACCTCGTACGCGGACACTATCAAGCTCCTCAAGGACCAGTACACGCGCCCAGTGAACGAAGTGTACGCCAGGCACCTTCTGGGGAGTCGTAAACAACAACCTGGGGAATTGACCGTGGAATACCTTCAGGCACTGTCTGTGCTTGGCCGGGCCTGTGGTTGTAAGGATGTAAAGGCTGCCGTGTACACAGAGGAACTTATCCGGGACGCTTTTGTAGCGGGCCACAGATCCAATTACACCCGACAGCGACTGTTGGAGCAGAGTGACCTCGACCTCAACAAGGCCTCTGAACTCGCGCTATCATTGGATGCAGCCTACCGGGGCATGGATGCCTACTCCTCTGCACCGTGGACGCCGCGGGGAATGACAGCCTGGGACACGGTAGGACCGCCTCATAGCGCCGTGCCACCCCAGCCACACCCCAGCAATGGCCCAACTACCGCAGCAGTGTCCCAAGGCCAGACAGCAGTGCCCCAAGGCCAGAAATGCTACTTCTGTGGCCAGGCAAAACACCCCAGAGCGCGCTGCCCGGCGAAAAACGCGATCTGCTCGGGCTGTGGGAAGAAGGGACACTACGCTAATGTCTGCAGGGCCAAAGCCACCCCGAACCCCAGCAGCGCCGCGTGTGGGCCATGCGGGCCGCCATCTTGGGCCTCCCCGGCCATGTGCGAACCACCGGTACAGCAGCCATTTTGGACGCCTCCAGCCACATGGGGATCATGGACGCCGCCATCTTGGACGACAGCCGGAACGCAGCAGGCCCCCAACACCGCCTCATCTGATACCCGCAGCGACACACCGACCCCTACGCTGGCATCCGTTACACTGGACCAAGCGAGACCGCACAAGCTGGCCAGTTCCACAATGGACATTAAGGTAAATGGTCACGATACAATCTGCCTTTTTGACTCTGGGAGCACGGAGAGCTTCATCCACCCCGACACGGTGCGGCGTTGCTCTCTCCCAGTCCTGCCTGCGCACCAGCGGATTTCTATGGCCTCCGAGTCCCAGTCGGCGGACATCGGCGACTACTGCGTAGTGACACTCGTAGTAGACGGGACCGTGTACGATCATTTTAAACTTCTGGTCCTGCCCGACCTCTGCGCTGCCGTCCTGCTGGGGTTAGATTTTCAGTGCCACCTTAAAAGTGTTACGATGGCGTACGGTGGACCCCTACCCCCACTCACAGTCCGCAGCCAGCAGCTCCCAAATTGCCCGCCGCGCACCAGGTGCAACCTCTCCACACTCAGAGTCACCCCCCCCCCCACTGTTTGCTAACCTCACCCCCGACTGTAAGCCCATCGCCACAAAGAGCAGGCGATACAGTGCCGGGGACAGGGTTTTCATTAAAACCGAAGTGGAGCGGCTCCTGAAGGAAGGGATTATTGAGGGCAGCACCAGCCCCTGGCGAGCCCAGGTTGTGGTCGTTAAGACCGGCGAGAAGCAGCGCCTGGTCATCGACTACAGCCAGACAATAAATCGCTACACCCTGCTGGACACCTACCCACTCCCCCGCATAGCTGATATGGTCAACCAGATCGCGCAGTACCGCGTCTTCTCGATCATTGACCTGAAATCAGCATACCACCAGCTCCCTATCTGCCCTGAGGACCGCCAGTATACTGCCTTTGAGGCAAACGGCCGCCTCTACCACTTCCTTAGGGTTCCCTTTGGCGTCACCAACGGGGTCTCCGTCTTCCAAAGGGAGATGGACCGGATGGTAGATCAAAATGCGTTGCAGGCCACTTTCCCATATCTGGACAATGTGACCATCTGCGGCCGTGACTTGCAGGACCATGACGCAAACCTCGAAAAATTCCTCCACACCGCCCAACTCCTGAACCTGACATATAACAAGGAGAAGTGCATATTCCGCACAAACCGCCTCGCCATCCTTGGCTGTGTTGTGGAACACGGAGTCATCGGCCCCGACCCCGACCGGATGCGTCCCCTTATGGAACTCCCACTGCCCCACTGCCTCAAGGCCCTGAAGAGGTGCCTAGGGTTTTTCTCCTATTATGCCCAGTGGGTCCCCTACTATGCGGACAAGGCCCATCCGCTGATCAAGTCCACCTCTTTTCCCTTGACGGCAGAGGCCCGCTTAGCCTTCCACCGTATCAAGGAAGACATTGCCAAAGCCACCATGCATGCAGTGGACGAATCCATCCCCTTCCAGGTGGAAAGTGACGCGTCCGACTTTGCCCTGGCCGCTACCCTCAATCAGGCGGGGAGACCCGTGGCCTTCTTTTCACGAACCCTCCAAGGCCCGGAGACCAGACACTCCGCTGTTGAGAAGGAGGCCCAGGCGATTGTGGAGGCTGTGCGTCATTGGAGGCACTACCTGGCCGGAAAACGATTTACCCTGCTCACTGACCAACGTTCAGTTGCTTTCATGTTTAACAACAAGCAGAGGGGCAAAATCAAAAATGACAAGATCTTGAGGTGGAGAATCGAACTTTCCATCTACAATTACGAGATCTTGTACCGGCCCGGGAAGCTCAATGAACCCCCGGATGCGCTATCGCGTGGCACCTGCGCCAGCGCGCAGATCGATAGACTGCGGGCCCTCCACAATGACCTCTGCCACCCGGGGGTCACCAGGTTCTTCCACTTCATCAAGGCCCGCAACCTGCCTTACTCTATTGAGGAGGTCAGGACCATGACCAGGAACTGCCAAGTCTGCGCTGAGTGCAAACCGCACTTTTATAGACCAGACAGGGCCCACCTGATAAAAGCCACTCGCCCCTTCGAGCGCCTGAGCGTTGATTTTAAAGGGCCTCTCCCCTCCTCCGACCGCAATGTGTACTTCCTCAATATTATTGATGAGTACTCCCGTTTCCCGTTCGCCATCCCCTGCCCGGACATGACCAGTGCCACGGTCATTAAATGTCTGAACGACCTCTTCACCCTGTTCGGTTTCCCCAGCTATATCCATAGCGACCGGGTCTCATCGTTTATGAGCGACGAACTCCGTCATTACCTGCTAACTAGGGGTATTGCCACAAGCAGGACCACCAGTTACAACCCCCGGGGGAACGGACAGGTGGAAAGAGAAAATGCGACAGTTTGGAAGGCCGCCCTGCTAGCCTTAAAGTCTAGGGGCCTTCCAACCTCCCGCTGGCAGGATGTGCTCCCCGATGCGCTCCACTCTATTCGGTCACTGCTCTGCACTGCCACTAACGCCATCCCTCATGAGAAAATGTTTGTCTTCCCAAGGAAGTCCACATCGGGGACATCGCTACCGCCATGGCTGACGTCCCCAGGGCCGGTCCTACTGAGAAGGCACGTGAGGACCCATAAAATGGACCCCCTGGTCGAGAGGGTCGACCTCCTCCACGCCAACCCCCAGTATGCTTACATTGCATACCCGGACGGGCGGGAGGACACAGTCTCCATAAGAGACCTTGCACCCTCGGGGGCCGCAGTAACCCACTACTCACTACCACCCCCCCCCACGATCCGATATCCAGCGCCAGCAGACGGCAGGCCTGGGCCCCGCGACCCGCTCGACATCTACGAGGACGACACGCCTGTGCCACAGCCCACGCAGGACTCGATGCCGGAAGCGCCACTACCCCTGCCGTCGCCACGCCGATCACAGCGGCAGACAAGACCTCCGGAGAAACTCCAATATACTAACTTTTAATACACTTCACCCCACCGGACTCAATTTTAAACAAGGGGTGAATGTGGTAAACCACTGTTTGTATTCCACTGTGTACATGCCTGGACATGCCTCGGCTGACTCCTCCCACAAGTCCTAGTATAAAGGTGACTGCTCCCCAGCCCTTTGTATTTCTGGACCGGTCGACCACTCGAGGCAGACCTTCATTCTTTTGTTAATAAAAGCCTTTAGTTACTCTCTTAACTCTCAGTCTTTTATGAGTAATTGATAGCGCATCAGGGAGGTGGGGCATCGGAAGAGGATTGGGGGCCGGGGGGTGGCCGGAGTAGTACGGGGGGGGAGCACCGGAGGAGGATCAGGGGCTGGGGGGGGTGGTTGGAGGAGCATGGGGGGTGAGGGGGGGGTGTGGGCATCGGAAGAGGATCGGGGGCCGGGGGGTGGCCGGAGGAGCGAGGGGGTGTGGGCATCGGAAGAGGATCGGGGGCCGGGGGTGGCCGGAGGAGTGAGGAGGTGCGGTCGCTGAAGGTCGGGGGCTGGAGGAGCGGGGGAGGGGGGAAAGCCAGAGGAGCATAGAGGGGGAGGCCTCATGGTGTGATTGGAGGCTTGGTGTGGGAGGTGGTGGAATCAGAGGCCTCGTGGGGGGGTCTCCGATCGCAGCAGGTGATTTGGGCAGGGACCCTGGATCCAGGAGGTAAGTGTGAAGGCACTTACCTCCTGGATCCAGCAGTCCTCGCCTTGCATTAGCTGGCGGGTTTCACGAGACTTGCAAAACCCAACCAGCTAAAGTTAAATTCAAAATGGAGGTTAAAGCAGAGGCTTCCAGCCTCATTATAATATTTAAATAGACAACACCTCCTAGCAGAAGATTCGCTGCCCACTCCCATCCCGCCTCCCTTAAAACCGGAAGTGGGTGGGCTGGAGGTTGGTTCCAGTCGGGATTCAGACTTTTAATACTTTAACTTCCCACATGCACCCAACCCACCCATTTTTTAAAGGTTAAACTTCCCCCAATGAGAGAATGGTTGGCTTGGTCTCTTATAGTGTAGGCACCCAGCACCCAGCTGGGAGGTATAGATCATCAATCTTCCAGGGATGAGATGGTGCCTGATTCCTGGCGCGTAAGAGGTGATTTTGGGATTTGCCTTTTTCCCAATATGAGATTTGATTTATGTTTTAGTGAAAGTGGATTACTACTGCAATCACTTCTGTTTTGTTTCCCTTAATGACAGTAACAGGATTTATAGCACTCTAATAGGCTGTACTCTTCATCAGAAAAATCCCACTCGGGTTGAACTGTTTTGAAATAATATTCCTGAACAAAATAAATAGGTCACATTTTACAGTGGCTGCAGTTGTAATCTGTTGGAGATTTTGCTCCACTACTCGCTCAAAGGAAGCTCCAAACACTTTGATAACTGTTATGACAAGAAAGCAACAATAAACATGTCTGATTGAGCTGACAGTTAAAATTGACAGTAAAACATGCCAAGATCATGGTGCCTGGCCTATGAAACTGCCATTTTATCAGAATTCTTCCTTTTTGAAACAGTAATGGGGAAAAGTATCTTCAATGGATGGTTGATGTAGTACTAAAAACTGGTTAACTGCCTGACATTTTTACAGATAAACTGGAAAACCTATATTAGGTAACCTAAATTTCAAGTGGTAATATCCTAATAGCATAACTTATGAATGTGTTATCCCTGTTAACATAGGGGCAAATTCTAATTGAGCAAATTTGATTATATAGGTCACTCTGTTCATTAACCATTCATTAACAGAATAATGATTATACTCTCCACACATCGCAAATATTGTTGTGTGAGTCATGGAAGAAGTCTGTTTATTAATCAACATCATTTTCATATTTAAATTAGGTCATTATAATGTAATTAATTAATATATTGTTCTCAGTGACATAACAAATACAATCCCCAAGATTTATAAAGATAAAACTTATGTTTTTTGAATGATCAAAGCAATTTAATTCCCTCAGTATGGGTACATATAATCAACATGTAATAGGGGAACGTCAAGAACAAACTAACACAAAATGACTTAAATCATAACAGACTTCATGCAACTGTTGTTACTAAATTAATTACAGTAATTGCAGTATCGCATGAAAACAAACTATCATCGAAATTTAGACTGCTGCCTCTCTCTCAGTAAAACTTGCTTAAAAACAATGTTGCGCCTGATGGCAGGTTTATTTTCTTAAAGATTTTATATACAAAGGAATGTCAAGGGCAGAAACTAGACTGAAGCACAAACAAGGCTTGACCTTATTACTTCATTCATAATAAATCAAAGTATTGAAAGTACTGAATGGCACCAAAGCACAAATACAATAGTGTTGAAAAAGTAAATATTTAATGATATGAACAGTTAAATCATTCTGTTAGTCCAGTATTTCCCATCCCCCCAGCTTTGGATGGTTGCAAAGGCTATTTGTATGAGATTGAACAGCATTTGTACCTGGCACAAATCCAAAACCAATTCTTTGCTCTATTCTCTCCCATTCCCCTCATCCCTTCTATCCCCACAGAAGCAAATATTAGAAAGCTAGTGCGCAGTTTGGGAAGGGCACTTGCTGGCTGGAATGGGCAGCATTTGATGCCAGTGTCTGACATTGCTTTTAGCCCCTCTATGTATGGTAGATTAAAAATTGGGTCATAGATTTATGCTCAGATTAGATCTATGTATATCCAATCTTAATTTAGAGGATTTTTTTTTAAAGGGGGAGGAGCTACAATATTTTTTGCAACAGTCTTTTTTGAGTTTATTGGTCCAGGGATCTTGCATTTAGATAGAAACAGTTTCCTTTTTAAATATATAAATTAAGATTTTGATCACAAGTTTAAAGAAATACTCCTGGGGCTGGATTTTGCAGGGGGTCAGCAGACGCGATCGGTGGCGGGTCAGGTGGGAAAGTGTTTTTTTCCCCCAGCGTGTTAGGACTCTGCAGTGAACCTGCCATCACGCATCTTTCCCAAATGTCAGGTCTGCCAGTGCTGAGCAGACCCGACAGGCAGCAGTGGGGGAGGCAATTCAAATCATTAGTGGCTTCTTTACAGCCATTTAACAAAGAGCTGTTTCTCCAGCTTTTTGAATTTGACAGGTCACCCACCGGTTTCCCACAACGCCTAGACCTCGTCAGTGAAGCTGAGGCAGGAGGTCATTTGCCATTCTTTCAGCTGATAAGTTGACAGCTTCAAATGTCAAGTCAAAGCTCCCAGCTAAATCAGATATCTTCCCTTAACCACTAGCTTCTCTGAACTGCATTTCCACTACAGATTCAGAATGCTGCAAGTCTTCACACAAGTTTTCATCCAGTCTGACCTCATTGGGTTGGATTTTCCAAGTCACGAGGAGGCGGACATGGAAGTGAGACAGCCAGTAAACTCGGAGAAAGTGGGGGCGGATGGCAAAGCCGCCCCCATCCCCCCTCCATGCCCTTTTGCCAGGAAGTGGGAAGATGTACAGCTTCGGGTCCCACCTCCTGGAGGCGGGAAAGGCATTTAATCCTTTTAACTGCCTGTTAACAGGTAGATAACAGGCAGAAAAAAGGATTAGTGCCATTTTGCCTTCACAGGTGAAGGCTTCCCGACCTTGGAGAACCCTGTTGGGTTGGAGGAGACATGGAAGAGGTCTGTGGTGGTTGAGCACCTGGAAGTAAGGTGTAGAGGTGAGTGATGGGTGCAAGTGTGGAGTGGTAATTATGCAAGGTGAGTGATAAGTTTAAAAAAGTGTTCACTTACCTTGTTTTCTTTTAAGCCATGGTGGATCGGGAGAGCCAACATCCTGCTTGTCAATTTCACAGACTGGCTGTTGGAACCTCCGTTCCAAAAGCCATGTGAAATTTACAAATTTGAAAGGTTTGATGAGTCCTGAACACAAGGTCTCATCAAACTAAAGAGAATGTCAGTGTTTAACAGCTTAACAGAGCTGTCAAATGCTGACATTTCTTCTTTGAAGAAGTCTTGACAGATAGCATGTCTGATGTTGACGTGATCTGTCAGTGACTTCCTCCCTAATTGGCCTGCTGAGCCCGCAGGGTGGGCTTAACAAGGTCAATCAGGGGAAAATCCCTCTGGTTGGCCAGATGAGGATGGAGGCAGGACATTGACATGACAAGCAGCTGTCCTGCCTCCAACTCACCTCCATTCACAAAATCCAGCCCACTACCTCTCCCACCATTGACAGATCGCTTCTGTCATCTCTACTTCACCTATCTATTCCATCAGCATCGGTGCCCTTGAAACTCTTTCACCTTGGTCCTCAGAATCCCACCACAATCAGCCTCAGCACCAGCAGCACCAAGCACACCAGCAGTACCAACAATAACACCAACCTTCTCCGCAATCAACTGATGCTGCACAGGACACAGGGCATCAGCACCCAACCACATTGCTGCCTGGGAGGCCAGGGATGGCCCCACCATGGCCAGATTTACTTCACTTGATGCTGTACACCCTGGCTGTCACATGATACACCAGGTTGCAACCACCCCACACCAACACCATAAAGCATCCCTACAATGCCCAAGCCATTTCTTTCACACTGATCACCATTGCGGGGGATACTATTATGTCTCACCATTCACTGCAACTCACTAATCCACTTCCAAAGATGCACATAAATCTGTCCAAGAATGCAAAGTGTTGAAAATAAATGTTTCAATGTTTGACACCACATTAACAGAACCTTTACATGAACATTGGCTAAAACACCCAAGTGCCTACCCTTGTGTGTTGTTATTTGGCATGATTGCACTAGGATGAGGGTGAGTGTGAGGGGTGGCTAGTGAGATGGGGAAGTGATAATGTAGATAGAGAGGGATAGATGGAGGTGCAAGGTAAGTTGGTGTGAGTAAGGATGTGCAGGAGTAGGGTAGGGAAGGCAGAGTGATGGGAATGTGATGAGTGGCACAGCAGGATGAGGTTGAGTGTGGCTTTGTTCTAACGTTTCATGATCTACTGTAATCATTGAAAGGTTTGCGCCACTGCAACCTGGTCCTCCTGATGACATCCCTGCTTGTCTCCTCCTGTGCAATGTGCAACCAGGCTGCGTTGGTGTCCTGGGGAGGCCTCTTCCACCCATTGGAAGGGAAGAGGACCTCCCTGTGTACTGTGACTCCCTCCATAAATATGGAGGGAGTCGTGGGAGAGCCTGGGTGCAGCTGTGCACCTCTGTGCAGTGCTTGTCAGTATTTGCAGCACCTCAATTTGCGCATGGTCTCTTTAAGGAAACCGGCTGATGATGCGTCATCAAATGACGTCATCAGACCCGCTGCCTTCAGTTTGCCGGAAAACACGCTGGGCGGGCTTAACAAGCCCAATCAGGGGAAAATCATTTTCAACAGTGGGCTGGATCTGGCAGTGAGGCCGAGACCTACCACCGACGTCGCCCGCCACGGACCCGCCAAGTTTGGTAAAATCCAGCCCCTGCTTTCTAAATCAGACATTAAAAGAGACATAATAAAATCAAGTCAGCCAACTCCTCATCTTTTTGTTTGTGTTTGCTCTGTTTCAGTTATGAAACCTATTTCTCAGATAAGGCCATGCATGGAGCCTTGAGTCACTTCCCCCCTCTTTTCATCAGTGAGAGAAGCAGTCTCCAGAGCTGGCATGTTATCAGCTGGCGATTCCCAGCAGAGTGACCACTGAGGTGAAATGCACTAAATGCTGATAACACTTTAGGCTGGATCTGCATTTGGGCAATCTGAAAATAAAAATAAAAGTTTTGTTGAACAAGGGAGAAATAAATTGGCAGATTGTTTGACTTAATTTTATAGTTGGTATGATTTAATTTTAATTTTTGAACAAGTAACCTGGCAAAGAAAGTGGCAGTAGCCCACAGCCCATCTGTCCACCCTTCCTGTAAGGGAATAGGGAAAAAGGAAAAAGAAAAAAAGAAAAACTTGCATTTATATAGCACCTTTCATTACCTCATGATGACCCATAACATTTACAACCAATGAAGTACTTTTGAAGTGTAGTCACAGTTGTAATGTAGGAAACAGACAACAGGGTGTGGCTACTGTATCCTGTACTGCATTATTACAATATACAACATGATAGCTGTATACCTGGCCGTGCTTCATGCAGGTGGAGAATCCCTTGATTTGCATACACTCATTTGTTCTGGGCCCAGTACACAAATGTGTGCTTGTACATTACTCAGTTTTTATTTGCTTTGCTATGAAAAAAAGAATCAGATCTTCGATCTAGATATTAACATGGGCAGGTTGTGGGGCGAGGGGTGGGGTTTTGGATGGGATTCCCTAAAGTCTTGGCTTCCCCGCATGCTGTGGAGTTTTAACTGCACAGTGTGCATCTTTTCTCCTTGACAGGTTCCCCACCTGGAAGTCAGCCTCATTGTCAGGCTTAGCTTCCAGTTGAGCGGGGAGGACTCTGGAGCAGGCCGCAGTAGCAGGTAGGTCTGATCTCTGACCCCGGGGGGATGGGTGGTTGTCCGATCCCAGGGAGTGTCCGTTCCGGGGAGAGTCCGATGCGGGAAGAGTTCGATCCGGGGAGAGTCCGATCTCCTTCAAGTAGGTTGTGACTTAACATCCACAGTTGGGGATTCAATCAAGGTGCTTAGCAGGTATCACTGTGAATAATTTAACCAGGCCTCTACGATTGCTGAATGATGTAGTAATATTTAACAAGTAATATTATAGGGAAAGTTAGGTTGGCCTGGTTTTAGGATAAATAAGTAATTTAATGAACAATCTCCCAAATCATTAGTAACAATAATTAACTGCTTGGTAATTTCTCACCATCAAAGTTTGACTGATAAATTTGTAACTAAATTCTAGCATAAAGCTGCAGCAATTTAAAATTTTATTAAAAATAAAAACAGAAAATGCTGGAAATACTCAGCAGGTCAGGCAGCATCTGTGGAGAGAGAAACAGAGTTTACGTTTCAGGTCGATGACTCTTCGTCAGTTCTGATGATTTATTTTTATGTTCAGTGTCGCTTGTCAATTAAAACTAAAGTGAGGGCCCAGAGGGCTGACAGTCCTATGGAACTGCACCCCAGAATTAGTTACCTTCTGTCAAGAGACTGAGGGAAGAAAAATGGGAGGAAAATGCTGTCATCTATTTTTAAAGTGGAAAATCACCAACTGAAGCTGTAAGCACAAATATTGTTTTAGCCTGCAAAAGTTTCAGCTTGGGTTTAATACTCTCCGATGCAAACATTATTAATAGCAAGCATATGAGTATGTATATTGTAGTAAGTCTCGTTTTACTTGAAGTCGGGTTAATTGTGAACCTAGTAACACTCCATCGGCAAATGTAGATTATGAAAAAAATACAGATTCCGGATTGTAGGCAGACATGGCCTGCTTATGAAAAGTGCTATGAAACTGTTTTAAGAGAAATGGGGGGAGAAATTCAGTATCGGCCCATTTGGGGCATAAGTATCGACCGGGCGCGAAATTTTGTGCCCGGTGCAAATTATTGCCATCTACTGGTAAATTGACCTGCTTCGCCCCAGGAGGTGCTTGGAGCGCTAAAACAGGCGCTGCACAACTGTCTTAAGGCGCTAAGCCTGAGAAGCGAGGCGCTACCACCGAGGGCGGGCGCAGCGCAGGTGCGGCCAGTTAGCGATTGAACGCAGGCGCGCTGGTGCCGGTCAGCTCTTAAAGGGGAGGTTCGATCTTGGATTGCAGCCACACCCTGCGCATCGGAGCCCTGATTCTCGACCTGGACAGACCTGCTGCCACATTCTTACGCCTAGGACCATGGAGAGGGCCAGGGAGCGAGCGCAGTGGTTCAGCAAGGGGGCCTTGCAGGTTCTGGTTGGCGCGGTAGATCTATCCTGTTCTCGGACAGTGGCAGGAGGCCGCTGCTCAATGACTATTGCAAAGCTTGGAGGGAGGTGGCTCACCAAGTGACCTCCAGCAGCATGGTGCCTAGAACCCCTGTGCAATGCAGGAAGAAGTTCAACGACCTCACTCAGGTTGTCAGGGTGTGTACCCTTTTCAGAATCCTCTTCATCCCTGCATGTCGACCTCACTTTATGGCCAAAGGGTCCTGAAAGCCCCAATGCCCAGCCCTCATCCAACATCTATGGGCCTTTCATGAAACTCACACGCACATTCAGCACTTTACACACTGTAAGGGCTAATCGACCATGGGAGGCAGTGCAGCCAAGATCAGGGCTTCACACTGTAAGGGCTATTCCACCATGGGAGGCAGTGCAGCCAAGATCAGGGCTTCACACTGGAAGGGCTATTCCACCATGGGAGGCAGTGCAGCCAAGATCAGGGCTTCACACTGTAAGGGCTATTCCACCATGGGAGGCAGAAAGCCAAGATCAGGGCTTCGCACTGTAAGGGCTATTCCACCATGGGAGGCAGTGCAGCCAAGATCAGGGCTTCACACTAAGGGCTATTCCACCATGGGAGGCAGTGCAGCCAAGATCAGGGCTTCACACTGTACTCAGAGCCCGTCCTTTCTCTTGCAGGGCAAGCTGGCCCATAACAGGAGGCAGCAGCAATGGGCCGGGGGAGGCTGGCCTCACCTTCAAGCCCTCACTGATCTGGAGCAGCGAGTCCAGCGGATTATGGCAGGCTGGATGATTGGCCCCGTCGCCACTGGAGATGCCGACCCTGTTATGGACAGCAATGGTAAGGTCATCACCTTTTTGACCTCTCTCCTTACACTTGTGCCTCACACCAGCATCCTTTGCCACTATCGAACCAATACAGTACATTGCAGCACTCATGCCTCCCTCGCCGCCACCCTGTCCTCACGCTAAAGCCACTCTTGTACCTCCCTGCTTTCAGATGCTGATTCACCAGGTGAGGAGGCGGGCCCTCAAGCTGCAACCGTGAGTGACTCTGAAGGCGACGATGAGGAGGAAGCCGGACCATCAGTGCCACCCTCAGCCGAGGCAGCCCATGGCCATAATGGGGACATGCCTTCCATGGAGGGGAGCAGGGGGGAATGGTCTGAGGAGGGTGAAGCTCCGGGGCCCAGCGGGCTGCAGCAACGCGGTGGGGGTAGGGAAGATTGGCGGCCTTCTCACCGGAGGGAGAGTCTGGCCTCGAGTCCTGCGACAGTGAGCGCAGAAGAGGTGCGGCTCCTCGCTGAAATGAGCGCCCAGGCGGAGCACAGGCAAGGAGTGTCCAGGACTTCAGCGCAGCACAGGCGGCTGCCACACAAGTGCTTAGTGCTGCAATGCAGTCAGTGGCTGGTCTCATGCAGACGCAGATTGAGGCCACACGAGCACTGACTGCTGCCACCCTCGCTGGATCGGGCACAAATCGCCGGGGCTCTCGCAGCAGGCCAGCAGTCTGTGCTTCAGCAGATTGCTCCGTATGCTGCAGTGCTGCCCCGTGGGAGTGCCAGTGTTTCATCCGACCAGGGAGTTGCTGTCCTCTGTCAGGATGACAGCATTCCTGCTGCCAACACTGTCACTTCTCCACTGCAGCTGCCACCACCTGTAGGACAGACTGCTGCCGCCCATGCAGAGTTGGAGTAGTCAGCAGCCGGGCCCTCCAGGCCCAGAGCTGGTCCAGGCCGTCCCCCAAGGGCATCTGCAGTCTCAGTTTCTGACACTCAGCAGCCTTCCCCCAGCCTTGCTGCAGCCACTGGGGTCCCATTGTGGAGGAGCTGCAGGGTGGGAAGGGGCGAATCTCGCAAGTGAAGCAGATCACCCTCGAAGGGCAAAAAGTAGGAGGTGTGGCAAAATGCTGTTAAATGTTTTATTGAAGACCGAGGATCGTGGTCATTTTTTGGTTCCTGTTTTGTTCATTGTCTCCAGGTTGTGAGAGCCAGTTATGTGATTGACTGCTTTTTTGGGGTTTCTCTCTATTACTTTGTCATGCGGGAAGGGCACACAGTTTGTTAAATAAAGAAGTGTATTTATTCAGAATGTGCATGTTTGCTCTTTGAAGTATTTGTTGCCTTGACTGGCTCAGGGGTTGCAGAACGGTTCCATTCATGTTCTTTGATTGGCAGAAGCCATTCCCTCAGAGGGGGCCTAGAACCGACTTGCTATAAGCCGCTGATGGACGGCCCTTGCACTTTGTGCCTCCCTCCCGTCTTGGCGCTGCTGCTCCTCCTCCTCCTCCTCCTCCCCCTCCTCTGCTGGTGCTCCAATGTCTGGTGGCAGTGGCTGAGTCCTGAGGATTGCCAGATTATGCAGCATGCAGCACGCGACAACAAAATGGGAGACTCGCTCAGGTGAGTACTGAAGGGCTCCTCCGGAATGGTCCAGACAGCGGAACCGTTGCTTGAGCACGCCGATTGTGTGCTCAGTGATGTTCCTGGTCGCTTGATGGCTCTCATTGTATCGTTCTTCAGCAGGGGTGCTGGGCGCACGGAGCGGGGTCATCAGCCAGGTGCACAGAGGATAGCCCTTGTCCCCGAGAAGCCAGCCTCCTGGGTGAGCTGGGGCCTCAAAAAGGTCTGCCACAGAAGTCTGGCGCAGGATGAAGGCGTCGTAACTGCTGCCTGGAAAGCGGGCATTGACAGCGACTATCAGCTGTCTGTGGTCACAGACCAACTGGACGTACAATGAATGGAATCCCTTCCAGTTGCGGTAATCCTCGGCATTCTCTTGCGGCGCCCGCAAAGCCACATGCATGCAGTCAATGGCGCCGTGGACCATGGGGAAGCCCGCTATTCTTGCAAATCCCATTGCGTGCTCTTGCTGCTGTTCCGGGGTCATGGGGAAGGAAATGTACTGACGTCTCCTTTTAAAGAGGGCATTTGTGACTTGACGGATGCAGCAATGCACCGCGAACTGGGAGATATTGGCAATGTCCCCAGTAGCGGATTGTAAGGAGCCGGTGGCATAGAAGTTGAGAGCCACTGTGACCTTCACTGCCACCGACAGAGACGTCCTGCTCCTCAGTTGAGGCTGCAGATCTGGCTGAAGCAGGTGGCAGAGCTCAGTGACCACCTCCCTGCTGAATCGCAGCCTCCAAAAACACTGCTCCTCAGACATGTTGAGGTATGAGAACTGTAGGCGGAAAACCCTGGGACGGTAAGGTCTCGTGTGCCGACGCCTGTTGGCCCTCCTCCGTCTGGCCATGATTGGCACTCTCTCTTGGCCTCTCTGTGCCCTCGCAATGTAATGGAGAAGCCCAACATTCCCACCCATTGCAGCCCCCATAGTATGTGGCCACTCAAGGTTATGCCAGTGAAAAAGCAAACCAACTACAAAGTTCTGGTCAGAAGTCAAAAGTACCTCTGCGAGCGCTGACTCAATGCAGAAAGCTCTCTCCCTTTGTCTCTCTGCAAATCTCTCTCTCTCTCACAGAAGGAGTGGTCCAGAAATAGCTACCACAAAGAAGCCAGGAAAAGCCCCCTTTAAATAGCGTCCCCCCAGCCCCACAGCGGCTGGGAACCGTTCCAGTCAACCAGTCGCTGGGAGCGACAGGCGGAAAGGAGGGGGGGCGCCACTGAATTTCTGGTTCGGGGCGTCCAAGGGCGTTGCACCATGAAATGACGTCAGGATCTGCTTGCACAGCTGAGCGGGCGTTGCGGTATAGCACCGCCGCTAAATGTCCGCTCAATTTCACGAGAGGTGCAGGTCTCGCTGCGCCCGGGCGCTAGCCGCCTCGCGCCCCACTTATCGCCCTCTTAAGGCGCTAACGGGTGGCGCAACCAACTGAATTTTTCCCCCATGATATATAACAATTGTCCACAACAACCTCTCCCCAAAAGGGGAAGGAGACAGCTGAAAGAAAGGAAATCAGATTGTGAAATATTAGCAAAGAAAAGCTTTTCAGTCTTATAGTAAATCTATAAAGTACATCTAAGTGATCTTCCTTTAATCCCTATCCTATATATTGAAATATCATTAAGACAGGGAATGTTAATATACCGAATGTTGTATGTTGCCGCAGATACTGATTCTAACTGTTGGTATTCAATGGACTAAACCTATTGCCCCCACTTAGTAAGTGCCAAATTAGTCTCTGACTCTTGTTTCCTTCTTATGAACCGTGACAAGCAGAGTAGAGGACAATGGAAGGGAAATTAAATAAAATGTGAAGTGTTTTGTCTACTACACAGAAACCTTACTATCACACGTTACATGTCTCGGGCTACTTTTCAAATGCTCATCAATGACTTGAGTTGAGTTGAGTTGTTACCATGGAGACTGACGTGCAGCATACCTGTGATCCTCATCAAACGTCAATCGAATGGAAAGAGCTGGCCATCTTTGACATTGACTTTAGTTCTGTTAGCTAATCAAATTAACAAAAAATAATCATACGGTAATTCTTTTACTTACATAATATCGGTGCTCCTGGATAAGTAAAATCTAGCATGCCTCAAGTTAGATTTTTTTTTTTTTCTAAAGTTTAATGGCTGGCCCCTAGCTACTTTATGGGGGAAGGTTATTGGAACCAGTAATAAACTTCAGAAACTTAGGGTATATGTGTTTTCAGAAGAACTCAAATAAATGTCCAAATAATGTTCTGTATGAAAGACCTTTGATAGCCCAACTTGTCATTTGTGGGCATGCCCACAACAGAACCATCTTTCTTTAGTGGAAAAATTGATTTTTTACGCTAGGGCCCAATATGTGGATTCTTCACATGGTATCACCATGAGACTTATGAATGACAATATGAATGTAAAGAACAGGAGAAAAGAGGCTTAGGGGACATCTTATTGAAGCATTCAAGATTCAAAGGGGTATAGATGAATAGAACCATAATAAATTATTTGATAAAAAACAAACTCTGCAACTAGGGCACGCAGATTCAAGCTCACAAGAAGGCAAGTGAACAGACCATTTAGATTTAAGTACTTTACAGTTGGCAATGAATATATGGAATAAATTGCCCAGGGAGATTTAAATATTCATTCATTAAGATTTAATGAAGCCAATTTATAATGACGTTCAAATCACTTATTTGTTAAGAATGGAATTTATTTATTCCATTTACTCTCTTTATTCACAATCTACACACTTTCTTCTCCAGCCAGGAAATAGAACAGCCACAGGCATTTCACTATAGCACATTTAACTGTGCTCTTCACACAAATGACAGGAGGCACTTCTCATACAGCGTAAGACAAAGTGTTACTTTTATTATCTGCCTTCACAAAACTCCTCGAAGATGGAACTTACTCTAGCTGTGAACTGATAAACCCCATCTGGTGCAGCAGCAGGAGTTGGAGTGACAGGTGCCCCTGTCACTCCAAATAGTGAGTTTCCAGTTGAGAAATGAGCAAGTAAGTAATTGAGTTACTTGACCACCAACACAGAATTTTTATAAAAAACTGCTAAATTAATTTAATACAAAAAGGATATTTAAACTGTATTATGATTGCTTGGCACCAGAAGCTATATGTTTGAAAGCTGAAGGAAATGTCCTACAGTCATTTGCTACACTGTATTTACTTCAAAAGGACCATTGTAATACATATCAAAAACTGCTTAAAGCTGTGCAGGTCCTGTCAGATGTGACACATAGGATAAATTGTGACTCTTTTTTCTACTCTGCACTCCATACAGTTCTCTGCTGGTGACATTTAGACTTTTGATGTTTTGTATGCTCGCAAAAAATTCTGGAAAAAAAGCCTTTGATTTATTTTTCAAAGGTTAATGCTGTCTATCTTGCTCACTGTACACGTCTCTCCACTAGCCTCAGATTGCATAGGCATAGGGTCCTCTAAATATATAACTGGATGGCAATGTCTACACCAAGGACAAATTGAATTGATTTGCACACTATTTTAACAGACTTCATTGATTAGAAAGCATTGAACAGATATCGAGTTTCTGAAGCCACATAACTTGGTGGAAAAGCTAAAATAAAAAATACAAAGAATATCTATTCTTATAACATATATGGGAGGTTGTGAATGGCTTTTGGTATGATATGCAGTAAATCAGTGGGCTGCTATCACATGGTCCTAAGATCACAAGTTAATTACAGATGAGAAAGGCCATTCGGTCCATCTTAATTCAACTATCCAGGAAAATCCTATAATCTCTCCTTGCAACATCCAATTGTTTCCTAAATGATTCCAGGGTTTTTGCCTCCACTACTCAATCAGGAAGTTTATTCTACATGTTGATCACTCTTTGTGTGAAGAGGAATTTCCTATTAACAGTCCTAAAATTACCTTTTACTAGTTAGATCCTGTGTCCCCTATTTCCTGAAATGTAATTTAAAATAATATTTCAGGTTTACTTTTTCCATTCCCTTAATAATCTTAGTCACAAATGATACACTCTGTGACTGTGGTGCATTATTCTTCCTTGTCCTCCTCGACCTCTCTGCAACCTTTGATCTAGTCGACCACACTATCCTCCTGCAACACCTTTCTTCTGGTATCCAGCTCAGTGGAATTTCCCTTGCTTGGTTCCACTCTTCCTATCTGAAAGTAGCCAGAGCTTCTCCAGCATTGATTTCTCTTCCCTCCCCGGCTCCATAACCTCCAGAGACCCCTTAGGATCCATCCTGTTCCCCTCCTCTTTATCATCTACATATCTACAAGCTTCCCCTTGGCGACATCACCTGATGACATCCAGCTCTACCTCTGCACTCTTCCACTGTGTTGGTATTATCAGATTGTCTGATATACGATCTTGGATGAGCCACAATTTCCTCCAGTTAAACATTGGGAAGACTGAAGCTATTATTTTCGGCACCCACCACAAAATCCATATTCTCTCCACCATGCCCCAGTGAGATTCTTTTGTCCGTAGAGATGCTGTTCAACTCGCCTGACAGTTCCTCCCAAGCATGCTTCCTGGCATCTGGTTTTGTTGGGTTCACTAAAGATTTAGGAGCTCCTTAACAGAGTTCCCTGGATGATGAAACCAGGATACCTCTGCGCCCACAAAGCATATCTTTCTTGGTTTTTCAGTGATAGTCTTCAGATTTTGTAACCAGCACATCTGAATTACCAGAAAAATTGGGGTTAAAAAAAGGCTCATTTCCTGCTGATAAGGAATTAAACTGTGATTATCACAACTGAGCTCTGACTGGGGCAAAACCTCCCTCATCCAAGAGACAGCACATCTGACAATGCAGCAATCCCTCAGCATTGCACTCAAGTGTCAGCTGAGATTATGTATTTAAATCCCTGGAGTGGAGCTTGAACCCAAAACCATCTGACTCAGAGGCAAGAGTGCTACTAATAAGCTAAAGCTGAAACCTTCATGGTCATGTCATTACTATGCCTGGTAACAACTTGACTTGGCAGTTGATGCATGATTGTTGTGTAGGATATTTTAGGTTTACCTATATAATCAAATCAAAATTGAGTTGTGCCATAAGATGTTTTGAATTAACACTGTGGGCTATATTTTGCTTTGTCTAAGAAAAACAGGAAAAATGTTCATTTTTAATTGAAATCATGGGAATCTGATTTAGCAATGCATGATTCCTCAGAATACAATTTATATAGTTGCCGGGAACAATAAAAGCTACCAATCAAGACTCCATTAATGATTTTTCAACACTTCTCAAGCACTTCAGAGACACTTAACTGAAATAAATGTAGAAAACTTTGTTGATGCAGCTGTGGCATGTGTAATGTTTAAGCAAAATGGCAAATTTGCAAAGCTCATTTTATCAATCAAATTCTGGAGGCACTGGCCAGCATTGTAATGAAGTGTAATTGGATTTATGGTGGGCAAGGACAGCCTCCAACTGTGGAGAGGAAGCAAAAAGCCTAGCAGTATGTCATGAAAGAGTCAACTTGGTGTCAACATCTAGGAGGACTTAGTGAAAGGTCTGGAAGAAGATATATAATTTAAAAAGCACTAAGGTAATGCATAAATATTATTGTGAAGTAGAAGCACAGAACATACATGGGCACAATGACAAGTAATAGCTGTTAAAGATATTTACAAATATGCTATACTCACATTGAGAACTAGTGGCAAGGATGTAGTGGCTAATGTATTATCACTGAAAATTGCAGGGTTATGCAAATTCCTTGGCATATACCATGATGGGAAAGAGAATGAGCTGGAGAATTGAATTTCCATGGGCCAAATCACCATGTCTCAATCCCTACTGCTCTTAGCCTGGAAATCGTTGGAAGTGATGTTGTGGTAAAACATCTTGCACATTCATGTCAAAGTCATTTCCCTGCTTTTTAACAGCGATGTTAATCCATTTAAAATAGAGGTCAATGCTTTTTTAAAGTAGCAGAAATAGGAATTAAGTACAAGCGCATTAAGCATTCATACAGTCGCATCACTCACAGTAATTTGTATGCTATAAGGTTTAAAGGCTAAACCAACATTTAATCAGAGGTGGTAATTTGGAACAGGTTCTGGATCCCTACACATGAAGCAGCTCATTACTTTCAAGAAAGCTATTGTTAATATCTTTGGGAGGGAAAACTTGGATGGCATGGGGCCCATGGAAACTGGAGGAGGCACAGAAATTGTAATATAGAATCATTGGCCGGAATTTTAACATCAAAGCATGAGTGGATTTGGGAGCGGGTGAGAGGTTAAAAGTGCTGAAATTGATAGCACGTCGGGAAGCTGGCTTCAACCCGTCATCTTCCGCATTTAATTGGTGCACATTCGGCTAGAAGTGAGAAATCCCCTCAGGAGAGGCAAGCTAGCTATTTAAAGCAATTAACATTTAGTAAAGAGGCTATTAAGAGTCTTTTTTACCTCAGGTTTCAACTTTAACTGTGTGTCCATGGGATTCCCGGGTTTCCTGAATATCGCCAGTGAAAGCAAGGTGAGAGCAAAGCAGCAATTGAGGGTGCTGAACAAATGACAGTCAAAATATCCCATAAATACTGAGATCTCACACCTGCTTCCTTGCCTAAGGGAAAGGCTTTTGCTCACATCACTTGTTCTGAGAGTTTGCTTTCAGGAGTTTGCAGGTGATTTCTACAACTTTGGAGGTCACTCTCAGTACACTTGAGATCACTCTCACTACATTGGAGGTCACTCTCAGTACACTTGAGATCACTCTCACTACATTGGAGATCACTCTCACTGCACTGGAGGTCACTCTCAGTAGATTGGAGGTCACTCTCAGTACATTGGAGGTCATTCTCACTACATTGGAGGATTGTACTCCACTTTAAATCTGTTATATTTCAGGTCAGCATGGGTGCCGCTTAGAATGTTTCGCCTTGGACCAAGATGAGCACCAGCAGGAGCAGCAGGAGCCTTCTCCTCACTGACCTACTGCTCCACAAGAGAGAAGGGATGAGCACAGGGGTACAGCTCGCAGGAGGCTATGTCCTCAACACCGGGTATATAGGCAGAGGATCAGCTTCCTAGACATGACTGAACACCAGTGCCTCAGGAGGCTCAGGCTATTGTGTCAGGTCATGGCAGACATTTGTAGCCTGCTGGAAGAAGACCTGCTGCCAAGTGGACCTGGCAGACAGGCATTACCAATGGCTGTCAAAGTGACCACTGCCCTCAAATTCTTCACCTCATGCTCCTTCCAGGGATCTGCAGGAGATATTTGCAGGATTTCGCAGTCGGCTGCCCATAAATGCATCACCCAGGTGACCGATGCCATGTTTGCCAAGGCATACACTTATGTACACTTTGCCACCAAAAACGTCAGTCAAGATGAGTGGGTGCTCATCTTTACAGCTCTTGCTGGCTTCCCACAGGTGCTGGGCATCATCGACTGCATACATGTGGCCATCAAGACACCCCCAGATCACCCAGGAGTGTTTGTGAACTGTAAGGGCTTCCATTCTATCAATGTGAAGCTCATCTGCAACCACAAAAAGATCATCATGCATGCATGTGCCAAATTCCCAGGGAGCGGTCATGACTCATTCATCCTGTGCCAGTCCACCCTCCCTCAGCTCTTCGAAACTCCAACTAGATTTACCGGCTAGCTGCTTGGAGACAAGGTGTATCCACTGAAGACATGGCTGATGACACCCTTGAGGAGGCCAAGCAGTGAGGCCGAAGAGCGCTACAATCAAAGCCAAATGATGATGAGATATGTAATAAACTAAGCAATCGGGATGCTGAAGATGCGCTTCAGATGCCTGGACAGATCTGGAGGAGTCCTTCAATATGCACTGTTAGCAGTCAACCTGCTTTCTCCTCTGGTTCACAACAGCATGTTTCGAGTAAGCACGAGACTTTGTAGTATAATATACAGAACAGACTTTATTGATACACAGTAAAAGGTGATTGGCTTTTAACTCTATACAGAGAATTACTTTTCGGTTACAAGTTCTATCTTTTAAGCCCTCTGAGATACTGTTGAAAACCATGCTCCTTTATACACCATAATAATAATATATTTTGACTACGTCAAAGGAAAATGTCATAGATAAGCTTGTATGATATATCTATTCCCCAAATCCTTTGAGACAGACTATTCATGTAAACAGTTTGTAATTGTTTACTTCAGAACCACTCCCCCCTACATGAGACTTCCTGACTTAACATTTGCTAGCATTTTTGAAGTAAAAGCTGTACCAACTGCTATCTGTAGCAAATGGATCCCTCTTACCCATGTTTATTACCCTAAAGCTAAACCACTCATGGATGACATCATTACTAACACTAATTCCCTTACACAAGCACTTTACATCACAGAAAATAAGCAATGCATTCCTTTAACGACATTTCAAAGTCATCCTGTTTATATCTTGGAAAGTCTGTTGCTTTTAAGATACAAAGAAGTTTGACTGTTAACCCTTAACTTCCCTAGTTGTCCAACATACATCTCTCCAGGATGTCCAACATGCACCAGTCAGGGTCTCCAGAATGATCGTGGCGTGCTGAGGTCTGCACACCAGAGCACAGCTGCAAAGATTGGAGTTGCTGGAGGAGCAAGGCGCAGAGCGCAGAGTCTCTTTGGAGGAGGAGGAGGAGCAGGAGGAGGAGGAGGAGGAGGAGGAGAAGGAAGAGGAACCTTATGTGGGCATGGCACCAGCAGCGACGCACATTTTTACCGGGGATGGCCTCATAATGGCCATTTAGTTAGGTTCCACCAGTGCACCTATCTGGCACCCAGATGCTGAACCAACTTTCCACCCCCCCAACCACATAGCAGTCCTAAAATGATCAAACCATTCCTGTCACAAACACCCATTGCTCACAGTTACCATGTCTTACCATTCATTACAAGTAACAAGTCCACTTGCCAGTCAGCAGGCAAAAATGGGCAAGACAGAGAAGTGGTGCAAAGAAATTATTTTATGTGCCTCCAAATATCAATGTAACCTTAACAGTGCAACATTGCCTAACACTCCCATGTGCATACCCTTGTGCATCTAGAATTCTTTCATAAATTCATAGAGTCATAATGGCACAGAAGGAGGCCATTCAGCTCATCTTCCTCTTCCTACCACTTCCAAGTCGTGCACCCCCTGTGGCTTCAGCTAAGGTAGAGGCAGGCTGCTCACTTCCCTGTTCTGACTGATTAGATGCTTTTGGCCAATGTTCTCTGGGTTTTGGAGCCCATGAAGGCCCTGCCAGAGACTGCTCCTCCTGTACCTGTGCAGGCGCAGACTTGGCCATCGGGAGACGAGGTACCATATGAGTCTTTGACTGAGGGGGTGGCAACGGGGGAGAAGTGAAAGTGCTTTGAGCAGAGTCCCCACTTCTATGTCCCCTTTCACCGTCATCCCTCTCATGGCCCACCCGCACTTCCCCGCTAGCAAGGAGCTGGAGAGCACTTTGCTGCTCAGCAGTGGGGCGATGAACGGCCAAGTCAAGTTTTCTATCCATCTATGTTCAGGTGGCATTCAAAGTGTACAAGCTGTTGGTGAGGGCAAGCATGCACTCATTTGAAAGCTGTGCTTGATGCTCCATGCAGGTGGCCACCCTTTCCATGGATGAACATATCATAGCCATGGCCAGCAACATCATTCCAGTCATGCTTGAGATGGACTCCTTCATTCTCCCAGCAAGTGAGCACATCGCAGCTGTAAATCCTGCCACAGCCTCACGTATGTTTTGTTGCTCCTTCAGAATCATCCTCTTTGTCAATGGCCCCTGAGCATCTTCGTCCAGCTGAGCAGAGCTTGGAGCGTCCTGCACCCTCCGACGAGGACTCTCCACTGCTGTCCCTGTCTGCACCATCTGCTTTTGCTCACATGTGATGGGTGAGATACCAGGTGACAACACTACTTTCTGACTTAATGGTCCCACTGATACGTGTGTATCTGCGCAGGTGCTTGGTGCGCATACGTCCTGTGACGGTGTTCACTCAGAGTCAACAATCTCCTCTGAGGAGTCCTCTTCCTCCTCTGGCTGGACTGGCTGTGGTATACTTGATGGGCCTGTGGGAGAGTAAAGACTTGAATTAGAACTGTCATGATAAGTGAACATTATGCACATGATCATATTTCACTGGCTGCTGACATCAAGTCACCATGAGTGACTGTTGAATGCTATGTGGTTGTATGATATTTAATTCTGTCACCAGCTGGCTGGGACCTCCCGTCTCTCCATCTCCCACTGCCATCAATGCGGATATTCTGCTGACCCCCAATGCCTCCTCCTCTGCTGCAGTCAGCGTGACTATGACGGAAGGGCCAGCTCCTGTTTTCTGCCTCTCTTCTCCTGCAAGGAGAGAAACAAGAGACGTTTGAGTGTGGGTCATGGAATGAGTGCAACGGATGGATGGGCAACATCTGTAGAGGGTGACTATGAGGGAGAGGTGTGACATTGAGTGTCTGGTGGATGGTTAGTGGGGCATGTTAGAATATGCATAGACAGAGAGGGCTGGATGCACCTGCAAGGTAGGTTGGTGTGAGGAGTGATGTGCAGGAGTAGGCTTGGGAAGGCAGAATGAGGTGGTTGGGGTGACATGCAAATCAGGATGTAGGTGAGTGTGACATTGTACTCACCCTTCCGGACCTCATGAGGTAATTAAATCTCTTCCTGCGCTGTATCCAGGACCTTGCCACCACACTCCTGCTGCTCACTTTTGATGCTATCTCCAGCCATGCCTTTTTGGTGTCTGAGGCTGGCCCCTTCCTCCCATCAGCAGGGAATAGGATCTTCCTACGGGCCCTGACTGCTTGCAGCAGGAGTTCCAGGGAAGGCATCACTAAATCAAGGGGCAGCTTTTGGATGCTGAGACTACATTTTTTGTGTTGTAACAAAACCAATCTCTCTCCATGCGAACAAATCTCTCTACAAACAAACCATTGTCTCCCCTACCAATGTCTCTCCAACCTGCACCAACCTTCAACTGTCATTTTTGCAGTGTTCCTTTAAGTGCCTCAGCTGAATCAGACCCATGCTTGATGTCATCACGCCCACTCCCATTAATTGGTCGGGAAACCGGGAAGTCAGATGCAAATGCAGTGGCTTCATTAAAAAGCCACTGCAAAATACGCCATTAACATTTTCGGGTTCCCCACGCGATCCAGCCATAGAATTTTAAAGTGCTGAGGCTAAAGGGATCCAGGGTTATGGGGAGAAAGCAGGGACTGGGTACTGAAATTGGATGATCAGCCATGATCGCATTGAATGGTGGAGCAGGCTCGAAGGGCCGAATGGCCTACTCCTGCTCCTATCTTCTATGTTTCTATGAAGGAGGCCACTTGGCCCTGTTTATGGCTTTCTGAAAATTTCAATTAATTTAGTCACATTTTCCTTCCCTTTCACTGTACCCTTCCAAGAACCAACACAGAAATCAACAGCCCACACGGCATAGATAGTGATTTCGAGGGGACTGCACTGGGTGATTTATTTATTTATTTATTTATTAGTCATTGATGGGATGTGGGCGTCGCTGGCTACGCCTGCATTTAGTGCCCATCCCTAATTGCCCTTGAGAAGATGGTGGTGAGCCGCCTTCTTGAACCGCTGCAGTCCATATGGTGTAGGTACACCCACAATGCTGTTAGGAAGGGAGTGCCAGGATTTTGGCCCAGCGACAGTGAAGGAACGGCGATACAGGTCCAAGTCAGGATGGTGTATAGCTTGGAGGGGAACTTGTAGGTGGCGATGTTCCCATGCGTCTGCTGCCCTTGTCCTTCTAAGTGGTAGAGGTCGCGGGTTTGGAAGGTGCTGTTGAAGGAGCTTTGGCGAGTTGCTGCAGTGCATCTTGTAGATGGTACACACTGCAGCCACAGTGCGCCGGTGGTGGAAGGAGTGAATGTTGAAGGTGGTGGATGGAGTGCCAATCAAGCGGGCTGCTTTATCCTGAATGGTGTCGAGCTTCTTGAGTGTTGTTGGAGCTGCACTCATCCAGGCAAGTGGAGAGTATTCCATCACACTCCTGACTTGTGCCTTGTAGATGGTGGAAAGGCTTTGGGGAGTCAGGAGGTGAGACACTCGCCACAGAATTCCCAGCCTCTGGCCTGCTCTTGTAGCCACAGTATTTATATGGCTGGTCCAGTTCAGTTTCTGATCAATGGTAACCCCCAGGATGTTGATAGTGGGAGATTCAGTGATGGTAATGCCATTGAATGTCAAGGGGAAATGGTTAGAGTCTCGCTTGTTGGAGATGGTCATTGCCTGGCACTTGTGTGGTGCGAATGTTACTTGCCACTTGTCAGCCCAAGTCTGAATGTTGTCCAGGTCTTGCTGCATATGGACACAGACTGCATCAGTATCTGACGAGTCTGGAATGGTGCTGAACAGTGTGCAATCATCAGCGAACATCCCCACTTCTGACCTTATGATGGAGGGAAGGTCATTGATAAAACAGCTGAAAATGGTTGGGCCGAGGACACTGCCCTGAGGAACTCCTGCAGTGACGTCATGTGATTGAGATGAATGACCTCCAACAACCACAGCCAACTTCCTTTGTGCTAGGTATGATTCCAACCAATGGAGAGTTTTCCCCTTGATTCCCATTGACTTCAGTCTGGCTAGGGCTCCTTGATGCCACACTCGATCAAATGCTGCCTTGATGTCAAGGGCAGTCACTCTCACCTCACCTCTTGAGTTCAGCTCTTTTGTCCATGTTTGGACCAAGGCTGTAATGAGGTCAGGAGCTGAGTGGCCCTGGCGGAACCCAAACTGGGCGTCAGTTAGCAGGTTATTGCTGAGTAAGTGCTGCTTGATAGCACTGTCGACGACACCTTCCATCACTTTGCTGATGATTGAGAGTAGACTGATGGGACGGTAATTGGCTGGGTCGGATTTGTCCTGCTTTTTGTAGACAGGACATACTTGGGCAATTTTCCACATTGCCGGGTAGATGCCAGTGTTGTAGCTGTACTGGAACAGCTTGGTTAGGGGCGCAGCTAGTTCTGGAGCACAAGTCTTCAGTACTATTGCCGGAATGTTGTCAGGGCCCATAGCCTTTGCAGTATCCAGTGTCTTCAGCCATTTCTTGACATCACGTGGAGTGAATTGAATGGGCTGAAGACTGGCATCTGTGATGCTGGGGACCTCAGGAGGAGGCCGAGATGGATCATCCACTCGGCACTTCTGGCTGAAGATAGTTGCAAATGCTTCAGCTTTGCCTTTTGCACTCACGTGCTGGGCTCCACCATCTTCAAGTACAAGTGAGCTTGAGCAGCTGGAGGTGGCAAGAACAGCCCAGGAAAGAAGTCAGTGGAGAGCCAGCTCACGTCCTAGCTCTGTATAGATGTAGGGATAGAATTTTGACTTTGTGCAATAGTGTTAAAGGGGTGATAGCGAGTCGGTAGCCCGTTTTACACATTTCCTGATTTTATTACCATTGAAGTCACGTGTCCACCAGGGCATTTTCCCTCCTCCAGTTGCTGCAGTGTGAAATAAGCAACAATAACCATTACACTCATACCCTGCAGTGTGAAATAACCAACAATAACCATTACACCCATACTCTGCAATGTGAAATAGTGTGGACCCCAGCTATTCACAATATATATTAATGATCTAGACAAGGGAACTAGATGTAATATCTCCAAATTTGCAGACGACACAAAGCTGGGTGGGCGTGTGTGCTGTGAGGAGGATGCCGAGAAACTCCAGGATGATTTGGATAGGTTGGGTGATTGGGCAAAAGCATGGCAGATGCAATATAACGTGGATAAATGTGAGGTTATCCACTTTGGTGGCAAAAACAGGAAGGCAGATTATTATCTGAATGGCAATAGATTGGGAGAAGGGGAAGTGCAACGAGACCTGGGTGTCCTTGTGCACCAGTCGCTGAAGGTAAGCATTCAGGTGCAGCAGGTGGTTAAGAAGGCAAATGGTATGTTGGCCTTCGTAGCGAGAGGGTTTGAGTACAGGAACAAGGAAGTCTTGCTGCAGTTGTACAGGGCCTTGGTGAGACTACATCTTGAGTATTGTGTGCAGTTTTGGTCACCTTATCTGAGGAAAGATGTTCTTGCCATGGAAGGAGTTCAGTGAAGATTCACCAAGCTGATACCTGGGATGGCAGGAATGATGTATGAGGAGAGATTGGGACGATTGGGCTTGTATTCGCTGGAGTTTAGAAGAATGAGAGGGGATCTCATTGAAACTTATAAAATTCTGACAGGACTGGACAGACTAGATGCAGGAAGGATGTTCCCAATGGTCAGGGAGTCCAGAACCAGGGGTCACAGTCTAAGGATAAGGGGTAGGCCATTTAGGATAGAAATGAGGAGGAATTTCTTCACCCAGAGAGTGGTGAACCTGTGGAATTCTCTACCACAGAAGGCAGTAGATGCCAATTCATTAAATATATTCAAGAAGGAGTTTGTAGGGGGTGGCGTGTGCCCAGTCCGCTCTGCCCCTGACTGTCTCTGAGCAGTTTGAATCGCTCCCACACCCCTGGGTTCTAGACACAGGGCTTAGGTACAGGCGGCGATACAGAATTAGAGTAGACAACTGGTTTGGTGCAAGAAAACCGTAATTTTATTAAAGGCACAACAATATTGCAACACTGGAAAAATCACTAGAATAATTACAGGCATATAAAAGTACACTTAGTTGGGAATGGGGAACACATGGCACAATGAGGGAACAATCACATTAATAATCCCCCTACCTTTGTCCCACCCCCAAAACCTAACTAGATTGAGCTAAGAGGAGCCAGGGATTTATGCTCACCAATGGGGTTTCCTTGACTGTTCGAAACCTGTCGATTAAGCCAGTTGTGGTTTTGGGGTTCGCTCTTTGTATCCTTTGGGGCCTGCTGTCGTCACGTGGTCCCAGGGCGCGGCAGTGGAGTCGTCTGAGTAAAGTACCCTCTTTTCCTCCATTAGAGATAGGGAGTAAAGTCTTTGTTGGGTACTTTGCCTTGCAGAATGGTTGTTCTTCTGGTGGTGGTCTGGTCATCGAAGGTTTTGTTGTGGTTGGGGTTCGGTTGGCGGTCTATGGTGTTGGCTTGAGTTTGTTACCGCAGTGCTCGTGGTCGTCAGCTGCTCCTTCTACCCATGCATTGAATGTCCGTTTACCGGGGTGTGTGCCCGCTCGTTCCCAACGCTTCTTTATGCTGCCCTTCTCTGCTTATCGGCCTTGCCGTTCGCCTCGTCTCACCTGCCCGCTTGGGGCCCCGTGTGTTCTATGTGTGTTGAGTCAGGTCCCGTTCTCCTCCCGCGTTTGGCCTCCGGTGTTGTAATGGGCGTTCTCGGTGTTAGAGCGGGAAGAGAAGAGAAGAGACCTTGGCTACCGGTGGGCCTACAATTATACTGGTGCTGCGCGCCAAATCAGGTTAGTTCTGTTATGTTCATTAATAAATAGACATTCTTATTATGAACACAGCTAGCTTTTGCTACTTTTATTGAGCACATGTGGACTTGTACAGCATCTTGTAGAGGCTTCCATCTTGACTGCTGCCTTGTGGGTAGCCTAGCCTCATGGGTAATGTAGTCTTAATATATAGCTGGGTAGTGTAGTCTTATACATACAGCTATATACAGCTCTACGGCTCCACCTAGTGTCCACTATAGAATGACGTGCTATTGATCACTACATCCCCCTTTCTTTGAGGTTTAACAAAATCAATATCAATCAACTTTCAAGAAAACAATAAAGATAATATCAGTAACACTTTTGTTAGTGCTCTATAAACATAAACATTTTCAAAACAGTCAACACATTTTCAAACCTTTACATTGTACTCAAAGATTAAGTCTATCAGGCTCTTTTACTCCCCGTGTGGATCTTCTCAACACGGGTAAGTCTGATGTATCTTCATGAGATTGTTCTGGCGGTGAATGACAAGATGCAGTTGCGGCATTGTCATCAATCTGGTCTTGAATACTCTCTGTCTCAGTTCCTCACTTTGCTGTTCTTTTGCACAGCAGGGTAGCGTGGTGCGCAACTTGCGACCCATTAGTAGTTCAGCAGGTGAAGAACCACAGTCTAAAGGTGAGGCTCGGTAGCTCAGCAGGGCGAGATAAGGATCAGACTTGCTTTCTGTCGCTTTCTTCAGTAGCTGCTTGAGAACTTGAACACCTTTCTCTGCCTTACCATTTGACTGAGCATACAAAGGACTGGATGTGATGTGCTGAAAGTCATAATGTGCTGCAAACTGTTGCCACTCCTTACAGTTGAAGCACGGACCATTGTCGCTAACGGCAATCCTGGGAATTCCATGCCTGGCGAAGATGGATTTCACATGCATTATGACACTGCTTGCTGTGGTGCTTGAGAGCAGCGCCATCTCAGGATAGTTAGAATAGTAGTCAATCACTATTAAATAGTCTTTACCATTTAAATGAAAAAGGTCCATACCAACCTTTTGCCATGCTGCTGTTGGTATGTCAGCTACTATCATTGGTTCCTTTGCTTGTTTGTTTTGGTGTTTCTGACATGTCTCACATTTGCCTATCATGTTCTCAATGTCCTTATTTATGCAAGGCCAATAAACAGTGTCTCTTGCTCTCCTTTTGCATTTTTCAATTCCGAGGTGTCCCTCATGAATCCTTTTGAGCATGTCTTGACGTAAAGCCTGTGGAATGACTATTCTGTTCTGTTTTAGTAATAGTCCACTTGCGACACTCAATTCTGACCTTATGTGAAAATATTTTGGACAGGAACCTTTTGGCCAACCATGATGAATGTTCTCTATTACTGTTTGTAATACTTTATCTTTTACTGTTTCTTCTGCTATTTGCTTTGATTTTGTGTCTGACACGGGCAGCGCAGCAGTGACCATACTCACATGAACATCCACGTCTTCTTCAGTAGAGCTCCCATGACTCATTGTGGGTGCTCGGGATAGTGCATCTGCTAACATTATGTATTTGCCTGGTGTGTAGATCAGTTCAAAGTCATATCTTTGCAGCTTCATCATGAGTCGATGAATGCTTGGAGACATCTCATTCAGGTTTTTTTTTATGATGGCAACCAGAGGGCTGTGGTCTGTCTCAACTGTGAAGGTGGGAAGTCCATATATGTAGCCATGAAACTTTTCTAGTCCAACTACCAAGCCTAGACATTACTTTTCAATCTGGGCGTATCGACACTCAGTATCAGTCATAGACCTGGAGGCATAGGCAACAGGCTTCCAATCTTCACCCTCTGCTTGTAGCAAGACCGCACCTAGGCCATCTTTTGATGCATCCATTGACACTTTGATTCTTTTTGTTGGGTCAAAGAAGGTGAGTACAGGTGTGGTTGTCAGCACTGTTTTGAGGTTTATCCACTCTTGTTCATGTCTTTCTGTCCATGCGAACTCATTTGTTTTATGTAGCAGGTCTCGCAGACATGCTGTCTTGGCTGACAAGTTAGGAATGAACTTTCCAATGAAGTTTATCATCCCCATGATGCGTAGCACTCCTTTTTTGTCAGTGGGTCGGGGCATTTTGAGTATGGCGTTTACTTTTTCCATATCTGGCTCTATTCCTTTACCAGATAGATTATCTCCTAGGAAAGTGACTTCCTGGACGCCAAACTGACACTTGGCTTTGTTGAGCTTCAGTCCATTCCGGCGTATGCTCTGTAGCACTTTAGCCAGTCTCTCATTGTGTTCTTTCAGTGTGGAGCCCCAGATGATGATGTCATCAACATAGACCTGAACTCCTTCCAGACCTTCAATTATGTGCTCCATCGCTCTATGAAAGATTTCAGATGCAGATATTATCCCGAAAGGCATTCTGAGGAAACAATACCTGCCAAATGGTGTGTTGAAGGTACAGTATTTGGTGCTCTCTTCATCCAGTTTTAGTTGCCAAAATCCTTGTGAGGCATCGAGCTTTGTAAAATATCTGGCACCTAACATTTCACTGGTGATTTCTTCTCGCTTGGGAATCCGGTAGTGTTCACGTTTTATGTTTGCATTTAAGTCCTTTGCATCCATGCATATTCTTAGATCATTGTTCTTTTTCTTTACACATACCATGGAGTTAACCCAGTCTGTTGGCTCTTCGACTTTCCTGATGACTCCCAGTGTGGTCATTCTGTCCAGTTCATTCTTGAGCCGGTCACGCAGGGGTGCTGGAACTCTTCGTGGAGCATGTACCACTGGCTGAGCATCCTGCTTTAGCTGGATCTTGTAAGTGAATGGTAGAACTCCAAATCCTTTGAACACATCCTGGAAATTATTCACTACAGAATCCACCGAGTCATCTGGTCTGCTTATGGCACAGTTTATACGGTAGACTCTTTTGACCAGTTCTAAGTCCTCACAAGCTTTGTCACCCAGTAGTGAATCAAGCCTTTCAGCCACAACAGAAAACATGAGATGATGCACTTTGTCTTTGACTGTCACTTTAAGTCTGCATACACCTAAGCTATCTATTTTCTGTCCATTATAGTCCTTCAGTAGTACTGACTTTTTCTGTATTTTGGGCTTTTCGTTCATATTGTTGATGTCACTCCTACTGATTAAGTTTGCTTTTGCCCCAGTGTCTAGTTTCAAGGTAACTAATGCTCCATTTACCTGCAGTGGGATCATCCATTTGTCCTCTTTTACTGCATTAACTTTATGTTCAGCATTGTCCATTTCTGAGGGCTGCACATTTTCTGTATCCTTTTTGATATTGTCACATGACACCATTCCTACAAAAAATCTCTCACTTAAATCAGTGTCCTCAATTACATTAACTCGTTGCCCTTTCTTAGTTTGTACTTTTGAAAAGCATTGTTTGGCAAAGTGATTCTTTCCATTACACTTTGTGCACATTTTTCCAAACGCTGGGCATTGTCTTAACTGGTGTTTGTAACCACAGCGTTTACAATTAAAAATGTCATCCTCCGATTGCTTTTCATTTCTGTTCTGACCACGTTTCTTCCCCTTGTAGGACACAGCACCGACAGCAGCATTTTCACTCATTACAATCGCATCATTATTGATTTCACTGAAAGTCTTCGCGTGCTTTCGAGCTAGCTCGCTGGCTTGGCATATTTTCACCGCATTTTCCAAATTTAGTTCGGTTTCTCTCAACAGACGTTCCCTGACTTTTTATCATCAATACCAAACACAATCTGGTCACGAATCATGGATGATTTCAGCTCAGAGAAATTACATGTCTGTGCTTTCAGTTTCAGGTCAGTTATAAAGCTATCAAAAGTCTCATTTTGTTGCTGTGTCTGAGAACGGACGATGTATCTTTCATACGTCTCATTCTTTTTGGGAGAGCAATGTGCATCAAATAGTTTTAGCACATCTTCTAATTTTTCTCTGTTCTCCGCTGGATTAAATACAAATGTATTAAATACCTCTATCGCCTGTGGGCCTGCAACCGTAAGCAGCAATGCTATCTTCCTTGCATCTGGCTTCGTACCGAATCCAATGGCTGCAATGTAGAGTTCAAATTGCTGTTTAAAAGTCTGCCAATTGTAGTCGATTTTTTCTGTGAGATTCAAATGCTCTGGTGTCTTCAAATTCTCCATGTCGCTTTTCACAATTTTCAGCAGATCTTCACCATCCTGGTACCATGTTATGTTCATTAATAAATAGCCATTCTTATTATGAACACAGTTAGCTTTTGCTAGCTACATTTATTGAGCACATGTGGACTTGTACAGCATCTTGTAGAGGCTTCCATCTTGACTGCTGCCTTGTGGGTAGCCTAGCCTCATGGGTAATGTAGTCTTAATATAATATATAGCTGGGTAGTGTAGTCTTATACATACAGCTATATATAGCTCTACAGCTCCACCTAGTGTCCACTATAGAATGACATGCTATTGATCACTACAAGTTCTTTTTTTAATTTTGGTGGGCTCATCTAAAGTGTTTACAGTCATTCACCTTAACGGCTTCAATATCCTGGCTGTTTGTCACTTATGACGTTTAATCGTCTTTTCCTGGCTTGGTGGCTCCTTTGAGCGGTTACTGATTATTTATGCAGAAAGTTAATGGCCTCAAGATTACGTCTATCCTGAGTGAAACTGTTTCAAGATGAAGGATGCATATTCTGTGTTTATCTAGCTGTCTGGCGTTAGAAATGACAAAGTCTTTCACACAGATCCATGCATGTTAGGCTTTGTTTCAAGATTTGAATGGGCCTGCTTTTTGCAGGGCCTTGCTTTTAAAATCCTGCAGGCTTCTGTCACGAGGTTTCAGAAGCCATTTTCTTTTGGGTACCCTTTTTAATAACTTGTCCATTCAGGGTCCCTTTTATTGATAACTTTTGGGGAATGTGGGAATTTTGAGAACCCTACAAGTTGGATATATTTCTTAAGGCTAAAGGGATCAAGGGGTATGGGGAGAAAGCAGGGACCGGGTACTGAAATTGGATGATCAGCCATGATCGCATTGAATGGCGGAGCTGGCTCGAAGGACGGAATGGCCTACTCCTGCTCCTATCTTCTATGTTTCTATGTTTCTATAACCAACAATAACCATTACTCCCATACTCTGCAGTGTAAAATAACCAACAATAACCATTACACCCATACTCTGCAGTGTGAAATAACCAACAATAACCATTACACCCATACTCTGCAGTGTGAAATAACCAACAATAGCCATTACACCCATACTCTGCAGTGTGAAATAACCAACAATAACCATTACACCCATACTCTGCAGTGTGAAATAACCAACAATAACCATTACACCCATACTCTGCAGTGTAAAATAACCAACAATAACCATTACACCCATACTCTGCAGTGTGAAATAACCAACAATAGCCATTACACCCATACTCTGCAGTGTAAAATAACCAACAATAACCATTACACCCATACTCTGCAGTGTAAAATAACCAACAATAACCATTACACCCATACTCTGCAGTGTGAAATAACCAACAATAACCATTACACCCATACTCTGCAGTGTAAAATAACCAACAATAACCATTACTCCCATACTCTGCAGTGTAAAATAACCAACAATAACCATTACACCCATACTCTGCAGTGTAAAATAACCAACAATAACCATTACACCCATACTCTGCAGTGTAAAATAACCAACAATAACCATTACACCCATACTCTGCAGTGTGAAATAACCAACAATAACCATTACACCCATACTCTGCAGTGTGAAATAACCAACAATAACCATTACACCATTACTCTGCAATGTGAAATAACCAACAATAACCATTACACCCATACTCTGCAGTGTAAAATAACCAACAATAACCATAACACCCATACTCTGCAGTGTGAAATAACCAGCAATAACCATTACACCCATACTCTGCAGTGTGAAATGACCAACAATAACCATTACACCCATACTCTGCAGTGTGAAATAACCAACAATAACCATTCCCCCCTACTCTGCAGTGTGAAATAACCAACAATAACCATTACACCCATACTCTGCAGTGTGAAATAACCAACAATAGCCATTACACCCATACTCTTAGGCAGAAAACTCCTTTGTGCTATTCGCTTTTGTTATTGTTGCAGTGATATTTTGAAATGCTCCTCTTTAAGTTCAATAATGGTAGCCTTTACTGGAGTCTAATATTCACTTCTCAATTATTCCTCGCAGCATATTTTTAATGACTGGCTTTTAAAAAATGACTTAAAAGCTAAACTGGCAATTTTTCATAACTTTACTGATCCATTTTGGGGGAGTAGGAATCCTTACTTCACTGCTAAACACCACAGAATAGTCTGTGAATTCTTTCCACCAGTTTACCATCACTCTTTACTCATGTTTACTTTTTCACTGAATTTAGCAGAGCAAAATATGGTCTTATGTGTATAATAAGATATTCAATGGGGTTGATTATTATTATTAAACATATACTGTGTATTTACAGTTGATAAATATGACATTTTTTGTGTATTTTTAATGGCTCCCTTACATTAAAGTGTTGCCACTGCAATCAGGCTTTCCATTTTTTCTGACCGTACAAGTTAGCAAATTAAGTTTCTCAATCCTTGGCCTGTACAAACAATCCTCAGCTATTGGAGATGATCAGGTGACCAGAAACAAAAGTTTTTCTGTCAATGTCCTTGCCATGGAATCTGCCCACAATGTAGATAGGCTGGCTTCCATAATACCAGGAGCTGCAGGAAATTACAGAACCGAATCTACCTGAAATGGTTTTATACTATTAAAGGGGATAGTTGAGTGCTGTGGACTGAAATTTCTCTGGAACTTGGCAGCCTTTAATTTTACTGCAAAGGTTGATTCCCCCTAGAGTTCTTTGAATGGAAAATATGCAGTCAACCTAATTCTGTTGACTTCCATACATCAACCAGATCAGTTCTACACAATGTTGCTTTTCATGCACTCATGCATTAAACTCATCACATGGCATTATTTTCATTAGATAAGGTTATTTAGTGATGCAACATGTTTCAATCTCCCCTATTAATAATATCCCAGGATTTCCATGACACACCACTACAGAGGGACCAGAGACATAGCATCAAAAGTGAGCAACAGGAGTGTGGTGGCGAGGTCCTGGATACAGCACAGGAAGAAATTTAATGACCTCATAAGGTCAGGAAGGTTGACTACAATATCACACTCACCTGCATCCTGATTGGCGTGTCACCCCTGTAACGATCAATAACATGTCATTCTATAGTGGACACTAGGTGGAGCCGTAGAGCTGTATATAGCTGTATGTATAAGACTACACTACCCAGCTGTATATACATTAAGACTACATTACCCATGAGACACTAGGCTACCCACAAGGCAGCAGTCAAGATGGCAGCCTGCGCACAGGAGCACACATGCTGCATCTCTACAGATACTGTACCTAGAGAACGTGTACTGAATAAATGACTAGCTAGAAGCTAGCTCTGTTCATAATAAGAATGTTTAGTTATTAATGAACATAAGATGGTACCAGGGTGGTGAAGATCTGCTGAAAATTGTGAAAAGCGACATGGAGAATTTGAAGCCGCCAGAGCGTTTGAATCTCGAGGGAAATATCGACCACAATTGGCAGACTCTCAAACAACAATTCGAACTCTACATTGCAGCCATTGGATTCGGTACGAAGCCAGATGCAAGGAAGATAGCGTTGCTGCTCACGGTTGCCGGCCCACAGGCGATAAAGGTATTTAATACATTTGTACTTAATCCAGTGGAGAACAGAGAAAAATTAGAAGATGTGCTAAAAATATTTGATGCACATTGCTCTCCCAAAAAGAATGAGACCTATGAAAGATACATCTTCTGTTCTCGGATACATCAGCAAAATGAGACTTTTGATAGCTTTATAACTGATCTGAAACTGAAAGCACAGACATGTAATTTCTCTGAGCTGAAATCATCCATGATTCGTGACCAGATTGTGTTTGGTATTGATGATAAAAAGTCAGGGAACGTCTGTTGAGAGAAACCGAACTAAATTTAGAAAATGCGGTGAAAATATGCCAAGCCAGCGAGCTAGCTCGAAAGCACGCGAAGACTTTCAGTGAAATCAATAATGATGCAATTGTAATGAGTGATAATGCTGCTGTCGGTGCTGTGTCCTATAAGGGGAAGAAACATGGGCAGAACAGAAATGAAAAGCAATCGGAGGATGAAATTTTTAATTGTAAACGCTGTGGTTACAAACACCAGTTAAGACAATGCCCAGCGTTTGGAAAAATGTGCACAAAGTGTAATGGAAAGAATCACTTTGCCAAACAATGCTTTTCAAAAGTACAAACTAAGAAAGGGCAACGAGTTAATGTAATTGAGGACACTGATTTAAGTGAGACATTTTTTGTAGGAATGGTGTCATGTGACAATATCAAAAAGGATACAGAAAATGTGCAGCCCTCAGAAATGGACAATGCTGAACATAAAGTTAATGCAGTAAAAGAGGACAAATGGATGATCCCACTGCAGGTAAATGGAGCATTAGTTACCTTGAAACTAGACACTGGGGCAAAAGCAAACTTAATCAGTATGAGTGACATTAACAATATGAACGAAAAGCCCAAAATACAGAAAAAGTCAGTACTACTGGAGGACTATAATGGACAGAAAATAGATAGCTTAGGTGTATGCAGACTTAAAGTGACAGTCAAAGACAAAGTGCATCATCTCATGTTTTCTGTTGTGGCTGAAAGACTTGATTCACTACTGGGTGACAAAGCTTGTGAGGACTTAGAACTGGTCAAAAGAGTCTACTGTATAAACTGTGCCATAAGCAGACCAGATGACTCGGTGGATTCTGTAGTGAATAATTTCCAGGATGTGTTCAAAGGATTTGGAGTTCTACCATTCACTTACAAGATCCAGCTAAAGCAGGATGCTCAGCCAGTGGTACATGCTCCACGAAGAGTTCCAGCACCCCTGTGTGACCGGCTCAAGAATGAACTGGACAGAATGGCCACACTAGGAGTCATCAGGAAAGTCGAAGAGCCAACAGACTGGGTTAACTCCATGGTATGTGTAAAGAAAAAGAACAATGATCTAAGAATATGCATGGATCCAAAGGACTTAAATGCAAACATAAAACGTGAACACTACCAGATTCCCAAGCGAGAAGAAATCACCAGTGAAATGTCAGGTGCCAGATACTTTACAAAGCTCGATGCCTCACAAGGATTTTGGCAACTAAAACTGGATGAAGAGAGCACCAAATACTGTACCTTCAACACACCATTTGGCAGGTATTGTTTTCTCAGAATGCCTTTCGGGGTAATATCTGCATCTGAAATCTTTCATAGAGCGATGGAACACATAATTGAAGGTCTGGAAGGAGTTCGGGTCTATGTTGATGACATCATCATCTGGGGCTCCACACTGAAAGAACACAATGAGAGACTGACTAAAGTGCTACAGAGCATACGCCGGAATGGACTGAAGCTCAACAAAGCCAAGTGTCAGTTTGGCGTCCAGGAAGTCACTTTCCTAGGAGATAATCTATCTGGTAAAGGAATAGAGCCAGATATGGAAAAAGTAAACGCCATTCTCAAAATGCCCCGACCCACTGACAAAAAAGGAGTGCTGCGCCTCATGGGGATGATAAACTTCGTTGGAAAGTTCATTCCTAACTTGTCAGCCAAGACAGCATGTCTGCAAGACCTGCTACATAAAACAAATGAGTTCGCATGGACAGAAAGACATACAAGAGCAGATTGATGACAATGCCGCAACTGCATCTTGTCATTCACCGCCAGAACAATCTCATGAAGACACATCAGACTTACCCGTGTTGAGAAGATCCACACGGGGAGTAAAAGAGCCTGATATACTTAATCTTTGAGTACAATGTAAAGCTTTGAAAATGTGTCGACTGTTTTGGAAATGTTTATGTTTATAGAGCACTAACAAAAGTGTTACTGATATTATCTTTATTGTCTTCTTGAAATTTGATTGATATTGATTTTGTTAAACCTCAAAGAAAGGGGGATGTAACGATCAATAACGTCATTCTATAGTGGACACTAGGTGGAGCCGTAGAGCTGTATATAGCTGTATGTATAAGACTACACTAACCAGCTGTATATACATTAAGACTACATTACCCATGAGGCACTAGGCTACCCACAAGGCAGCAGTCAAGATGGCAGCCTGCACACAGGAGCACACATGCTGCATCTCTACAGATACTGTACCTAGAGAACGTGTACTGAATAAATGACTAGCTAGAAGCTAGCTGTGTTCATAATAAGAATGTCTAGTTATTAATGAACATAAGAACCCCAACCCCCTCATTCTGCCTTCCCAAGCCTACTCCAGCACATCACTCCTCACACCAACCTACCTTGCAGGTGCACCCAGCCCTCTCTGCCTATGCACCTACTAACATCCCCCTGTAACCATCCACCAGACACTCACCCTCATCTTTAAAGTGGCATGTAATAGGCAGCATATTTTGTGGACATTTCAGTAATGCATGATTTCAGTTTGATGGCATCGGCAGCAACGTCATAGAGGTAGCAAGGTGTTGTTTTGATTGTGGCCCCATGAAATGGCCCAGCAAGCCACTCAGTTGTAACAAACCGCTACGAAACAAAATAATAAGAAAGAAATCGGACGAACCACCTGGCATCGGCGTCGGCACCGGCTACGGACATGGCAATGGCACACCCAACCCAGTCAACCCTGCAAAGTCCTCCTCACCAACATCTGGGGACTTGTGCCATAATTGGGAGAGCTGTCCCACAGGCTAGTCAAGGAACAGCCTGACAGTCATACACACAGAATCATACCTTTATCAGGGGGAAAACTCTCCACTGGCTGGAGTCATACCTAGCACAAAGAAAGGTGGCTGTGGTGATTGAAGGTCAATCATCACAGCCCCAGGACATCGCTGCAAGAGTTCCTCAGGGCAGTGTCCTCGGCCCAATCATCTTCAGCTGCTTCATCAATGACCTTCCCTCGAACATAGGGTCAGAAATGGGGATGTTCACTGATGACTACACAGTGCTCAGTGCCATTTAGAAGTATATCGCTGATCCTTCATCATCACTGGGTCAAAATCCTGGAACTCCCTACATAACAGCACTGTGGGAGTACCTTCACCACACGGACTGCAGCGGTTCAAGAAGGCAGCTCACCACCACCTTCTCAAGGGCAATTAGGGATGGGCAATAAATGCTGGCCTTGCCAGTGATGCCCACATCCCATAAACGAATACAAAATAAATTACAGAAATATGGTGCCAAAATCCACTATTCCTGAATGGATAGTTGGCATTAGCATCCTTTCCCTCTTTTTTTGCACATTGCTCAGTTGGAGAAATTGGTTCCTTTAATTCCTGACTTTCTGTGTGTAATGAGTATCTAAGCCATACAGACCAAGAAGGCCCTTTGTTTAATCCCTGCTCTGTGTTGTGCTTTCTGATATCAGCCAGGGGAGGATTAGAGTTGCAATATTTGATGTTGGAGCTTCTGTGTTAGGGAGAGGGAATTAGAACACAGCTCCTGCTCCTGCTCACGATCTGCTGATTCCTGCTGGAACTGCCTGTATGTTGACATCGGATGAGGACAGGATTGGGCTCAACTATGATGGCTGCAGTAGTCAATTAGCTTGATGATACTCATGCTGAAAGAACATAAGAACATAAGAAATAGGAGCAGGAGTAGGCCAATCGGCCCCTCGAGCCTGCTCCACCATTCAATAAGATCATGGCTGATCTGATCCTAACCTCAAATCTGCTATCACTCTACATCCCACCCGAACCCATGTGATCTCCTGGGAGAGGCGAAAAACCAGATAAAAAACCAAATGGCCAATTTGGGAGAAAAAAATCTGAGAAATTCCTCTCCGACCCATCTAGGCGATCGAAACTCGTCCAGGAGATCACTGTCCCTATATTTTCTACAGTACTTACCTTCTGTAAAAGGTGATCTCCACCCCAGCCAGGAACAGGAATAGAACCATCTCCTGAAATCTAACACATAATTAGAACACAAGAAGTAGGAGCAGAACCAGGCTACACGGCCCCTGGGCCCGCTCCGTTACCCACAGGGCCATGACCATTCCGAACCTAGACTCATGTCCAATTTCCTGCCCGCTCCCCGTAACCCCTAATTCCCTTTACTTCTAAGAAACTGTCTATTTCTGTTTTAAATTTATTTAATGATGTAGCTTCCACAGCTTTCTGGGGCAGCAAATTCCACAGACCTACTACCCTCTGAGTGAAGAAGTTTCTCCTCATCTCAGTTTTGAAAGAGCAGCCCCTTATTCTAAGATTATGCCCCCTAGTTATAGTTTCACTCATCATTGGGAACATCCTCACCACATCCACCCGATCAAGCCCCTTCACAATCTTATATGTTTCAATAAGATCGCCTCTCATTCTTCTGAACTCCAATGAGTAGAGTCCCAATCTACTCAACCTCTCCTCATATGTCCACCCCCTCATCCCCGGGATTAACCGAGTGAACCTTCTTTGTACTGACTCCAGAGCAAGTATGTCTTTTCTTAAGTATGGACACCAAAACTGTATGCAGTATTCCAGGTGCGGTCTCACCAATACTTTGTACAACTGCACAATACCTCCCTGTTTTTATATTCTATCCCCCTAGCAATAAAAACCAACTTTCCATTGGCCTTCTTGATCACTTGCTGCACCTGCATACTAACTTTTTGAGTTTCGTGCACCAGGACCCCCAGATCCCTTTGTACTACAGTACTTTCCAGTTTCTTGCCATTAAGATAATAACTTGCTCTATGATTTTTCCTGCCAAAGTGCATAACCTCACACTTTCCAGTATTGTATTTCTGCCAAATCTCTGCCCACTTACTTGGCCTGTCTATGTCCCTTTGCAGGTTTTTTATGTCCTCCTCACTCACTACTTTCCTTCCCATCTTTGTATCATCTGCAAACTTTGATATGTTACACTCGGTCCCCTCCTCCAAATCATTAATATAGATTGTAAAGAGTTGGGGACCCAGCACTGACCCCTGCGGAACACCACTAGTTACAAATTGCCAGTCTGAGAACGAGCCATTTATCCCAACTCTCTGCTTTCTGTTAGATAGCCAATCCTCCACCCATGCCAGAATATTACCCCCAATCCCATGATTTTTTATCTTGAGCAATAATCTTTTGTGTGGCACCTTGTCAAATGCCTTTTGGAAGTCTAAATACACTACGTCCACTGGTTCCCCTTTATCCACCCTATATGTTACTTCCTCAAAGAACTCCAGCAAATTTGTCAAACATGACTGCCCCTTCATAAAACCATGCTGACTTTGTCCTATTAAATTATGTTTATCCAAATGTCCCGTTACTGTCTCCTTAATAATGGACTCTAAAATTTTACCAACCACAGATGTTAGGCTAACAGGTCTATAGTTTCCAGCCTTTTGCCTACTACCCTTTTTAAATAAGGGTGTTACATTAGCAATTTTCCAATCTGCCGGGACCTTTGCTGAGTCCAGGGAGTTTTGCAAAATTATTACCAATGCATCCACAATCCCTACCGTCACTTCCCTCAAGACCCTAGGATGTAAGCCATCAGGTCCAGGGGATTTATCCGCCTTGAGTCCCATTATTTTACCAAGTACCACTTCCTTAGTGATTTTAATCGTATTCAGCTCCTCCCCCCCTAGAGCCCCCTGTTTGTCCAGTGTTGGGATATTCTTAGTGTCCTCTACCGTAAAGACTGACACAAAATAATTGTTCAGCATTTTTGCCATCTCCATGTTTCCCACCATTAATTTCCCGGTCTCATCCTCTAAGGGACCAACATTTACTTTAGCCACCCTTTTTCTTTTTATATGACTATAGAAACTTTTGCTATCTGTTTTTATATTTTTTGCTAATTTATTTCATAATCTATCTTCCCTTTCTCAATCAATCTTTTTGTTACTTTTTTGCTATCTTTTAAAGACTTCCCAATCTTCTATCCTCCCACTAGATTTGGCTACCTTATATGCCCTTGTTTTTAGTCAGATATTATCCTTAATTACTTTACTTAACCACGGATGACTATATTTTCTTTTACACCCTTTTTTCCTCAGTGGAATATATATTTTTTGGAAGTTGTAAAATAACTCCTTAAATGTACACCACTGATCATGTATCGTCTTACCCTTTAATCTATTTTCCCAGTCCACTCTAATCAATTCCGCTCTCATACCTTCATAGCCTGCTTTATTCAAGCTCAGCACGCTTGTTTGAGATCCAACCTTCTCACCCACTAATTGAATATGGAATTCAACCATGTTATGGTCTCTGATTCCAAGGGGATCCTTTACTAGGACATTTTTAATTAATCCTGTCTCATTACACAGGACCAGATCTAAGGTTGCTTGCCCCCTGGGCGGTTCAGTTACATACTGCTCAAGAAACCCATCCCTAATGCACTCAATGAACTCATCCTCAAGGCAGCCCTGCCCAATTTGATTTGTCCAGTTAATATGATAGTTAAAATCCCCCATAATTATAGCTGTTCCCTTATTACAAGCCTCAACTATTTCCTGATTAATACTCCGTCCAACAGAGTTGCAACTATTCGGAAGCATATAGACTACTCCCACTAGTGTTTTTTCCCCCTTATTATTCCGTATCACCACCCAAACTGTTTCACTATCCTGATCCTTTGACCCAATATCATTTTTCAGTATTACAGTGATTCCTTCCTTTATTAACATAGCCACGCCACCTCCCCTTCCTTCCTGCCTGTCCTTCCTGATTGTTAAATAACCTGGTATATTTAATTCCCAATCATGGTCACCCTGCAGCCATATTTCTGTAATGGCCACAAGATCATACCCATATGTAGTTATTTGTGCCATTAACTCATCCATTTTGTTACGAATGCTACATACATTCAGATAAAGAACTTTCAAATATGTTTTGTGACACTTAGTTCCTGCTTTTTCCCCTTTTACTACTTTACCTTTTACTCCATACCTTCTGTCCCTTCCTGACACTCTCTGTTTTTTAATTCCCCCACTGCTACCTAAGTCTATGACCTTCTCCATAGTCATTTTTATTATTTGCTCTCTAGAAACCTCCCCCCCACTAATTAGTTTAAAGCCCTCTCTACAGCCCTAGTTATATGATTCACCAGGATTCTAGTCCCAGCACTGGCCAAGTGAAGTTCGTCCCAACGGAACAGCTCCCTCTTGTCCCAGTACTGGTGCCAGTGTCCCAAGAAGCAAAACCCATTTTTCCCATGCCAGTCTTGGAGCCAAGCATTTAACTCTCTAATTTTATTTATCCTAGCCAAATTCGCTCGTGGCTCAGGTAATAATCCAGAGATTATTACCCTTGAGGTTCTGTTTTTAATTTGACCCCTAGCTGTTCATACTCCTTTAACAGAACCTTCTTCCTTGTCCTATCTACGTCGTTTGTACCAACATGGACCACGACAATTGGATCCTCCCCCTCCCGCTCCAAGTTTCTTTCCAGCCCAGAAGAGATGTCCTTAGCCCTGGCACCGGGTAGACAGCACAGCCTTCGGGACTTCCGCTCTCGACTGCAGAGAACCCTATCTCTCCCCCTAATGATACTATCCCCTACCATTACAACATTTCTTTTTACTCCCCCCACTTGAATGGCCCCCTGTTCCATGGTGCTGTGGCCAGGTTGCTCGTCCTCCATGCAGTCCCCGCTCCCGCCCTCACAGGGAGAAAGAATCTCAAAACTGTTTGACAAGAGCAAGGGCTGCAGCTCCTCCAACACTACCTCCTGGTTCCCCGTACCTGCCTCATTCATAGTCACACTGTCCTGTCCCTGACCACGGACTACATCTGAATTAATTAATTTCATAGGTGTGACTACCTCCTGAAACATAGAGTCCAGGAACTTCTCCCCCTCCCTGATGTGTCGCAGTGTCTGAAGCTCGGTCTCAAGCACCTCAATACGGAGCCGGAGTTCCTCTAGCAGCAAACACTTGTCACAGATGTAATCACCATGAGCCTCAATGGGGTCCACCGGCTCCCACATCTCGCAACAGTAACACATCACCTGCTCCATTCTATATAATTAATCAAATTTCTTATTATTAGTTATGAAGACCCTGCCCAGATATAGATGATAATATCACACCACTATTATACCACGCATTAACAATGGCCATGTGGACAAGGAACAAGAAGCAGAGTGTTGCCCATGGAACTTTATCCCAGCATGCAGTCAATGCCTTCAGTAGGGGAGGGCAGAGAGAATATTAGGAGTGAAAATTGGTAAGAAACAATAAAAAAAATTTGATATGTATAATTACAGATCTTACTGCAAAATAAAAGGTAAATTTTACAGATTTGTACTGGTGCTGATTTACCCCAGGTTGGTGCGCCTATCGGGAATTTGGTTGTAGAGGCTAGTGGGGCAGGATTTTATATCATTAAAATTACTGGACTGGAAAGTTTGCTGGGCCTGCTGACCTCTGACCCGAGTCCCCAATATGTCTTCCGGCTTGTGAAAATCCACAAGGGAACAAAATCTGTAAAATCTAGCCTGCAACACTTTGCGAGGTGTCTCACTAAGATCTGCTACTGGTGTTGCTGTTCACACTGAATCATTAATTGAAGATAAATTCTGGCATTAAATTATGAAAAATATGGATTTCAAAATATTTTTGCAATGATTGTGAAGTCGGACTCTAAGCACCAACATTTTTTAAAATAGGTTTAAGAGTGCACAAAGGCAAGCATATGTGTTTCCAGCCAATGCAAAGCTTTGGCCAGCATTTTCCGGGGTGGTAACGTGCATGATTGGAGGTGGGTTGGGTGGGAAAGTTGTTATTTTTGACAGCGGGTCAGGAACCCGCCCCCATGCACCTTTCCCCCGGCGCGTCTGTCATCGCGGAGCCGACCCGACCAGCAGCGGCGGGCGACCCAATTGAACTCATTATCAGGTAGTTTAAAGGCACTTTAGAGCCTTTTTCCCCCTACATTTTAAATTTCCCTGCATGGCCACAGGATTCATGCAGCTCGGGAACCACGTCTGTCAACCCAAAGCGAGAGTTCTGTGGCCATTGCTCCAGCTGATTACTTGACAGCTTTAAATGTACAGTAAAAGCTCCCACCTGACAGATAAAAGAAAGACTTGCATTTATATAGTGTCTTTCACAACCACCGGATGTCTCAAAGCACTTTACAGCCAATGAAGTACTTTTTTGGAGTGTGGTCACTGTTGTAAGGTAGGAAATGCAGCAGCCAATTTGTGCACGGCAAGCTCCCACAAACAGCAATGTGATAAGGACCAGATAATCTGTTTTTTTGTTATGTTCATTGAGGGATAACTATTGGCCAGGACACCAGGTAATAACTCCCCTGCTCTTCGAACTAGCACCGCGGGATCTTTTACATCCACCTGAGAAAACAGACAGGGCCTCAGTGACATAAATCTTGTCATTCATGTGGAAATGATTTATGAAGTAATACTGGATGGCCTGCTGGTGGCGTTGTCCAGGGAGAGTATAAATACTCGGGCATGGGCCCAGCTTGCTCAGGACATTCTTTAACAGGAACTAGTGAAGGACACAACTAGATCTCCATGTTGAAAAACAGTTCATTAAAGCCTTGTTTAATTCTCAGACCTACAAGTGCCTAGTAGTTTTCTTACGTCACTCAGTTTAACGTCTCATCCGAAAGACGGCATCTTCAACAGTGCAGCACTCCCTCAGCACTGCACTGGAGTGTCAGCCTAGCTTTATGTGCTCAAGTTCCTGGAGTGGGACTTGAACCCACAGCCTTTATGGCTCAGAGTGCTACCAACTGAGCCACAGCTGACGCAGATGATCACTTTCCTCAGGCAGAAGCTGTTGCTCAGTCCATTTCCAGCACAGATCCTTCAGGCTGAAAGTTTTTGCAGCAAAGTCTCCATCCAGTGTCACCTCATTAGAAGGACTCTCTCACTATTGACAGAATGCTTCTGTCATCTCTAACTTCACCTGCCATCTATTCCATCAACATGGGTGCCATTTATACTGTCTCACCTTGGTCCTCAGAATCAGACCACGATGAGCCCCAACACCAGTAGCACCAGGCACACCAGCAGCACCAACAGCAACACCAACCTTCTCCGTAATCACTTGATGCTGCACAGGACACAGGGCATCAGCATCTAAGCACAGTGCTGCCTGGGAGGCCAGGGATGGCCTCATCGTGGCCAGATTTAGTTAACTTTATGCTGTACACCCATATGGCTGCCACACTATGCACCAGGTTGGTACCACCCCACACCAACACCATAAGCATCCTACAATGACCAAGCCATTCCTTTCACACCCATCACCATTCACTGCAACTCACTAAGCCACTTCTAAAGGTGCACACAAATCTGTCCAAGACTGGAAAGTGTTGAAAATAAATATTTTTATGTTTGATTTCGCATTAACAGAAACTTTACATAAACATTGGATAAAACACCCAACTGCCTACCCTTGTGTGTTGTTAGTTGGTATGATTGTACTAGGATGAGGGTGAGTGTGAGGGGTGACTAGTGAGATGGGGATGTGATAATGTAGATAGAGAGAGAGAGGGATGGGTGGAGGTGCAAGGTAAGTTGGTGTGAGTAAGGATGTGCAGGAGTAGGGTAGGGAAGGCAGAGCGATGGGGATGTGTTGAGAGGCATAGCAGGAAGAAGTTGAGTGTGGCTTTGTACTAACGTTTCCTGATCTAATGAGATCATTGAAAAATTTGCGGAACTGCACCCAGGTCCTCCTGAACACATCCCTGCTTGTGACCTCCTCTGCAATCTGCAACCAGGCTGTTTTGGTCTCCTCGGGAGGTGTCTTCCGCCCATCGGAAGGGAAGAGGACCTCCCAGTGTGCTCTGAAGAGTCATCGGAAAACCTGGGTGCAGCCCTCTGCCTCTTTGCAGTTATTGTCAGTGTTTACAGCACTCCAATGCTAGATTAAACTTCAAATCCAATGTGGCCATGGTCCCTTTAAAGATCCCGGCTGAAAATGCATCATGAATGACGTTACCAGACCCGCTCCATCTCATTGGGCCGGGTAATGCACTAGGCAGGCTTAAAAGGCCCCATTAAGATAAGTTCATTTTCAATAGCGGGCTGGAGACAGCAGCAGGGTCGCGACCCGCCACGGACACCGCCCGCACCAGACCCACCCAGGTAGGCAAAATTCCTGCCTTTGTCTGTAGTATACTGAAATGAGAAGTAATTTTCCCCATGGAATAAATCACAATTATTGCTAGTAAGTCTGCAAATGCTAAAGAATAATAATTGTTGTGAGTAACTTAAAAAAAACCATGACTAGCAATTAGAGTACTTCCAACTTCTTCAAATATTTATAACGTAATTTACATTAATTTTGACTCTTTAATGCAAACAGTGTTTGACTCTTGATATGTGTCTAATTTAATGTTTAGATTCATTACAATGTTGTTAATTATTAACATTCCAGTTAAGCCAAAACAAATCTTGTGCATATCCCAAGGTTACTACTGTTTATAACAATCTAATGAAAAAAACAAAGCCATAAATAATGTAGCTATTAATTTAGTTACATTTTTAGGCTACATATCAAACCTCAAAGTGTTAAGAGGCATAAATTACCGACTGCTTATCATAGGAGTGCACTCTGTCCTCACTGTGACACTAGTCCTCAAGAGCCAAGCATTTTGTTGTATGCTGTAACAAGGTGCATTCCGCAGTGATTGTTCTAATACAAAAGCAAGATGCACTATAAAAGGGCGGGAGTTATAGTTACCATGGAGACACAACAGGGTAGAAATTTACCTTGGATGGTAGCACTAAACAGGTGTCATCATATCGACTGCCTGTTGTACACCCCGCTTGATATTTAGTTTTATTTAAGTAAATGGAACTGAATATCGAGCAGGGAGTATAACAGGCAGCCGATGCAATACTGCCCCTTTTGCTCTACCCCAACATATTGGAACACCAATGCGCTGCACAAGTTGCACTACTTCCCTTCCCCCCTCCATACACACCTGGTTCAGGTTCTGAATCGACTTTTGGCTGTGCTTCAACACATTGTTCAAATGTGAAAAGAAACTCTGAATTGGAGAAATGGTAACTGTTTTGACGGCCATAATGTTCCTACAAAAAGAAGTCCTACTGAAAATCACCCCAAAAATATATTCTGATTAGCAAAAAAACCCTAATATTTTGCTAGTAGTAAAACCATAACACCGCCAAATAAAAATCCTTTTTAGGGCTGTGGTACTACAATTTGTATATAAAATCCAAATTTTCAGGCCTTTTATGTGACTTGCTTTAATGACTTGCATTAAAAACCATCCAGATTAAAAATGTTTTGCTTGAATTCCTTTCTTACTCCTAACTTACTCATTGGTAACTTTTGATTCCTGGTACTTGAACCCTTTGCCAGGATGAAAACTTTGCCTGTATCAACTTTGTCAATTCCCTAAATAATTTTGAAATTATATCAGTGCATAAAAAAATCAGTGTGAAATACCTTTTGTGAAACTTCACACCCTGTTACTCTTGTCAATAAATTTCACTTTGGTTAGTGTATTTTGTGAAGATGCTGAATCCTTGTGCTACTCGATTGCATATGACATCTATCTCCTAACCTAATACTTCTTCTAACAACAACAACAACAACTTGTATTTGTATAGCACCTTTAATGTAGTAAAATGTCCCAAGGCACTTCACAGGTGCGTTATCAAACAAAATTTGACACCAAGCCACATAAGGAGATATTAGGGCAGGTGACCGAAAGCTTGGACAAAGAGGTAGGTTTTAAGGAATAACAATAGAAAACGTTGGAAAAACTCAGCAGGCCAGACAACATCCGTGGAAAGAAACAGAGTCAACATTTCAGGTCGAAGACCCTTCGTCAGAACTGAGAAAAAAGCAGGAAATGAAACAAGGAACGTCTTAAAGGAAAAATTCAGAGAGATTTAGGGAGGGAATTCCAGAGCTTAGGGCTTAGGCAACTGAAGGCATGGCTGCCAATGGCTGAGCGATTAAAATCAGGGATGCGTAAGAGGCCAGAATTGGAGGAGTGCAGAGAACTTTGAGGATTGTAGGGCTGGAGAAGGTTACAGAGCTAGAAAAGAGCAAGGCTATTGAGGGACTTGAAAACAAGGATGAGAATTTTTTAATTGAGGCGATGCCGGACTTGGAGCCAATGTAGGTCAGCGAGTACAGGGGTGATGGGTGAACGGTGTTAATTGTATTCAAGTGGTGTATATCAATTGGATATTAATTGTATTCAGATGGTGGGTATTAGTTGGAGACTCTCTTGGGCTCATATATATGGGAGCAGGCTCGGGAAGTGGGAAAGCTTATCTTAGGGTGCACGGTAAGTAATGTGTGTCTCTGTAAATAAAGGCTTGTAAGCGACTGAAGACTAGGCTGTAGAATTCTATTCTTCACCACCTGGCTATCCAACTTTTACATGGTAGCAGAGAATGGTCACCTATAGGTGGAGGTTGGGAACCATATTTTTCTTTTGGGACATGAAACTTGAAAGCCTAGTGGCCATTGTGAATAATGGCAGAAAGCAAGTTTAAATCATCGAGGTGCGATTACCCTCCAATGCTCTAGGAGTCTGAACCATATGACCAGTGGAAGAATGAGGTTGATTTATGGACATGGGTTACTACTCTACCAAAGAGAAAACAAGGCATGGCCTTTGTGTTGTCCCTTCCTAAATGAAGTAAAATCTGAAGTAAGGTATTTTCTGAGATGGATGCAGCTCAGTTGGATAATGATGAAGGTTTTGACTCTCTAACAGAATTCCTGGATAAAATCTATAAGAAAGATGACCTGTTAAATGCCTACGAGGCCTGGTCAGAATTTAATAGATTTCGGAAAACAGATAGTCATTCAATGAAAGAGTATATCATGGACTTTAACAAATTGTACAAAAGGTTGACAAAGTTCAATTTGGGAATCCCTAGATCGGTAGTAGTGTTTAAATTACTAGATTGTGCTAAGATGTCTCATATGGACAGGCAACTGGTCCCAGCTGTCGTCCAGTTCTTGGAAAAGGATACTCTGTTGGATCAGATGTCTGCTGCCTTAAAATGATTCCGAGGGAAACAGCCATTCCCGTCAGCCTTGATGGAACAAATGAGGCATTCTACTGTGACACAAGGAATAGAAGATTCGATGGTTACGAGGTTTTGAAATATTCCACATACCGGACGCAAGCATCAATATAACAGAAGGATTAGAGACAGACAGAATGGTGATGAAAGCAGTACAGCAACTCCGGTTATATCAACAGAAGAGGGATGAAATTAGGACAGTAATAATGGGTGAATGAATTCCAGAAATGCCCAAGGAAATGTCAATAGATGCTTTAGATGTAACGGAAAGGGGACAAAATTCAGTTATGCCCCGGCGAGGAAGCAGAGCGGTATCTCGGGCGCTCCACTTCCTCTCGGAGCGCTGTCGGGGAGCAAAGTGCAGTAGCACTGACACGTTTCGCCACCCTTCCACTTCCATTAAAAGAGAAGGGACGCTGCGAGGCCTCCAATGGCCTATACTAGCCCACCAGGGCAGTGTGGTGCAATGGCTGCAGCCCGCCCCGAGACGTAGGGCTGGGCTGCGCGATGGCGGCCATGGACCACACCAAGGGCTGCCATGGAGCGCTGACCTGGAGGTTGGCCAAAAATATAAAATGTCGCCCCGAGAGCAGATGTTGGCCCGGCTCGTGACTCGCGAGGCTGGCGCTGACACTGCCCATGACAGCCTTGCGGGACGCAGCCAAATTACTGCCGTGGGGCGCTAACGGGTCACGGAGCACGCCGATGACGCTACCGGTGGGGGGGGGGGGCAGTTCTACCGGCTAGCGCCTCATTAGTGCCCCGCTGAATTTCTCGGGAGATGCTATTAGCGCCCCCCGCACCCCGCCAGTCAATAAGCCATTTGCACCCCGTTAGCTCCCCCCGGAGGTGTGAACGGCAGGCGCAAAGGAGCCAAATTTCACAGACAAAGTATTATTATGCGGCGAATTGCTCAGAGCAATGACACAGGGTCCTTGAAATGACACATGAAGAAAGTAGTTCTGAGGAAATCTGCCATCCTTACCTGGTCTGGCGTAAATGAGACTCCAGACCCACAGCAATGTGGTTGACCCTTAACTGCCCTCTGAAATGGCCTAGCAAGCCACTTAGTTGTAACAAACTGCTATGAAACACAATAAAAAGAATGAAACCAGACGGACCACCCGGCATCGACCTCGGCACCAGCTACGGGCACGACAATGGCACATCCAGCCCAGTCCACCCTGCAAAGTCCTCCTCACCAACATCTGGGGACTTGTGCCAAAATTGGGAGAGTTGTCCCACAGACTAGTCAAGCAACAGCCTGACATAGTCATACTCACAGAATCATACCTGTCAGCCAACATCCCAAACTCCTCCATCACCATCCCTGGGCATATCCTGTCCCACCGGCAGGACAGACCCACCAGAGGTGGCGGCACAGTGGTATACAGTCGGGAAGGAGTGGCCCTGGGATTCCTTAACATTGACTCCAGACCCCATGAAGTCTCATGGCTTCAGGTCAAGCATGGGCAAGGAATCCTCCTGCTGATTACTACCTACCACCCTCCCTCAGCTGATGAATCAGTACTTGGAAGAATCACTGAGAGTAGCAAGGGCACAGAATGTACTCTGGCTAAGAGACTTCTTGTCCATCACCAAGAGTGGCTCAGTAGCACCACAACTGACTGAGCTGGCCGAGTCCTGAAGGACATAGCTGCCAGTCCGGGGTTGCGACAGGTGGTGAGAGAACCAACACGAGGGAAAAACCTACTTCAAACTCGTCCTCACCAATCTACCTGTCGCAGATGCATCTGTCCATGACAGTATTGGTAGCAGTGACCACCACAGTCTTTGTGGAGACAAAGTCCTGTCTTCACACTGAGGACACCCTCCATCGTATTGTGTGGCACTACCACCGTGCTAAATGGGATAGATTCAGAACAGATCTAGCAGCTCAAAACTGGATATCCATGAGGCACTGTGGGCCATCAGCAGCAGCAGAATTGTATTCCACCACAATCTGTAACCTCATAGCCTGGCATATCCCTCACTCTACCATTACCATCAAGCCAGGGGACCAACTCTGGTTCAATAATGAGTGTAGAAGAGCATGCCAGGAGCAGCACCAGGCGTAACTAAAAATAAGGGGCCAAACTGGGGAAGCTGCAACACAGGACTATATGCATGCTAAAAAGCGTAAGCAGCATGCTATCGACAGGGCTAAGTGATCCCACAATCAACAGATCAGATCAAAGCTCTGCAGTCCTGCCACATCCAGTTGTGAATGGTGGTGGACCATTAAACAACTAACGGGAGGAGGATGCTCCATACATATCCCCATCCTCAATGATGGTGGAGCCCAGCACGTGAGTGCAAAAGACAAGGCTGAAGCATTTGCAACCATCTTCAGCCAGAAGTGCAGTGGATGAACCATACTGGCCTCCTCCTCAGGCACCCACCATCACAGAAGCCAATCTTGAGCCAATTTGATTCACTCCACGTGACATCAAGAAAAGGCTGAGCGTACTGGACACAACAAAGGCTATGGGCCCCAACAACACCCCGTCTATTGTGCTGAAGGCTTGTACTCCAGAACTAGCCACACGTCTAGCTAAGCTGTTCCACTCCAGCAACAACACTGGCATCTATCCAACAATGTGGAAAACTGTCCAGGTGTGACCTGTCCACAAAAAGCAGGAAAATTCCAATCCAGCCCGATTACCGCCCCATCAGTCTACTCTCAATTATCAGCAAAGTGATGGAAGGTGTCATCGACAGTGCTTTCAAGCGGCATTTACTCACCAATAACCTGCTCACTGATGCCCAGTTTGGGTTCCGCCAAGACCACTCAGCTCCCGACTTCATTACAGCCTTGATCCAAACATGGACAAAGGAGCTGAATTCCAGAGGTGAGGTGAGAGTGACTGCCCTTGACATCAAGGCAGCATTTGACCAAGTGTGGCATCAAGGAGCCCTAATAAAACTGAAGTCAATGAGAATCGGGGGGAAAACTCTCCACTGGCTGGAGTCATACCTAGCACAAAGGAAGATGGTGGTGGTGGTTGAAGGTCAATCATCACAGCCCCAGGACAACAATGCAGGAGTTCCTCAGGGCAGTGTCTTAGGCCCAACCACCTTCAGCTGCTTCATCAATGAACTTTGCTCCAACATGACAACATCAACAACCACTTGTATTTATATAGCGCCTTTAACGTAGTAAAACGTCCCAAGGCGCTGCACAGGAATATTTTAAGACAAACATTTTTTTTGACACCGATCCATATAAGGATAAATTAGGGCAGGTAACCAAAAGCTTGGTCAAAGAGGTAGGTTTTAAGAAGCGTCTTAAAGGAAGAAAGAGAGGTAGTGAGGCGGAGAAGTTTAGGCAGGGAGTTCCACAGCTTAGGGCCTAGGCAACAGAAGGCACGGCCACCAAAGGTTGAACCATTATAAAAAGAATCCTCAAGAGGGCAGAATTAGAGGAGCACAGATATCTCGGAGGGTTGTGGGGCTGAAGGAGATTACAGAGATAGGAAGGGCCGAGGCCATGGAGGGATTTGAAAACAAGGATGAGAATATTGAAATCGAGTTTAACCAAGAGGTGAGAAATGGGGATGTTCGCTGATGACTGCATAGCGTTCAGTGCCATTCACAACTTCTCAGATAATGAAGCAGTCCATGTCCGCATGCAACAAGACCCGGATGATGTTCAGGCTTGGGCTGATAAGTGGCAGGTAACATTCGCGCCACACAAGTGCCAGGCAATGACTATCTCCAACAAGCAAGAGTCTAACCACTGCCCCTTGACATTCAACGGCATTACCATCACTGAAACCCCCACCATCAACATCCTGGGGGTCTGCATTGACCAGAAACTTAACTGGACCAGTCACATAAATACTCTGGCAACAAGAGCAGGTCAGAGGCTAGGTATTCTGCGGCGAGTTTCTCACCTCCTGACTCCCCAAAGCATTTCCACCATCTACAAGGCCCAAGTAAGGAGTGTGATGGAATATTCTCCATTTGCCTGGTTGAGTGCAGCTCCAACAATTCTCAAGAAGCTTGACACCATCCAGGCAAAGCAGCCTGCTTGATTGGCACCCCATCCACCACCTTTAACATTCACTCCCTCCACAACAGGCGTACTGTAAGGGGTGGTGTGTGTGGTCAGCTTCACCTCTGACTTATGAGCAGTTCAAATCGCTCCCACTCCCTTGGTTCTAGACCTGGACTTATTTGGGGGTTGTAATGAAATTATCGCAGACAACTGAGTTGGTGAAAATAACTTGGATTTTATTTGAGATAAGAAAATATACACAAAACAATAAATCTTATCACTCTAAAAAGGGGGAACACTTCGGAATAAACGAGAGAGAATGACAATAGACCAAATACTTCACCCCTACCAATCCCACCTTACTAGCTAAGTTGGACTCTAAAGGATCAGGTATATTGCTCACCAAACGCAGGAATAGCTTGTAGAGTGAAAAAAAAACTTGCAGATCTTCGGTTTCTTCCGAGTTGGTTTCTTGTTGGTCGCGGTGACCCAGTATTACCTGGTTGGCTTCTGGTAATACTTGGTTGTTGGTTTCATGGGGCCCTTGGTGCCACGAGGTGTCCGATGATGTGTTACTTCTTCTTCGAGAGAGAACTGCTTCCAGATGCTTGCTTCTGAAACCGCCGAGTTTCAATGGTGTTTTTAAACTTGAACGAAGGGTCTCTCCTTTCTTCTCGAACTGGTTGAACTGTTTCTGTTGAACTCCTTCTGCTGAACTGTAATGATCGAACTGATCGAACCCATCAAACTCATCAAACTGATTTCTTGTGGAGACAGGTCTTTAGTTTATACTAAACAAAGCCTGCTAATCTTGTTAGATTTTGGGCGGACTCGTTAACTTTAATAGTTTTAAAATTCTTATCGAGTTTTGGGGCTGGTCCCATCTATTTTTAATTGACTTTTAACTAGTTTCGGGATTGCTTCAAAATCAGTTTAAGTGTGCGAAGTGGTTTTGGCTGTCTCTCTGAGTGGGTTTAAACTGTTGTTCGATTGTCTTCTCCTGCTCGGGCCAGGGTCTCTTTTGTTGATTATTGGCATGTATTGTATTATTCATGTTCTTGATGGCCCTGTAGGTTTTTGGCAGGAACTGTCCTTCTGTGGGCCTATTGTCTTTATGTAGAATGGCTGGGACGGCCCAGAACATTCCCAGACAATCTGGCCTTTTCCAATACTCAAACTGTCTGTCCCACAGTGCCCAACCCAGCTCCTTTGTTGCAGCTTTCCACAGGCCTGGACATGCCTTTTAAAATAGCCAAATCTTCCTGGGGTTTTGACTTTAAGTCCCTTTTGGCCCAATATCATTTAAAACAGTCCAAAATCTCTCCTTTTCTTGGTTTGGGGGAATCTGTAGAATCTTACACACCCCCCTGTGATACTTTAAACACTATAGTATCATGCTGAGTGAGCAAAGTTTTCTGATCCCCGGGAGCCAACCTTCCCCTGTATTATCTAAACAAATACCCAAAACAAAAACACTCTCCCATTCCCCTTTAGGTGTATTGTTTAACAGATATATACAAGGTACGAAAAATTCAATTACATTCATATCGAAGCACGGAAGGGATCCATCACCCCTGCACCACTTGGGAAAATTACACACACATAGAACATAAGAACATAAGAAATAGGAGTAGGAGTAGGCCAATTGGCCCCTCGAGCCTGCTCCACCATTTAATAAGATCATGGCTGATCTGATCCTAACCTCAAATCTACTATCACTCTCCATCCCACCCAAACCCATGTGATCTCCCGGGAGAGGCGAAAAACCAGATTAAAAAAAACAATGGCCAATGTGGGAGAAAAAATCTGGGAAATTCCTCTCCGACCCATCTAGGCGATTGAAACTCATCCAGGAGATCACTCTGTCCCTATATTTTCTACAGTACTTACCTTCTGTAAAGGCGATCTCCACCCCAGCCAGGAACATGAATAAAACCATCTACTGAAATCTAACACAGAATTAGAACACAAGAAGTAGGAGCAGAACCAGGCTACATGGAAGAATACATAGGAAGAATAACGACACACACACTCATCAAACTTTATTTTTAATAACGGTCAAGGTTTGTTTTATACCTGGTTGTAAACTTTATTTTTGTCCCATGCTCCCTCATGTTGAGAGCGGAGCATTCTGTCCCTTCCCTTGCACTTTGTGCACAACAAGTAGAAAACTATGCTGAGCTGGCAAACCACTAAAAGATGTGAAGCCAGTCGAATCCAAGAAGGGACCTCTATATTTTCAAAAATATCTCACCAGGGTGGAACTACAATATCCAAGATCTTGGCCCCTATCTCGACTGTCTTCTGTTCTAATGTATAGAAATGTTTCTGTGAGATGACCACTGGTTTTAGTAGGGCGGTAAGATGTTCTGGTAAAGGGGGAATTTCATAGCCGAAATGTGTTACGTAATTTTGCAGGTTGGTAATGTTTTCCCTGACAGTGAGGTGAACAGTTGAGGGTTCAGGGATGGGTACAATCCGTTCCTGGGCCACTTGAAGTTCTGCCTTGGGTTTAAAGCAGAAACAGCTGTCACTCACCGGACACCAGATGTGCTGTCCATGCCGGTAGTGGGGCGCATTTGTGGTGACACAATATGCCCCACCCCCTATGAATGCTACCTGTGGGGAAACATGGCCTTGCGCCATTACCTCCATGGTACAGTTCACAGGTTGTGCACCGCTTTAAACCTGCGCTGTGGTCTTGAATAGGCATTCAAGTGCTGGGGACACAGTATTATTTGTGCTTCCCGGCTCCGGCACCCGGAGAGGTCTGTACCCATCATCGCATGCTCCCACTTTATGACATAAGGTGGGACCTCTGCGAAACGGACGTGTGCACCCCCTTGAATGATCCCAATGTTCTCCACCCTGTATACCGGTGCAGGTCGGGCTGTCCCACCCATGACCGGCATCCTCACTACTATCCCCATGATAGTATGGTTGGAACGTCCACAATCCACTGCGACAGGGTAGGCTTCAGAGGCTAGGTGGAGCTGACACGGGCTCAGCAAATTACTAAATGGGTGGAGGGCTGCGAGGTGCTTGTTGCTAATCCAGGAGGGGACTAAACCTTGTTTTAAATCCTCCAGGTTGCGCGGCCCTCACCCAGCAACCATGCCCCGTATAGCACGCACACCTCATTCTGTGCAGCTTGATCCGAAGCATTCCTGTCCTCCCGTATGAGTGCATTTACTATGTTAGCGTGTCTTTCCAGCTCAGCTATTATCTCTTTTAAATGGACCGTCATAGCCTGGTCCTCATGTAGCTCTGAACCTACCACTGTGTTTTCCTCTTTTAGGATTTTTCTTAACTGGGTCTTTAAACCATTTATCTGAGTTTGTAACTCTATATCATCTAGGCTGTTTATCACTGAGGATCCTGTACTATAGGCAATGAAAATATCATTCCAGGTTCCCCTTCTTTGTCTCCCCGTGCCCATATTATGCTCAGGATGTAAACTGTACAGTTTCGCTTTGTCCACACTGGCAAAGTCAAATTCATAAAATTTCTTAAACATTTCCTTTAGCAGGGCTTGGTACAACTGTCCTGTCTCCTTAGGGCATCACTCAGGTAAGTGCACCTCGGTCAGGTTCAGGATCACTGAGGCCACTGCATAGTGTACCCCCTGGTACAGCAGCTTATCGGTTGGCACTAGGACTAACCCATTCCCTGGTCCCTTGGTGGTGGTAGGACACCTTTGTAGTCCGTGATGTCGTGGTCATGGGCAGGGGCTTTCGGGGGCGGGTTACGAGTTCGGTGGCATTGACTGGGATCGGGGAGTGTGGGATCGCGCATGCATGCAGGCTGGAGTCCCACTCCATCCCCTCCCCGGCATCTTGCCATTGCCGGTGGAAAATGATGGATATGCCTGTGGGGCAGAGTTTCTCTGACCCCCACATACAAACATAAATTCCTTGATCCGGCTCCCACCACTTGTCCCAGCACACACTCACTCCACCTCGGGTCCCTGTAATCGTCCGATGGGTATTGTTCCCCAATCGTTCCCAATCGACTGCAGGGTTTCCTATGTCCTTGCTCAGCTTTCTGAGCCATCACCACCTATCCAGGGGAATCTGTCCCTTACACGTCAAACACACACGTTTCCCCTTGGTGACGCTGACCCTTGTAGCAATGACCTGTACCTTGGGGCACGGGATGGAGGCCTCCCCGTATGTTAACCCGGTCTGGCTGGAGTACTGGGTTGAGTTAGACCCCAGCCACCCTGGCCACCTTCCCTCGTGGAAGTAGATGGCGAGCTCCTCCACACCCCGTTCACCACTCGCTGCGGTAATGATCGGTGCTCTCTCTCCCGAGCACCCATGGATGTGGGAGTTCTCCACGTCTCCTCAGTCACCGATGCTCACCTCTACCAGGGCGAGCAGGAGCAGAATCTTCCTCATGCCGATTTCCTTCCTGTAGGGACACAAAACAAATAGCCATGTCCCGAGAAGGTTCTCTGGCTTGACACAGTTATCAAAATTTTCAAAACTAAAACTTATCCTAAACTAAAATTAGACTACTGAAATTCCAAAACTACAAAACTGTAAAACATTCTTAAATTCAATTAGCTATATACATCTGCCGCCTGTCTACAGATGGCTAGGCTAATCCCTGTTAGGCCTCTGCCTCTTGTGGAATCTGGGCAGTTTGTACTCCTAGGCGTAAGATGGTCTGTGCCACTGGACTCGGAGAGTCCTCCTTAAAAGACCTGGGAGTTTCCCTGACTCCCAGTTAATCGGGGGAGTGTGCCCTCCTGTGCTGCAGCACACTACCCCTTTCTGTGTGGCTGCCGAGTCCCTATCCTGTCCTGTGTGTTCCCCGCAGCCTGATGCCACAGGCTGGGGACCCTTCTCTCTCTCTCTCTGCCCAACGCTGCCTCTCCTGTGAGTCCCTCACCTGTGGAGGCTGTAGGCTGGGGATCTGTGTCCTTAGACTGGTCCCTGACCTTGGTTTTTCCCTTTTTTTTAAGGGTTCTCCTGGGGCTGGACCGTTTAAAATGATACTCGGGTGACCACGGTAGTTTAGGCTGTGGTATGCGAGGAGACCTTCTTAAGGCTTCGGCTACTGGGGGTGTACCTGAGTCCCACTTAATCGGTGGGAGGGCCTCCCCAGTCACACACGTCATTGCCCCCACCTTTGCGGTCTGTGAGTCTGTCACAGCTGCAAGCTGCTGCTCTCTAACTTTAACACGGTTCGCCCTTGCTGGCCGTTCTCCACGCTCAGTCTTGAACAGCTTGCACTGATTAATGTGGAACCACATTGTGCGGCGGGGCATCTTTATGGCATAGACCATGGGGCTTGCCTTGTCCACAATGCTGTACGGTCCCATGTACAATGGTTCGAAACTTCCCAACTGGTCAAAGTTCCTTACCATGACCTGATCCCCTATCTCCCACTCGTGGTGCCTGTTGGGTTCTAGCAGCAATCGGTTACTCCGATGCTGTTTTCCCATGTTACTAGCAGCCTGCCAGTGAATCTGTTTAAGGTGTTCAAACAGATTCCTGACAAAACTGTCCCGGTTCACCTCTCTGAGCTGGCCTTCCGTGAGTACCGGGGCTAGCACATGGGTAGGGGTCCGCATAACCCTGCCAGTCATCAGCTCGTGTGGGGAATGTAGTGTCCGAGTATAAATAATGCACAGACTGCAGGAGAACAATAGTAACAGGTATTTACTGAACAGAGAGTAACTCTTTTGATTGTACCCAAAAAAGCCAAATTGGACTGTAAACAAAAGTTCAACTAAAACTTAACAAATCAAATTAAAATTTGGTTTTCCGTGTTGATGATGCACTCCAGTCCCCGCGGCGCCCACCGGTCGCGGAAATACTCAAGCGCATCGGCGGACACCACGTGCTCCATCTCCAGGGCCACCCGGGCGCGAACATGGCCGCGGAAGAGAGGCAGGCAATCCGGCTGGACAACCCCCTCGACCGCCCGCTGCCTGGACCAATTGATGGCTCTTTTAGCCAGGCCCAGGAGCAGGCCCACAAGGAGGTCCTCCAACCTGTCCGCTCCCCTCCGCACCGGGTGACCGTAGATCAAGAGCGTGGGACTGAAGTGCAACCAAAAATCGAGGAGCAGCCCCTTCAAGTAGTGAAAGAGGGGCTGCAACCTCTCACACTCCATATAAATGTGAAACACGGACTCCTCCAGGCCGCAAAAAATGCAGGCAGCCTGGGAGTCCGTGAACTGACTTAAAACCTTATTGCACGGGACCGCTCCGTGCAACACCCTCCAGGCCAAGTCCCCGATGGAACAAGGGAGGACTCCCGCGTAGAGAGCCCTCCATTGGGGACCTCCGCTCCCGCCAGTCGGCAAGATGCCACGCCAAGGCGTGTCCGGACGGTAGATGAAGATGGCAAAGTGGAGAGTGTGCAGGAGCAGCCCGTACAGGAAACCCCTCCGCACGGAATGAAAAGGCACGGAGGGTATTTCCTCGAGATGGCTCAAGTTGTGAGGCACCGGTTCCCGAGGGGAGTTTTGGGGCCGGGCGCCGATGAGGAATTCCGTCCGACCGGGGGTAAGCTCGGACGGGATCGCCCCACGTGCTTGAGCCGCCTCGATACACCTAGTGGAGTCGGGGCCCAGTGCCGCTTTCACCGATTCGATGGCTTCGACCGTGAGCCGGACGTTGGCCCAGGACAGGCGCCGCGCCAGCTCCTCTGGCACCATCCAGCCCGCTCCTCCGCCATCGAGCAGGTCCCCGACTCTGGTCACCTTGCCAGCCACAGCCCTATCCTCTGCCAGCCGCCCGAACCCGTGTTCGTGGAGGTGCGGATTCCTGAGAGCCGCCGCTCCTGACGGGGGAGAGCTCCGCCTGGAAGCGACGTAGTTCCAAACCCATAGTAGTTCCTGGTAGAAGACAGGCAGCTCCCGCAGGCCGGCACGCCTGCAGCCCACTTTCGCGAACAGGAGCTGCGTGTCGTAATTGAGGCCGTGCAGCTGGCGGAAGAAAAACGTCGCCAGCGCACACCATCTCGGAGGATTCTCAACGTACAGGTATCTCTGCAGCATCTGAAGACGGAAAGTCGCAGCCTGGGTGCGAAGGCACACCAGCGCCTGACCGCCCTCCCTAAGCGGGAGACACAGAACCGCGGCAGAGACCCAGTGCTTCCTTTTGTCCCAGAAGAAGTCGATGAGCTTCTTCTGCATCTTGGCGACAAACGCAGGGGGAGGGATCAAAGTGACCAACCGGTACCACAACATGGCAGCCACCAGCTGGTTTATGACCAGCGCTTGACCCCTGTAGGACAACACTCGGAGCAGTCCTGTCCAGCGTCCTAGGCAAGCGGTGACTTTGGCCTCCAGCTCTTGCCAGTTCGCCGGACAGGCATCCTCGGCAGGGCTAAGGTAGACTCCCAAATAGAGGAGGTGCGTGGTGGTCCAGGCGAAAGGCCTGAACTCCTCCGGCAGGGAGTCCACCCGCCACTGACCCACCAGGAGTCCGGAACATTTCTCCCAGTTGATCTTGGCGGAGGATGTGTCCGAGTAAATCTGCTGGCATTCCCACATCCTCCGCAAGTCAGCGGGATCCGTGACCATGAGGAGCACGTCATCGGCGTAAGCCGAGAGGACCACCTCCACGCCCGGCCCTTGCAGAGCCAGTCCCGTCAACCTCTTCCGCAAGAGGCGCAGGAATGGCTCCACGCAAACGGCGTATAACTGACCGGACATGGGGTATCCCTGACGCACCCCCCTCCCGAAGCGAAGGGGCGCCGTCAAGGACCCGTTAACTTTAATCAGACACTCCGCGACGGCGTACAGAAGTCGGATCCGGGTGACGAAATGCGTCCCGAGCCCGAATGCGCGCAGAGTCCCGAAGAGATACTCGTGATCCACCCTGTCGAACGCCTTCTCCTGATCCAGGGAAAGGAAGGCGACCGACAGACCAGCCCTCTGGGAGTGATGGACCAGGTCCCGGACCAGATGGATGTTATCGTGGATGGTCCGGCCCGGGACCGTGTAGGACTGGTCGGGGTGGCTCATGTGGGCCAACACGGTGCCAAGGCGAGCAGACATGGCCCTGGCAAAGATTTTATAGTCCGTGCTGAGGAGGGAAACCGGGCGCCAGTTCTTAAGGAGGCGGAGATCGCCCTTCTTAGGCAGCAGGACAATGACCGCCCTGCGCCAAGAGAGGGGCATCTTCCCGGTCGCCAAACTTTCCCCCAGGACCCGCGCGTAGTCGCCCCCCAAGACGTCCCAGAACGTCCTGTGGAACTCCACGGTCAGCCCGTCCAGCCCCGGGGACTTTCCCCTAGAGAGCTGGCGGAGGGCGCCGGTCAGCTCCACCAGGCTTAGCGGAGCGTCCAATTTTTCGGCGCCCTCCGGGCTGACCTTCGGCAGGTCCTCCCACAAAACCCTGCGCGCATCCTCGCTGGACGGATCCGGAGAGAACAGAGCCCCGTAGTAGGCGCGGGTCTCCGCACTGATTCCCTCCGGATCCGAGACCAGAGATCCATCGTCGGCCAGCAGCCCCAAGAGCTGCTTACGGACCCCCCGTCTTTTCTCCAGCGAGTAGAAGAAAGGGGAGCCGCGGTCCAGGTCCCGCAGGAGCTGGATCCGTGACCTCACGTACGCGCCTCGGGACCCGACGAGCTGCAGGTCCTTCAGCGCACCCCTCTTCTCTTCGTACACCTTCCGCAGGGCCGGGTCCTCGACGACCTGACCGAGACGGGACTCCAGGTCGAGCACCTCCTTCTCCAACCGCCCGACCTGGGCCTCCCGCCTCTTGGTCGACCCCTTCGCGTACTCCTGACAGAAGAGATGGATGTGAGCCTTGCCCACATCCCACCATAGCCTCAAGGAGGGGAAGCCCCCTGCTTCCTTCTCCAGTCGGCCCAGAACCAACAAAAGGAATCCCGGAACCACGCGTCCTCCAGCAGCAGGTTGTTAAAATGCCAGTACGCGGACCCCCCCCCGCGCGCGCAGCGGAGCGAGCTCCGCCCACACCAGGTGGTGGTCCGTGCACGGCACCGGCCGCATGGAAGCCGCAGGAACGCAGGAGACGTACGCCCGGGAAATGGAAAGGCGGTCGATTCTGGACCTTCCTCCCCCAAACCTCACGCTAGTGAAGGCGCTGGAGTCGGGGTGGAGATTTCGCCAGACGTCCACCAAGTCAAAGGACCCAACCAGGTCCCTCAACTTCTCCATCGCCGCCGGGCTTCGCGGGGGACCCGAACGGTCCCTCGCCTCGAGGGTGCAGTTAAAATCCCCCCCGAGGATGACGCACTCGCCCACGTCGATGGAGCCCAAAAGAGCGGACACTTCTTTGAAGAAGCGCACTTGCTGCACACCGGTCTGAGGGGCGTACACGTTCACTAGATGGAGCGGCACGCCCCCCAGGCGAACAGTGACCTGGAGCAAGCGGCCTGGCACGTGCTCCTTGACCCCCAAGATCTCCGGCTGAAAATGCGGGGCCAGCAAGATAGCCACCCCGCTGGAATTGTTGGAGAGGTGACTCATGCTGACCCCTCCTTGCCACTCCAGGAGCCACGTGGCTTCGTCTCCCGGAACGGTGTGGGTTTCTTGCAGGAAGCACACCACATACTTCCCGTCCCGAAGGACCGAGAAGTTATTGAATCTGCGGCGCGCCTCCCTGCTGCCATTGATGTTGAGTCTGGCTATGGTTATCTTCATGTCAGAAGCATAGTGCAACCTTTACCTACACCTAACGGGGGTGGAAGCGCAGCCGCTGGTCAGCCGCCACTTCCTCAGCAGCCCAGTGAGAAACGTTCTGAGCCGACGCAGCTTGAGCGGGTTCACACCCTCGTCCGCGCCCATGATCTTAACGGCAGCGCGGACGGATACGATGAGCAGCGCCAGCTCCGACCACCTGTCGCGGGCCAGCCGGACCTTATTGCGCCGACCCAGGCACGTGGCCATAAAATCCCGGAGTTCCCTTACGGGAATGAGGGGAGACTCGACAAGGGGCATGAGGTCATCCATTGCCTCGTCGGCGCTGGAGTCCGAATCGTCCTCCGTGCCCATCACCGAGTCCCCATCCTCCTCCAGGGGGTCGTCACCAGCAGCCAACCAGTCCGCCGCGCAGTGCGAAGCGAACGGCTCGGTCGCACCAGCCAGCCCCGCCTCCGCCCGGATCCCACCCCCAGGATCGGCGGCAGAGGATTTCTCCCTGGGCTCCTCTAGGGGTGCTGGGCCAGAAGACGGCGGCGGTTCAGAGCTCCCCTCCGCCTCAGACGCCGGAATGACCGGAGAAACCGGGGAGAGAATAATTCCCAGCTCCTCCAGTACGTCCGGCACCAGAGACGCAGCCAGGGGGCCATCCTCCTCCCCGCCACCAACCTCCGACCCAGCGAATGGGGTATTTTGAATAAAACCCTCTACCAGGTCGAGCAGCCCCTGGGAGATGTCTGGGTCGCATTGGGCGAGCTCATTATCCTCGAGCTCGCCCGACCCAGACCCCAGGCCGCCCGACCCGGCGAGGGGTAACGGCACGGATAGAATATCAATTTCCGCCGCGGGTTGTTCCGCGACCCCCCCCACGGGCAGGGTCTCATCCCCATCCCCGGGAGGCACGCGCCGGACAGACACATCTGCCTCAGCCTGCCGAGGGACAGGCGACCCCTGCCGATCGCTGGTGATGGTGACAGCGGGGGGGGGGGCGCAGTACCCGCGGCGGGCGACGACTCCCCCTGCTCGGAGGGACCTTCCTCCTCCCGGTCCTCCTCCTCTTCCAGGGGGTCGCGCCTTCTTTTTAGCACGGAGGGAGCGAGGGAGACCTCCATGTCTGCAGGGGCCTCCTCCTCAGCTCCCTCCGGCGGAGCAGGTTTGTCGGGTTCCTCGGGCCCGAGCCCGGCCGCAGGTATCGGCATTACCGCTGCAGCGGTTGCGGCCACAGGCTCTGGCACGAGGCCCCTCCCGCTCACGTCCGCCCCGATTAACTCCGCGAAGAGCGCGGGTGTAAGGGGCTCAAGGGGCAAGGGCTGGCCATCCATGTGGGGACCCGCCCTAAGGTGTTTATTTTTTCACCGCGCCTTCTTTCCGGCCGGACACGCTCCCTCCCCCCCGCCGGAGGCCTTGGTGGCATCGGCCCCCGGCGTCGACCGTGCATCAGACGTTCCCGACGCGCGGCAGATCCGGGGGGAGGAGCGGCTGCGGCGCCAGCCTCGGCCGCACGAGATGATCCGGCGGCCTTGGAGGCGGGGCAGTTTTTCCGGATGTGCCCCACCTCCTTGCAGGCGTGGCACCGCACACCGTCCGACGACCAGAAGACGCGATAGGCGGTCCCCTCGTGGCGGACGATGAATGCCCCGTCAGTGTCCTCCTCCCGCGCCAGCTGGATGAACAGCTGGCGCCGGAAGGAGAAGACGTGGCGAAGGCTGGCCTCCCGGAAGCCGAGCGGGATGGGTGTGATCCCCGACCTCACCTCCCCAAGTTGACGTAAATGGGGAAGGAGGAGCTCACCAGGAACATAGGGCGGGACGTTGGAAATGACGATCCTCTGCGCGGTGGCCTCGAGAGGATCCACCGGCAGGAAGGTCCCGCCCACGGTGAGCCCCTTGGCAACGGCCAGGGACACCGCCCGCTCCGACCCCAGGAAGAACACAGCCTTCCCATACATTTTTTAGGCCGCGACGATGGCTGAGGGGCCGACAACCCCAGCCATGGCTTTAACGCAGGCCTCAATAGTCATAGTAGGGTGAGTGTAGCTCTTCACCCCAAGCTTTTTAGCTATTAGTCTGAATGGTGACGGGGCAGCAGAAGCAGCGGGAGCAGCTGTGGCTGTGGCTGCCACTCCCGCATACGTCTTGGCTGGCCCCGTCACTGGCGAAGATGCAGTCACCATTCTGGGGTGTTTTTATAAGGGCTACACTCACCCCAAGTCACAGGCCTGAAGGTGTTAATGGCCTCGGGTTAAAAGTCCTCCCTTGAGCAGAGGGTGCTGTTAAATTGAAGGCACACCTCTCCCCCTATTGATTGGAATTGGGAGAGGGGCCTTCTCCCCTCTGCTCAAGTGCCAATTAATAAAAAGATTTAGTAGAGGTGCCTCTTGAGAGAGAGAGCAGAGAGAGACAAAGAGAGAGAGAGAGGGGGGGTGGGAAGGAGGGAGGCCGCAAAGGCAGGGTCGCCACTCAGGATGGCGGGTGGGTGAGTGGGTGTTGGCAGGGGTGCACTGTCCTGATGGAAATTTAAAGTCTCTAAAACTGGTGGTCTTCTGGCAGTGGGAGAAGATGTCTTCACCTGGGAAAGCTGGAGATGCCCAGGCTCAGTCCTGCACCAGGTCTTAACGATGTAATTGGACTTCACCTAGGCAGCTCCAGCTGACCCAGGTCAGGCAATAGAAGGCCTTGTTTCTTCTTTTCTCCCCCCACCTAAAATACAAATCTTTGGGAGAGTGCCCCAAATAACACCCACCTGTAGATGTTCAGAAAGATGTTTCTTCCCTCCTTCCAAACAGTTGGTTGTTTTCTGCTGATGTTGGTTTCTCTCCCCTCTCTCCCTCTCCTGAAGTGAAGGCCAATTTGGGGAGGCAGTGATAGGAAAGGCCTCTCCCCTGGTTGATGTTATTGCAGGCCTCCTTTCTCCTTCTCCTCCTCTGTCCTCTCCCTCCAGGCACCTCAGTTGCTATAATGATGGTGGAGGTGGTGGTGGTGGTCCAGTGTTCTCCTCCTCTGCCTGGTCAGGGGACCACCACTTTAGTCCACTCTCCAAGTCTGGCTGCTCCCTCTGCTTGTGCTTGCAGCTGCACAGCCAGGAATGCTTAACAGAGGGTAACTTAAGACTGACGTACAGAAGCCTGCTATGGCTTTATATACAGGGGTGGTCACTGCCTGTACTGCAGTATAGAATCAGTTCTTCTCTTAAAGGTACATACACAACAATTCCTCCCCTTTTAGATAAACAGTACATAACATTCATTTAACAACTAAATAATAACTAATTACAATTACAATTTTCTCTGTACTATATACATCAACTGAAATAATCATTTATAAGTTCAGTCTTTGAGGAGGCTTCCTGATCCTGACTGGATAGTGCCTTTCTCGAGTATCCTGTTCTTGTGGCGGAGTTGATTCTGGTTCATTGTCATTGGTTGGTTCGTCAGTTTCCAATACCACTGCTTCTGAGGTAGACGCAATCTGTACTTCGGGTTGATTACCAGGTGTACCTGCTCGTGGTATGGGTTTGGCTTGTTCCTGTGACTCTAGAATTTGGTCAGCATGGTGTCTCACGATGCTCTCTCCAACATCCACTGTGTACATTAGTGGTCCCTGCTGTGTGCATATCATTCCTGGCTGCCATTTTTCTGTTCGGTAGTCGCGGGCCAAGACTGGTTGCCCTATCTTGAAGCTCCTGGTTGGCTTCTCATTTATGTGCTGGTTTCTTTTATGGAACTTGAATCTTTCTGCTATCAGCAGCGGTGTAGGGTTTAGGTGTTCCTGTAAGATATTAACAATTTCTTCAAAACTTTTCTCCATTGGTTTAGCTGGGGTAATTAAATTCCGCAATAGGCCGTACGTTCTCGCGCCCATCAAATTTAATAATACCGACGCCTTCTTTCCATCGGCCACCTCATTTGCCTTGCAGTACAGTTCAATTCTTTCCACATACGTGGTCCAGTCTTCTACCTCATTGTCGAAAGCAGTGATACTGCCACTTTTCGGCATCTTGGGTGATTTAAAATGGCGCTTCCCGCGCTTTTTCTTCTTCCCCAATGGAATAAAATGGCGCCTCCCGTGCTTTTCCTTCTTCCCCTTGCTGCCACGCTGCTCCTAACGTTCTGCAGGGTAATGGCGGCGACCCGCGGCTTTGGCGCGTCTCACTTTTCCTTCCCGTTGTTTTATTTTCGCTACACTGCCCGGTTCTTGAGCACCGACCGCGCCCTGTGCACTCCACCCTCTCTCTCTCTCTTTTCCTCCCGACGACGCTGCACGGCCCCTTTGCAGAGCCGCTCGATCGAGCTCGAGCCCGCCGCAGTCCGGAAGGGTCAGCGCACTACCTGCTACCAGCACGATTTGCTGGAACACCTTGACTGGGGAGCCAAGCCCAGCTCTCCACAGCCTCTCCTGCAAATCTACGAACTCCGATGGATCCTTGGGCGGTTGCCCGCAGTCGACGCCTGTTGTTCTGACTTCGACCTCCAAAAGCTTCTTCTCAGGGAAAGATCCCCGTGAGGTGATGCAGTACTGCAGGTGAGTTCGAACCTGTTCGTCGCCAATGTTGTGTCCGAGTATAAATAATACACGGACTGCAGGAGAACAATAATAACAGGTATTTACTGAACAGAGGGTACTCTTCTTGTTAATTATTTGAAGTAATTCATTACAATAATGAGAGAACCCGCTGCGAGCAGGTCTCGAACGCGTGCATGGTAACCCCGTTGGATTTCAAGCCCAACGCCTTAACCACTCGGCTATCGCAGCCGCCTGAACAGAGGATAACTTAAGACTGACGTACAGAAGCCTGCTATGGCTTTATATACAGGGGTGGTCACTGCCGGTACTGCAGTATAGAATCAGTTCTTCTCTTAAAGGTACATACACAACAGGGAATACCCCGTGCTTTTTGACTGGCTGGCTCGGATCCCCTTTAGGACAAATGGTAAGACTTCCACCCACTTCTTGGGTGAGTCTCCCGTCTCCTTGCGCAGCTTTTCTTTTATGGTGTGGTTTAAACGCTCTACAGGACCCGATAACTGTGGGTTGTAGGCCACGTGCCATTTCCCCTCAATGCCGAGTGCCATGAGGGTCTCTTGCATGACCTGTCCAGTAAAGTGACTCCCTTGGTCAGACTCTACATACTGTGGGAGTCCCCATCGTGAGAACACTTCCCTGACCAGGATCTTGGCTGTACCCAATGCAGTAGCTGTACGGCAGGGAAAAGCTTCCACCCACTTTGAGAACACATCCACCAGGACTAGACAGTACTTGTAGCCTCCCTGGGCGGTGGGTAGGGGCCCGATGTAATCGATCTGGATCGACTGCCATGGTCCCTCTACCCTCCTGGTGTGTCCCTCCTTTTCTGGGGGGCAGGGTAATTGGCAGCGCACACCAGGCAGCTGGCACAGAACTCGCGGACCTGTTCCCTCAATCCTGCCCACCATCCTGCCTGTTCTACCCGCTGCCAGGTGGCCTCAGGCCCGGGATGCCCTGCTCCTGGACCCTCATGGGCCAGTTGGAGGAATTCCCTTTGGTGCTGCTGCGGCACTACCCATTGCTCCCCCCTGAACAGCATGCCTTCCTTGATGGTGATGGCTGCTGTACCGTATGGGCCCTCTACTTTCTCCCCTTTTGTGAGCGCATTCAAGACGGCTCTGAGGATGCGATCCCATACCTGAGCCTGAATTAGGTCCGGAACCAAAGCTACCCCTTGTGTGCCTCCCTTGTCCCGGATTGCGGCTACCGAACCTGTCCGGTAGGGGTCCCAAAACTTTCCTTCCCTAGCTCCTTGCTTGGCCAATTCATCTGCCCTTTGATTGCCCTCCCTCATGGGTTCTGACTTCAAATGGACCTTAACCTTGTGGATATAGACCTTCCCTTCCTTCCCTACGGCTGTCATGATTTTCTCCAGCAGAGGCTTGATTGCCAGGGGTCTCCCGTCAGCGGAGGTGTATCCCCGACGGAACCAGATGGCCAGGTATTCCATACACGAATTGCATGTGAACATGCTGTCCGAGCAAATCATGTATGGGGTAGGGAATTCCTCTGGGTGTGTAACCACGTTCACTACCGTGGACAGTTCAGCCTGCTGGGCGCTCATGGTGCTGGGGAGTTTAATTGCCAGGGCAATGTCTGCCCCTGGGTCATAAACTCCACACCCTGTGAGTCGTTTCCCAGCAGATACTGTGCTGGAACCATCCACATAGATTTCGCGGCCCGTGGGGTGTATCCCGGCCTGAAAACCTATGTTGACTTCCCATACTCCTTCAATGGAACACCGGTGGGCCGTCCCTGGATAAATCATGTTGGCTGCGAGCTTGGGCTCGCAGAGACCTTTCACCCTTAGGTCCATCTGGGAGAGAAGCAGGGTCCAGCGAGCAATGCGGGCACTGCTCACTGTCCCATCCTTAATTCTCCCATCTAGGAGCATCTGGGTGGGCGTGTGATGGGTGAGGAGGGTGATGGGCGAGGTGCCTGTGAAGATCAATAATCTTTTCACAGCCCAGTGAGTGGCGAGGAGGTGCCTATCACAGTTGGAATAGCCCTTTTCCACATCCGTGAGTTTTCCTGGAGGAGTAATCCACCGGTCTCAGCTGACTGTGCTGCTCCTGGAGCAGCACTGCACTCAGACTGTCCCCACTGGCTGCTACCTCCAAGAAAAACTCTTTTTCCCCATTAATGGCCCCTAGAGCCAGCGCGTCTGCAGATTTTGCTTGAGTTTTACAAATGCTGCCTTGCAACCCTCATCCCAAACCTGTTGAGTCTGTGTTTCCAAATGCAGTTATACTGAATAACAGGACACAGACTACAGAAGTAAGTAAACAGGTCTTTAGTGATTGAGGGTCAGGGCTGAACTGAGATACACTTTGCTCCGCAGGGTTTATAGGCCGGTGTGGTCACCACCGGTACTACAATGTACAGGAGCCATCAAAAAGTAGTCCATCACCTTAAGGTATCCTCTTAAGGTAGTACAGGTTACATACACTACAATTCCTCCCCTTTTAGCTTAACAGTGTGTGGTAAACCACTGTATTGTATATTGCCACCTCTGGGTGGCGCTGTGTATGGAGGCATGCCTCAGCTGACTCCACCCACCACTGTGTGGGTTTCGTTCAGACTTGTTCAGTCACTCACGAAGAAGCATGGTCTCTTCTTAGCTAATAAAAGCCTTATTCATCTCTTCTTTCGACTCGTCATCTCTTCTTCGACTCATCACCTTTTATGAAGTAATTGATAAGCGTATCACAGTGTACATCCCAAATTAAACATTACATGGATAACATATATTCAATTTACACACAAGAACTGTTCAAAGATTCAGTCTCTGAGGAGGCCTCCTGATCCGGCCCGGATAACACCTTTCAGGGGTCTCTGGTTCTCGTTACTGGGGTGACTCATCCCCTTGATCTCCTATGGTTTTAACATCACCATATACATTCGAGTCTGAGGTAGATGCTACAGGCTCAATAAGTTCTTCAACTGGTGTCTCTGCCATAGACATGGGGTCGACCCTTGTTCTCGATTCCACAAGTTGGTCAGCATGACGTCGTATTACGTTCTCTCCAATGTCTACCGTGTACATCAAGGGTCCTTGTCGTGCACGAATTGTTCCAGGTTGCCATTTATCATCCCTATAGTCCCTGGCCAACACTGGTTGTCCTATTTCAAAACTACGAGTGGCCTTGTTATTTACATGCTGGAATTGCTTGTTTTCGACTTCCCGTCGCACATTGAGTTTTAACAAATCCAACCGGGACCGCAACCTTCTGTTATAGAACATTATGGCAGGGCTTTGATTTGTCACTGCATGCGTGGCGTTTCGATACGCCATCAGGAAATTGTCCACCTTGTGTTGTAGTGGAATATGGTCTTCACTCATGGCCTTTATCACCTTTTTGAACGTTTGTACAAATCTCTCGGCCAACCCATTTGTAGCCGGATGATATGGGGCAGATGTATAGTGTTTCACCCCATTCTTTTTCATGAATTTCTGGAATTCTTCTGACACGAACTGTGGTCCGTTGTCTGAACATATTTGCTCCGGCAACCCATTCCTTGCAAATATGGTTCTTAGAACTGCGATCGTCTTCTCAGAGATAGTGGTCGACATCTTAATCACTTCTGGCCATTTAGAATGTGCGTCTACTGCTATCAAAAACATGGAATCCATGAATGGACCGGCAAAGTCGATATGCACACATTGCCATGGGGCTGAAGGCCATTCCCATGGATGCAGCGGTGCAATTGGAGGTGCATTTTGAACTTTTTGGCACCCTGAGCAGCTTTTAGTCAGATCCTCTATTTGTTTGTCGATACCTGGCCACCACACATAAGCCCTAGCAAGGCTTTTCATCTTGACTCCCCCCAGATGACCTTCGTGCAATTCTTTCAGAACTCTCTCCCTTAATTTAGGAGGAATAATCACCCTTGTTCCATACATCAATGTTCCTTGACATACGGACAGCTGTTCTCGTCTGGCTGAGAATGCTGGTAACAGTGGTTCGCCATGTGCTGGCCATCCCTTCACTGTCAAGTCGTAGACCCGAGACAGTGTCGGGTCATTTCGGGTCTCTCTCTCAATACCCGCATTGGTGACTGGTAAGCATTCGATGATGGTTGAGTGAAATATCTCGACAGGGTCAACTGCCGGTGCCTCTTCCGCTGTAGGTAGTGGCAGGCACGACAGCCCATCAGCATTACCATGTTGCTTTGTACCTTTGAATTCAATATCATATTGATGTGCCCCTAGGAAAAGGGACCATCTCTGAAGCCTCTGCGCCGTCATTACTGGAACACCCTTCTTAGGGTTGAAAATGGAAACCAACGGCTGGTGATCTGTCAGCAGCATAAACTTTTGGCCTTGCAGGTAATGGTTAAATTTCTTAACTCCCCACACGAGGCTGAGAGCCTCCCTATCTATCTGAGCATAGTTGCGCTCAGCGGAGGTCAATGATCTGGATGCGAAAGCGACTGGCCTTTCCGAGCCATCTGGAAACTTATGTGAGAGCACTGCCCCGATACCATATGGAGAAGCATCACAAGCTAAGCGAATAGGCAGCGTTGGGTTAAAGTGAGCCAACACTTCCTTAGAGGTGATCACAGAATCACAGAATCACAGAAACCCCGCAGTGCAGATAGAGGCCATTTCGGCCCATCGAGCCTTCACCGACACATATCCCACCCGATCCCCGTAACCCCTACACCAACACATATCCCACCCTATCCCCGTAACCCCACGTAAGGGTCAATTTATCATAGCCAATCAACCTAACCCGCACATCTTTTGAAAAGCCCGCTTACAATCATCGCTCCACTTCCATGGTATTCCCATTTGCAAAAGAGTGTTTAGCGGGTGTAACACCGTGGATAAATTTGGAAGAAACTTGTGGTAATAGTTAACCAACCCGAGGAACGACCTCAACCGGGATACATTTTCCGGTGCAGGAGCTTTTACAACAGCTTCGATCTTGTCAGGTGACTTATGGAGCCCCTCCCGGTCAATGACGTGGCCGCAGTACGAGATTCACTTTTGAAAGAACTCGCATTTCTGGCGATTAACTCTGAGCCCATATTCTTTCAATCTGATGAGCACCTGCTCCAAATTCGCGAGGTGATCCTTATCGTTATCGCCTGTAATCAGGATGTCATCCAGGTAGCATTGTGTGCCTGGGATTCCCTGCAATACCTGCTCCATGGCCCTTTGCCACTCCAAAAACCAGTCTATTATACCGATATAAGCCCTTATGCGTGTTGATCGTGAGATACTGACGTGACGCTTCATCAACTTCCATCTGTAGGTACGCCTGCGCCAGGTCTATCTTAGTGAAGTGTTTCCCGCCAGACAGCAAAGCGAAGATATCTTCAATCCGCAGAAGCGGATATTGCACCGTGTGAAGAACCGGATTAACAGTGATCTTGAAATCGCCACAGATGCAAACCTTCCCAGGTTCCCCCGGCTTGTTGCTCAACGAACGCTTCATGACAGGAGCAATGGGTGTAGCCCATTCGCTCCAGTCCACTTTGGGCAGTACCCCTGAACGTTCTAGCCCTTCCAGCTCAGCTTCCAGAGCAGGCCGTATCGCATAAGGCACCGGTCTGGCTTTGAAAAATTTTGGGTTTGCATGTCTTCAACCTTGATGGTTGCCGTAATTCCTTTCAGTGTTCCAAGTCCCTGTTGGAACACCTCCTTAGCATCATCTAAGATTTTGGACAGTCGTTTAGGTTTGACGTCCTCCTTACAGGCATCTACCGTCAGTGCTTGTATGGAATGCCAGTCCACATTTATTCTCCGGATCCATTCCCATCCCAGTAGTGGCGGACCTCCATCAGGTAACACATACAAGTCCATTTTCTGACTTTCTTTACCATTGTAGACCACATTTACTTTTATCTTTCCTTTGGGGTATACTATTTGCCCCGTGTATGTTTTCAATACAATCTCCGTATCCCTCAGGGGAATGTGCGAGAATAAACTTTTGTAATCTTGCTTATTCATGACCGTTAATGCCGACCCAGTGTCCAATTCCATCTTCACTTGGACTCCTGCTATCCGAAGCATGACCCAGATAGTTTGGTGGTCTGCTGTGTTACCCACATTATGTATTTTCAGACAACCCAGTTCCTTACTGCTGGAGTCTGAATCCGCCTTATGTTCATCCGAACTGTTCTCTGTCACCTTGTGTACTTTTTTGTACTTCTCCTGCGGTGACTTTTTGTTGCTAGTCTTCTTTCCTGACCGGCATACTCTCGCTATGTGACCAAGTTTGCCACATTGCCTGCATTCTTAGGCCTAGAAATTGAGTTGGGCCCGCGCCAGGGCTTTAGCGCCGGAAATTTTGCGCCGGCGCTAAGTCCCACTGCGCGCGCCAAAAATTCAATAGCGCCGCGCCCAGATGGCTGCGGGCGCTACTGGAGGGTGTCAGCGCCTCCCAATGGGCGCTGACTGCAGGATTGCGGCGCTAATCCCCCGCTGCGGCACCCGATGCGGTGCAGCAGGCTGGGGTACTGCAGGCCTCCTCCTTCTGTTAAGGAGGAGCTGCCTGCAGCCGACAACTGTCCGGCGGATTCCCCCGACATCTGAGCCCGGCACCTCGGGGAAGTGCCGGGCTCGCAGCACACACTCATCAGGGCCGCGGGGGGGGGTGATGCAGGAGTCCGGGAAGGGAGGTGCGGGCAGGCGGCCGCCGGGAACGCGGCCGGCTGCCGCTCCACCTTTATGCGCCGGCGCAAAGGCGTGTAAGAACACTTTTCACTTTCGTTAGTTGCGCCTGCCACGGGCGAGGCGGGCGCAACTGAATTTGGGCTTGGGGCCGGGTTACCACGGCAACCGGGACGCTGCGCACACCGATGACGTCATCGGTGCCGGCGCAGCGCTACCGGCTAACGCCGATGGTAAGGCCCAAGTCAATTTGCAAAACGGCTATAAGTCCGGCGCAAGGCCCTCTAGCGCCACTAATTGGGCGCTAAGCCCACTCAATTTCTAGGCCTTTATCTTTGAACCAGCACTGGTTCTGGTCATGCGTTGTCCTTCCACAACGATAGCACTTTACTGTGCCCAATGCCATTTCATTGGTGCTGAATTCCAATGGCCTTTGCTGTATCTCTGCAGCGCCCCGTGCTGCTGCCTCATGGGATGCTGCAATGCTGAAAGCTTTGTCCAGCGTAAGGTCCTTTTCCTCTTGCAGTCGCTTCTGGGTTCCTTCCCTTAGGAGCCCACACACAAACTTATCTCTCAGTGCGTCTGCCAGTCCTGTACCGAACTGACAGTACTTTGATAACTTGCGCAGTTCTGTTAGGAATTCAGCGTTGCTTTCTTCTTTAAGTTGAATTCTTTTGTAGAATTTAAATCGTTCCGCTATCAGCAGCGGCGTGGGGTTTAAATGCTCCTGCAGGATAGTAACAATATCCGTGAAACTCTTCCCTACCGGTTTGTCTGGTGTTACAAGGTTCCTTAATAACCCGTACGTCTTCGCACCCATCGAGTTTAATAGGGTTAGTGCTTTCTTATCATCCGGTACCTCATTCGTTGTACAGTAAACTTCGATGCGTTCCACATAAGTGGCCCAATCTTCCACATCGTTATCAAAAGCAGTGATGTTCCCCGTTTTTGGCATCCTTGCTGAGTTTCTCCTTTCCCTTTGGATATTATTATTATTATTATTATTATTTTATTTTTTTCCTATTTAAGATGGCGGCTTTTCCCGCGCTTGTCTTCTTCCCCCGCCGACTCAAAATGGCGATTCCCGCGCTGTTGCCGTCCACGCCTCCCAGCGGTCCATTATTTTCCCCTGCGCTGCTGTTCTTGTTCCCCGCCGCTCCCGCGGTCCTTGTGGCCATAAACGCTTTTCTGGCTGCTGCGCGTCTCTGCCCCGATTGCAGTCCGGCCCCTGACACCGGCTCCGGTCGTGTTCTCCGCCCTTTTTGTTGTCTTCCCTCCCCTTCTTCCACTGACAACTCGGCCGACTTCCCCCCCGTGCCGCTCGATCGGGCTTACCCACCGCTGTCGTCGAAGGGATGCTCACTGATGTTTGACTTCGTGGCCAGAAACCAACCTGGGTTCCCGATGGCCTCCTGTGCGATGCAGTGCTCAGCAGGATGTTGAGGGCGGATGCCCTTGTTCGATGTCCGTTTCTGAGGACGAAGCTTCCTTTGATGCAAAACTGCCACTAGGTAAGATCAGACTCGTCGCCACTGTTGAGTCTGTGTTTCCAAATGCAGTTATACTGAATAACAGGACACAGACTACAGAAGTAAGTAAACAGGTCTTTAGTGATTGAGGGTCAGGGCTGAACTGAGATACACTTTGCTCCGCCGGTACTACAATGTACAGGAGCCATCAAAAAGTAGTCCATCACCTTAAGGTATCCTCTTAAGGTAGTACAGGTTACATACACTACAAAACCCACTCCACTCCCTTGTGTAGGAGTCAGAGCAGAGGGGCTTCCATTAATGCGTAATCCTCAATAAAATCTATGCAGTACCCTGTTAGCCCTAGAAAAGATCTCACTCCTGTCACTGTACTGGGGGCTGGTAACTCCTGCACTGCTTTCCTTCTGGTTTTATCTGTGGCCCTTTCCCCTGCTCCTACAGCCAGCCCTAGGAACTTTACTTCCAGCCAGCCGATCTGTACCTTCTTGGGGTTTACCTTAAAACCTTCCTGCTTGAGCAACTCCAGCAGTTCAGCCAGTAGTGGACCATGTTCCACTCCTTCATCAGTGAATAGGAGCAAGTCATCCACATACTGGACTAACTGTCAGGGTCGGCTGAAGCCTTTTAAGCAATCTGCCATACACTGGTGGAAAATGCTGGGGCTATTGTGGAACCCCTGTGGTAGGCAGTTCCAGGTGTACTGCTGGCCTTTAAACGTGAAGGCGAACTTGTACTGGTCCTCTCTCCGTAGAGGGATGGACCAAAACCCGTTGGAAATATCCAGCACCGTGAACGTGGTCGCGGAGGCTGGAATACTTCCAATGAGGTCGGCGACAGCTGCGACCATGGTTGCACAGGTGGGGATGTTCCTATTGAGTACCCGATAGTCCACTGTGGCTCTCCAGGAGTGGTCCAGTTTCCTAACCAGCCGCAGTGGAGAGTTTACTTGGGTGGCTATCAGTCTCAGTACCCCCTGTTTGACCAGAGAGGTCATGGCCGTTTCCATGTCTGCCTCCGCCTCCTTGGGGAAATTATACTGCTTTTGTGGTCAGGTCATGGGGATCTTGACTTACTTCGACCCCATTCACCCTCCCACAATCATGCTTGTGAGAGGCAAATGCGTCGCGGTGTGCTCGCACAAATGCCTGGTACTCCACTGGGGTGTTACTGACCATTTGTTCGAGGTCGTAACCCTCCTTGGGTTTTAGGATACACAAGGTCCCCTTGCCCTGTTTCTCTGGGATAACTGCCACTTCACTTTCTTTGTCGGTGCATGCTCCCCACAGACAGTGGTTCCTGAGATCCACTAGAATCCTGTGGCTTATAATAAAATCAGCCCCCAGGATCCCTTTCCCTTCCTGCTCCCACTTCATTAAAACACAAGTCCACTTGGTGTGGAGTTCTCCTAAATGAATGGACAGCGGGATAGCGAACGAGCCAACCTGCTCGTTACCTGTGAACCCCACTAAGCTGTATAGGACCCCGTTAGACAGAGGTGAGGCGGCGGGGTTATCTGAATATACTATGGTGCTCGATGCTCCCGTGTCCAACAGATAGGTCCCTTTCACCTTTTCCACTTCCATCTTAACAAGCGGTCTTTTCCACAGATAGACAGGCTGCGCTGGCTCCAGTCATAAGTCTGTGTTAGGTGGGGCAGATGGAGTTAAAGCACCCGTGGCTGTGGCTACCCTCCCTGGGCCAGCCAACAAAACTCGAAGTGCAGCTACTAACGAATCAACTGTGGTTGGTGTTTCTATCTTTGGGGCAGGAGCTGGGGAGTTTTTCCCTACACTATCCTTCCAAGGATTTCTACAGTCCCTTCTCCAATGCCCACTTTTCCCGCACCCGAAGCAGTTACACCTCGTATCAGAAGAGATACCCCCTTCCTGGTGCCATTCCTTCTTAACTGGGCTAGGTTTTAACTCGTGAACCTTTCCTTTTGTTTGTGGTTCTTCCACCCCTCTACCATTACGGTAAGCCAGGGTCAGTTGTCTGACCACTGTCTCCTCGGTGACTTGGGGGCCCTTTGGGTCGAACCACAGCTCGGCCTTGGCTCTGATCCATGGCAAGCTGTTTGCCACCAGACTTCATGCCAGTGAGCCAGCTCAGCCTGGTTCACATTATTCCGGTCGAGATCCCCATTACAGGCACTCCTGTACACAGGCCACAGCCTGTCTGCGAAAGCCTGTGGGGTCTCCCCTGCTGACTGGGTAGACTTCTCCACCCGGGAGAAAGGACTACCATCGTTCATTCCCATTGCCTCCAGAACTTGATCCCGGATGGCAGCGTACCCGCCCTGTCCCTTTTGCACTCAGCAGAGAGGGACTGGTACAGCTTACCATCCAAGTGAACAGAAGCATCTTGGCCATTTCTGAGTTGTCGCACTCATTAATGCCTGCTGCTTGTTCCACTTCCATAAAGTGGACTGAGGGGTCTCCCTTTTGGGTGAGCTTACTCAAGTGGCTTACCATAGCCCTAAGCTGTTGGGTCCCATGGGGAATCATGAATTGGCTTTCAAGGGGCCCCAGACCCCCACCACCCCCGGGTGGGCCAAACTTTTGCTGCCGAGCTGGGCACATCGGCCCCGGCTCCAACCTTTCCTGCATTTGTTTGCCCATTTCACCCTGCTGCCAAACCGAGTCAAAACCCGGCACCACAGGTGGTGATGGTGTGCACTCCTCCCTGTCCTCCCTACAGATTGCTTGTCCCTCCTGCTGCCCAACCGAGTTGTTCCCCGGCGCCACAGTTGACATCTTAACAGTTTCTACTTCTACTTCCAGGTCTACCCGGGCCGCATCCGGGCTCACTAAGCATATCATGCCTTTTGCCCTGGACAAAGCAAGTTTTAAACAGTCGATCTGCTTTTGACAGGGGCCGTGATCTCCCGCTTCAAAGTCCCTAGTGCTTGCTACTTTATAAGCCGCCTTCACGTCTCTGAACTTTTCCTCCTGTTCTTTTAATTGTCTGGTTAGGCGAGCGTTCTCCTTTTTCAGTACTAACTCATTGCTTTTTGCCTCGGTGACTTGACACCGAAAATACTCAGCCTGCTCCTGTGTTTCTCCGCTAGCTGTAACTTCTCCTGACTTTGGGCTTGTAATTCCTGCAATAGTCCTTCCCCTGCTGTAGCTCTTGCTTTGGCCAGTTTGGCTGCCTCCTGCAGCTCTTCTGTCAACGCTTTAATATGCTGATCTAAAAGCTGGATCTGTCATAGGGCGCAGACCAACCAGATGGCCTTTTCTACCGACCTTTTATGATCCTTGCTCTCAGTCCATTTGGCTGCAGCGTCCAGTGCACAACAGACTGGTCACCCATTTCTTGGTGATATTCACCTTCTCAAAAACGTAAGAGGAAATCCTCTCTTCCATCTTTGTTCTTTCATCAAACACAGGGTCTATTGCATTACATCCCTTTTGCCAAAGTCCTGCCGCAGTCGCCATTTTCTGTCAGAGGTGGTGTGTGTGGTCAGCTTCACCTCTGTCTTATGAGCAGTTCGAATCGCTCCCACTCCCTTGGTTCTAGACCTGGACTTCTTTGGGGGTTGTAATGAAATTGCCGCAGACAACTGAGTTGGTCAAACGAATTTAGATTTAATTTTGAGACAGGAAAACATACAATACAATAAACTTATACTCTAAAAAGGGGGAACATTTCGGAATATACGAGGGAGAATGACAATAGACAAAAATACTTCACCCCTACCAATCCCACCTTACTAGCTAAGTTGGACTCTAAAGGATCAGGGATAATGCTCACCAAACACAGGAATAGTTTGTAGAGTGAAAAAAAACTTGCAGATCTTCGGTTTCTTCCGAGTTGGTTTCTTGTTGGTCGCGGTGGCCCAGTATTACCTGTTTGGCTTCTGGTAATATTTGGTTGTTGGTTTTGTGGGGCCCTTGGTGCCACGAGGTGTCCGATGATGTGTTACTTCTTCTTCTTCGAGAGAGAGAGAACTGCTTCCAGATGCTTGCTTCTGAAACCGCTGAGTTTATTAATAATAATCATAATCAACTTTATTGTCATTGTTAGTGCACAAGTGCAGTACAACGAAATGTAGGCTTGCAGCTCCTGAAAGTGTACATTTAGATTAAGACATTTAAACATTCAACATACATTTGGCTTGTAGTATATTAACATAACCATAATAAAGTGCATTGGCAGATGTGCAGGCTTTAGAGTTTATTTGTGGAGTTCAGTAGAATGACAGCCCTGGGAAAGAAGCTGTTCCTAAATCTGGTCGTTCGGGTGCGAATGCATCTGTAGCGTCTCCCAGATGGCAGGAGGGTGAACAGACTGTGGCTGGGGTGGGTAGGGTCTTTAATGATGGTCCGTGACCTCCGTAAACAGCGTTTCTGGTATATGTGCTCTATGGTCGGTAGCCGGGTGCCGGTAATGCGTTGGGCAGTTTTGACTACCCGCTGCAGGGCTTTCCAGTCATAGTAGCTACAGCTGCCATACCATACTGTGATACAGTTCGTCAGGATGCTCTCTATTGTGCAGCGGTAAAAGTTAGAGAGGATCAGGGGTGACAGGTTACATCCCTTCAGCCTCCTTAGGAAATATAGGCGCTGCTGGGCCTTCTTCACCAGAGAGGAGGTGTTGAGGGACCAGGAGAGGTCTTCCGTGATGTGGACTCCGAGGAACTTAAAGCTGTCCACCCTTTCCACCACAGCCCCATGGATGTGGATGGGGGTGTGACTTCCGCCTTTAGTCTTCCTGAAGTCCACAATGATTTCTTTGATTTTCTTGATGTTAAGGGCCAGGTTGTTATCGGCGCACCACTTCACGAGATGCTGGACCTCCTCCCTGTAGGCTGACTCATCGTTGTTGGTGATCTGGCCTACCACCGTGGTATCATCCGCAAACTCGATGATGGTGTTGGAACCATGAACAGCCACACAGTCGTGGGTGAAGAGGGAGTAGAGGAGGGGGCTCAGCACACATCCTTGTGGGGCCCCTGTGTTCAGGGTCAAGGGGGGGGAGGTGTGGTTACCTAATTTGACAGACTGGGGTCTGCTGGTAGGAAGTCCAGGGTCCAGTTGCAGAGGGAAGTGTTCAGGCCAAGAGTGTGGAGTTTGGTGGCCAGCTTGTTGGGGACGATAGTGTTGAATGCTGAGCTGTAGTCTATGAACAGCATTCTGATGTAGGTCTCTTTACCATCTAAGTGATTCAGTGCCGAGTGTAGAGCAGTTGTGATTGCATCCTCCGTTGATCTGTTTGCACGATAGGCAAACTGGTGTTGGTCAAGAGAGGCAGGAACACTGGCTTTGATGTGGGCTAAGACCAGTCTCTCGAAACACTTCATTATGATGGGTGTGAGTGCGACAGGTCGATAGTCGTTCAGACACGTCACAGCCATTTGCTTTGGCACAGGAATAATGGTAGCAGTCTTGAAGCATGTAGGGACTACTGCCTGGGCCAATGACAGATTGAAGATGGCGGTGAAGACATCAGCCAGCTGATCAGCACATTCCTTGAGTACCCGTCCAGGGATTCTATCAGGTCCAGCAGCCTTTCGTGTGTTCACTCAGCGTAGAACACCCCTTACGTCGGAGGTCGACAGAGTGAGCACCTGGTCTTCCGGGGGTGGCAAGGCTTTGGTACTGGCTCCCTGTTGTCCCTGTCAAAGCGAGCGTAGAAGTTGTTAAGCTCCTCTGGAAGGGAGGCATCGCTAACCGGGGGTCTGGTGTTTTTACTCTTGTAGTCAGTGATGGACTGGATGCCTTGCCACATGTGCCGGGGGTCCGAGTTGTTGTGGAAATGATCCTCTATCCGCAGTGTCTGTTTCCTTTTGGCAGTCCTGATACCCTTTTTTAGGTTGGTCCTAGCTGCACTGTAAGCCGCCGCGTCGCCAGATTTAAATGCTGTGTCACGTGCTTTCAACAGCGAGCGGACCTCCCCATTCATCCAGGGTTTCTGGTTGGGGTATGTCCTGATATTTTTATGGGTCGTGACGACCTCGACGCAACTGTTAATGTAGAATAGCACTGTGGATGCGTACTCCTCGATGTCATTATGGGCAAACATGCTCCAATCAGTGCGTTCGAAGCAATCCTGAAGCTCCGAGACTGCCCCCTCTGGCCATACTTTCACTGATCTCACTGATGTTTTCACTCTTTTGATGAGCGGTTTGTATGCCGGGGCTAGAAACAGGGAGAGGTGGTCAGACTTCTCGAACTGGTTGAACTGTTTCTGTTGAACTCCTTCTGCTGAACTGTACTGATCAAACTGATCGAACCCATCGAACTCATCGAACTGATTTCTTGTGGAGACAGGTCTTTAGTTTATACTAAACAAAGCCTGCTAATCTTGTTAGATTTTGGGCGGGCTCGTTAACTTTAATAGTTTTAAAATTCTTATCGAGTTTCGGGGTTAGTCCCATCTATTTTTAATTGACTGTTAACTAGTTTCAGGATTGCTTCAAAATCAGTTTAAGTGTGCGAAGTGGTTTTGGATGTCTCTCTGAGTGGGTTTAAACTGTTGTTCGATTGTCTTCTCCTGCTGGAGCCAGGGTCTCTTTTGTTGATTAGTGGCATGTATTGTATTATTCATGTTCTTGATGGCCCTGTAGGTTTTTGGCAGGAACTGTCCTTCCGTGGGCCTATTGTCTTTATGTAGAATGGCTGGGATGGCCCAGAACATTCCCAGACAATCTGGCCTTTTCCAATACTCAAACTGTCTGTCCCACAGTGCCCAACCCAGTTCCTTTGTTGCAGCTTTCCACAGGCCTGGACATGCCTTTTAAAATAGCCAAATCTTCCTAGGGTTTTGACTTTAAGTCCCTTTTGGCCCAATATTCTTTAAAACAGTCCAAAATCTCTCCTTTTCTTGGTTTGGGGGAATCTGTAGAATTTTGCGAACCTTACAGTGGCTGCAGTGTCTACCATCTGCAAGATGCACTGCAGCAACTCACCAAGGCTTCTTCGGCTGCACCTGCCAAACCCGCGACCTCTTCCACCTAGGAGGACAAGGGCAGCAGGTGCATGGGAACACCACCGCCTCCAAGTTCCCCTCCAAGTCACACACCATCCTGACTTAGACATATATCGCCGATCCTTCATCGTTGCTGGGTCAAAATCCTGGAACTCCCTACCTAACAGCACTGTGAGAGTACCTTCACAACATGGACTGCAGCAGTTCAAGAAGGCGGCTCACCACCACCTTCTCAAGGGCAATTAAGGATGGGCAATAAATGCTGCCTTGTCAGCGATGCCCACATCCCATAAATGAATAAAAAAAGAAATGAATATGAACAGATTATTCTGGTCACAAGGAGCTTTAATCCTGTGATGAATGTATTAGTCATGGACTCCTTTAATTGTTCGGTATTGGATAGTGAATGTACTTCAGCTGTATGCGGAGCAGATTGGTTAAAATGTTATCTTGATTCACTAACTAGTGAAGATCGATGCAAGGTTAAGGAATATAAATGTACGACATGCTTTAGGTTTGGAGATGACAACTCCTTGAGGTCACTCAAGAGAGAGGTAATTCCATGTAAGATAGCTGGAGTAAGCCATTTTATAAGTACGGACGTAGTCTCTAGTGAGATACCTATACTTTTGAATAAACCTTCCATGAAATTATTTTTGGGAAATCGGTTGATCTGCAGTTTACCCAGTCAGTACATTATTTCATCCCCTTAACAAAACCTGATGTTTCTCATCAGAGTGTTAGGCAAGTATTAATGGCATCAGGTGCTAAGGATAAGAGAGAAAAAAAAACAAATTATCTTAAAGTTACATAGACAATTTGCCCACCCTACTTGTCAACGTTTAAAAATCCTGCTAAAAGATGTAGGTGTAGTTGATGAGGAGTATACGAAGCTAATAGAAGAGATTAGTGAGAACTGTGAAATCTGTGAAGTAGAGAAGGACGCCCCCACATCCTATTGTAAGTCTTCCGTTGGCATGTGACTTTAATGAGGTAGTTGCCATGGATCTAAAGGTATGTAACAAAGACAGAAATGTTTTCATCTTACATTTTATTGACCTGGCTACGAGGTTTAGTATTTCTACACTAATATATAGTAAGGAGAAGATTGCTATTATAGATAAAATTATGGAAAAATGGATAGGACAGGACTTGGGACATCAGCAAAGTTTTTGACTGATAATGGAGGTGAATTCACTAGTGAGGAGTCCAGAGATATGTGTGAGAATATGAAGATCATCGTCATGAATACAGCAGCTGAGAGCCCTTTAAGCAATGCTCTTTGTGAAAGAAATCACGCTGCGATTGATGACATGGTGCGTAAAATTTTGGCTGATTGAACAGAGTGTAAATTGTCAACTGCCCTAGCATGGTCAGTTCATGCAAAAAATTATCTTCTGATGGTTGGTGGATATAAACCTTACCAACTAGTCTATGGGCGCAATCCCAAATTACCTTCTGTTCTTTGTGATAATCCTCCTGCTCCAGAAGGTACAATTAGTGCCATTTTTTCTGAGCATTTAAATGCTTTGCCTGCAGGGAGACAGGCTTTTATCAAGGCTGAGGTATCAGTGAAAATTCATAGAGCACTGAGACATCGTATTAGACCATCTGAGACAGAGTTCACTTCAGGAGATTTGGTATATTATAAAAGAGAGGGTCATAGGGAATGGAGAGACCCTGGTAAGGTAATAGGTCGTGATGGTAAGACAGTATGTAGAGAAATTCGGCATGTTAGCCCCTCCCGTTAGTGCCTGGAGGAACAGCAGCAAGGGAGGAGGCAGCCACTCAATTGGCCTTCTGGAAGGGCGGTCTGTGACCGCCTCATCTGACTGCCGTTCCAATAAATCTACCCCACATCCCGATTGCTCACCACATTCCCATCATTCCATCCATTTCCCATGTCATATCACAGCGCAAAGCTGAAATGAGAGACAGCACAAATTCTGCAAAATTCCATTAATAAATTTATCAACATTCAGTGAACACATATATACAACAACAATATTAATTAATCACCCCTGTGCAGTACTTCCCCTCTTTACAATGCCTTTTCTGAATCGACTGCTTCTACGTAGTCTGTCCCCAGTGGCTGCATCAGGGCTGGTGGAAGGCTGCTGAGTGTCCATGCGGGAGACTTCAGATGCCTTGCAGGACGTCCTCAACCAGCTCTGGGCCTGAAAGGCCGGGCTGTACACTGTACCACCTCAGGCTGGGTGGCGCCAGTCTGGCCTGGCTGAATAACAAGCAGCGACAAGGGCATTGGTGGACTGGCAGTGGTGGTGGCAGGAATGCTGTCACCCTGAGAGAGGACAGCAGGTTCCTGCTTGACTGACACAATGCCACTCCTCCGGGGCAGCACCTCAGCATCCCTAGCAATCTGTTGGAGCACAGATTGCTGGCCTGCTGCGACACCATGAGATACCCGGTGGACTGTGGTGGACCCAGTGACAATGGCAGCAGTCAGAGCGCTCTCCCTGGGACTGGAATAAGAACATAAGAACATAAGAAGTAGGAGCAGGAGTAGGCCATACGGCCCCTCGGGCCTGCTCCGCCATTCAATAGGATCATGGCTGATCCAAACCTAGACTCACGTCCACTTCCCTGCCCGCTCCCCATAACCCTTAATTCCCTTATCAGCTAGGAAACGGTCTATCTCCGTTTTAAATTTATTTAATGTTGCAGCTTCCACAGCTCTCTGAGGTAGCAAATTCCATAGATTTACTACCCTCTGAGTGAAGAAGTTTCTCCTCATCTCAGTTTTGAAACGGCAGCCCCTTATTCTAAGATTATGCCCCCTAGTTCTATTCTCACCCATCAGTGGAAACATCCTCCCCGCATCCACCCGATCAAGCCCCCTCACAATCTTATATGTTTCGATAAGATCACTTCACATTCTTCTGAATTCCAATGAGTAGAGGCCCAACCTACTCAACCTTTCCTCATAAGTCAACCCCCTCATCTCCGGAATCAACCGAGTGAACCTTCACTGAACTGCCTCGAGAGCAAGTATATCTTTTCTTAAATATGGAAACCAAAATTGTACGCAGTATTCCAGGTGTGGCCTTGCCAGTACCCTGTATAACTGAAGCAAGACTTCCCTGCTTTTATACTCCATCCCCCTTGCAATAAAAGCCAAGATTCCATTGACCTCCCTGATCACCTGCTGTACCTGCATACTAACCTTCTGTGTTTCATGCACCAGGACCCCCAGATCCCTTTGTACTGTAGCACTTTGCAGTTTCTTTCCATTTAGATAATAATTTGCTCTTTGATTTTTCTGCCAAAGTGCATAACCTCACACTTTCCAACATTATATTCCATCTGCCAAATTTCTGCCCACTCACTTAGCCTGTCTATGTCCTTTTGCAGGTATTTTATATCCTCCTCACTCACTGCTTTCCCTCCCATCTTTGTATCATCGTCAAACTTGGATACGTTGCACTTGGTCCCCTCACTGCCACTCCTCCACTGCAGCTGCCACCACCCGTAGGGCAGACTGCTGCTGCCCAAGCAGAGTTGGAGCAGTCAGCAGCCGGCCCCTCCAGGCCCAGAGCTGGTCCAGGCCGACCCCCAAGGGCATCTGCCGACTCACCATCTGACCCTCAGCAGCCTTCCCCCAGCCTTGCTGCAACCACTGGGGTCCCATTGAGGAGGAGCTGCAGGGTGGGTAGGGGCGAGTCACAGAAGCGAGACGGATCACCCTCGCAGGGGAAAAAGTAGAAGGTGTGGCCAAATGTGCTGTTTCATATATAAAAGCCGAGACTGGTGTATTTGTTTTATATTTAAAGGCTGAGACTGGTGTATTTGTTTTTTATATATAAAGGCCGAGACTGTTGTATTTGTTTTATGTATAGAGGCCGAGACTGGTGTATTTGTTTTTTACATATAAAGGCCGAGACTGGTGTATTTGTGTTTTATATATAAAGGCTGAGACTGGTGTATTTGTGTTTTTTGGGGGGGTTTCTCTGAATTAGTTTGTCATGCGGGAAGGGCACAGAGGTATCACAGTAAAAAAAAATTCTTTAATCACATTGTCCATGTTTGCTTTTGGAAGTCTCGGTTGCCTTGATCGGCTGAGGGTTTGCGGAACGGCTACATTCATCTTCTGTCATTGGCACAAGCCATTCCCTGAGAGGGGGCCTAGAACCGAGTTGCAATAAGCCACCAACGGGCGGCCCTTGCACTACCTGCCTCCCTCCCGTGCTGGTGCTCCTCCTCCTCCTCCTCCTCCTCCTCCTCCTCCTCTGGTGGTCCTCCAATGTCTGCTGGCAGTGGCTGAGTCCTGCGGATAGCCAGGTTGTGCAGCATGCGGCACACGACAACGAAATGGGAGACTCGCTCAGGCGAGTACTGTAGGGCTCCCCCGGAACGATCCAGACAGCGGAACCGTTGCTTCAGCACGCCGATTGTGTGCTCAATGATGTTCCTGGTTGCTTGATGGCTGTCATTGTATCGCTCTTCAGCAGGGGTGCTGGGCGCATGGAGCAGGGTCATCAGCCAGGTGCACAAAGGATAGCCTTTGTCCCCGAGAAGCCATCCTCGTGGGTGAGGCTGGGCCTCGAAAATGTTTGCCACAGAAGTCTGGCGCAGGATGAAGGCATCGTGGCTGCTGCCTGGAAAGCGGGCATTGACAGCTAGGATGAGCTGCCTGTGGTCACACACGAACTGCACATTGAGTGAATGGTAGCCCTTCCGGTTGCGGTAATCCTCGGCATTCTCTAGAGGTGCCCGCAAAGCCACATGCGTGCAGTCAATGGCACCCTGCACCATGGGGAAGCCTGCTAATGCTGCAAATCCCATTGCACGCTCTTGCTGCTTGTCCACGGTCATGGGGAAGGAGATGAACTGACGTCTCCTTCTGAAAAGGGCATTGATCACTTGGCGGATGCAGCAATGCACCGCGAACTGGGAGATGTTGGAAATGTCCCCAGTAGTGGATTGGAAGGAGCCGGTGGCATAGAAGTTGAGAGCCACCGTCACCTTCACTGCCACTGACAGAGACGTCCTACTCCTGAGCTGAGGCTGCAGATCTCTGCGAAGCAGATGGCAGATCTCAGTGACCAGCTCCCTTCTGAATCGCAGCCTCCAAACACACTGCTCCTCAGACATGTTCAGATATGATAACTGCTGGCGGTATACCCTGGGTGGGTAAGGCCTTCTTTGCCGACGCCTGTTGGCCCTTCTCTGTCTGGCCATGACTGGCACTCTCTCACGGCGTCTCTGAGCCCTTTGAATGCAATGCAGTAAGCCAACGTTTCCACGCATTGCAGCCCCCATTATATGTTTCGAATCAATGCTATGGCACTGAAAGTTAAATCCAAGTGCAAAGCTCTGGCCTGAAGCCACAAGTACCTGTGCGAGTGTTCAGCCAAACCAGAACGCTCTCTATGTTTGTCTCTCTCCAAATATCCGTCTCTCACAAAGAAGGAGTGGAGCAAAATGGCTGCCATTTATACTGCAGGAGGAGTCCCCTTTAATTAGCGCACCCCCCGCGCCCCGCAGCGACTGGGAACCGTTACCCTCTACCAGTCGCGGGGGGCACCAGGCGCACAATAGGCCGGCGCCACTGAAATTCCGGTTTGGGGCGCACAAAGGGCGTTGCACCATGAAATGTTGCCAGGATCTGCGCGCGCAGCTGAGCATGCGCAAAGGTTTTGCGCCATCGCTAAATCTTAACTGAATTTCGCAGGAGGCGCAGATCGTGCCGCGCCCGGGCGCTAGCCACTTAGCACCCCTCTTCTCCTCCTCCTAAGGCGCTAGCGGCTGGCACAAACAACTGAATTTCTAGGCCTTAATCTTGAACCCATCAAACCTTTGCATAAATAATCGTTTATAGTTTAAACTGGCTATCAAGCCAGGAAGATACCGATTCACTTTATGAATAACAAACACCAGGACATTAAAGAGCATTTAGCAACGGGGCAACCACCCAAAAAGCAGTTAAGGTGAACTACTATAATCACTTTAACGAGCCCGCCAAAAATTGGACAAAGAACTTACCCTGATTTGGCGCGCAGATAACGAACCTCCGAAACAGTATAATTGTAGGCCCACCGGTAACCAAAGAAGACTGAAGCGGGCAGGTGGCGTGCAGTAAAAAAACAGGCAGATGGGTGCAGCAAGCGGGCTGGAGCAGAGGAAGGCGGGCCAATGAAAAGCAGAGAAGGGCAGTGTGGAGACGCGTTGGGGGACGTGCAGGCACACGTTCAGGTCCAGAGTAACTCGAAACACAATGAAGCGTTGGGGACGAGCAGGCACACGCTCAGGCCCAGGTCACTCGAAATGCAAGGAAGCGTTGGGTGGCACACGCTCAGGTACAGAGCTACTCGAAACACAAAGAAGCAGAACGACCACGAGAACCGCAGTAACAAAGGACTGGGTAAACCATATGTTCGGATCATTACCACTGCACAGGTAATTGTAGTGTCCGTGTGTTGATAAAGACACTGAAGACAGGAGTTGGTTCATAGGTGTTTACTAAGCAAAGTCTGGGGGGGGTTCTAACGGATATACACAATATACAGGCTTATATAGCCCGAGTGGCCATTACCGGCATTACAGCACACCTGGGGCTCTTAAAGGCACATACACTACAATTCCTCCCCTTTTAGCTAACCAGCACATCATATTTTAAGTAATTATTAATTACATGTTATAAGAAAAATAATATACACATTGCTGTAGTTAATTAATTATAAGTCAGTCTCTCAGGAGTCTTCCTGACTCGGTCCGGATAACGCCTCGGGGGTGTAGTGGTTTCTGGTGGTGTAGTAGGTTCTTTTGGCAAGACTGATTCGGCTTGAATGCCAGTGTCGGGTTCATCGGGTTCCAGTATCACCGGATCGGAGGTAGATATGGGTATCTCTACTTCATCGTTAGACATATAGAGTTGTGGTGTAGATTGTCCCTTTTCGGATGACTTGATGATTTGGTCAGCATGGCGCCTTATTATGCTTTCTCCGATGTCCACGGTGTATATCAGTGGTCCTAGTCGTGTGCAGATAGTTCCAGGCTGCCATTTCTCGGTACGGTAGTCCCGGGCCAAAACTTGTTGACCTAGCTGGAAGGTTCTAGTTGGCCTTTCATTCATGCCTTGAAATTGCCGGTTCTCCACGTCCCTTCTGATGTTGGGCTTGACCAAATCCAGCTGGCATCTTAGGTTTCTATTGAAGAACATCATGGCGGGAGTTTGGTTGGTAACCATATGTGTTGCATTCCTGTATGCGAATAAGAAGTTATCCACCTTGTGCTGAAGTTTTATGTCTTCGTTACCCATGGCCTTTATGGCCTTCTTGAAGGTCTGGACAAACCTTTCAGCCAATCCATTGGTGGCGGGATGGTATGGGGCGGACGTGTAGTGCTTAACCCCATTGTTTTTTAAGAACTTTCTGAATTCTTCGGACACAAATTGCGGTCCATTATCAGAACATATCTGTTCCGGCAGCCCATTCCTGGCAAATATGGTCCTTAATACTGTGATGGTTTTTTCCGTGGTGGTGGAGGACATCTTTATTACCTCCGGCCACTTGGAGTGTGCATCAACCGCGATTAAGAACATTGAGTCCATAAATGGACCAGCAAAGTGGATGTGCACCCTTTGCCAGGGAGATGAGGGCCACTCCCATGGATGTAGAGGGGCTTGTGGTGGAGTGTTTTGGACCTTCTGGCACCCTAGGCAGCTCTTGGTCATTTCTCCGATGTCTCCATCGATACCTGGCCACCATACAAATGCCCTAGCTAGGTTCTTCATTTTCACTCCACCCAGATGCCCCTCGTGAAGCTCCTTTAGCACTTTATCCTGGAGTTTGGGTGGAATCACCACTCTGGATCCACACATCAAGGTTCCTCGGCACACTGACAGCTGTTCTCTTCTTTGCGAGAATGCTGGCAACAGTGGTTCGCCATATGCTGGCCATCCCTTCACTGCTAAATCGTAGACCCGTGAGAGAGTCGGGTCATTTCTCGTCTCCCTTTCAATGGCAGAATTTGTTACTGGTAGACATTCCACTATGGTAGAGTGGAACATCTCCACTGGGTCTACTGTAGGTGCCTCTTCTACCGTTGGCAATGGTAGACGCGATAAACTGTCAGCATTCCCATGCTGTTTTGATCCTTTGTATTCTATATTGTATTGGTGTGCCCCTAGAAAAAGGGACCACCTCTGTAGCCTTTGCGCTGTCATAATGGGAACACCCTTTTTAGGGTTGAATATGGAGATGAGGGGTTGATAGTCAGCCAACAAGGTAAATTTTTGTCCGTGTAGGTAATGGTTGAATTTCTTCACTCCCCATACCAGGCTGAGTGCTTCCCTGTCGATTTGGGCATAGTTACGCTCAGCTGAGTTTAATGAGCATGACGCAAAAGCTATCGGCCGTTCTGAGCCATCAGGGAATTTATGGGATAATAATGCTCCTATGCCGTAAGGGGATGCATCGCACGCCAGTCTGATTGGCAGTGATGGGTTGTAATGAGCCAAAACTTCTTCGGATGTGATTAAGTCTTTGCATTTATGGAAGGCACGTTTACAGTCTTCGTTCCATTTCCAAATCACTCCTGTTTGTAGAAGTTCATTAAGAGGGTGTAGAAGAGTTGATAAGTTCGGTAAAAATTTATGATAGTAATTTATTAATCCCAGGAACGACCTTAATTGTGAAACATTTTCAGGTGCTGGGGCTTTTATGACCGCTTCAATTTTTTCAGGTGACTTATGCAACCCTTCCTTATTAATTATGTGGCCACAATATGATATCTGATTTTGGAAAAATTCGCACTTGGGGCGATTTGCTCGTAGGCCCCGTTCTTTCAGCCTAGTGAGCACCTGCTCCAAATTGGCAAGGTGCTCGTTGTCGTTTTCTCCTGTTACAAGGATGTCGTCTAGGTAGCATTGAGTCCCCGGAATCCCTTGCAGGACTTGCTCCATAGCTCTTTGCCAGATAGCTGGAGCTGATGCTACTCCAAAAACCAGTCGATTGTACTGGTACAGGCCTTTGTGTGTGTTTATCGTGAGATACTTTTTAGAGGCCTCCTCAACCTCCATCTGTAGATATGCCTGTGCCAAGTCAATTTTGGTGAAACGTTTCCCTCCGGATAGTGAGGCGAAAATATCTTCTATCCTCGGAAGAGGATACTGTACTGTGTGAAGGACCGGGTTTACAGTCACCTTGAAGTCGCCACAGATGCGAATTTTTCTCTGTTCTTCAGATTTATCATTATTCAATGCTTTTTTCATGACTGGAACGATGGGTGTTGCCCACTCGCTCCAATCTATTTTGGATAATACGCCTGCCTTTTCCAAATTCTCCAGCTCTGCCTCGACTGCTGGACGAATTGCGTATGGCACCGGTCTTGCCTTAAAGAATTTGGGAATTGCTGCATCTTCCACTTTTATTGAGGCGGTGATGCCTTTCAAGGTTCCTAGTTTCTCTTGAAACACTTCTTTGGCGTTGGCCAAGATGTCTTTTAATCGTTCAGGTATGATGTCATCATTGTTTATTTTCTCACTGGTCACCGTCAGTGCCTGAATGGAGTGCCAGTCTAAACGTATCTTTCTGATCCATTCACGTCCCAACAACGGTGGACCACCATCTTGTAGAATGTATAAATACAACTTTTGTATTTCTTTGCCGTTGTATACAACAGGCACCCTTACTTTTCCTTTGGGGTATACTTTCTGCCCCGTATATGTTTTTAAGATAATGGATGTGTCTTTTAGAGGTATATGCGAAAATAGCCTCTCGTAATCCCGTCGATTTATTACGGTTAGAGCTGATCCAGTATCTAGCTCCATTTTAACAGGGGACCCTGCTATCGTGAAGGTAACCCAAATGGTTTGATAATCATCTTTGGCAAGTACATTATGTAATTTGAGACAGCTTAGTCTCTTGTTTTCGGAGTCGCTATCGCTCTTCTGGTCTTCGGAGCTACTGTACGTCATCATTTGTACCTTCCTGTACTTTCCTTTATTGATTTTTTTCTTTCTGTCTGTGGATATATTTTGTCCAGATCGGCATACCCGTGCAATGTGTCCAATCTTTCCGCATTGCCTGCATGCTTTGTCCTTGAACCAGCAGTCCTTCTGGTTATGGGTGGATCTGCCGCAGCGATAACATCTTTCGAAACCCTGTGTCATTTCATGGGTGCCGAAGTCCTGTGTCTTTTGTTGTATCTCTGCAGCTCCTCTTGCTGCTGCTTCGTATGATACAGCCATACTGAAAGCTTTGTCCAATGTTAAATCTTTTTCAGAAAGCAGCCTTTTTTGTGTTCCTTCACGTAAGAGACCGCAGACGAATTTGTCTCGATGATAATCTGCTAGTCCTGCCCCGAATTGGCAGTACTTTGATAGCTTTCTTAATTCGGTTAGGTAATCAGCGTTACTTTCAATCTTGTGTTGATTTCTCTTGAAGAATTTGAATCGTTCTGCTATCAGCAGCGGTGTTGGGTTTAAGTGTTCCTGCAGGGTATCAACAATTTCTTTAAAATTCTTGTCCTTTGGTTTGGCTGGAGTGATTAAATTTTGTAACAGCCCGTATGCCTTTGCGCCCATTAGGTTCAGCAGTACTGAAGCTTTTTTTTCATCTTCTATTCCATTTGCAGTGCAATATACCTCTACTCTTTCCACGTATGTGGTCCAATCCTCTATTTCGCTATCAAAAGCATCAATATTGCCAGACTTAGGCATTTCAGAAAAGATATGGCGCTTCCCGCGCTTTTCTTTCTTTTCAGCAGCAAAGATATGGCGCTTCCCGCGCTTTCCCGCCGCTGCTGCTGATGACAACGCTGTTTCCCGCGGTTTCTGTTCTTTGTTTTTTAAAATTTTTTATTTGTTTACAGTTGGAGACTCGTTCCCGCCGGACTTTCTCTGCAGGTCTGAACGCTGACCTGCTTGCCGTGCCGGCCGTCTCCCGAGTGCTCCCTCCCAGTCCGTTATTGCTTGCCTCCGATTTCGCTGCCTCTCTCAGCTGTAGAACCAGCCGCTGGAGCCCCAGCCTGACGCCCAGGAAGGATTAGTGCAGTACCTGCCACCAGCTTGGCCAGCTGGTGAAACCACAGCTTCTCTCACTTTCTTGAGTCTTCTGGACGCCCGAGGAATCGATGTCCTTGAGGTGCTGCTGAATTGTAGGTAAGTCCGTTTCCACTTCGTCGCCACTGTAGTGTCCGTGTGTTGATAAAGACACTGAAGACAGGAGTTGGTTCATAGGTGTTTACTAAGCAAAGTCTGGGGGGGGTTCTAACGGATATACACAATATACAGGCTTATATAGCCCAAGTGGCCATTACCGGCATTACAGCACACCTGGGGCTCTTAAAGGCACATACACTACAGTAATGATCTAGGCCACCACGACCAAGCCAACACCAAAGACCGCCAACCGAACCAGACCACCACCAGAAGAACAACGCCTGAAAGTTTCCACTCTACAAGGTAAAGTACCCAACAAAGACTTTACTCCCTATCTCTAACGGAGGAAAAGAGGGTACTTTACTCAGACGACTCCACCACCGCGCCCTGGGACCACGTGACGACGGCAGGCCCCAAAGGACAAAAAGAGCGAACCCCAAAACCGCAACCGCTTGATCGACAGGATTCGACCTGTCCAGAAACCCTTATTGGTGAGCATAATCCCTGGCCCCTCACAGCACAATTTAGTTCGTTATTGGGGGTGGGACAAGGGTAGGGGGATTATTACTGTGATTTTTCCCTCGATGTGCTGTGTGTTCCCCATTCCTAATTAAGTGTACTCTTGTAAGCCTGTAACTATTCCAGTAATTTTCAGTGTTGTAATTTTATTGTGCCTTTTAATAAAAATACGGTTTTCTTGCACCAAACCAGTTGTCTACTCCAATTCTGTATCGCTGCCTGTACCTAAGTCCGGTGTCTAGAACCCAGGGGTGTGGGAGCGATTCGAACCGCTCAAAAGTAAGTCAGAGGTGAAGCTGACGGCGCACACGCCACCCCCTACAAGTCCAGCGACAACTGACTTTTTTTGGATTTGGAGCCAACATTTGCTTGATGAGGGCATGTTTGGCAATTTGTATTGTGCGCTCTGCTGCACCATTTGAAGCAGGGCGGTACGGAGGAACTTTGGTATGCTTCACCCTGTTTCTGCTCATGAACTGTGTGAACTCTTCTGAACAAAATTGCGGCCCATTATCAGACATATTGGCCTAGAAATTCGGTGGGCTGCGCCACCAGTTAGCACCCAAAGAGGGCACTTAGTGGGTTTAGCGCCACTGGCCACGCCTTCCACGAAATTTAGCAAGGTGCTAATGGCGGCGTTAGCCTGTAGCGCTGCGCCGCCACCGATGATGTCATCGGTGTGCGCAGCGCCCCACTACTGCCCTGATCGCAAAATTTGGTAGCGCCCCCTGCTGTAATTTGTGACCAGTTCAGGGGGGCCTACCTGTGGTGGTAGAGGGGCTAATTAAAGGAGAGGTGCGGGGCAGCCATTTTTTTTGCTCTTCGCGCTGCCGTCCCCGGCCTCCTGAGCACCCCCCCCCCGCCGCATTGTGCCGGCTGTTTCCCAAGAGCCCGGCACTTCTCCTCGGTGCTGGGCTCTTTTGCCGGCACTCGCGATCTCTGATCGCGCTGCAGCAGGCCCCTCCCCTTTAAGAAGGGGAGGAAGGCCTGCAGTATCGCAGCGAGCCGTGCTGCAGCGTGTGGCGCTGCGGCACGTTGCGCTGCGATTTTCAGTTGCAGCGCCCCAAGAGGGATGCGGGGCGCCTCGAGCAGCGCCCCGCTTCTATTTGGGGCGCTGAAACTGAATTTCCGGCTGGAGCTCACGGCTCCTTCCGGGGCGGTACTTCCGGCGCCCAGGTGAGACTGGCGCCCCAAACGGGGCGCCACCGAATTTCTAGGCCATTATCTAGGAAGCCGTATGAAGAAAACAATCTTTGCAAATTGTCTAGTGTTTTGCTTGTTATTAACCGCATCAGAAACACCTCTACCCACTTCGAGTGACTATCTATCTGAACAATTACTGTCCTTCTAGCTCAGCAAAATCTACATGTAACCTTTGCCACACTCTGGGAGGCCATTTCCATTGCTGTAATGGTGCTGATGGTGGTTTCTTGCTCACCGATTGACATGTTGTACACTTACTGACTACGTACTCAATCTCTTTATCTAAACCTGGCCACCATAAGTAACTGCGTGCAAAGCTCTTGGTCAAGCACATTCCCAAGTGCTGGTAATGAAGATCTCCTAACAATTTAGATCTGAACCTATTTGGGATAACCACTCTTGCTCCCCACATGATACAATCTTTATTCACAGACAATTCATACCTACGAATGAAGTATGGATGGATATCTTCCTCTGAAACCTGGTTTGGCCATCCATTTGCTATGTAATCATACACCTTTGACATAATTGGGTCATGTTTGGTTGCCCTGCTAATCTCTTCAGCTGTGACTGGCAGCTCATCAATGTATGAAAAATAGAACACTTCTTCCTTATTGGGTGTAACTTATGATGGGGATGGCAACCTGGACATAGCATCAGCGTTACTGTGATCAGCTGATCATCTGTACGCAATGTCATACGTATACACTGACAAAATCAAAGCCCATCTCTGCATTTGGGGTGCAGCTAAGGTTGGAACTGGGGATTTTGGATGGAGGATTGCTGTCAGGGGCTTATGGTCAGTAATTATGGTAAACTTACGACCAAACAAGTATTTGTGAAACTTCTTGACCCCAAAAATCAATGACAAAGCTTTCCTTTCGATCTGCGCATAATTCTGCTCACTGGCACTGAGAGTGCGTGAAGCAAAAGCAATTGGTCTCTCCCCCCCACTATCTAGTACATGAGAGATCACAGCCCCAACACCACACGGAGAGGCATCACACGCTAGCTTGATCTCCTTAGGTACATCATGGTACTCTCTACTAACTGGCTTTTACACTCTTTGGCCTAGAAATTCAGTTGCTTGCGCCAGCCGGTAGTGCCTTAGGAGGAGGAGATGTTGGGCGATAGGCGGCTAGCGGCCGGGCGCAGCGCGATCTGCGCCTCTCCCCAACTTCACTAGAGATTTAGCGTCGGCACAAAGTCTTTGCGTCCGCTCAGCTGCGCGCGCAGATCCTGACGTCATTTCATCGTGCAACGCCCTTTGTGCGCCCCAAACCGGAACTTCAGTGGCGCCGCCCTTCTTTGCGCCTGGCGCCCCCAGCAACTGGTAGAGGGGAACGGTTCCCAGTCGCTGCGGGGTGCGGGGGGGCGCTATTTAAAGGGGACTCCTCCTGCATTATAAGTGACAGCCATTTTGTGCCAAACCTTCTGTGTGAGAGACAAAGGCAGAGAGCTTTCTGCTTTGACTCAGCGCTCGCACAGGTACTTCTGGCTTCAGGCCAGAGCTTTGCACTTGGATTTCACTTTCAGTGCCATAGCCTTGAGTCGCCACATATAATAGGGGCTGCAATGGGTGGAGACGTTGGCTTACTGCATTGCATTCAAAGGGATCAGAGACGCCGTGAGAGAGTGCCAGTCATGGCCAGACGGAGAAGGGCCAACAGGTGTCGGCACAGGAGGCCTTACCCACCCAGGGTATACCGCCAGCAGTTCTCATATCTGAACATGTCTGAGGAGCAGTGTGTTCGGAGGCTGCGATTCAGAAGGGAGGTGGTCACTGAGATCTGCCACCTGCTTCGCAGAGATCTGCAGCCACAGCTGAGGAGCAGGACGTCTCTGTCGGTGGCAGTGAAGGTGACGGTGGCTCTCAACTTCTATGCCACCGGCTCCTTCCAATCCGCTACTGGGGACATTGCCAACATCTCCCAGTTCGCGGTACATTGCTGCATCCGACAGGTGAACAATGCCCTTTTCAGAAGGAGACGTCAGTACATCTCCTTCCCCATGACCCTGGACAAGCAGCAAGAGCGTGCAATGGGATTTGGAAGAATAGTGGGCTTCCCCATGGTCCAGGGTGTAGAACTGATGAACCAGCATTGGTCAGGCCTTGCTTCAGGGCTGCAGTGCGCAGGGCATGGCAGCCAGACAAGTCCACCCTGCCCCTTTAAGAGCTGACCGGCGCCAGAGTGTCTGCCGTCAATCAGCAACTCGCCGCACCTGCGCTGCGCCCGCCCTCGGGGGTATCGCCCCGGACCGCCGGCTTAGCGCCTAATGATAGTCGTGCATCGCCTGTTTTAGCGCAGCAGCAACCTCTTGGGGTGATGCGACTGAATATCGGCGAAGGTGGCGCGAACTTGCGCCGGGCGCAAACTTTAGCGGCCGCCCGACTGTTGCGCCCCGAACGTGGCTATACTGAATTTCTAGGCCTTTGAATGCTGTGTCACATTCTTTTGACCACTTCCAAGGGACCTGTTTTCTCAACAGCTCATTCAGTGGATATAACAATGTAGCCAAGTTTGGGAGGAACTTTCTGTAATAATTCCAAAACCCCAAAATGATCAAAGTTCAGAGACATTCTTGGGAGTGGGTGCATTTCTGATTGCATCCAGCTTTCCCTTGGTTGGATGTAAACCATCTTTATCTACTCTGTGCCCTAAGTATTCCACTGAGTTTTGAAACAACTCACACTTGTGAGCTGTCACTCGTACTCCATGCCTCTCTAGCCATTTGAGTACTTCATTCAACACCTCATCATGGATTTGCTGAAATGAGTATGTCATCCGCATAACACACGACCCCTTCAATCCCTTGCAAAATATGGTTCATCACCCCCTGGAATATGTCGGGGGCAGAAGACACTCCAAATGGTAGCCTATTGAATTGATAAAGGCCTCGGTGATTATTCATAGTCAAGCATGACTTGGACTCTTCATCTAATTCAAGTTGTAGGTAGGCATTTGTTAGATCTAACTTCAAAAAGATCTGGCCACCTGTCAGCGCTGTGAACAAATCTTCCACATTTGCAAACGTATTGAGTAGATTACACTCTAGAACCTGGTTTATGGTTACCTTACAATCACGACACAACCTTACCTTACCATCTGACTTAGGTACAGCAACAATGTGTGTAGCCCAATTATTCAGGTCTACCTTAGAGATCTCTCCTCCCCATTATCAGCACTCCGCTCTTTCCAATCCAACTCTAACATTGTCATTAAACCTACTGACAAGGGTGGTGCTGTTGATGTTTGGCGAACCAACCTCTACCTTGCGAAGGCTGAACGGCAACTCTCTGATACCGCCTCCTACCTCCTCCTGGACCATGACCCCACTACCAAACATCAAGCCATTGTTTCCAAGACTGTCACTGACGTCATCTCCTCTGGAAATCTTCCCACCATGGTTGCCAACCTCAAAGCCCTCCAACCCCGCACAGCCCGCTTCTACCTCCTTCCCAAGATCCACATTCATTGCTGCCCTGGTAGATCCATCGTTACAGCCTGTTCTTGCCCCACGGAACTGATTTCTTCCTATCACAACTCTATTTTTTCTCCCCTTGTGCAGTCTCCTCCCACCTACATTCGTGACTCTTCCGATGCCCTCTGCCACTTTAACAGTTTCCAGTTTCCTGGCCCCAACCATTTCCTTTTCACTATGGACGTCCAATCCCTCTACACCTCCATCCCCCACCAGGACGGCCTGAGGGCGCTCCACTTCTTCCTTGAACTGAAGCCCAACCAGTCCCCATCCACCACCACCTTCCTCCGCCTGGCTGAACTTGTTCTCACATTGAAGAACTTCTCCTTTCAGTCCACGCACTTCCTCCAAATGAAAGGTGTTGCTATGGGAACTGGCATGGGTCCTAGCTATGCCTGCCTTTTCGTGGGATATGCGGAACATTCTTTGTTCCAGTCCTACTCAGGTCCCCTCCCTCACCTCTTTTTCCAGCCTTGATGACTGTGTTGGTGCCATTTCCTGCTCTTGCCCTGAACTAGAAAATTTCAATCAAATTGCTTCCAATTTCCACCCTTCCCTCACCTTCACATGGTCCATCTCCAACTCGTCCCTTCCCTTCCTCAACTTCTTTGTCTCCATTTCTGGGCATAGACTATCGACAAACATCCACTATAAGCCCACTGACTCCCACAGTTACCTGGACTACACTTCCTCCCACCCTGCTTCCTGTAAGGACTCTATTCCGTTCTCCAAGTTTCCCTGTCTCCGCCACATCTGTTCTGACGATGCCACCTTCCATACTAGTGCTTCCAATATGTCTTCCTTTATTCTCAACTGAGGATTCCCCTCTACCGTGGTTGACACGGCCATCAACTGTGTCCATTCCATTTCCCGCACTTCTGCTCTCACCCCTTCCCCTCCCTCCCAGAACCACGATAGAGTTCTGTGGTAAACCACTTTTGTCGTTCACTATCGTTACACTATAGTTATCACTGTTATATCGTTACTCTATGGTTATCACTGTTCACACTGTTGTATCACTATACGAGGTCGCCTCTTGTCACGCTGTTATACCTGGGCTGACCACTGCTGACTCCGCCCATGGCTCCACCTACCTGCCCAGGTATAAATGTGGTCGACTGGCTGGTATTCCTCCTTGTTGGATCCGATCACCCACGAGGGTGGGCTCTGTTATTTAGCCAATAAAAACCTATAGTTACTTTCTTAACTCGTCGCTTTTCATTGGATGAATTGATAGGTATATCAATTTTATTGGCTAAATTTTAAAATGTCGTTCCCTGAGCAGCAAAGCGAGCAGCAAAGCGAGCAGCAAAACGACCAGCCAGACACCGAGCTACAACAGCCACAGCAGCCAGCTTGGCTGCGAGCCCTCAGACCACCGTACCTGGATCTAAACCCACTGGCTGCAAACTCAGCCCTCGACTTCGAACACTGGCTGAGCTGTTTCGAGTCCTACCTGGGAGAATCCGGCGTGCCTCAGAGATCCAAGCTAAGAGTTCTGACCGCCCAAGTGAGCCCTAAAGTATTCGCAGTCATCCGGGACTTTAAAACATACGAGGACGCCATCAACCGGCTGAAAAGACAGTACCAGAGCCCGGTAAATTCCATGTATGCCAGACACCTCCTAAGATCCCGCCCGCAACAGCCAGGAGAGCCCGTGGGTGAATTTTTACGGGTGCTACAAGCACTCGGCAGAGACTGTAACTTTAAAGCGGTAACGGCGGCAGAAAATACTGAAGACAATGTCCGCGATGCCTTCGTGAAAGGCCTGCGGTCCGACTACTCACGGCAAAGACTACTGGAAGCAAAGGACCTCGACCTGGACAAAGCTGCAGCCCTCGCTCGCTCTCTAGAAGTGGCCCATCGGGACCTCGAGGCATACTCAAGGTACTGTAACTCGCGACCCTGGGACATGGGACCGACCCCGACCGCAATACCCCCCGCAGCAACCCCCCTGGGACCTACCTCAGCGTCGGCGTCCCGGACCCGATCGAGACCGCCACCCCCGGTACCGGCTCCGACATCGGACCCCCGCGATCGGGCCGCCAGCTGCTTCTTCTGCGGCCAGGCGAAACACCCGAGGTCGCGCTGCCCTGCCAAAAACGCGACCTGCTCGACCTGCTTGAAGAAAGGCCACTTCGCAAAGGCCTGCAGAGGGGGATCGACAGAGGCCAGCAGTGCCTCATGCGAGCTGTGGGGGCGGCCATCTTCCATCAAGGCAACAGAGGCCAGCATCCCCACATGTGAGTCATGGGGTGGCCATCTTTGATCCAGGCAACCGACACCAGCAGTGCCTCATGTGAGTTACAGGGGCAGCCATCTTCTCCGCCATTTTGTCCAACCTCGTGGGAGACGCCATTTTACCCACCACGCTCGACCGCCACTGTGCCTCTAGACCCGACTACCGCCTCACCCGCAGACTACAGCAACTCGCTCAGCTATACACTAGCCTCCGTCAGACTGGACCAAGCCCGCCCGCATCACCTGTCCAAGTCCATGATGGACATCAAAGTAAACAGCCATGCCACGACCTGCCTGTTCGACAGCGGAAGCACGGAGAGTTTCATCCACCCAGACACGGTGAGCCACTACTCCCTCCCTGTCCAGCCGACGTGCAACCGGATCTCGATGGCATCGAGGTCACACGCCACAGACATCAGCGGCTACTGTGTTGTGACCCTGTCGGTTAAGGGTACGGAGTATAAAAATTTTAAACTCCTCGTCCTGCCCCAGCTATGCGCTGCCGTCCTACTAGGGCTAGACTTCCAATCCCACCTCCAAAGCGTCACGCTAGCATACGGCGGACCCCTCCCCCCACTCACAGTCGACAACCAGCAGATTTTAAACCGCCCACCGCGTAACACCTGCAGCCTATCCACCCTCAAGGTCCCGCCACCTTCCCTGTTCGCTAACCTCACCCCCGACTGCAAACCCGTCGCTACCAAGAGCAGGCGGTACAGCGCCGGGGACAGAGCCTTCATTAGCTCTGAGGTGCAGCGTCCCCTGAAGGAGGGCATCATCGAAGGGAGCACCAGCCCCTGGCGTGCCCAGGTCGTGGTCGTTAAGACCGGCAATAAAAACCGCCTGGTCATCGACTACAGCCAGACCATAAACAGGTACACCCAGCTGGATGCATACCCCCTTCCCCGCATATCTGATATGGTCAATCAGATCGCACAATACCGAGTATTCTCTACCATCGACCTTAAGTCGGCCTACCACCAACTCCCTATCCGCCCTGAGGACCGCCAGTATACCGCCTTCGAGGCGAATGGCCGCCTCTACCACTTCCTTAGGGTTCCCTTCGGCGTCACCAACGGGGTTTCGGTCTTCCAAAGGGAGATGGACCGGATGGTTGACCAGAACGGGCTGCACGCCACGTTCCCCTACCTAGATAATGTCACCATCTGCGGCCGTGACCGGCAGGACCATGACGTTAATCTGGAGAGATTCCTCCGTACGGCCCAACGGCTGAACCTCACCTACAATAAGGAGAAATGTGTGTTTAACACCTCGCGCCTTGCCATCCTCAGCTGTGTAGTAGAGAATGGAGTAATCGGCCCCGACCCCGAAAGAATGCGTCCCCTCATGGAGCTACCCCTCCCCCACTGTCCAAAGGCTCTGAAGAGAACCCTGGGGCTCTTCGCCTACTATGCCCAATGGGTGCCCAATTATGCAGACAAAGCCAGACCCCTCATGAAGTCCACATCCTTCCCCCTTACGGAGGAAGCGTGCGCAGCCTTCTCCCTCATTAAGGGAGACATTGCCAAGGCCACAATGCACGCAGTGGATGAGTCCATCCCCTTCCAAGTGGAGAGCGATGCATCCGACTTCGCCCTAGCCGCTACCCTTAACCAGGAGGGGAGACCAGTGGCCTTCTTCTCAAGGACCCTACAGGGCCCTGAGATCCGACACTCGTCGGTCGAGAAGGAGGCCCAGGCGATTGTGGAGGCGGTACGATGCTGGAGGCATTACCTGGCAGGCAAACGATTTACCCTCCTCACCGACCAGCGTTCGGTCGCTTTTATGTTTAATAACAAGCTGAGGGGCAAAATCAAGAATGACAAGATCTTGAGGTGGAGAATCGAGCTCTCCACCTATGATTATGATATCTTGTACCGGCCAGGTAAGCTGAACGAACCCCCTGATGCTCTGTCACGAATTACATGCGCCAGCGCGCAAAGTGATAGACTTCAGACCCTCCACAACGACCTCTGCCACCCCGGGGTCACCAGACTTTACCGCTTCATTAAGGCCCGCAACCTGCCCTACTCCATCGAGGAGGTCAGGACCATGACCAGGAACTGCCAGACCTGTGCCGAGTGCAAACCGCACTTCTTTAGGCCGGACAGAGCAAGCCTGATCAAGGCCACCCGCCCCTTCGAGCGCCTGAGCATCGACTTTAAGGGGCCCCTCCCGTCCTCTGACCGTAATGTGTACTTCCTCAACATTGTTGATGAGTACTCCCGTTTCCCTTTTGCCTTCCCCTGCTCAGACATGACCAGTACCACGGTCATTAAATGCCTGAACGACCTCTTCGCCTTGTTCGGGTTCCCAAACTATATACATAGTGACCGGGGCTCCTCCTTCATGAGCGAGGAACTCCGTCAGTTCCTACCAGCGAGAGGTATTGCCGCAAGCAGGACCACCAGCTACAACCCCCGAGGGAACGGCCAGGTGGAAAGAGAGAACACGACGGTATGGAAGGCCATCCTCTTAGCCTTAAAGTCTAAGGGCCTCCCAACCTACCGCTGGCAGGAAGTCCTCCCGGCAGCGCTGCATTCCATCCGGTCACTACTTTGCACTGCCATTAACGCCACCCCCCATGAACGAATGTTTGTTTTCCCCAGGAAGTCGACTACGGGAACCACACTACCAACCTGGCTGACCTCTCCGGGGCCCGTCCTGCTGCAAAAGCACGTGAGGGCCCATAAAACGGACCCCCTGGTCGAGAGGGTGAACCTCCTGCACGCCAACCCTCAGTACGCCTATGTGGCATACCCAGACGGGCGGGAGGACACAGTCTCCTTGCGAGACCTCGCACCCTCGGGCATTCCGGAGACACCACCTTCACCCCCCTCCACCCCCCCCCCGATTCCAGCTCAGGTAGTCGGCATGCCGGAACCCCACGAGCCCTCGCCGACCACGCAGACACCAGCATCACCACCGGAGAATGCAACACCGCCGCTGCGACGATCGGAAAGGCTTACGAGGCCTCCGGACAGACTGACATACCAGAACTGGTAGTACACATCACCCCGCCGGACTCAAATCTAAACAAGGGGTGAATGTGGTAAACCACTTTTGTCGTTCACTATCGTTACACTATAGTTATCACTGTTATATCGTTACTCTATGGTTATCACTGTTCACACTGTTGTATCACTATACGAGGTCGCCTCTTGTCACGCTGTTATACCTGGGCTGACCACTGCTGACTCCGCCCATGGCTCCACCTACCTGCCCAGGTATAAAGGTGGTCGACTGGCTGGTATTCCTCCTTGTTGGATCCGATCACCCACGAGGGTGGGCTCTGTTATTTAGCCAATAAAAACCTATAGTTACTTTCTTAACTCGTCGCTTTTCATTGGATGAATTGATAGGTATATCAAGTTCCCCTTGTCCTCACCTCCCACCCCACATTCAATGGATCATCCTCCGCCATTTCCACCACCTCCCGCATGATCCCTGTAGGGGGTGGCGTGTGTGCAGTCAGCTTTGCCCCTGACTGGTTTTGAGCGGTTCGAATCGCTCCCACACCCCTGGGTCCTAGACACTGGACTTAGGTACAGGCGGCGATACAGAATTGGAGTAGACAACTGGTTTGGTGCAAGAAAACTGTATTTTATTAAAGGCACAATAAAATTACAACACTGAAAATTACTGGAATAGTTACAGGCATATAAAAGTACACTTAATTAAGAATGGGGAACACACGGCACAATGAGGGAAAAATCACATTAATAATCCCCCTACCCTTGCCCCACCCCCAATATCTAACTGAATTGTGCTATAAGGGGGCCAGGGATTATGCTCACCAATAGGGGTTTCTTAACAGGTCGAATCCTGCCGATTAAGCCGGTTGCGGTTTTGGGGTTCGCTCTTTGTGTCCTTTGGGGCCTGCTGTCGTCACGTGGTCCCAGGGCGCGGTGGTGGGTTTGTCTGAGTAAAGTACCCTCTTTTCTCCATTAGAGATAGGGAGTAAAGTCTTTGTTGGTAACTTTATCTTGTAGAGTGGAAAACTTTGGGTTTTATTCTTCTGGTATGGTCTGGTCGTCGAAGTTTTGTTGCGGTTGGGGTTCGGTTGGCGGTCTTCGGTGTTAGCTCGGTCGTGGTGGCCTAGATCACTACCTGTGCAGTGGTAATGATCTGAAGGTATGGTTTACCCAGCCCTTTGTTACCGCGGTGCTCGTGGTCGTTCCTCGTGTAAGGCTGCGGTTGCGGCCTAGTCGTCTTCGGTCGAGCCTGCCCCACCGTGCCTATCTGCTTCTTTGAGTTTCGGGTAACCCTGCACCCGAGCGTATGCCTGCTCGTCCCCAATGCTTCACCACACTGCCCTTCTCTGCTTGCTCGTCTCTTTGCCGTTCGTTCTGTCGGTTACCGGTGGGCCTACAATTATACTATTTCGAGGTTCGTTATCTGCGCGCCAAATCAGGGCTAGTTCTTTGTCTAATTTTGGCGGGCTCGTCTAAGGTGATTATAGTCGTTCACCTTAACTGCTTTTGGGGCAGTTGTCTCATTGCTAAATGACTTTAATATCTTGGGTGTTTGTTATTCATAATGTTTAATCGGTGTCTTCCTGGCTTGGTAGCTACTTCAAACTGTAACTGATCATTTATGCAAAGGTTTGATGGGTTCAAGATTAATTCTTTCCTGAGTTGGTTTGTTTCAAAATAAAGAATGCGTATTCTGTATTATCTAGTTGTCTGGCTTCAGAAATAACAAGTCTCTCACAGGCCCCGGCATGTCAGGTTTTTCAAAGCCCTTTTGAATTTGACCTGTCATTTTGCAGGGTCCTGCTTTTAATCTTGCAGGTTTCTGCCACAAGGTCCAGAAGCCATTTCCTTTAGGGTACCCTTATTAATAACTTGTCCTTCAGGGTCCCTTTATTAATAACTTTGGGGAATGTGGGAATTTTGAGAACCCTACATCCCACCACCAAACACATCTTCCCCTCACCTCCCCTTTCAGTATTCCGAAGGGACTGCTCCCTCCGTGCCACCCTGGTCCACTCCTCTATCACCTCCAACACCCCTTCCTATGGCATCTTCCCATGCAAGTGGAGGAGATGCAACACCAGCTCTTTTACCTCCTCCCTTCCCACTGTCCAGGGCCCCAGACACTCCTTCCAGGTGACAAAGCGATTTACTTGTACTTCTTGCAATTTAGTATACTGTATTCGCTACTCACGATGTTGTCTCCTCTGCAGTGAGGAGACCAAACGCCAATTGGGTGACCATTTTGTGGAACACCTCGATTCAGTCCGTAAGCATGAACCCGAGCTTCCGGTCGCCTGTCACTTTAATTCTTCGCTCCACTTGCACTCTGACCTCTCCGTCCTCGGCCTCTTACACTGTTCCAACGAAGCTCAACGTAAACTCGAGGAACAGCACCTCATCTTTCGATTAGGCACTTTACTGCCTTCTGGACTCAACATAGAGTTCAACAATTTCAGACTATTAACTCGGCCCTATGTTTTCTTTTTTCTCTCACATGGTAGCTGTTGATGATTCTACCATTGTTATTTACACCTCATCTAGAGTCATCTTTTGTTTCTTAACTTGTCCCATTACCATCTCCTTTTGTCTTGCACCAGCATCCCTTTTGTCTTTTAATCTCTCCCGCCTTCCATCCTATCACAGACCTTCCCTTTTGTTCTTTACTCCCCTCCTCCCTTTCCCTGTCCCACACTTGCTTAAAAATCTGTTACTTCTCCAACTTTTTCCAGTTCTGACGAAGGGTCATCGACCTGAAACATTAACTCTGTTTCTTTCACCACGATGCTGCCTGACCTGCTGAGTGTTTCCAGCATTTTCTGTTGTTGTTTCTACCTTCGAGATAAGTTCTCAGTTTCTAGTCTTTGGAGCTCTTGCTTAACTTTCTCCTTGAGTGCGTACGGTATGGGACGTGGCTTGCAGTAAACTGGTCTTGCGTCCTTCTGCACTCTGACACTCGCCTTGAAGTCTTGGATCGGACTGCCCGTTTCACTGAATATCTTCGGATACTGCTTGATGACATCATCTTTCGATGCAAATTTTGCTTCCACATGAAAAATCTCATTCCAATCCAGCCTCAGTTATCCCAACCAATTTCTACCTATCAAGGCAGGCTTGTCTCCTGCCACTACTATGACAGGCAAGCACTGACACTGATCCTTGTATTGCACTGGTATGGTGACACTTCCTACTACAGGGATTTGTTCTCCTGAGTAGCCTCGCAGCTCTACCTTCGATTTCTCTAGTCGATAATCACCCAACTTATCACAATATAGTGATTCCAGTACTAAGCTCGCGGATGCACCAGTGTCAATTTCCATGGGTATCCTGGTTCCTGCAGCATCTACTTGGATGAGGATACCTCGTGAATCGCTGTTAGATACCTTTGTGCTCCTGATGGCGTGAATCTCCAGAAATTCCTCATCCTGCTACTTTCTGCAATGGTATGTAGTGTCATAGATAGAAACATAGAAATATAGAAGATAGAAGCAGGAGTAGGCCATTCGGCCCCGCAAGCCTGCTCTGCCATTCAGTGAGACCAAGACTGATCATCCAAATTCAGTACCCTGTCCCTGACTTCTCCCCATACCCCTTGCTCCCTTTAGCCTTAAGAAATATATCTAACTCCTTCTTGAATATATTTAATGAATTGGCCTCCACTGCCTTCTGTGGTAGACAATTCCACAGGTTCACCACTCTCTGGGTGAAGAAATTCCTACTCATCTCTGTCCTAAAAGGCTTACCCCTTATCCTTAGACTGTGACCCCTGGTTCTGGACTCCCCGGCCATCGGGAACAACCATCCTGCATCTAGTCTCTCGTCCTGTTAGAATTTTATAAATTTCAATGAGCTCCCCTCATTCTTCTAAACTCCAGCGAGTATAAGCCCAATCGACCCAATCTCTCCTCATATGTCATTCCTGCCATCCCAGGTATCAGTCTGGTGAATCTTCGCTGCACTCCCTCCATGGCAAGAACACCCTTCCTCAGATAAGGTGACCAAAACTGCGCAAAATACTCAAGATGTGTTCTCACCAAGGCCCTGTACAACTGCAGCAAGACATCCTTGCTCCTGTACTCGAACCCTCTCGCTACGAAGGCCAACATACCATTTGCCTTCTTAACCACCTGCTGCGCCTGCATGCTTACCTTCAGCGACTGGTGCACAAGGACACCCAGGTCTCGTTGCCCTTCCCCTTTTCCCAATCTATTGCCATTCAGATAATAATCTGCCTTCCTGTTTTTGCCACCATAGTGGATAGCCTCGCATTTATCCACATTATACTGCATCTGCCATGCATCTGCCCAATCACCTAACCTGTCCAAATCATACTGGAGTTTCTCGGCATCCTCCTCACAGCACACACGCACACCCAGCTTTGTGTCATCTGCAAACTTGAAGATATTACATCTAGTTCCCTCGTCTAGATCATTTATATATATTGGTGAATAGCTGGGGTCCTAGGACCGATCCTTGTGGTACCCCACTAGTCACTGCCTGCCACTTGGAAAAAGACCCGTTTATTCCAACTCTTTGCTTCCTGTCTGCCAACCAGTTCTCTATCCAAGTCAGTACCTTGCCCCCAATCCCATGTGCCTTAACTTTACACGCTAATCTCTTATGGGGGACCTCATTGAAAGCCTTCTGAAAGTCCAAATACACCACATCCACTGGTTCTCCCTTATCTATTCTACCAGTTACATCCTCAAAAAATTCCAGTGGATTAGTCAAGCACGATTTACCTTTTGTAAATCCATGTTGACTTTGTCCAATCCTGTCACCGTTTTCCAAGTGCTCTGCTATTCCATCTTTTATAATGGACTCTAGCATTTTCCCCACTACTGATGTCAGGCTTACCATTCTATAATTCCCCATTTTCTCTCTACCACCTTTTTTGAATAATGTGGTAACATTAGCTACCCTCCAATCCATGGGAACTGTTCCAGAATCTATCGAATTTTGGAAGATGACCAGCAATGCATCTACTATTTCTAGGGCCACCTCCTTAAGTACCCTAGGATGTAGATTATCAGGCCCTGGGGATTTATCAGCCTTCAATCCCGTCAATTTCCCTAACACCATTTCCCTACAAATACTGTGTCTGCCGATTTCCACTTCTAGCATTGCCAGTCAGTTTACCCTTCTGTCGGCCAGTTTTCTTGTAGCAGATGCCCAGTTTTCTTGTAGCAGAAACACTCTGCCTTCACATATGAACAGCTTTGAGTGATGTGTTGTCCCAAGCACCAATTGCACGACTTCAATGCACTGTTACCTTGGCCAGTTGCTGAGGCCTTGGGGCCCAACTGCCTTTTACTTTTAGCCTGCAGCTGATTCACCTCAGTTGTCTGACGACTGGAAATGGCACAGAACTCTCAGGAGTATCGTTCGGTCATATCCATCGACATAGCTGTCTGACAAGCTAAGTCAAAAATCATTGTCAACAACTTACTTCTGATACGTTCATTTTTCAACCCAGAAACAAAGCGGTCACGCAAAGCTCGGTCCTGAAAGTTTCTGAAATGACAGTGAATGGATAGCTTTTTTAAAGCTACAATGTACTCACTGATACCCTCGTCATTTAATTGATCACGTGTTCCAAAACAATAACTTTCAGCAATTTCCAGGAGCTCAGGACTGTAGTGCAGTTCTAACTTGGTTAGGATCTCCTTCAGTGGCGTGTCCTTCGGCTTGATGGGACACACTTTTCAGGGTTTCATACACCTCGGGCCCTGCTTCAGTCAAGAAAATAGCCCGTTTCATATCTAAAATTGCCCGGTTACAGTTTACATCATCGGGGACTTCGACAAACATTTCTAGCTGCTCCACATATGCTCCAAAAGTCTCTCGGTCATGATGGAACTCACCCAAGCACCCTATTATTCCAATTGGCGTGGCCATCTGGACTCTGGCAACGTCGAGCTTTCAGCCATGTGTGCTCAAAATTTACTTCAGATTTTTACGTTTTTCTGCAAAACGAAGAACCTCTAAGCGTCCCTCCGTTGGTTGGCAGGATTATCCTCCAACAAAAATTTCAGCTAGGGAATCTGCAATCGCATCCGCATTGCCAATTCTGTGATATCTTGAGACACAGCACAACATGGCTTCCGGTAAGAACTGTACTGCATATGGCTTTATTATTATATACATCAGTAGTCCACCAGGTGCCTCTATTATACCTACAACTTCTGCAACTTCAACAACTGGAAGAAAATAACATCTACTTGGAAGGAGGGTGACTACTAACAACCATAGATTAACATAAAATGGTGTTGGTGCACTTTCTCTGCAAGGCCTGTAGGTGGGGGGAGGAAAGAAGATAAAGGCTGAAAGATTGTGAGGGGTGTGTGTGTGCGCGCTCTTTCAAAATCAACTCGGCCGCACACACTTATAAATATCCCCCCCTCCCCCCCATTGCCTGACCTGGGACAGCTGGAGCTGCCTGGGTGAAGTTTTTTCTTACTTTTTCCCATTAATAAGACTTGGTGGAGGACTGTGCCTGGGCTGTTCCAGCTGTCCCAGGTGAAGACATCTCTGCCCTCTACCAGGAAGGTCCTAAAGACTTGTAATTAACAACTAGAAAGTGCATCCCTGCAACTCAAACTAGTGTCCTGAACTTAAACAAAGGTAATTATAAAGGTATGAAGGCAGACTTGGGTAAAGTGGACTGGGAAAATATATTACAGGGTAAGACTATAGAAAAGCAGTGGCAAGCATTTAAGGAGATATTTCATAACTCTCAGCAAAGATATATTCCAGTGAGAAAGAAAGACTCTAAGAGAAGGATGAACCATCCGTGGCTAACTAAGGAAGTAAAGGATGGTATCAAATTGAAAACAAAAGCATGCAATGTTGCGAAGAATAGTGAAAGGCCAGAGGATTGGGACATTTTTTTAAAACCAGCAAAGGACGACTAAATAAATGATAAAGAGAGAGAAGCTATCTTATGAGAGTAAGCTAGCAAGAAATATAAAAACAGACAGTAAGAGCTTCTACAGGTATATAAAAAGGAAGAAATAGCTAAAGTAAACGTTGGTCCCCTAGAGGATGAGTCTGGGGAATTAATAATGGGAAACAGGGAAATGGCGGAGACTTTGAACAAATATTTTGTATCGGTCTTCACGGTAGAAGACACTAAAAGCTTCCCAATAATGGATAATCAAGGGGCTATTGGGGGGGGGGACTTAAAACAATCACTATCACGAGAGAGAAAGTACTAGGCAAACTAATGGGACTAAAGGTGGACAAGGCCCCTGGACCCGATGGCCTGCATCCTAGAGTCTTAAAAGAGGTGGCTGCAGAGATAGTGGATGCATTGGTTGTAATCTACCAAAATTCCCTGGATTCTGGAGAGGTCCCAGCGGACTGGAAAACTGCAAATGTAACGCCCCTATTAAAGAAAGGAGGGAGACAGAAAGCAGGCAACTATTGACCAGTTAGCCTAACATCTGGCATTGGGAAAATGCTGGAGTCCATCATTAAGGAAGTGATAGCAGGACATTTAGAAAATCATAATATAGTCAAGCAGAGTCAGCATGGTTTTATGAAAGGGAAATCATGTTTGTCAAATTTGCTGGAGTTCTTTGAGGAGGTAACGAGCAGGGTGGGCAAAGGTGAACCAGTGGATGTGGTGTATTTGGATTTCCAGAAGGCATTTGATAAGGTGCCACATAAAAGGTTACTACACAAGATAAGAGCTCATGGGGTTGGGGGTAATATATTAGCATGGATAGAGGATTGGCTAACTGACAGAAAACAGAGAGTCGGGATAAATTGGTCATTTTCAGGTTGGCAAACTGTAACTAGTGGGGTGCAGCAGGGATCAGTGCTGGGGCCTCAGCTGTTTACAATCTATATTAATGACTTGGATGAAGGGACTGAGTGCAATGTAGCCAAATTTGCTGATGATACAAAGATAGGTGGGAAAGCAAATTGTGTGGAGGATGCAAAGAATCTCCAAAGGGATATAGATATGCTAAGTAAGTAGGCAAAAATCTGGCAGATGGAGTTTAATGTGGGAAATTGCGAGGTTATCCACTTTGGTAGGAAAAATAAAAAAGCAAATTATTATTTAAATGGGGAGAGATTACAAAATGCTGAGATACAGAGGGATCTGGGGGTCCTTGTACATGAATCACAAAGAGTTACCATGCAGGTACAGCAAGTAATTAGGAAGGCAAATGGAATGTTGGCCTTTATTGTAATGATATCAGCTCATGATAATGATAATGTAAGTTCATTAAGTGTTACAGTTAAAATGCAGATTAATACAAAGAAAACATGTTGTTAGTTAAAAGTAAAATACTTTTGTTTTAAGAAAGGGAGATGTAATGATATCAGCAAATAGTGAAGTTATTTGCCTGTTTGATTATCATGTCTTACCAGCATAGTTGCCTGATTGATTGCTTGTGCCTGAACAGCAGAGGGCATGTGGCCGAGACAAGCAAGGCAGTTTAGTTTAGTTTCAGTTTCGTTCTAGATGCATCACTAGCATAATGGTGTCTCCTGAATGCTGTATAAAGAGTTGAACAGACTTTAGATTAAAACTCATTCTCTTTCATAAATGTCTCATCATTGAACCCACAAAGAAATCAATACATTTATTGCAAAGGGAATAGAGTATAAAAGTAGGGAAGTCCTGTTGCAACTGTGGTGAGACCACACCTGGAGTACTGTGTACAGTTTTGGCCTCCTTATTTAAGGAAGGGTATACTTGCATTGGAGGCAGTTCAGAGAAGGTTCACGAGGTTGATTCTGGAGATGAAGGGGTTGTCTTATGAAGAAAGGTTGAGCAGGTTGGGCCTGTACTCATTGGAGTTTAGAAGAATGAGAGGGGATCTTATTGCAACATATAAGATTCTGAAGGGGCTTGACAGGGTAGATGCAGAGAGGATGTTTCCCCTCGTGGGGGAATCTAGAACTAGGGGGCATAATTTCAGAATAAGGGGGCACCATTTAAATTGGAAATGAGGAGGAATTTCTTCTCTCAGAGGGTCATGAATCTGTGGAATTCTCTTCCCCAGAGAGCTGTGGAGGCTGGGTCATTGAATATATTTAAGGTGGGGATAGACAGATTTTTGAACGATAAGGGAGCCAAGGGTTTTGGGGAGCGGGCAGGGAAATGGAGTTGAGGCCAAGATCAGATCAGCCATGATCTTATTGAATGGTGGAGCAGGCTTAAGGGGCCAAATGACCTACTCCTGCTCCTACGTCTTATGTTCTTATGTAACACAACCACCTACCCAGCAAGCCCTGTTTTGAGCGGTGACCCCATCTCTGCAGCCTCCCTCCCTCCCTCCTTCCTTCCTTCCTTCTCCCTCCATCTCTCACTCTTGAGAGGCAACCTCTCCCTTTGATATTATTACTGTTTCGTTTACTTTTCTTTGAGCAGAGGGGAGAAGGTGCCTCTCCCATCCTGATACCACAGAGGGAGGTGGGGTTTTTTTCTTTGCATTTTTTCCCCTAAAACCCCTCTGTTTTAAGGAAAGGTCATATTAGTCTCAGGCCTGAAACTTGGGGTGAGTGTAACCCTTTAGTAACAGCAATGGCGACTCCACCTTCACCGGTGATGGGGCAAGCAAAGACGTACGAGGGCATGGCAGCTACAGCCACTCCTGCTGCCTTGACACCTTTCACCCTGATCACCAAAAAACATGGGGTGAAGAGCTACACTCACCCCAACATGACCATCGAGGCGTGTGTCAAAGCCATGGCTGGGGTTGTCTGCCGTTCAGCCATTGTTGCTGCCTTGAAAATGTATGGGCAAGCCGTGTTCTTCCTGAGGTCTGAATGGGCAGTGTTCCTGGCTCTTAATAAGGGGCTCACGGTGGGCAGGACCTTCCTGTCAGTGGATCCTCATGAAGATAACCATAGCCAGCCTTAACATCAATGGCAGCAAGGATTTATTAACATCTTGCTCCTTAAGGAAGTGAAGTATGCGGTGTGCTTCCTGCAGTAAACCCACACCGTTCTGGGGGACGAGGCTACGTGGCTTCTGAAATGGCAAGGAAAGGTCTGCATGAGCCACCTCTCTACCACTTCTTGTAGGATGGCTACCTTGCTGGCCCCACATTTTCAGCCAGAGATCTTAGGGGTCAAGGAGCCTGTGCCAGGCCGCTTGCTCCATCTCATTGTTCACCTGGGGAACGTGCCGCTCCACCCAGTGAATGTGTATGCTCCCCACCAGGTGCGCAGCAAGTGCGCTTCTTTGCAGAAGTGTCCGCTCTTTTAGATTCCATCGATGCCAGCGAGTGCATTATCCGCGGTGAGGATTTCAACTGCTCTGGTACCCCGCGCAGCACGGCGGCGATGGAAGTTCAAGGAGCTAGTCGGGTCCTTCGACTTGGTGGACATCTGGTGAAATCTCCATTCCGACTCTAGCGCCTTCACTCATGTGAATCGTGGAGGAGGAAGGTCCAGAAACAACCGCCTTTACATTTCCCGGGCATGCGTCTCCCGCGTTTGGGCGGCTTCCATGTGGCCGGTGCCGTGCTCAGACCACCACCTAGTGTGGACAGAGCGCGCTCCGCTCCGCGCGTGGGGGTGGGGGGGGGGATCCGCATACTGGCATTTTAACAACATGCTGCTGGAAGACGAGCGGTTCCGGGATTCGTTCCGTCGATTTTGGGCCGACTGGAGAAGGAAGCAGGAGGGCTTCCGCTCCTTGAAGCTATGGTGGTACTTGGGCAAAGCTCACTTCCAAACTTCTGTCGGGTGTATGCAAGGGGGTCGACCAAGAGACGGAAGACCCGGGTTGGGCGGTTGGAGAAGAAGGTGCTCGACCTGGAGTCCCGTCTTGGTCATGTTGTCGAAAACCCGCACCTGAGGAAGGTGTACGAAGAGAAGAAGGGTGTGCTGAAGGACCTGCAGCTCATCGGGTCCCGAGGCACGTACATGAGGTCGTGGATTCAGTTCCTCCGGGACCTGGACCGTGGCTCCCCCTTCTTCTACTCGCTGGAAAAAAGGCAGGGCGTCCATCAGCAGCTCTTGGGGCTGCTGGCCGACGACGGATCCCTGGTCTCGGATCCAGAGGGCATCAGTGCTGAGGCCCATGCTTATTAGGGGGCTCTGTTCGCTTCGGATCCATCCAACGAGGATGCTTGCAGACTTTTGTGGGAGGACCTGCTGAAGGTCGGCCCGAAGGGAGCCGAACAACTTGATGTTCCGCTGAGCCGGGTGGAGCTGACCGGCGCCCTCGGTCAGCTCTCGAGGGGAATGTCCCCGCAGCTGGACGGGCTGACTTTGCAGTTCCACAGGGCATTCTGGGAATCCTGGGGGGCGACTATGCATGGGTCCTGGGGGAATGTTTGGCGACCAGTAAGATGCCCCTCTCGGCACAGGGCAGTCATCGTCCTGCTACCCAAGAGGGGCAATCTCCATCTACTTACGAACTGGTGCCCGGTCTCCCTCCTTGGCACGGACTACAAGATCTTTGCCAGGGCAATGTCTGCTCGCCTTGGCACTGTGCTTGTCCACATGATCCACCCCAAACAGTCCTACACGGTCCCGGGCTGGATCATTCACAACAACATCCATCTGGTCCGGGACCTGGTCCACCATTCCCAGAGGGCTGGCCTGTCAGTCGCCTTCCTTTCCCTGGATCAGGAGAAATAATTTGACGGGGTGGATCACGAGTACTTCTTTGGGACCCTGCACGCATTTGGGCTCGGGACGCATTTTGTTGCCTGGATCTGACTTCTGTACACTGCCACGGAGTGTCGGATTAAGGTTGACGGGTCTTTGACGGCGCCCCTTCACTTCGGGAGAGGGGTACGTCAGGGATGCCCCATATCCGGCCAATTATATGCCAGATTCATGGAGCCTTTCCTGTGCCTTTCGCGGAAGAAGTTGACGGGACTGGCTCTGCAAGGGCTGGGCTTGGAGGTCGCCCTCCTGACTTAGGTGCTCCTCATGATCACGGATGCTGTTGACTTGTGCGCGAGTGTCAGCAGGTCTACTCGGCCACGTCCTCTGCGAGGATCAACTGGGAAAATTTTTCTGAACTCCTGATGGGTCAATGGCGGGTGGACTCCCTGCCGGAGGAGCTCAGGCCTTTTACCTGGAGTACCACTCATGTCCTCTACCTGGGAATCTACCTTAGCCCTGCCGAGGACGCCTGGCCGGCAAACTGGCAATAGCTGGAGATCAAAGTCAACACTCAACTAGGGCGCTGGACAGGATTGCTCCGAGTGCTGTCCTACAGGGGTCGAGCGCTGGTCATAAATCAGCTGGTGGCTGCTATGCTGCAGTACCGGTTGGTCACTTTGAACCCGTCCCTTGAGTTTGTCGCCAAGATACAGAAGAAGCTTGTTGACTTCTTCTGGGACAAAAGGAAGCATTGAGTCTCCCGCTTAGGAATAGTGGTCAGGCGCTGGTGTGTTGCTGGCTGCAACTTTCCATCTTCAGTCCCTGCAGAGATACCTGTATGTTGAGGATCGGCATTGGCAACGTATTTCTTCTGCCAGCTGCATGACCACAATCACGACACACAGCTCCTGTTTCTAAAACCGAGGTGTAGCCGTGCCACCTGGAGCTGCCTGTCTTTTACCAGGAACTGATCAGAACCTGGAACACTGTCGCCTCCAGCATCAGGAATGGCGGCTATCCTTCGGGATTCACTGCTCAGGAATCCACAACTCCATGATCGCGGTTTCAGGTGGCTGACGGAGGGGAGGGCCCTGGCTGGCAAGATGACCAGAATCAGGAACATACTGGATGGTGGAGGTGCGGGCTGGATGTCGCCAGAGGCACTCGGCCCTGACTCCACTAGGTGTGTCGAGGATGCTCAAGCGTGTGGAGCGATCCCGTCCAAGCTGATCCCCGTTCGGACGGAATTTCTCATCGGCACCAGGCCCTGAAACCTCCCTCGGGGGCTGGCGCCGCACAGCTTGAGCCGTCTCTCAGAGATCCCTTCCGTGCCTTTCCACTCTGCATGGAGGGGTTTCCTGTATGGGCTGCTCTTGCACACTCTCTGCTTTGTCTTCCTCATCTGCTGTCCAGCCATTTTGCCATCCAGAGGAGGTCGGGGTCCCCAGTGGAGGGCTCTCTATGCGGGAGTCCTCCTTTTTTCTATTGGGGACTTAGCCTGGGGGGTGTTGCATGGAGCCGTCCCGTGCAACAAATTTGGTTTCAGGCTACCACGGGTCTGTTTCCAGCAATTGCGTGCCATCTTGGCCTGCAAGCTAAAGAATAGTACAGAGATATTGAAAATATGTAGAGCAGAGATACAGCTACATAGCTTCAGGATCGTACTTGAAGAGATACATACCGTCTGAGAGACCACTTTAGGAATTGTTACTGAGCACATAGATTGCCAGATGCATTTTCACTTTTAGCCATGCCATACATCCTTGCCTTGGTTCTGTCATGCCAGTACTACACTAGGTAAGGCCCTCTTGTTGTTTAACATCTTCCAACATGACAGGATTAAAACTTTGACAGGGATGCCATTCTTGCAAGCCTGCTTGTGGCAGGTGCTTATCCTACACAACAGCACTGTTGGCTTATCATAGCATATTTCAGGTCCTGATACAACATTTATCCTTCCTGCCATTTCCTCTCATACCTGTAGCAATGTTTGGAATGGAATGGGCGAGGTTTGGCTGCACCAAAATGGCTACATTGCTTCCTATAGTGATATAGAACTGGCAACCACCTTATTCAGCTTAAATGTATGTGTTTTTTATATAGCTTTAGATGATGAGCCTGTTGGGCCATTGCCTTGGATTCATAAAAATGAAGCCATTACCATAGCTTGTGAATTTCAATTATTAGTCAGTCCCTGTACATCACAAGCAGTGTCAGTGATGGCGCCAATCAGCACCCGGTCCCTGTCGAGCTCCATTGCTCTTGGTTGCTGTAGCTCCTCACTCTGATCAAGATTTTTTAATTTGGATTTTCTCTACTTTTATGTCAACTCCCTGCCTTCTCCTCGTTATCCTCTCTCTGTTTCCAGTCATTGTTTGAAGCCCTGTCTGCTATGATTCCAGCAGCAATGATAACTTTTTCAACCTCATCAATGGAATAAAACAACTCTGTAACCTGGAAATGGATCATCTGAAATCTGTTTGGGTAAATCATCCTTCAAGAGACTCCTGGCTTTTGGAGTATTTATCAAAATCTTGTTGACAGGACAGTAATTGTACCGTGGTTAAGGAGGCAGGAAAGTTTCTAAGAAAGCAGGTCAATAGTATCACCAACGTGCCATCCATTTTTTCTCCTTCATAAGCACCAGTTGCATGCATGGGGAAAACACCAGGATATGAGGTAAAAACAGAAAATGCTGGAAATACTCAGCAGGTCAGGCAGCATCTGTCGAGAGAGAGCATCTGTACAGATGCTGCCTGACCTGCTGAGTATTTCCAGCATTTTATGTTTTTATTTCAGATTTCCGGTGTCTGCAGATTTTGCTTTTGCAGGCTGTCAGAGGTGGCATTTTTGTCTTTGGCTGTGGGCTATTTATACCTAAAAGAACAGATTGTGCATTGTGCCCTAGGTCACATTGCCCCCATCACTCTCACATTACTTTCACTATAATAACACTTTATAACAAGTTATTAAAGTATAATTTTAAAATGTGAACTGTAGACTACGTATTATAAAGAAGAGCTAGCTCTGAGTTTTAAAACAATAATTCAATCTTGAGGTTCTTCTGTGATTCATAAGTTACTTAAATATTTTACAATACCATCAGCAACACTTGATTTAATGACTTCTGTGCAACTCACACTACTAACCTACAACTATTGTCAATTAAAAATGTTAACAGTACAGTGTGAGGGGCAAAGTATGTTTCCTGCTGCAGTCTGAGGGGCAACAGCAGTGTAACCCAAGCCTACTACACCCACTGTCCCCCCTTCAGTTAGGGTTTGGAACCATACCTAATGCAACTAGTAGGGTAATCAAATTAGAAAAGAGATTACTGAAGCTTTAATTGTTTTTTTAAATTCAAATCCAGATAATATGGACAAACAAAAAGCAAAAATATAAATGCAAATCATATCTTGATTATTTGTTTCATTTAACTCTGTATCTGGCTTCAGAATTAAATTAAACAACAAAGATGGAAAAAATCATAAGTACGGCAAATGTAGGCTTTTTATGAAAATAAATGTCCTAAGGACTATTAAAATCCAGCTGGGAAGCATGGTGAAAGATAACGGAATTACAATCTTCAGAAAATCCATACAGCTGACAGTAAATTGCATTTACTGGAGATAAACTTCCAAAGCAATGCAAGTAATGGAACCCAGTGTCGATATTTACAGTAACAGACTCGGCTCCAGGGTATAATATCTTCAGCTGCTCAATATCAACACTTCTGCACATGACTGAAACAGGAGGGGATAAATAATAAACCTCTTAGTCACAGAGATAAATAAGATGAACATTCACTGGGTGTCCTGCTGTCTACAGGAAAAACATGTAGGATTTTATTAAAAATACATAATAAAACACACAAGGGTGTTGTTGGATTTAGGAAGCACTGTTAAAGTAATGACATGCATGGATTGTAAAACTGATTTTTATAACATTAAACAGATTCTGGGTCCAATTTTCAATTGGCACAAATGTGATCTGCCTTATTTTTAGAGGTCATTACTTGAAATCATTCCTCCCTGGTACTGAATAAAACATTACTGAATTAGAGGAAGAGTGATGTGAGCCAGAATTCTACATTTAGCAGTTTTTGTGTTGCTTTATATTCTTGATCTCAGTTGTACCTAATTTGATACCGACTTTGTAGTTTGGCTTCAACCACAGCAATTGTGCTCTGTGTCACCTTCATTAAAATGCTAAGATTGTAAATAGTGACCATAAAATAACAAAACAAAGAAAATTTGGTGGTACCTGGACACAGCCCTGTGGAAAAATCAGTCACTGGGTCAGAGAATCCAGATACCTACACTGTGATTTCCTGAACTTAACCATGTACTCGATTTAATCACAATGAGAGAGGGAGCAGGAATGCTGTCATCCTGAGAGAGGACAGCAGGGTCCTGCGCCACTGACCCAATGCCACTCCCCCGGGGCAGCGCCTCAGCATTCCTAGCAATCTGGTAGAGGACAGATTGCAGGCCAGCTGCGACACCCTGCAAGCCCCGTTCGACACAGGTAAACCCACTGATGGTGGCAGCAATCTGAGCTTGCGTGGCAACAAGCTGAGACTGCAGGACAGCGGTCTGAGCTTCCACTGCAGCAGTCAGATGTTGGGTTGCTTCCGCCTGTGCTGCAATGGCAGCTGCCACTTCGCCCATCACACCCAGCATCATGTCTGGGTCGACATGGTCTTTCTGGGACTTTCCATCATTTCCAGCCTGGAAATCCTGGGCTCCAAGCTCTGCGCAAAGCCCAGGCCAGTGTTGGAGGCGGACTCTTCTATGTTCCTTGACATTGCCAAGAGGCTCTCTGGCAGGCTTGCCATTTCTCTTAGCAATTCAGTATGCATGCCCATCACCCTTCTTCTGAAGGTCGTCACATTGAGGTCATCATCTGAGCCGTGAGCAGCAGAACTCACGCGCAAACTCGGCTTTTAGGAAGCTGGCCCCCGAGCTACCCTATCATCCTGGCCTTGCTGCAGCTCTCTTGTGCCCAGTGCCTCACTCTGTGCAGATCCTGCATCTACATTACCCTCTAAATTACGTGCAGTGCCAGTTTCTGAGCTGGTGTCTGCGAGTGACAGATGCAGTGATGCTGTATTTTCTTCTCCCCTTCACTCTCTTCCATTGCCTTGGGGACAGGCTGGGTTGCTGCTTGTTCTTGATTATCTGAAAGCAGAAAAGCACAAGAGTCAGGTTATGGGGGGGAGGGGAGGAAAGCAAGATATCCATGCAAAGATCATCAGCAGCTTGTAAGTGAGAAGAGATTGTGGAATGAGGGGGAAGTGGAATGAGAGAAGAAGGATTAAGAATGAGCATACCGTTGGTGTCCCCAAGGGCTTCAACCTCGCCCGTTGCCACAGCTTCCATGACTTCGCGTCCAATGATGTCCGGCACTCGCTCCTCCAGTTAGCTCAGGGCCTGTTGGGTAGCATGCCCCCTGCCTGTCTGCCGCTGCTCCCAGAAATTATGCACAACCTTGGCCTGCAAGAGAAAGGGAAGTGTGTGAGTGAGTGCTGTGCAATGTGTTTGGGCGATGTGCCTGCCATAGTTGAATAGCTTTCAGCATGTGCAAAGGTGTAAGATGTGGGTGTGAGTGTTGCAGCAGTGGTAAGGTTGTGATAGTGAAATGAAGCCATGATTGTGAGGTCTGAGTGGTGATAGGTAGAGATTGTTGGTAGGTGAGTGCTGGGTGTGTGGTGCAATGAGCAGTGTGTGAGGCTTGTGGTGCAGATGGTGGGATATGACATTTGCTGAAGCCTTCGCTCACCTTTACCTGTTGTGTGAGGTCATTAAACTTCTTGCGGCATTGAATGGAGTTCCTGTGGACCACACTGGTGGCCATCACATAATCAGATATCTCCTGCCACACCCTTCTGGACGTAATGGCTGATGGCTTCCTGATGGTTTGCAGGAAGAGGACAGCCCGCCTCCCCTCCACAGTGTAGGGTTCTCAAAATTCCCACATTCCCCAAAAGTTATGGATAAAGGGGCCCTGTATGGACAAGTTGTTAAAAAGGGTACCCAAAATAGATTGGCAATAGATTGGGAGAAGGGGAAGTGCAAAGAGACCTGGGTGTTCTTGTGCACCAGTCGCTGAAGGTAAGCATGCAGGTGCAACAGGTGGTTAAGAAGGCAAATGGTATGTTGGCCTTCATAGCAAGAGGGTTCGAGTACAGGAACAAGGATGTCTTGCTGCAGTTGTACAGGGCCTTGGTGAGACCGCACCTTGAGTATTGTGTGCAGTTTTGCTCGCCTTATCTGAGGAAGGATGTTCTTGCCATGGAAGGAGTGCGGCGAAGATTCACCAGGCTAATACCTGGGATGGCAGGAATGACGTACGAGGAGAGATTGGGTCGATTGGGCTTGTACTCACTGGAGTTTAGAAGATTGAGAGGGGAATCTCATCGAAACCTATGAAATTCTGTCAGGCCTGGACAGACTAGATGCAGGAAGGATGTTCCCGATGGCCGGGGAGTCCAGAACCAGGGGTCATAGTCTAAGGATAAGGAGTAAGCCATTTAGGACTGAGATGAGGAGGAATTTCTTCACCCAGAGAGTGGTGAACCTATGGAATTCTCTACCACAGAAGGCAGTGGAGGCCAATTCATTAAATATATTCAAGAAGGAGTTGGATATATTTCTTAAGGCTAAAGGGATCAAGGGATATGGGGAGAAAGCAGGGACAGGGTACTGAATTTGGATGATCAGCCATGATCTCATTGAATGGCGGAGCAGGCTCGAGGGATCGAATGGCCTACTCCCGCTCCTATCTTCTAAGTTTCTATGTAAATGGCTTAAGAACATAAGAACATAAGAACATAAGAAATAGGAGCAGGAGTAGGCCAATTGGCCCCTCGAGCCTGCTCCGCCATTCAATAAGATCATGGCTGATCTGATCCTAACCGCCAATCCACTATGACAGGACTATCTCCTGAATCTAACAGCATTAGACACACAAAAACAGGAGCAGGATCAGGCTACACGGCCCCTGGGCCCGCTCCGCTACCCACAGGGCCATGACCTATCCGAACCTAGGCTCTTGTCCAAATTCCTGCCCGCTCCCCGTAACCCTTAATTCCCTTTTCTACTAGGAAACTGTCTATTTCTGTTTTAAATTTATGTAATGATGTAGCTTCGACAGCTTTTTGGGGCAGCATATTCCATGGACCTACCACCCTCTGAGTGAAGTAGTTCCTCCTCATCTCAGTTTTGAAAGAGCAGCCCCTTATTCTAAGACTATGCCCCCTAGTTCTAGTTTCACCCATCATCTGGAACATCCTCCCTGCATCCACCCGATCCAACCCCTTCATAATCTTATATGTTTCAATAAGATCACCTCTCATTCTTCTGAACTCCAATGAGTAGAGTCCCAATCTACTCAACCTCTCCTCATATGTCCATCCCCTCATCCCCGGGATTAATCGAGTGAACCTTCTTTGTACTGACTCGAGAGCAAGTATGTCCTTTCTTAAGTATGGACACCAAAACTGTATGCAGTATTCCAGGTGCGGTCTCACCAATACCTTGTACAACTGAAGCAATACCTCCCTATTTTTATATTCTATCCCCCTAGCAATGAAAGCCAACATTCCATTGGCCTTCTTAATCACTTGCTGCACCTGCATACTAACCTTTTGAGTTTCGTGCACCAGGACCCCCAGATCCCTTTGTACTTCAGTACTTTCAAGTTTCTTGCCATTAAGATAATAACTTGCTCTACGATTTTTCCTGCCAAAGTGCATAACCTCACACTTTCCAGTATTGTATTCCATCTGCCAAATCTCTGCCCACTTACTTAGCCTGTCTATGTCCCCTTGCAGGTTTTTTATGTCCTCCTCACTCACTACTTTCCCTCCCATCTTAGTATCATCTGCAAACTTTGATGTGTTACACTCGGTCCCCTCCTCCAAATCGTTAATATAGATTGTAAAGAGTTGGGGACCCAGCACTGACCCCTGCTGCAACCTCGTGACCAAAAGCACAGGATTTTAAAAAAAGCAAGGCCCTGCAAACAGGCAGGCACTTTTCAATAGCCTGAAACGAAAACTAAAATGCATAAATCTGTGAAGAGACTTTGTGGAGCCAGACAGCTAAAACAAACACAGAATATGCATTCATTCACCTTGAAACAGATCAGGTTAGAATGGGCCTAAATCGAGGCCATTAGGTTTCTGCATAGTTAATCGGTAACAGCTCACAGTAGCCATCAAGCCAGGATAAGGACAATTAAGTTTCATAAATGACAAACAGCCAGGACATCGAAACAATTAAACACGGAGACAACCACTCCAAAATCCAAAGATGTGCGGGTTAGGTTGATTGGCTATGATAAAATTGACCCTTAGTGTTAGGGGGATTAAATACGTGGGGTTACGGGGATAGGGTGGGATATGTGTTGGTGTAGGGGTTACGGGGATCGGGTGGGATATGTGTCGGTGCAGGCTCGATGGGCCGAAATGGCCTCAATCTGCACTGTGGGGTTTCTGTGATTCTGTGATTCTGAGAAGTCGTTATATTAAATGGCTGTAATCATTTTAAAAGAGCCCGCCAAAAGTTAGACAAAGGACTGACCTGATTTGGCGCACAGATAAGGAATGAAGGCCTAGAAATTCAGTTGGTTGCGCCAGCCGTTAGCGCCTTAAGAGAAGTGAATTTCGGGCGCTATGCGTGTAGCGTCCGGGCACAGCGCGATCTGCGCCTCGCCCCAAATTAAGTACACATTTAGCGCCGGCACAAAGTTTAGCGCGCGCTCACCTGCGCGCGCAGAAAATGACGTCATATCCTCGTGCAACGCCCTTTGCGCGCCCCGATCCAGAACTTCAGTGGGACCGCCCCATTGTGCGGCCAGCGGCCCGCACGCTTGTTTAGTGGAACGCAACAGAGCCGACGCGGGACCCGGGGAGCGTAAATTAAAGGGCACTTACCCTGCACTATAAAGGGCAGCCATTTTGCAGCAAACACTCTTGTGCAACGGATTTCTGGAGAGAGACCAAGGAAGACAGCTTTCTGGTTTGGGCCCACACTAGCTCAGGTATTTTTGGCTTCAGGCCAGAGCGTTGCAAGTGGCCTCTTGTATATTTGACTGTTTGGCAGCATATTATGGGGGCTGCATGGGGTGCCAACGCTGAGTTTCAGCGTCATGTCCGTAGGGCTCGCAGACGCGGTGTGAGAGGGGCAGCCCTGGCTAGACGCAGAGGGGGCAACAGGCGTCGGCAACATAGGCCTTACCCAGTCAGGGCATACCGCCAGCAGCGCACCTACCTCAACATGAGTGGCGCGAGATGTGTAAAAAGGCTGAGATTCCGAAAGGAGGTGGTTGCAGAGATCTGCCATCTGCTTCGCAGAGATCTGCATCCAAAGCTCAGGAGCAGGACGTCTCTGTCGGTGGAGGCGAAGGTGACGGTGGCCTTGAACTTCTATGCCACCGGCTCCTTCCAATCCACTGCTGGGGACATAGCTAACATATCCCAGTTCGCCGTGCATTGCTGCATCCGCCAGGTGACCGATGCCCTTTTCAGAAGGAGACGCCAATTCATCTCCTTCCCCATGGCCCTGGAGAGGCAGCATCAGCGTGCACTGGCATTTGCAAGATTCGCGGCCTCCCCTTGGTGCAGGGCGCCATTGACTGCACGCATGTGGCTTTGCGGGCACCTGTGGAGCATGCCGAGGGTTACCGCAACCGGAAGGGCTACCATTCCCTCAATGTGCAGCTGGTGTGTGACCACAAGCAGCGCATCCTAGCTGTCAATGCCCGCTTTCCAGGCAGCAGCCACGATGCCTTTATCCTGCGGCAGACAACTGTGCGTGACATGTTCGAGGCACAGCCTCCCCCAAGAGGATGGCTTCTCGGGGACAAAGGCTATCCTTTGTGTACCTGGCTCATGACCCCGCTCCGCGCGCCCAGGACCCCTGCTGAAGAGGCATACAACGAGAGTCATCAAGCGAGCAGGAACATAATCGAGCAAACAATTGGCGTCCTCAAGCAGCGGTTCCGCTGCCTGGATCGTTCCGGCGGATCTCTGCAGTATTCCCCGGACCGAGTGTCCCAATTCGTCGTTGTTTGCTGCATGCTGCACAACCTGGCTCTCTGCAGGACTCAGGCACTGCCACCTCACGTTGGACCACCACCTCAGGAGGAGGAGCAGGAGCAGCAGGAGGAGGAGGAGCAGGAGGAGGAGGAGTACCATCCCAGGAGGGAGCGAGAAGGTCCAAGGGCCGTCCGTCGGCGGCTTATTGAACGCCACTTCTAAGCCCCCTGTCAGGGAATGCCTTGTGGCCATGAAGGAACATGAACACAGCCGCTCCGCAAGCCCTCAGCCGGCGAAGGCAACAAACACTTACAGCAACAAACATGGACACTCTCTGAATAAAGAGAAATCTTTATTTTAGACCAATGAAACCCCTTCACACATGAAACCCAGAGACATTAAACGGCCCCAAAAAACAGTACATCAAATGACTCACTCCCACAACCTGGGGAGGAATAACTGAACATTTGTTCAAAAATGGCCTTCATCCTCGGCCTTAACCCAAAAAACATTACCCAGAAACAAAACAACCATGGCCAAAAGAAACATAGGCATCGCCATATAAAATAACACTTGGCCACACCGTCTACTTCTTGGGCCGCGAGGGCGAGACCTTGTCGAGCCTTTTGGGGCCCCTGCCCGGCCTGCTGCTCCTCCGCAAGCTCTGCCCAGTGGCTGCTGCGAGGCTGGGGAAAGGCTCCTGAGGGTTAGATGTCCTTCCGGCAGATGCCCTTGGGGGGCGGCCTAGACGGGGTTTGCCCCTCGAGGGTCCGGCTGGTGATTGGCACAGCTGTGCCTGGCCAACATCATTCGCAGCCGCTTGCCGTTGAGGCACCACTGGGGGAGTGGCGGTGACGGCTGGAGGAATGTGTGCAATCTGGCGGATGGTCGGCCCTGGCTGGTGATGTGCCACTCTGGCACTCGCACGGGCCCGCACTGCAGCATGCGCACCAATCTGCCGAAGGGCAGCCCGCTGTGCTGCTGCAGCGCGGCGGGTGTCCAGTGAATGCCTGGCTGACGCAGCGCGTGTGGCAGCAGTCAGTGCCCCTGTTGCCCTGGTCTGCGACCGCAACAGAGCAGCCACTGTCTGGACGGCATCACTGATCAGCCGGCCACTCGCGGCAGGTGAGGCCCCGAACTTGCGCACACTACTAGCCAGGGACTCGATGGCCTCAGGCATCCGTGCCACTACCCCCATCAGCTCGGTGTGCCGACGATCCGAATCCTGGGCCATTTGATCGAGGTGGCGCACCTCCTCTGAGTTGAAGGTGGCTGGACTGGAGTCCGGACTCTCCCGCTGGGGAGCAGGGGGCAGAGCTGGCCGACCCTTGCCACGTTGCCGGCTGCGACTGGGCCCAGCACCTGCACTCCCCTCCGATCCTTCCCCCCTCTGGGGGGAAGGCCGCGGACCAACCGCAGCCCTCCTGGGTTGCTGGACGCCACTGGTCCCAGCAGCTTTACTCCCCTCCGACACTTCCTCCAGGCTCTCCTCCAGGGAAGACGTGTCCACTACTTCGGCATCTGCAGCCGCACCTGACTGCTGCTCTGATGGTCCGCCTTCCTGTTCCTCCTCCTCCTCCTCCTCGGAGGGGCTGTCACTGGCAGCTTCAGGGAGCTCCTCATCACCAGCTGAAAGCAGGAAGGCACAAGATTAGCTTTAGAGTGAGGAGAGGGTGTCAGCGAGGGAGGCATGACTGGTGGCATTCAGCGCATTGGTCGGACAGTGGCAAAGGAGGTAGATCGGATCCGCAAGTGCGACGAGAGAGGTCCAAAAGGTGATGTCCATACCATTGTGGCCCAGAAGAGGGTTGGCATCTCCACAGGCGACGGGCCCAATCACCCGGGGTCCCATGAGGCGACTCACGCGCTCCTTCAGGGGAGTGAGCTCCTGGATCTGGGGGCGGCCTCCCCCGGTCTGCTCCTGGTGCCTTCGGTTGTTGGCAAGTTTTGCCTGCAAGAGAAAGGACGGCCTGTAAGTACGGGGTGTAGCCCTGATGTGGTGTGCACTGCCTCCCATGGTGGAATCGCTTGGCCAGTGTGTAGCCCTGATGTGGTGTGCGCTGCCTCCCATGGTGGAACAGCTTGGCCAGTGTGTAGCCCTGATGAGGTGTGCACTGCCTCCCATGGTGTAAAGTGCAGAATGTGCAATTGATGTTCATGACTGTCCCATAGCTGCTGGCTGAGGGCTGGCCATTAGGGCTTTCAGGTCCCTTTGCCCATCATGTCAGGTGTACATGCAAGGATGAGGAGGAGACTGGAAAGGGTACTCACTCTGACAATCCTGGTCAGGTCATTAAACTTCTTCCGGCATTGGACATTGTCCCTGGGGGCATCGCCGGTGGCCGACACCCAGCGGGCGACCTCCCTCCAGGCTTTCCTATAGACGCTGGTTGGAGGCTTCCTGCCAGTGTCCGGGAACAAGATGTGCTGTCTCTTCTCCAAGGCCCTCACCATCACCTTCAAGTCATGGGCTGAGAAGCGCAGGGCATGCTCACGGGCCTTCTGTACCGTTGCCATGGCTCCTTCTGATCACCAGCAGTGTTCAGGCCTAGCTGGAAGGCTGCAATGTGCAGGCCGTTGCAGCAGAGCAAGTCGACCCTTCCCCCTTTAAGAGCTGGCCGGCGCCACGGTCTCTGCTGTCAATCAAGAAATGACCGCACCTGCGCTGCGCCCGGCCTCGGTGCTATCCCTCTGCACCGCCGGCTTAGCGCCTAAAGATAGGCGTGCAACGCTAGTTTTAGCGCTCAAGCAACCTCTTAGGGCGAAGCTACTGAATATCGGCGAAGTGCCATCGACTTTGCGCCGGGCGCAAACTTTAGCGCCCGCCCGACTTTACCACCCCAAAAGTGGCTATACTGAATTTCTAGGCCGAAGAATCAGGTATAATTGTAGGCCCATCGGTAGTGATCGCTCTCTTGCTCTTGCCTCTTATCGTTTGGCTTTTGGCCTGCTGCCTCTCGTTCTCGTGCCCTGGCCTCGTGGCGGGCTCTCTTCTCGCTCCCCGCGCAGCTCAACACCAAGGATGCCCATTACAACACCGAGGGCCCAACGCGGGAGGAGAACGAGACCCGAGTTCAATAACACACAGGACACACAGGCCACAAACGGGCAGACGAGACGAGACGAGATGAAGAATATGGTAAACCCATAAAGGCAGAGAAGGACAGCGAAAAGACGCATTGGGGGCCGACGCCTAGTTATAAGCTGGCGTTTGGTGAATAGACTGGCGTTTGAAGCATGGACAGCAGCGTCCATGATGAATAAACTGGTGTTCGAAGCATGGGTAGTAAAATCAGTTTAACAACATAAACCGCCAACCGAGCCCCAACCGTTTTAAAAACTCGTCAGCGGCTAAACCGCCCAAGGAAGAAGAAGAAGATGAAGGCGCGACTCGGCGACGACATTAGCTGAGGAAAAGGAGGGTGATTCGCATAAACAACTCCACCGCCGCGCGCTGTGACCATGTGGCGATGAGATACCCCAAAGGACAGCAAGAGCAGACCCCAAAATCACAACCGTTAAAAGTCAATAGGTTTCGAATTGGTGAGCATAAATCCCTGGCCACTCATAGCTTAACCTAGTTAGGTATAGGGGTGGGGTAAGGATAAGGGGATTTTAATGTATTTGTTTCCCTCGATGTGCCGTGTGTCCCCCATTTCCATATAAGTGTATTATTTTTATATGCCTGTAATCAGCTTAGTAATTCTCAGTATTGTGTTTTATTCTGTCTTTAATAAAAATTACGGTTTGCTTGCACTGAACCACTTGTCTACTCGATTTTCTGTATCGCCGCCTGTACCTAAGTCCGGTGTCTAGAACCCAGGGGTGTGGGAGCGATTCGAACCGCTCAGGCAGTCAGAGGTGAAGCTGACTGGGCACACGCCAACCCCCTAAAGCAGCCACCACCAGTACCTCCAGAACTGCGTCTGAGAAGTGTCTTGCTCTCTCCCTGTGCTGAGGCTCAGCCACTTCTTTGTACAGGTAGACTACCCTTTATCCGAACTTCCGAAAACCGAAACCCTCTAAAAACCGAAGGTTTTTTCGTTCAGCGTAAGTCGTGCGCACAACTTACGCTGAACGAAAAAACCTTCGGTTTTTAGAGGGTTCCGGTTTCGGAAGTTCGGATAAAGGGTAAGTCGTGCGCACGACCCCCTGCGGACCCCCCCGCGGACCCCCGCTGACCTCCCCGCCGACCCCGACCCCCGCCGACCCCCCCGCGGACCCCCGCCGACCCCGACCCCCACCGACTTACGCTGAGCGTCAGCGTAAGTCGTGCGCATGACCCCCCGCGGACCCCCGCGCCGACCCCGACCCCCGCCGACCCCCCCGCGGACCCCGCCAGCCCCGACCCCCGCCGACCCCCCCGCGGACCCCGCCGGCCCCAACCCCCGCCGACCCCCCCGTGGACCCCCGCCGACATCCGCTGAGCGTCAGCGTAACTCGTGCGCACGACCCCCCGCCGACCCCCCTGCGGACCCCCGCCGACCCACCTTCCGAAATCCGAAATTCTCCGAAAACCGAAACACGGCTGGTCCCGAGGTTTTCGGATAAAGGATAGTCTACCTGTAGTAGGTTCTGCTTCCAAGTGGAGTTCCAAGTGGAATGACAATGAGGTGCTGTTGCATCAATGCATCTCCCCTTTAAGTACTGGATAAAGTCTAGGCCACACATGACTGGAAATTAGACTGCACCCGGTATTGGCCCACCTGTTGAATGGTAAGCCAATGAGCAGCTGATGTGGCGCTGACCATGTTAACGAGGGCTGATCATGAATTTTGCGTTCTACCTAGACCAGTTTGACCTGGCACAGCTTAACAGCGCTGGGCCATGACACCGCCCGTTTTTGGACCACATCCAATTTCTAGGCCACAGTCTTTATGTTATTCTACTAGTACCTCTGGCCTAGTCTAACACCCTCTAAAATGACTGAAAACAAAGAAGAAAAGAAAAAAATCTATTTATCTGGTTACAGGAGGAATAAGAAGTTCCTATAAAAAGAAGGAAGCGTTATTTTGAAGATCAAAAGAACATTACTGAAAGAGTTATTGTAATTGCATTAAAATTCAAAAGGGTAAAAATTGCTCATGTTTAAAGGAGTATGATAAGAAAAAATATAACATGACCTCAAAGGGAATTCACTCTAATCAATAAACTGTTTAATATTAAGCACTGTGTTCAGCAGCAGTGGTTTATAGGTCTTTCATGCCACTGCTGGAATCTGTTATCTCAGCCGTCTCTCTCTTGTCTCTCTATCTGTCTCTCCTTACTTGTCCCTCTCCTGCATGCATCTGTTTTTTGGCTTTAATGTCTGCTGTTTCCAGCTGTTATATTATGTACTTCAGCTACCCTTCCTCCCACTGCACCACATCCACATTCCTCGATACAACCCGTTCACAAGCATAATGGTGTGTGACAAACTGCAGGATCCAGCAGCATCGAGTTAACAACCATTCCTCCCCATCACATAAGATACAATGGGCCAAAACCTCGGGTCCCCACGAGTGAGTACGCGCTGGGTACTCACGCGTAGGGCAAACGAAAGTGCCGGTTTCGTGCATGCACTGCGCATGCGCGGGAAACCGGGACTTCCGTTCCCTTAAAGGAAGGGGTTCACAGGTAAAACGCGTGCGCCGGAGAGGCAGCGCGTACGCCTGGAACTTCCATTTTTTTTGTAGGTTTCTTCGGGAGGGTAAGTTTCCAGGAGCTATGCTTTTAAAAAGCAGTCGCAAGGCCTGCTTTTAACAAGGTAAGTGGTGAATTAAGTAAAATTAAAACATTTTTTCCACAGGTTTATTATTTTTTAATACTTTAAAGAAAGGTAAGTTTATTTTTAGCCCTGTTAGAAACTGTAATAAATTTTTTCAAAAATTTAAATTATTGTTTAAAATAGTTGTTTTATGTAATTTATGTGATTTAAAAAAAAATTATTTGAAGTTTTAGTTATGTTTTGGGGCTGAATTGTACTCATAGATTTGACAGTTCTTCCTGTCAAATCTATGAATACAGATTCCCTGCTACCATTGGATCTCCATGGTGCACGTGATCCCAGGGGGACGCTTTGAACTAACTGCGCCCCTGGGATACGCAAACAATGCGCGCCGGCAATTGGAGCAGGTCCAGGACCGGAATCCCACGTGAGCTCACAGTACAACGGCCGGCACGCTAAGTAAGTGCAGGCTGTAGGCTTGCACCCGCGGGAAGCCTCCGACCCGAATTTCTGGGCCAATAAAAATAAAAAATAGGCATCCTAAACAATTTTTAAAAAATAAAGCAGGAGGTGTATCCTCTGGCCTAGAAATTCAGTCTGGACACTTTTGGGGCGCTAAAGTCGGGCGTTCGCTAAAGTTAGCGCCCGCCGGAAAGTGTAGGCCACATCGCCGAAATTCAGTAGAGTTGGCCAAGAGTTTGGCCGAGCGCTGAAACTGGCGTTGCAATGCTCTCTTCAGGCGCTAAGCCGGCGATGCAGCCTGATAACGCCGAGGCCGGGCGCAGCGCAGGTGCGGTCATGTTTTGATTGACAGCAGACACCCTGACGCCGGCCAGCTCTTAAAGGGGGAAGGGTCGACTTTGACTGCTGCCACGCCCTGCATACTGGAGCCCTGCAGCTAGGCCTCAACACTGCTGGTGGGCCAAAATAGCGCCTGGAGCCATGGAGAGGGCCCGTGAACGAGCGCAGCGCTTCTCAGAGCATGCTCTGAGGGTGCTGATTAATGGTGTTGAAAACAAAAGAGAGATCTTGTGCCCGGACAGTGGCAAGAAGGCTCCCAGGAGCCAGTACAGGAAAGCCTGGAGGAAAATCGCCCGCAGGGTGTCATCCACCTGCGATGTCCCCAGGAGTGCGGACCAATGCCGCAAGAAGTACAACGACCTCACTCGGATGGTGAAGGTGAGTACCCTTTCCAGTGTCCTCCTCATCCTTGCATGTGCACCTCACATTATGGGCAAAGGGACCTCAAAGGACTAATGGGCAGCCCTCCTCCCGCAGCAATGGCACTGGCATGATCATCAATAGCACTTTCTGCACTTACCACACTGGCCAAGCTATTCGACCATGGGAGGCAGTGCACACAGCAACAGGGCACCACACTGGCCAAGCTATTCGACCATGGGAGGCAGTGCACACAGCAACAGGGCACCACACTGTACTTAGAGGCCGTCCTTTCTCTTGCAGGCCAAGCTGGCGCGGAATTTGAGGAGCCAGTCTGCCACCGGGGGAGGCCGTCCCCAGTACCAGCCGTTCAGTGAGCTGGAGGAGAGTGTGGCTCGACTCATGCATGCCCGGGTGACTGGCCCTGTTGCGATCAGAGATGCGGACCCTGTACTGGGACCCACTGGTAAGGACATGACCTGTTGGACCTCTGTCGTTACCCTTGCGCTTCAGATCTACATCCTTTCGCACTGACCGACAAATGCGCATAATGCCACCACTCAGGCCTCCCTCGCTGACGCCCTGTCCTCACTCTAAAGCTACTCTTGTGCCTTCCTGCTTTCAGCTGGTGAGGAGGAGGTGCTCCCTGAAGCTCAGAGTGCCAGGCCCTTGGAGGAGGAGGACGACGAGGACCAGGAGGAAGGCGGCACATCGGGGGAACCCTCATCCGCGCCAGGGGATGGCAATGGAGGGGAGACATCTGGCCTGCAGGAGAGCCAGGGGGAAGTGTTGCAGGGGAGGGCAGATCCTGGGCCCAGTGGGCTCGAGGCACGCGGGAAGGGTCCGGCAGCACGCCGGCCTTCTCCCCAGAAGGGGGAGGTGTTGCAGGGGAGGGCAGATCCTGGGTCCAGTGGGCTCGAGGCACGCGGGAAGGGTCGGCCAGCTCGGCGGCCTTCTCCCCAGAGGGAGAGTCCGCCCTCCAGTCCGGAGACGGTCCTCGCCCAGGAGGTGCGCCTCCTCGATGAGATGTCGGCGGCGTCTGAGCGGCGCCACCAGGAGTTCATGGGGTTTGTGCAACAGATGCCTCAGGCCATTGAGTCCCTTTCTCATAGTGTGGTCGCTTTCGGGGAATCACAGGCCAGGGGGGTCGAACAACTCGCGGCAGCACACGACAGGGGTGTCCAGCAACTCACGGCAGCCCAGGACGCGACTCGCGAGATGAGTGGTGCCGTCCAGACACTGGCAGAGCTGATGCGGGCACATACCAGGGCAGTTCGGGCACTCACTTCTGCCACACTCGCTGTGGCGCGGAAGCATCGCCAGGGCACCCGCCGCCCTGCTGCAGCACAGCGGTCTGGCCTCCACCAGATTGCTGCGCTTGCTGCACTGCCAGCCCAGCCGAGTGCCAATGTCTCTGGCGAGCAGCGCGCGCCTGCCATCAGCCAGCTTGTCCCCATTGGTGCAGCCGACACTGCCACTCCCCCAGCCAAGGTGCGACGAGCTGCTGCTGAGACTGATGCTGGCCAGCCACAGCTGCAGCAGTCAGCAGCCGGCCCCTCCCGGGCCGGGCCTCGTCTAGGCCGACCCCCAAGGGCATCTGCCGACACGCATTGTGGCCCTCATGAGCCTTCCCCCAGCCTTGCCACACGCGCAGGGCCCAGGTTGAGGCGGAGCAGCAGGTCGGGCAGGAGCCAGAGAAGCCTGTCTAAGGACTCGCCCTCTCGGCACACCCATTAGAGTGTGGTGATAGCGGTTTTTTTTATATTGGGGGGCTTGTGTTCTGGGGGGGCATTATTTTGGTAAGGCCGAGGATCAAGGCATTTTTTGTTTTTAGTGGGGTGTTTGTGTTGTGGAGGGGGGGGCTTATTTTTGTAAGGCCGATGATGAAGGCCATTTGGATGGGCAAGTTTTGTTAGTCCTCCCCAGGTTTTGGGAGTGACAGATGTTTTTGACTGTTTTTTGGGGGTCTTGTCTGTTTTTCTGTTTCATGTAGGAAGGGCCCTGAGTTTGTGAAATAAAGCTTTTTATTTATTCAGCATGTCCACGTCTCAGGTTTCAAGTGGTTGTTGCGTTAACCGGCTGAGGGCTTGCGGTGCGGCTGCCTTCAGGTGCGTTCATTGCCACAGCCCATTCCCTGACAGGGGGCCTAGAAGTGTCGATCAATAAGCCCCCGGCGGACGGCCCTTGGACCTTGTGGCTCCCTCCTGGGCTGGTACTCCTCCTCCTCCTCATGGTCCTCCTGCTCGTCCTCCTGAGGTGGTGGTGCAATGTCAGGTGGCAGTGCCTGAGTCCTGCGGATAGCCAGGTTGTGCAGCATGCAGCACACGACGACGAACTGGGAGACTCTATCCGGCGAATACTGTAGAGATCCGCCGGAACGATCCAGGCAGCGGAACCGTTGCTTGAGGACGCCTATCGTTTGCTCTATGATGTTCCTTGTGGCTTGATGGCTTTCGTTGTATGCCTCCTCCGCTGGGGTCCTGGGCGCGCGGAGCGGGGTCATGAGCCATGTACACAAAGGGTAGCCCTTCTCCCCGATAAGCCATCCCCTTGGTGGAGGCTGTGCCTCGAACATGTCAGCCACAGTAGTCTGGCGCAGGATAAATGCATCGTGGCTGCTTCCTGGGAAGCGGGCATTGACAGCTAGGATGCGCTGCCTGTGGTCACACACCAGCTGTACATTTAGGGAATGGTAGCCCTTCCGGTTGCGGTAATCCTCGGCATTGTGGATAGGTGCCCGCATAGCCACATGCGTGCAGTCAATGGCGCCCTGCACCATGGGGAAGCGCGCGATCCTGGCAAATCCGACTGCACGCTGCTCCTGCCTCTGTCGGGTCATGGGGAAGGAGATGAATTGGTGTCTCCTCTCGAAAAGTGCATTGGTGACCTGCCGGATGCAGCGATGCGTGGCGAACTGGGAGATGTTCGCTATGTCCCCAGCAACGGCTTGGAAGGAGCCGCTTGCACAAAAGTTCAGAGCCACCGTGACCTTCACTTCCACCGAGAGAGACGTCCTGCACATCAGCTGTGGACGCAGATCTCTGTGAAGCAGCTGGCAGATCTCTGCAACCACCTCCCTTCTGAAGCGCAGCCTCTTAACACAATGCGCCGCAGTCATGGTGAGATAGGACACCTGCTGCCGGTATTGCCTGAGTGGGTAAGGCCTACGTTGCCGACGCCTGATGGCCCCTCTGCATCTAGGCATGTCTGGCCCTCTCTCACAGCGTCTGCGAGCCCTTCGCACATAATGCTGCAACTGAGGGTTGGACCCCCATACAGCCCCCATAATAAAGTTGAAAACAGTGAAATCAAATGAATCAAATGTCAAAGCACTGGCCAGAAGCCAAAAATACCTCTCCTATGTTGTCCCAAATCAGTAAGCTCTGTCCCTTGGTCTCTGTCCAGAAATCCAAAGCAGTAAAGTCATTGCAGGAAAATGGCTGGGCTTTATAGGTCAGTGTAAGTGCCCTTTAATTAGCGCTCCCCGAGGCCCGCAGGGCCTCTGTTGCGTTCCACTTCACAGTTCTTAGCAGCGCCACGCCCACATTGGGCGGGCACCACTGAATTTCCGGTTTGGGGCGCACAAACAGCGTTGCACGACGAAATGACGTCATAAGCTGCGCGCGCAGCTGAGCGGGCGCAAACACTTTGCGCCGGCGCTAAATGTCAACTGAATTTGGGCGTTGGCGCAGATCGGTCTGCGCCCGGGCGCTAAGTGCCTAGCGCTGGAAATATACCCCTCTTATGGCGTTACCGGCTGGCGCAACCAACTGAATTTCTAGGCCTCTATATCTTAATCTGGGCCAAAGTTAACTCTTGTAGGATATAGATGCACATTTTTTCTCAATGTTGCTTGTCTTATATCCAAGTGCAATATTTTCAACTCCCTTTTGTTGCTTGTGTTCAGGAGGATAGTGCCACGAAGGTATTTGAGATTTTTCTCCTGAATTAAATGCATTTCATTATGTTTGACTTGTTATAGTGTCACCTGTGGCTCAGTGGGTAGCACACTCGCCTCTGAGTCAGAATGTTATCGGTTCAAGTCACACTCTAGGGACTTGAGCACATAAATCTAGGCTGACACTGCAGTGTTGAGGGAGTACTGCACTGTTGGAGGTGCTGTCTTTTGGATGAGACGTTAAACCAAGGCCCTGTCTGTTCTCTCAGGTGGATGTAAAAGATCCCATGGCATTATTTCGAAGAAGAGCAGGGGAGTTATCCCTGGTGTCCTGGCCAATATTTATCCTTCAATCAACATAACAAAAAAACAGATTATCTGGTCATTATCACATTGCTGTCTGGGAGTTTGCTGTGTGCAAATTGGCTGCCACGTTTCCCACATTACAACAGTGACTCCACTTCTAAAAAGTACTTAATTGGCTGTAAAGCGCTTTGGGGCGTCTGGTGGTCGTGAAAGGCACTATATAAATGTAAGTCTTTATTTTTTCCTTTATAATCACTTTTTTAACTTGTTCTCCATTTTAGGGGGATTATTTGGCTCAGTAGTTGTACCATCATTGTTACTTGCTACTGCCAACCTCAGGTAGGCTGGCAGTAAATGATTTTTGTGTATGCAACAGGTAGAAATACAAGTTTAAATAAGCTTGAGGCTTGAAGTTAGGTGAAATTCACGGCCCTGTGATTTGAGTGAAAGATTATGATAGTCGCACCACTGCTTCCACGAGCAATATATAATCTACAAAGATCTCAATGTCTTTAAAAAGATTCTTCTTCTGTGTTTTCACACAAAGATGATCTTCATGTGAAGAAACTAAAAAAAATGTGTAAAATACTTGAAACAGTATTACTTTTAAGGAAGTATAGTTCTACATCTGCATTTTAAAAACATAATACACTCAGATGAAAATCAAAGCAACCACATCAAAGGACTTGGTTCTTTATGGGCTAAATAAAATCCAGACAGTTTTCTCATCCTTATATGAAACACTATCAGTCACTGCTGTAACCAGCATGCCCCCGCCACCCCACCCCGCCAAATGTGGCTACTTTTGTGATAACTTTTCATGCAATGCTCAGTGGAGTACTTAACTGATGTAGAAGTGCTTTGTTCAACTGTAACACACCTCTACTGCTTGATTACATAAGGGCATCAATTATTCAATCTTTTCGGAAGTGCATTTTCCAACTAAATTTTATATATCGTTGAGCAAGATCTTCCTTCTAAGCCAACAGATGCCAAGAAGCCAAATGGAGAATAATGCGACAAAAGGGCAATAAAAGACAAGAGTTGAGTTGAACGACATCAAGTTGTTAAGGATGTGGTTGCTTGCAAGTGAACCTGCATGCATCTTATCTTTAAGTAACTAGCATACACTAAATATTTCATTCAGTGCAGTTTATCTGATTGAGAAGATTACAGTAGAGGTTTGTTAAAAGCTGAACTACTTCTGGCGCTGTGGCATCTGCAGATGTTGGAGGGGTTTTAAATTATAAATTCACCATGAAAGTAAACACAATAAAAGGTGTAATCAAATATTAATGGAAGATGTAGTGGAATTGTCCTCCACTGCCCGTAAAACAACTTGAATGATTGAGCTGCGAATCCCAGTCCCACATGTATTTAAATATTAATCTCTAGTATTTAATAAATGTTCAGAGTCCCTCATGTTTATCGTGGTACTTGCAATGTGAATGCTTACCACAGGGAAAAGGAAACACTTAAAGCTAGATGTGTGATTGCTGCACTCGGTCTTTATTGTTTTGGGTCATTATCATTGACAGGCGCTTGGTCAAAGACCACAAATGCACAAAAGGAATTACCCAGAATGCTTCACGCACGGTTTTCTGCTATTATTTGTCAGTTTCTTTTCAAACGCAAAAGCAAACTTTGATAACCCCTTATCCTCTGTTATTAATCTCCCTGTAAATCAGCATGTATTAAGTGGTACCCTATTTGCCACAGATACTAAAAATGTGTTATTATTTACCAGCACCAACCAATCATTTGAGGGACCTTCCTGGCCAGTATGGCTCACTAACATACCATATAATAAAGTACCACACCATTTAGTGCAGTTACTCACTGAGGCATTGGAGGAGCACATACCTAAATAATGCGTAACTCACTTTTTTATGTACCATACTTCTTCCTTCTATAACCATGTGCCCTTGTTTAGCTCAGAAGCTGGGTCAGTCTCACCTATGGATGTCTCCATACTGTGATCCAGCTGACAGATGGTGCACTTTATTGCTGCCAGTTTTTCCTGCTCTATCTGGCGTGTCCATGAGAACTAGAATAGGGTCAATGATTTCAATGCCAGTGGAGGTTGGAATTGATTTAGGAGCTTGATAATGAAACAAACTTCAGTCCCATTTGACCAGGTGGAAGAAATCAATGCCAGTTCCGTGCAATACAGTTGTCATTTGCAGGTTGATAAGATGTTAACAACAGCTGGGGCTGAAAATCTGTGGCACTTCTGGTGCACTTCCCCCGTAACTCTGCCGGAAGGGCCAGAAATTAGGCTGGTGCCAAGGCATGCCTGAGCCCCTGAGGACAAAGGGATTAAGCACACAGTTTAAAGTATAGATATGACAAGCAACGGAAAGCTTATCAGTGCTTTGTATTATGTATGCAATGTAATTTTGGCTGGTGAAACTACAGCTATACCTCGACACATATTTGACAATTCCCTAAGCCATTGCTCTTGCCAAGCTGCCTAAGCTCGCTGAACTTGATAAGTGGGGAAATGGAGCAGGAAGCCCCATAAGAGGGTGGTGCATGGGGTGCAAGCATTCCGTATTGGGAAACGGAAAATCCACCCTTGTGGATTTCTCAATACTTGGAGCCTTTTAAAGATAGTGATAGGTTTCTGCATGTGTTCGACACACAGCTACCCAAACAAAATGTACAAATATCGTACATTATTCACATTGAGGCAACAGCTACACAAAAACCATTATCAAAACCTGCCCTACTTGAATTGTTGATAATATAGGCCGTCTATGAAGACTTTATTGAAGGTCAATACCCAATTCTCCTCAGTGTTAGCATCTATTTTGGAGGTATACAACAGAATAAAATGAATTCTTAATAGCTACTGCCTCAAATCTGCTGCGAAAATACTGCATGTGAATTATTCTCCAGAAAAATTGCTAGTCCCCTTTAAAGCCCACCAGGAGCCATTCTGCCTGACGTATATGATGTCAAGGGGGCAAGATTAACCTCTCTGACACATTTTCCCCAACTTAGGCCCCAAATTTGACCCTACTTTAAACCATCATTAAATAACTGCCTAAGACCTACCTTAGCTACCTTTGTGAGGTCATTGAACCTCTTCTAGCACCGCGTGGCAGTTCCTGGGGAAGCAGAGGTAGCATTGGCTCCCTCTGCTGCCTCCCTCCATATGGCCTGCATCACCTCTTACCCTGCACTCAGGGCCCAACAATATGGCTCTTCAGGCCCTCACTTCTACCAGAAGGAACTCCATAGATACTTCTGGAAATTTGGGAGCTCTTCCAGCTGCTGCACCCTGGAGGCTGCTGCTGCTTCAGTTATTCTTGCAGAACATGTTGCTTTTTAACTGGCTGCAGCTTTTGCTCCACAATTGAATTTGCCTCTCTCCCAGTGGGAACCCTGATTTGACGCACAACCTACTCTTTTGGATGTCGCCGCTTGACTGCACGCCCTCTCCCAAATCATGCACAGCAGAACGTGCGTTCAGCTGCACGAGGGAACCCCCAGCAGCGGTATTTAAAGGGAGCGTCAACAACTTGCAGCTGACTTGCTTTTTGATTTTTACTGGCTCTGTGTAAGCTTGTGCAACTGTTTGGAGCTTTCTACAGTTATTTAAAGTTGGTGAGGCGACAGGGAGTGGTGCTGCAGGTGGAGAACGCCTTGCTTTAGAATTCAAGGGTCCTGCTCAGACCACTTGCTCCCAGTCATGGGGGCTCTACTTGCAGACGCCTCGCACTGGAGTATGACAGGGAGATAGAGCAGAGGCAGCGAAGAAGAGGACAATCGGCTCATAGAGAGAGGAGAAGGAGGGACAGGAGGGCTCTCAGCAGGAGGCCTTACTCACCTAGGGTCATCTAAGAGCACTCTCCTACCTGCAGCCAGGAGCAGTGTATGTGGAGGAACCACTTCACCAAGCAGGTGGTCACAGAACTTTGCCACCTCTTGGAACCAGACCTGCAGCCTCAGAGCAGGGCAACGATGGGTCTGCCAGTGGTCCTCAAGGTCACTGTGGCCCTCAATTGTTTCACCACCAGATCCTTCCAGTCTGGAGCAGGAGTCATAGCTAACGTCTCCCAGTCATGATGCTTTCACCCTGGCCCAGTGTAGTGTGCTAGCAATCTTCAAGCCACCACGTTGAATCCGAGGGTGGTTGCTCAGGGACAAGGGCTATCCGCGCTGCACTTGGCTGATGACTCCCCTCCGCAACCCCACCGCTCATGGCCAGCAATTATATAATGACAGCCATTCTGCCATGAGGAACCTCATCGAGCAGACCATCAGGGTACTAAAGCAACGGTTCCACTGTCTTGGTAGCTCGGGAGGAGCCCTCTGGTACACGCCGGAGCGGGTGTCCAATTTCGTGGTGGTCTGCTGCATCCTCTACAAATTGGCCATCATGAGGGCGCAGCCTTTTCCACCATGGGTTAAACTACCATCCCAGGAGGAGCAGGAGGAGGAGGAAGAGGAGGAGGAGAAGGAAGGGCCGAGGCAGGCTGTCCGTGAACACCACATCAGACTCTGGTTCCCCTGAATGAAACCCTAGATCCCCATTGGCCAACACTTCCCCACCTTACCATCCCCTTGTCATGGAACATCACATTGTCCTCTTGGGCACAAAGCTGAAATGAGAGCCACCACAAAACAAACATTTCAAACATTATTCACTAGCTGGGGGAGCCCGGCTTTGCCAGGGCTGTTTTGGGCCGGGCGGTTTAAATCGAGTCCCAGGCTTTGGGGCCTCTCTGTGTCCCTCTGTGAATCTGCTGCCGGGCAACATTTTAAATCGAGTCCCAAGCTTTTGGGCCCTGTCTCTGTGTCCCTCTCTCAATCTGCTGCCGGGCAACATTTCTACCTTTTAATACCTTGAAAGATGAAAGTGAAAGTACTTATAAAACGTTTTTGGTAAATCTTATGTTATTTTTAAAAGAGATACTAACTTTTTCGAAGCTGGATTAGCAGATTTTGAGCTGGAAGTAAATGGGGTTTTTAGCTTGAGGCAATGGCTGCCAGATCCCTGAGATGAAAACGATTAGTCCCGCCCACAGACGCAGCGATTGGGCAACCATCAGGCGACTGAACTGTAGGATTGGTCAATCGTGCCGGCACAGGATTGGTCGACCTTAACGTCAGTCAATCAATGCTACTTAGCAGATAATGAGTTTAATTTTGAAGGTTTTTTGCATAACGCGCGAACAATTTTTGTCCGGCCAAAATGTAAATACGCTTAGGATGGTTCTGGAATCGTCAGCTTTCTTTCGACATAACGCACGTGTAGGTACGCTCTATAACTTTTGAGTTAATTCAAGACAGACAGACAGACGGAATGACAGACAGAAGTATCCTTTTATGTATATAGATAAATGAATCAAAACAATACTACATTACAAAATCAACTAATCACCCTTATGCATTCCCTTAGTGTCTGTCTTACATGTGCCTATTCTAGTGCTCCTACGCAGTGCTCCCACAGTGGCTGCAGCATGGCTGGTGGAAGGCTGCTGACTTTCCATGAGGGACACTGCAGATGGCCTTTCAGGATGACCTCAGGCAGCTTTGGGTCTAGAAGGCCCGGCTGTAGACTGCACCACCTCGGCATGGATGGCAGCAGTCTGGGCCGGCTGGCTGCCAGGCAGCAGCAAGGGTACTGACGGAGTGGCAATGGTGGGAGTAGGAATGCTGTCATCCTGAGAGAGGACAGCAGGGTCATGCACAACCGAGCCACTGCCACTCCCCCGGAACAGCGCCTCAGCATTCCTAGCCATCTTTTGGAGGCAGATTGCTGAACTGCTGTGAGACCCTGTAAGCCCCTTTCCACACTTGTAAACGCAGCCACGATGGCATCAGTCGGAGCTTGCATGGCAGCAAGCTGAGCCTGCACGTGAGCTGTCCGAGCTTCCAGTGCAGCACTCAAATGTGCTGCAATGGCAGCTGCAACATCGCATATCGCATATTGTGGGGTGAGGTGAAAGAGGGATGTGAGAAGAAGGAGTAGGGATGAACATACCGTTGTTGTCCCCAAGGGGGTCAACGTCACCAGTGACCATGGCGCCCACCACCTGTAGCCCAATAATCTGCAGCACTCGATTCTCCAGCGCAGACAGTGATTAGGTGTCGGCTTGTCCCCCGCCTGTGCACTCCTGCTCCCTCCTGTTGTGAGCCACCTTGCCTGCAAGAGAGAGGAAAGTGTGTGAGTGAGTCTGGAGCAATGTGTTTGGGTGATGTGCCTCCCATAGTTGAATACCTGTCATTGTGTGCAAGGAGTGAGAGGTGGGTGTGAGTGTTGGTAGGTAGAGATTGTTGGTCGGTGAGTGCTGGCGTTTGGTGCTTTGGGCAGTGTGTGACGACTGTGGTTCAGATGATGGTATGTAGCATTTGCTGAAGCATTGACTCACACTGACGACCTGAGTGAGGTCATTAAATTTCTTCCTGCACTGTGTGAGGGTCCTGAGGACCGCAGTGCTGCCTGAGACCTGCTGGGCAACCACCCTCCACATGGAACGGAAGACTTGTGGCGAGGGCCTCCTGCCAGTTGCGGGGTGGAGCACCACCCTCCGCCTCTCCACAGTGAACGCCAATACCTCCAATGCTTGATCACAGAATCTGTGGGCTCTCTCCCTGGGGCGTGGATCTGCCATGAGTACGGCTGCTTCAGTTGTCTGGCTCCTTCTCCTTGACCTGCTGCTGCTTGCTGAGGCAGCTGCACAGCCAGCAATGCTGAGAATGAGGTTCTGCAGCATCAATGAACCTCCCCATTAAAAACTGGAAAAAGCCTGTGGCAATGATGATGTGCGATTAGATTGCACGCAGTATTGGTCCACCCTTTGAGTGTAACACCACTGAACTTGGACTTTAAGGCTTGAATTAGCGCTTCAATCATTTCTTTGAGCAGTTAGAATGAATTTTGCGTGTAGTCTAAACCATTAGGGCCTGGCGCTAATTCTCCAACTTTTCTAATGATACCACCCATTCCTGGGCTAGAAGGCATTTCTAGCCCATGGGCTTGGAAATTGGAGGTATTAGTGTAGTGTATGTGCCTTTAAGAGCCCCCTGTGTACTGTAATGCCGGTAATGGCCACTCGGGTTATATAAGCCTGTATATTGTGTTGTATCAGTTCGTTCACCTCCAGACTTTGTTCAGTAAACACCTGTGAAACTAACTCCTGCCTTCAGTGTCTCTATTAACACACGGCTACAACAGTGGCGACGAATTGGAAACGGACTTACCTGCAATTCGGCAGCACCTCAAGGACATCGATTCCTCAGACGTCCAAAGTCGAAGAAAAGCAAGAGAAAAAAAAAACTGTGGTTTCACCAGCTAGCCGAGCTGGTGGCAGATACTGCAATAATCCTTCCTGGGCGGCGGGCTGGGGCTCCATCGGCTGGCTCTGCAGTGAGGCCAAGCAGCGAAGGCGGAGGCAAGCAGAAACAGACGGAGGGGAGCACTCGGGAGACGGCCGGCGCTGCAAAGCAGGTCGGCGTTCGGACCTAGCAGAGGGGGGGAAAAGTCCCAGAGAGTCCGGCAGGAATGAGTCTCCACCTGTAAATTTTAAAAAAAACGCGGAAAACAGCATTGTCAGCAGCAGCAGCGGCGGGAAAGCGCGGGAAGCGCCATTTTTTTTCCAGGATGCCTAAGGCTGGCAATATTGATGCTTTTGATAACGATATAGAGGATTGGACCACATATGTGGAAAGAGTGTAGGTATATTGCACAACAAATGGAATAGAAAATGATAAAAAGGCGTCAGTACTTCTAAATCTAATGGGCGCAAAGACATACGGGCTGTTACGAAACTTAATCACTCCAGCCAAACCAAAGGACAAGAATTTTAAGGGCATTGTTGATACCCTACAGGAGCACTTAAACCCAACACCGCTGCTGATAGCGGAACGATTCAAATTCTTCAAGAGGAATCAGCACAAGAATGAAAGTAACGCTGATTACCTCACTGAATTAAGAAAGCTATCAAAGCACTGCCAATTCAGGGCAGGATTGGCAGATTCTCTTCGAGACAAATTCGTCTGCGGTCTCCTAAGTGAAGGAACACAGAAAAGGCTGCTTTCTGAGAAAGATTTGACACTGGACGAGGCTTTCAGTGTGGCTGTATCATACGAAGCAGCCGCAAGAGGAGCTGCAGAGATACAGCAAAGGACACAGGACTTCGGCACCCATGAAATGACACAGGGTTTCGAGCGATGTTATCGCTGCGGCAGATCCACCCATGACCAGAGGGACTGCTGGTTCAAGGACAAAGCATGCAGGCAATGCGGAAAGATTGGACACATTGCACGGGTATGCCGATCAGGACAAAAAAAATCCACGGACAGGAAAAGAAAAATCAATAAAGAAAAGTACAGAAAGGTACAAATGATTACGGACAGTAGCTCCGAAGACCAGAAGAGCGATAGCGACTCCGGAAACAAGAGACTAAGCTGTCTCAAATTACATAATGTAATTGCCAAAGAAGATTACCAGACCATTTGGGTTACCCTCACGATAGCAGGGTCCCCAGTTAAAATGGAGCGAGATACAGGATCAGCTCTGACCGTCATAAATCGACGGGATTATGAGCGGCTATTTCCGCATATACCTTTAAAAGACACATCCATTACCTTGAAACCATATACGGGACAGAAAGTATACCCCAAAGGAAAAATAAGGGTGCCTGTATACAACGGCAAGGAAATACAGAAGTTGTATTTATACGTTCTACAAGATGGTGGTCCACCGCTGTTGGGACGTGAATGGATCAGGAAGATACGTTTAGACTGGCACTCCATTCAGACACTGACGGTAACCAATAAGAAAAAAAATGATGATGACGTCATACCTGAACGATTAAAAGACATCTTGGCCAATGCCAAGGAAGTGTTTCAAGAGAAACTGGGAACCTTGAAAGGCATCACCGCCTCAATAAAAGTGGAAGATGCGGCAATTCCCAAGTTTTTTAAGGCAAGGCCGGTGCCATACGCAATTCGTCCAGCAGTCGAGGCAGAGCTGGAGAATTTGGAAAAGGCAGGCGTATTATCCAAGATAGATTGGAGCGAGTGGGCAACACCCATCATCCCGGTCATGAAGAAAACATTGAATAATGATAAATCTGAAGAACAGAGAAAAATTCGCATCTGTGGAGACTTCAAGGTGACTGTAAACCCGGTCCTTCACACGGTACAGTATCCTCTTCCGAGGATAGAAGATATTTTCGCCTCACTATCCGGAAGGAAACGTTTCACCAAAATTGACTTGGCACAGGCATATCTACAGATGGAGGTTGAAGAGGCCTCTAAAAAGTATCTCACGATAAACACACACAAAGGCCTGTACCAGTACAATCGACTGGTTTTCGGAGTAGCATCAGCTCCAGCTATCTGGCAAAGAGCTATGGAGCAAGTCCTCCAAGGGATTCCGGGGACTCAATGCTACCTAGACGACATCCTTGTAACAGGAGAAAACGACAACGAGCACCTTGCCAATTTGGAGCAGGTGCTCACTAGGCTGAGAGAACGGGGCCAATGAGCAAATCGCCACAAGTGCGAATTTTTCCAGAAACAAATATCATATTGTGGCCACATAATTAATAAGGAAGGGTTGCATAAGTCACCTGAAAAAATTGAAGCGGTCATAAAACCCCAGCACCTGAAAATGTTTCACAATTAAGGTCGTTCCTGGGATTGATAAATTACTATCATAAATTTTTACCGAACTTATCAACTCTTCTGCACCCTCTTAATGAACTGCTACAAACAGGAGTAATTTGGAAATGGAGCGAAGACTGTAAACGTGCCTTCCATAAACGCAAAGACTTAATCACGTCCAAGGAAGTTTTGGCTCATTACAACCCATCACTGCCAATCAGACTGGCGTGCGATGCATCCCCTTACGGCGTAGGAGTGGTATTATCGCATAGATTCCCTGATGGCTCAGAACGGCCGATAGCTTTAGCGTCACGCTCATTGAACTCAGCTGAGCGTAACTATGCCCAAACCGACAGGGAAGCACTCAGCCTGGTATGGGGAGTGAAGAAATTCAACCATTACCTACACGGACATAAATTTACCTTGTTGACTGACCATCAACCCCTCATCTCCATATTCAACCCTAAAAAGGGTGTTCCCATTATGACAGCGCAAAGGCTACAGAGGTGGTCCCTTTTTCTAGGGGCACACCAATATGACATGGAATACAAAGGATCAAAACAGCATGGGAATGCTGACGGTTTATCGCGCCTACCGTTGCCAACGGTAGAAGAGGCACCTACAGTAGACCCAGTGGAGATGTTCCACTCTACCATAGTGGAATGTCTACCAGTAACAAATTCTGTCATTGAAAGGGAAACGAGAAATGAGCCGACTCTCTCACGGGTCTATGATTTAACAGTGAAGGGATGGCCAGCACATGGCGAACCACTGTTGCCAGCATTCTCGCAAAGAAGAGAACAGCTGTCAATGTGCCGAGGAACCTTGATGTGTGGATCCAGAGTGGAGATTCCACCCAAACTCCAGGATAAAGTGCTAAAGGAGCTTCACGAGGGGCATCTGGGTGGAGTGAAAATGAAGAACCTAGCCAGGGCGTTTGTATGGTGGCCAGGTATCGATGGAGACATCGAAGAAATGACCAAGTGCTGCCTAGGATGCCAAAAGGTCCAAAACGCTCCACCACAAGCCCCTCTACATCCATGGGAGTGGCCCTCATCTCCATGGCAAAGGGTACACATCGACTTTGCTGGTCCATTTATGGACTCAATGTTCTTAATTGTGGTTGATGCACACTCCAAGTGGCCGGAGGTAATAAAGATGTCCTCCACCACCACGGAAAAAACCATTACAGTATTAAGGACCATATTTGCCAGGGATGGGCTGCCTGAACAGATCTGTTCTGATAATGGACCGCAATTTGTGTCCGAAGAATTCAGGAAGTTCTTAAAAAACAATGGGGTCAAGCACTACACGTCCACCCCATACCATCCCGCCACCAATGGATTGGCAGAAAGGTTTGTCCAGACCTTCAAGAAGGCCATAAAGGCCATGGGTAATGAAGACATAAAACTTCAGCATAAGGTAGATAAATTCTTGTTTGCATACATGAATGCAACACATATGGTTACTGTAGTGTATGTAACCTGTACCACCTTAAGAGACTACCTTAAGGTGATGGACTACTTTCTGATGGCTCCTGTATATTGTAGTACCGGTGGTGACCACACCGATATATAAAAACCCTGTGGAGCAAAGTGTATTTCAGTTCAGCCCTGACCCTCAGTTACTAAAGGCCTGTTTAAGTATTCTGTTGTCTGTGTCCAGTTATTCAGCATAACTACATTTAAAAGCACAGACTCAACAGTGGCGACGAGGATGATCGTACCTAGCGGCAGTTTTGCATCCAAGGAAGCTTCGTCCTCAGAACGGGCGTCGAAAAGGGGCATCCGCCCTCAACATCCTGCTGAGCACTGCATCGCACGGGAGGCCATCGGGAACCCGGGTTGGTTTGCTGGCCACGAAGTCCACCATCGACGACAGGCAGTGATCATCCCTTCTACGACAGCGGCGGGTAAGCCCAATCGAGCGGCACGGAGGGGAAGTCGGCCGAGTTGTCAGTGGGAGAAGGGGAGGGAAAACGAAGAAAAGGGCGGAGAACACGACTGCAGCCGGTGTCAGGGGCCGGACTGCAATCGGGGCAGAGACGCGCAGCAGCCAGGGAAGCGTTGATGTCCACGAGGACCGCGGGAGCGGCGGAGAATAAGAGCAGCAGCGTCGGGGGAAAAAAAGGACCGCTGGGAGGCGAGAACGGCAACAGCGCGGTAATCGCCATTTTAGTCGGCGGGGGAAGAAGACAAGCGCGGGAAAATCCGCCAAGCGCGGGAAGCCGCCATTTTGAAAAATAAAATAAAATAAAGGAAACTCAACAAGGATGCCAAAAACGGGTAACATCACTGCTTTTGATAGCGATGTAGAAGATTGGGCCACTTATGTGGAACGCGTTGAAGTTTACTGTACAGCGAATGAGGTACCGGTGGATAAGAAAGCACTAACCCTATTAAACTCGATGGGTGCGAAGACGTACGGGTTATTAGGGCACCTTATAACACCAGATAAACCGGTAGGAAAGAGTTTCGCGGATATTGTTACTATCCTGCAAGAGCATTTAAACCCCACGCCGCTGCTGATAGCGGAACGATTTAAATTTTACAAAAGAATTCAGCTTAAAGAGGAAAGCAACGCTGAATTCTTAATCGAACTGCGCAAGTTATCAAAGTACTGTCAGTTCGGTACAGGACTAGCAGACGCTCTGAGAGATAAGTTTGTATGTGGGCTACTAAAGGAAGGAACCCAGAAGCGACTGCTAGAGGAAAAGGATCTTACGCTGGACAAAGCTTCCAGCATTGCAGCATCGCACGAGGCAGCAGCACGAGGCACTGCAGAAATGCAGCAAAGGCCATCGGAATTCAGCACCAATGAAATGGCATTGGGCGCAGTAAAGTGCTATCGTTGCGGAAGGACAACGCATGATCAGAACCAGTGCTGGTTCAAAGATAAAGAATGCAGGCAATGTGGCAAACTTGGTCACATAGCGAGAGTATGCCGGTCAGGAAAGAAGACCAGCAACAAAAAGTCGCCGCAGGAGAAGTACAAAAAAGTACACAAGGTGACAGAGAACAGTTCGGATGAACAGAAGACGGATTCAGACTCCAGAAGTAAGGAACTGGGTTGTCTAAAAATACATAATGTGGGTAACACAGCAGACCACCAAACTATCTGGGTCATGCTTCGGATAGCAGGAGTCCAAGTGAAGATGGAATTGGACACTGGATCGGCATTGACGGTCATGAATAAGCAAGATTACAAAAGGTTATTCTCACACATTCCCCTGAGGGATACGGAGATTGTATTGAAAACATACACGGGGCAAAGAGTATACCCCATCGGAAAGATAAAGGTAAAGGTGGTCTACAATGGTAAAGAAAGTCAGGGAATGGACTTGTATGTGTTACCTGAGGGAGGTCCGCCACTACTGGGACGGGAATGGATCCGGAGAATAAATATGGACTGGCATTCCTTACAAGCACTAACTGTAGATTCCTGTAAAGAAGACGACGTCAAACCTAAACGACTGTCCAAAATATTGGACGATGCTAAGGAGGTGTTCCAACAGGGACTGGGAACACTGAAAGGAATTACGGCAAACATCAAGGTTGAAGAACATGCAAACCCAAAATTTTTCAAAGCCAGACCGGTACCTTATGCGATACGACCTGCTGTGGAAGCAGAGCTGGAAGGGCTAGAACGTTCAGGACTCCTGTCAAAGGTGGACTGGAGTGAATGGGCCACACCCATTGTTCCCGTCATGAAGCGTTCGTTGAGCAACAAGCCGGGGGAACCTGGGAAGTTTCGCATCTGTGGCGATTTCAAGATCACTCTTAATCCGGTTCTTCACACGGTGCAATATCCGCTTCCGCGGATTGAGGATATCTTCGCTTCGCTGTCTGGCGGGAAACACTTCACCAAGATAGACCTGGCGCAGGCGTACCTACAGATGGAAGTTGATGAAGCGTCACGCCAGTATCTCACGATCAACACACATAAGGGCTTATATCGGTATAATAGACTGGTTTTTGGAGTGGCATCGGCTCCAGCGATTTGGCAAAGGGCCATGGAGCAGGTATTACAGGGAATTCCAGGCACACAATGCTACCTGGACGACATTCTGATTACAGGAGATGATGATAAGGAACACCTCGCGAATTTGGAGCAGGTGCTCACCAGATTGAAAGAATATGGACTCAGAGTTAATCGCCAGAAATGTGAGTTCTTTCAGAAGTGAATCTCGTACTGCGGTCACGTCATTGACCAGGAGGGGCTTCATAAGTCACCTGACAAGATCGAAGCTGTTGTGAAAGCTCCCGCTCCGGAAAATGTATCCCAGTTGAGGTCGTTCCTTGGGTTGATTAACTATTACCACAAGTTTCTTCCAAATTTATCCACGGTGTTACACCCGCTGAACACTCTTTTGCAAATGGGAGTACCATGGAAGTGGAGCGAGGACTGTAAGCGGGCTTTTCAAAAAAGCAAGGCACTGATCACCTCTAAGGAAGTGTTGGCTCACTTTAACCCAACGCTGCCTATTCGTTTAGCTTGTGATGCTTCTCCATATGGTATCGGGGCAGTGCTCTCACATAAGTTGCCAAATGGCTTGGAAAGGCCAGTCGCGTTCGCATCCAGATCATTGACCTCCGCAGAGCGCAACTATGCTCAGATAGATAGGGAGGCTCTCAGCCTCGTGTGGGGAGTTAAGAAATTTAACCATTACCTGCAAGGCCAAAGGTTTACGCTGCTGACAGATCACCAGCCGTTGGTTTCCATTTTTAACCCTAAGAAGAGTGTTCCGGTTATGACGGCGCAGAGGCTTCAGAGATGGTCCCTTTTCCTAGGGGCACATCAATATGATATCGAATTCAAAGGTACAAAGCAACATGGTAATGCTGATGGGCTGTCGCGCCTGCCACTACCTACAGCGGAAGAGGCACCGGTAGTTGACCCTGTCGAGATATTTCACTCGACCATCATCGAATGCTTACCAGTCACCAATGCGAGTATTGAGAGAGAGACCCGAAACGACCCGACACTGTCTCGGGTCTACGATTTGACAGTGAAGGGATGGCCAGCACATGGCGAACCACTGTTACCTGCATTCTCAGCCAGACGAGAACAGCTGTCCGTCTGTCAAGGCACATTGATGTATGGAACAAGGGTGATTATTCCTCCTAAATTAAGGGAGAGAGTTCTGAAGGAACTGCATGAAGGTCATCTGGGGGGAGTCAAGATGAAAGGCCTTGCTAGGGCTTATGTGTGGTGGCCAGGTATCGACAAACAAATAGAGGATCTGACTTAAAGCTGCTCAGGGTGCCAAATAGTTCAAAACGCACCTCCAATTGCACCGCTGCATCCGTGGGAATGGACTTCAACCCCATGGCAACGTGTGCATATCGACTTTGCAGGTCCATTCATGGATTCCATGTTTTTGATAGCGGTAGACGCACATTCTAAATGGCCAGAAGTGATTAATATGTCGACCACTACCTCTGAAAAGACGATCGCAGTTCTAAGAACCATATTTGCAAGGAATGGGTTGCCGGAACAAATATGTTCAGACAACGGACCACAGTTCGTGTCAGAAGAATTCCAGAAATTCATGAAAAAGACTGGGGTGAAACACTATACATCTGCTCCATATCATCCGGCTACGAATGGGTTGGCCGAGAGATTTGTACAAACGTTCAAAAAGGCGATAAAGGCCATGAGCGAAGACCATATTCCACTACAACACAAGGTGGACAATTTCCTGATGGCATATCGAAACGCCACGCATGCAGTGACAAATCAAAGCCCTGCCATAATGTTCTATAACAGGAGGTTACGGTCCCGGTTGGATTTGTTAAAACCCAATGTGCGTAAGGAAGTCGAAAACAAACAATTCCAGCATGTAAATAACAAGGCCACTCGGAGTTTCGAAATAGGACAACCAGTGTTGGCCAGGGACTAAAGGAATGATAAATGGCAATCCGGAACAATTCGTGCCCGACAAGGACCCTTGATGTACACGGTAGATGTTGGTGAGAACGTAATACGACGTCATGCTGACCAACTTGTGGAATCGAGAACAAGGTTCGACCCCATGTCTACGGCAGAGACACCAGTTGAAGAAGTTATTGAGCCTGTAGCATCTACCTCAGACTCGAACGTACATGATGATGTTCAATCCATAAGAGATCAAATGGATGAGTCACCCCAGCAACGAGAACCAGAGACCCCTGAAAGGCGTTATCTGGCCCGGATCAGGAGGCCTCCTCAGAGACTGAATCTTTGAACAGTTTTGTATGAAAGTTGTATATATGTTATCCATGTTATGTTTAAATTGGGGTGTACACTGTTAAGCTAAAAGGGGAGGATTTGTAGTGTATGTAACCTGTACCACCTTAAGAGACTACCTTAAGGTGATGGACTACTTTCTGATGGCTCCTGTATATTGTAGTACCGGTGGTGACCACACCGGTATATAAAAACCCTGTGGAGCAAAGTGTATTTCAGTTCAGCCCTGACCCTCAGTTACTAAAGACCTGTTTAAGTATTCTGTTGTCTGTGTCCAGTTATTCAGCATAGCTACATTTAAAAGCACAGACTCAACAGTTACAAACCAAACTCCCGCCATGATGTTCTTCAATAGAAGCCTAAGATGCCGGCTGGATTTGCTCAAGCCAAACATCAGAAGGGAAGTGGAGAACCGGCAATTTCAAGGCATGAATGAAAGGCCAACTAGAACCTTCCAGATAGGTCAACAAATTTTGGCCCGGGACTACCGTACCGAGAAATGGCAGCCTGGAACTATTTGCACACGACTAGGACCGCTGATGTATACCGTGGACATTAGAGAAAGCATAATAAGGCGCCATGCTGACCAGATCATAGAGTCATCCGAAAAGGGACAACCTACACCACAACTCTATACGCCTAGTGATGAAGTAGAGATACCCATAGTATCCACCTCCGATCCGGTGATACTGGAACCAGATGAACCTGACACTGGCATTCAAGCCGAATCAGCCTTGCCAAAAGAACCTACTACACCACCAGAAACTACTACACCACCGAGGCGTTATCCGGACCGAGTCAGGAAGCCTCCAGAGAGACTGACTTATAATTGATTAACTGCAGCAATGTGTAGATTATTGTTTTTGTAACATGTAATTAATGATTACTTAAAATATTATGTACTGGTTGGCTAAAAGGGGAGGAATTGTAATGTATGTGCCTTTAAGAGCCCCCTGTTTACTGTAATGCCGGTAATGGCCACTCGGGCTATATAAGCCTGTATATTGTGTTGTATCAGTTAGTTCACCTCCAGACTTTGTTCAGTAAACACCTGTGAAACTAACTCCTGCCTTCAGTGTCTCTATTAACACACGGATACAACAATTAGCGCTGGCCGTTAAGACCCGCTTTGGCAAAAAAAAGGCCCACTTTCGGCCGGGCGGCAGCACGGTTGATGTCCGCACTTGCTAGGCCGATGTAGATTATGCAGTTCACGATGTCAATAAGTGTGCAACACTCACCTGACACCCGATCTGCCTTTTTGGAGGTCGCCGCTCCACTTACTGGCTTGTGTTAATTACGACCAGCTAAGCAAGCAGTAAGGAGCCTGCAGCAGCGTTATTTGAAGGGATCATCAACAACAACTTGCAGCTTCCTAAACTTGTTTCAAGTTCCGAAGGTGACAGGGAGTGTTATTGCAAGTGGAGCATTCCTTCATTCTTATTTAAAGGCTTCTGCTCATAATACTTGCTCGCAGTCATGGGGGCTCTACTGGCAGTCCCCCTCGCGTTTGAGTAGCTTCGGGAGAGGGAGAGGAGTCAACGATGAAGAGGGTAAGATGTTCGCAGAGGGAGGAGGAGGAGGAGGAGGAGGGTCAGGAGGGCTCTCAACAAAGGGCCTTACCCACATCGGGCCTTCCGAGAGCACTTCTCCTACCTCCACGAGGAGCAGTAAATTAGGAGGCTCCACTTCACCAAGGAGGTGGTCACAGCGTCCTCCTGGACACAATGCTGAAATGAGAACCACCACAAAACAAACATTCCAAATAAAATTAATAAATTTATAAGTATTCAATTTACATTACAATATAAATCAATCACCCTTGTGCAATCCCTCAGTGCCTGTGATTCATGTGCCCTTTCCTACTCTGGTGCTGCTATACAGTATTCCCCCAGTGGCTGCAGCATGGCTGGTGGGAGGCTGCTGAGTTTCCGTGGGGCAGACTACAGATGGCCTTGCAGGATGACCTTAACCAGCTGTGGAGCTAGAAGGCCCCGCTGTACACTGCACCACCTCGGCATGTGTGGTAGCAGCCTGGGCTGGCTGGCTGACAGGCAGCAGCAAGGGCAATGGTGGAGTGGCAGTGGTGGGAGTACGAATGCTGTCAACATGAAAGAGAACAGCATGTTCCTGCTCCACAGACCCACTGCCACTCACCCAGGGCAGCACCTCAGCATTCCTAGCAATCTGTTGGAGGACAGATTGCTGGCCTGTTGCAAAACCCCGAAAGCCCCTTTCAACACTGGTAAACCCAACCACAATGGCAGCATTCTGAGCTTCCACTGCAATAGTGAGATGTTGGGTTGTTTCCGCCTGTGCTGCAATGGAAGCCGCGATATCGCCCATCACATGCAGCATCATGGCTGAGTCGACAATGTCTCTCCTGGAGTTGTCCATTATTTTCAGCCTGGAAATCATGGGCTCCAAGCTCTGTGCAAAGCCCTGGCCATTATTGGAGCCAGACTCTGTCTTGTTTTGTACACTTTATACAAAAATAATAAATTGCAGGACAACGGAGTATTACAGTTTATACTCTTTTAATGAAGCATCAGGTCTGTAAGCTTTCTCAATCCATACAGCACCGTGTGGACAAGATGGAGTCAGGACCCCCTGGGTCTTCTAAACAATAGCAGTCCTTACAGATGCCTGCAGGCCAATGACAACTCAGCATGTGATCACATGTGAATATAATAGGTATTCCTTACAGATGCCTGCGGGCCAATGATAAATCAATATGCAAATGTTACATCCCCTTTCTTTTAAAAGAAAAATGTTATGCATTACTTTTGAACCTTTCTTCTACATAATGTTCTCAGTAGCATCAACATATAAGTAAACTCAACATTTAACTAGCACTGAAAACATCTCAACGTTTCAATAATGATGTACAGTTTTTTTAGGGCAGCGATCCGCCTACACCCTTTGGCAAATTCACAAGCCAAGGATAACTCTAGGCTTGACCTCTCGTCGGAATGAGGGTGTTGTTCCTTGGTGTTCAGGAGGTGCCTGCGATTGCGGCGGTACACCTGTCCTTCTGGGGTGTGGATGTGATACGATCGCTCAGTGTCAGCTGGCTGGATGACGACTGCTGGCTTCCAGTAGTCATGCTCCTGGATTCTGATGGATTCTCCACTGTGCAGCAGCGGCAGTAGTCTAGCTGACCTGTCATAGTATCTCTTTTGGTGTTGCTGTCTCTGTACACGTTTTGCATGCACTTGCTTGCAGCTGATGACCTGCCAGGGCCTGTCTGGGATACGGTGAGGTATCTTGGGCTCTTTGACATTTGATGGGCGGCGTTCTAGACAAATGGAACATTTTCCGACAATGTCCTCAAAGTGTTTGCACATTCCGGGCCAAAACATAATGTCACGTGCTCTTTGTTTACATTTTTCCATAGATACATAGATAGATACATAGAAGATAGGAGCAGGAGTAGGCCATTCGGCCCTTCGTGCCTGCTCCGCCATTCGATGAGATCATGGCTGATCCTTTAATTCAGTATCCCGTCCCCGCCTTCTCTCCGTAACCCTTAACCCCTTTTGCCCGTAGAAATATATCTAATTCCCTCTTAAATATATTTAATGAGCTGGCGTACACTGCCCTCTGTGGCAATGAGTTCCACAGGTTCACCACTCTCTGAGTGAAGAAATTCCCCCTCATCTCTGTCCTAAATGGTTTAGCCCTTATCCTTAAATTATGTCCTCTAGTTCTGTTCTCACCCGCCAAGGGAAACATTCCTTCTGCATCCAGTCTGTCTAGACCTGTCAGAATTTTATACACTTCTATGAGGTCCCCTCTCAATCTTCTAAACTCCAGTGTGTACATCCCTAAACTACATAGTCTCTCCTCATAGGTCATTCCCGCCATTCCTGGTATCAGCCTGGTGAATCGCCGCTGCACCCCCTCCATGGCAAGAACATCCTTCCTCAGATGAGGCGACCAAAACTGTACACAGTACTCGAGGTGTGGTCTCACCAGTGCCCTGTACAGCTGCAGCAAGGTATCCCTGTTCCTGTATTCTAACCCTTTTGCTATGAAGGCCAGCATACCGTTTGCCTTCTTGACCGCCTGTTGCACCTGCATGCTCGCCTTCAGTGACTGGTGTACAAGAACACCCAGGTCTCTCTGTACTTCCCCCTCTCCCAATCTATTGCCATTTAAATAATAATTTGCCCTCCCGTTCCTGCACCCAAGGTGGATAACTTCGCACTTGTCCACATTATAGTGCATCTGCCATTTATCCGCCCAATCGCCCAGTCTGTCCAAATCGCTCTGGAGCTTCCTGGTCTCTTCCTCTGAGCCCACCCCCCCTCCTAGTTTAGTGTCGTCTGCAAATTTGGAAATGCTGCATCCGACTCCCTGATCCAGGTCATTAATGTAAATTGTGAACAGCTGGGGGCCCAGGACAGATCCCTGTGGTACCCCACTTGTTACTGCCTGCCATTCAGAAAATGAGCCGTTTATTCCAACTCTCTGTTTTCTATCTGACAGCCAGTTCCCTATCCACGCCAAAACTTTCCCCTTTATCCCATGAGCCTCAATTTTCCATGCTAATCTTTTATGTGGGACCTTATCGAAGGCCTTTTGGAAGTCCAGGTACACCACATCTACTGGCTCTCCCCCATCCATGCCCATATGTCCAGCATGAATTTTTGTCAACATCTCTTCGCTGAAACTGGTAGGAATGATGATTTTCTCCCCTTTGAAGACGATTCCGTTGATTTGTGATAGTTCGTCTCTGTGGTTCCAGAATTCAGATATGCTCTGAGGGCATTTCCTCCTTTCCTCAGGCCATCCTTCATGTATGACTTTGCTCAGCAGTGTGACTTGTGCATCTTTCTCTGGTCCTGCTCGGATCTCCTTCAGTTTTGAGTCACTCACAGGTAAGTTGTTGTACACCATGTGCACCTGCACATCCATGCCTTCACTGAGGCTGCTGTCCTGGTAGCTAAGAGACTTTCTGGAGAGCGTGTCTGTGACAGGAATGTCTTTGCCTGGACGGTGAATGATTGTGAAGTCATACTTCTGTAGCTGAAGGATCATTCACTGTAGCCTTGGTGGGGCTGCAGCTAGTTGTTTCCTCATGATTGACTCGAGGGGTTTGTGGTCAGATTCCACAATGACTTGTTGGCCATAGACGTACTGGTGGAAACGCTTACATCCAAACAGAATTGCATATAGCTCTTTCTCGATTTTAGCATAGTTGATTTCACTGTCTGTGAGAGATCTGGAAGCGTAGCCGATGGGCTAACCTTCTTGCAGTAATACTGCACCTAGTCCGTACTTTGACGCGTCCACTTGTAGTTTGATCTCTTTGTTGGGGTCGAAGTAGGCAAGAACTGATCCTGGCTCTCTGGTGATTAGGTCTTTCATTTTCTGAAACGTTGTGTCATGCTGTTTGTCCCACAGGAACTCATTGGATTGTTTGAGCAACTGACGCATGGGTGCGTTGATTTTGAAGAGGCTCGGGGCAAACTTGGCTAAGTAGTTAACCATGCCTAGTACTGTCTCTAGCTCTGCGCGGTTCTTCGGCGGCTCCATCTTCTTGATGGCGGAGATTTTCTCTGGATCCGGCTTAATGCCATCCGTTGAGAGGCGATGCCCGAAATAACTAATCTCGGTGGATCCGATTATGCTTTTCTCGGGGTTGAGCCGGATACCTTTCTCCCGTGATCTTTGTAGCATCGCACAGAGGTTCCTGTCATGTTCCTCTCTATTCCTGCCATAGATGAGGATGTCATCTACGATTGCGACTACTCCGTTGAGGCCTTCATAAGTTTCGTCGATCTTCCGCTGGAATTCATCCTGAGCTGAGATAAGACCAAATGGTAAACGCAGAAATCGGTAGCGTCCAAATGGTGTGTTGAACGTTGTTAGCTTAGATGACTCTTCCGTGAGCTTGAAAGTCCAGTATCCTGATCATGCGACCATTACACTGAAGTAACGTGCTCCCACTAGCTTGGGTGTGATGTCATTTAGCGTTGGTAGAGGGCAGTGAGGGCGTTTGATAGCCTTGTTCAAATCTCTGGGGTCGAGACAGACTCTGAGCTTGCCTTTACGTGGTTTCTCAACCACTACTAAAGCGTTGACCCACTCTGTCGGTTCTGTTTCCCGGACGATGATTTCTGTATTCTTCATGCTCTGCAGCTCCTCCTTCAGGCGACTACGTGGAGCAAGGGGTATCCTTCTCGGTGGGCAAACCACAGGGATTGCTGCTGGGTCAAGGTGAATAGTGCATTCACCTGGGAATAGTCCGATTCCTTTGAAAACATCAGCAAACTCCTCCATGACTGTCTGCTTTTCAACTGGTGCTGTCAATGATAGCACTAGCTTGACGAGGTCCATGTCTAAACATGCCTTTAGACCTAGCACTGGAGGTGCTTGAGTGTCAATAATGTAAAAGGTCAGCATCACGTCGCTTTCTTTGTACTTGCATTTCATCACGCATGTGCCTTTTACAATGAGCTGCTCACCTCCATAGCCAGTCAATCTGCATGAGGTGGGCTGTAGCTCACACTCATCCTTCAAGCTGTGATACTCACTCAGAGGAATTACATTAACCTGAGATCCAGTGTCTAATTTAAACTTAAGCTCTTTGCCCTGTTTTCCTATCTCAATATCGGCATAGGCTTGTTCAGTCTCTGAAATCTGTTTTTTCTGTGACACAGAATCAATAAACAGTTCCTCTGCATTTGGCTCTCTATCTGGTATTTGGCTGTCACTCACTGTGTGTACTGCTTTTCCGAAAACAGTCTTGCAAACTTTAGCAAAGTGGTTCCGTTTATCACATCTAGTACATTGCCTTCCTTTGGCAGGGCAGTACTCCTTTTCTCCATGCCAGTTGTTTCCACAATATCCACAGTTTTTGAAGCGTTTTATGTCTGTGTTGTCCATTTTTAGAACTCTCGCTGTTCTTTCTGTTCTGAAACACGCTCTCTGGGTGGTGTTCTTTGGTGTGTGTCTAATAACTGCGTGCACTGTCTGTTCACGTGAGCTGCTCGTGGCGCCGGTTATGGTTTTCAACTGTGCTTGGGCTATCTCGTGCGATCTAGCTATGTCTATAGCTTTGTCCAGCGTTAGCCCGGACCCAACATTCAAAAGTTTCTCTCTCACTTTAGCTGAATGTATTCCAAACACGATGCAGTCTCTGACCATCTCGTCTTCATCTGCATATTCACAGTCATTTACCAGCAGTTTTAACTCAGTCACGAACTGTTCAAACGACTCACTAGCTCCTTGTACTTTCTCCTGAAACTTGTACCTAGCGAATATCGTATTTGTCTTGGGCATCACATATGCTTCAAAACGGTCAAAATAACTTTTCAGTACCTTTGCTTCATCCGCGGTGAGAGACCATGTGTTAAAAATGTCTCTCCCTTTTTCTCCGATCCACAGGAGCAGATAGTTGCATCTTTCTTCCTCCCCTTTGCTTTTCAGTGGACCCAAGAACATCAACTGCACGTGTTGCTTGAACTTGCTCCATTCTCTATGTAAGTTCAAAGATTCCCAATTCATTCGAGGCGAGGGAGCTCCAACTATGTCCATTTTCAATCCCTGTTCTGACACCATGTCTTGTTTTGCACACTTTGTACAAAAATAATGAATTGCAGGACAACGGAGTATTACAGTTTAAACTCTTTTAATGAAGCATCAGGTCTGTAAGCTTTTTCAATCCATACAGCACCGTGTGGACAAGATGGAGTCAGGACCCCCTGGGTCTTCTAAACAATAGCAGTCCTTACAGATGCCTGCAGGCCAATGACAACTCAGCATGTGATCACATGTGAATATAATAGGTATTCCTTACAGGTGCCTGCGGGCCAATGATAAATCAATATGCAAATGTTACAGACTCCTCCATGCTCCTTGGCACTGACATGAGGACCTCTGGCAGGATTGCCATTGCACCTAGTGTTTCTATGTGGATGGCCATCACCTTCTTCTGAAGGCCACCCCATCGAGGTTATCATCTGAGTCGTGTGCAGCAGAACTCGTGCGTGAACTCACCTTCTGATGTGCTGGTCCCCAAGCTACCCTTTCCCCCTGGCTTTGCTGCAGACCAATCGTGCCTGGCACCTCACCCTGTGCAGATCCTGCCTCTATACTACCTTTTACATTCCGCCCAGTGCCAGTTTCTGAGCTGGTGTCTGTGAGTGTCAGATGCAGTGATGGTGTGCTTTCTTCGTCATCTCCACTGTCCTCCATTGCTTTGGGGACAGACTGTGCTGGTGGCAGATCTTGGTCATCTGAAAGCAGAAATGCACAAGGGTTGGATTATGGTGGTGGGGGGGGTGGCAGGGAAGCAAGATATCCATGCATGCACCATCAGCAGCTTGTAAATGTGGGATGAGGGGGAAGTGGAATGTGAGAAGAAGGATTAGGAATGACCAGACCGTTATTGTCCCCAAGGGCTTCAACATCGCCCATTGCCACGGCCTCGGTGACTTCCCCTCCAATGATGTTGAGCACTGTCTCCTCCAGTTGGCACAAGGCCTATAAAGCATCTTGGCCGCCTCCCATCGGCCACTGCTGACGGCAGTTGTGAGCCACCTTGGCCGGCAAGAGAAAGGGAAGTGTGTCAGTGAGTGTGATGCAATGTATTTGGATGATGTGCCTGCCATAGTTGAATAGCTGTCAGTGTGTGCAAAGTGTGAGATGTGGGTGTGAGTGTTGCAGCAGTGGTAAGGTTCTGAGGGTGAAGTGAAGCTGTGATTGTGAGGTATGAGTGGTGATAGCTAGAGATTGTTGGTAGGTGAGTGCTGGGGGTGTGTTGCATTGAGCAATGTGTGAGGCTAGTGGTGCAGATGGTGGGATATGGCATATGCCGAAGCCTTCACAAGAGGTTATTAAACAAAATTAGGGCTCATGGGATTGGGGGTAATATACTAGCATGGATTGAGGATCGGTTAATGGACAGAAAACAGAGAGTAGCAATAAACAGGTCACTTTCGGGTTGGCAGGCTGTAACGAGTGGGATAGCGCAAGGATCAGTGCTTAGGCCTCAGCTATTCACAACTGACATCAATGATTTGGATGAGGGGACCAAATGTAATATATCCAAGTTTGCTGATGATACAAAGCTGGGTGGAAATGTAAGTTGTGAGAAGGATGCAAGGAGGCTTCAAAGGGATATAGACAGGCTAAGTGAGTGGGCAAGAACATGACAAATGGAATATAATGTGGAGAAATTTGAAGTTATCCTCTGGTAGGAAAAATAGAAAAGCAGAGTATTTTTTAAATGGTGAGAGATTGGGAAATATTGGTGTTCAGAGGGACCTCGGTGTCCTTGTACACGAATCACTGAAATGCAACATGCAGGTACAGCAAGCAATTAGGAAAGCAAATGGTATGTTGTTCTTTATTACAAGAGGATTTGAGTATAAGAGTAAAGACGTCTTACTGCAATTATATCTTCTTAGGCAATCCCTCGGAACCGAGGATGACTTGCTTCCACATTAAAAATGAGTGCTCAGGTGACTGATGAGTCTAATGCGGGACCTACAGTCTCTGTCACGGGGCAGACGGCGGTTGAAGGGGTGGGTGGGTGGGGTGCTTGGGTTGACGTGCGCTGCTTCCGCTGCTTGCGCTTGGCTTCCGCTTGCTCCTGGCGAAGGGACTAGAGGTGTTCGGCGCCTTCCCGGATGCTTCTCTTCCACTTTGTGCAGTCTTGGGGCCAGGGATTCCCAGGTGTCGGTGGGGATGTTGCACTTTTTCAAAGAGGCTTTGAGAGTGCCCTTGAAGCATTTCCTCTGCCCACCTGGGGCTCTCTTGCCGTGCCAGAGCTGCGAGTAGAGTGCTTGTTTTGGGAGTCTCATATCAGGCATGAGGACGATGTGACCCGTCCATCGGAGCTGATCGAGCGTGGTCAAAGCTTCGATGCTGGGGATGTTGGCCTGAGCGAGAACACTGACATTGGTGTGCCTATCCTGCCAATGAGTTTGCAGGGTCTTGTGGAGGCAGCGTTGGTGGTACCTCTCCAGTGCTTTGAGGTGCCTGCTGTACATGGTCCATGTCTCTGAGGCATACAGGAGGGCGGGTATTACTACTGCTCTGTAGACCATGAGCTTAGTGCCGGGTTTGAAGTCCTGGTCTTCAGACACTCTCTTCCTCAGGTGACCGAAGGCTGCACTGGTACACTGAAGGCGGTGTTGGACATCGTCGTCGACGTCTGCCCTTGTTGACAGTAGGCTCCCGAGGTATGGAAAGTGGTCCACGTCGTCCAAGGCCTTGTCATGGATTTTGATAATCGGGGGAGGGGGGGCAATACTGTGTGGCAGGGGCAGGTTGGTAGGGGACATTTGTCTTACGGATGTTTAGTGTAAGGCCCATGCTCTCATACGCTTCAGTGAAGGTGTTGATGATGGTTTGGATTATATAGGGCCCTGATGAGACCACACCTGGAGTATTGTGTACAGTTTTGGTTTCCTTACCTAAGGAAGGATATACATGCCATAGAGGGAGCGCAACAAAGGTTCACCAGACTGGTCCCTGGGATGGGGGGATTGTCCTATGAGGACAGATTGAGTAGACTAGGCCTATATTCGCTAGAGTTTAGAAGAATGAGAGGTGATCTCATTGAAACATGCAAAATTCTTACAGGGCTTTGTTATGTTCATTAATAAATAGACATTCTTATTATGAACACAGCTAGCTTTTGCTAGTTACTTTATTGAGCACATGTGGACCGGTACAGTATCTGTAGAGGCTTCCATCTTGACTGTTGCCTTGTGGGTAGCCTAGTGCCTCATGGGTAATGTAGTCTTAATATATATATAGCTGGGTAGTGTAGTCTTATACCATACAGCTATATACAGCTCTACGGCTCCACCTAGTGTCCACTATAGAATGACATGTTATTGATCGTTACATCCCCCTTTCTTTGAGGTTTAACAAAATCAATATCAATCAACTTTCAAGAAAACAATAAAGATAATATCAGTAACACTTTTGTTAGTGCTCTATAAACATAAACATTTTCAAAACAGTCAACACATTTTCAATGCTTTACATTGTACTCAAAGATTAAGTCTATCAGGCTCTTTAACTTCACGTGTGGATCTTCTCAACATGGGTAAGTCTGATGTGTCTTCATGAGATTGTTCTGGCGGTGAATGACAAGATGCAGTTGCGGCATTGTCATCAATCTGCTCTTGTATAGATCGAGGTCTCCTTGCGATCTTTGCTTGGAGAGGGTTTCAGTGTTTCTTTCACTCTTCATGCCATAACTCTCAATGTAGTCAATGCACTCTCGAAAAACTGCTGGCAGCTGGATCCCATCTTACAGCATAGTCCTCTCAGCAGCCTCGGCTAATGGAACACCAAAGATTGGCCTGAGGGAAGAAGGAGTATCCACCGGAACTGCTTCCTGCTCTGGTGCAGGCTTCTTCTTTTTCTTTTTCTCTTTCCATTGCTTAACAACATCTGCTGCGGTTATATCTTTGGACTTTTTCTCCTTGTGTCTTTCCTCTTTGTGCTTTTCTTCCATTGGCTTCTCTTTGAACTTAAAGTCTTTTTCTTTCTTCTTGGAGAAACTAGGCTTTTTGAAGACATGGATACCCTTTGGCCTTTTCATCCTTGATGGGCTCTCTGCTTCATCACCTGAGTCATCTGGTCTGCTTATGGCACAGTTTATACGGTAGACTCTTTTGACCAGTTCTAAGTCCTCACAAGCTTTGTCACCCAGTAGTGAATCAAGCCTTTCAGCCACAACAGAAAACATGAGATGATGCACTTTGTCTTTGACTGTCACTTTAAGTCTGCATACACCTAAGCTATCTATTTTCTGTCCATTATAGTCCTTCAGTAGTACTGACTTTTTCTGTATTTTGGGCTTTTCTTTCATATTGTTAATGTCACCCATACTGATTAAGTTTGCTTTTGCCCCAGTGTCTAGTTTCAAGGTAACTAATGCTCCATTTACCTGCAGTGGGATCATCCATTTGTCCTCTTTTACTGCATTAACTTTATGTTCAGCATTGTCCATTTCTGAGGGCTGCACATTTTCTGTATCCTTTTTGATATTGTCACATGACACCATTCCTACAAAAAATGTCTCACTTAAATCAGTGTCCTCAATTACATTAACTCGTTGCCCTTTCTTAGTTTGTACTTTTGAAAAGCATTGTTTGGCAAAGTGATTCTTTCCATTACACTTTGTGCACATTTTTCCAAATGCTGGGCATTGTCTTAACTGGTGTTTGTAACCACAGCGTTTACAATTAAAAATTTCATCCTCCGATTGCTTTTCATTTCTGTTCTGCCCACGTTTCTTCCCCTTGTAGGACACAGCACCGACAGCAGCATTTTCACTCATTACAATTGCATCATTATTGATTTCACTGAAAGTCTTCACGTGCTTTCGAGCTAGCTCGCTGGCTTGGCATATTTTCACCGCATTTTCCAAATTTAGTTCGGTTTCTCTCAACAGACGTTCCCTGACTTTTTTATCATGAATACCAAACACAATCTGGTCACGAATCATGGATGATTTCAGCTCAGAGAAATTACATGTCTGTGCTTTCAGTTTCAGATCAGTTATAAAGCTATCAAAAGTCTCATTTTGCTGCAGTGTCTGAGAATGGAAGATGTATCTTTCATACGTCTCATTCTTTTTGAGAGAGCAATGTGCCTCAAATTTTTTTAGCACATCTTCTAATTTTTCTCTGTTCTCCGCTGGATTAAATACAAATGTATTAAATACCTCTATCGCCTGTGGGCCTGCAACCGTAAGCAGCAATGCTATCTTCCTTGCGTCTGGCTTCGTACTGAATCTGATGGCTGCAATATAGATTTCGAATTGCTGTTTAAAAGTCTGCCAATTGTAGTCGATTTTTTCTGTGAGATTCAAACACTCTGGTGTCTTCAAATTCTCCATGTCGCTTTTCACAATTTTCAGCAGATCTTCACCATCCTGGTACCATGTTATGTTCATTAATAAATAGACATTCTTATTATGAACACAGCTAGCTTTTGCTAGTTACTTTATTGAGCACATGTGGACCGGTACAGTATCTGTAGAGGCTTCCATCTTGACTGTTGCCTTGTGGGTAGCCTAGTGCCTCATGGGTAATGTAGTCTTAATATATATACAGCTGGATAGTGTAGTCTTATACATACAGCTATATACAGCTCTACGGCTCCACCTAGTGTCCTCTATAGAATGACATATTATTGATTGTTACAGCCTTGACAGGGTAGATGCAGGGAGGATGTTTCCCCTGGCTGCGGAGTCTAGAACCAGGGGTCACAGTCTCCGAATAAAGGGTCGGCCATTTAGGACTGAGATGAGGAGAAATTTCTTCACTCAGAGGGTGGTGAATCTTTGGAATTCTCTACCCCAGAGGGCTGTGGAGGCTCAATCGTTGAGTATATTCAAGACAGAGTTCAAAAGATTTTTGAATATTAAGGGAATCAAGGGATATGGGGATAGTGCAGGAAAGTGGAGATGAGGTAGAAGATCAACTATGATATTGAATGGCAGAGCAGGCTCAAAGGGCCAAATGGCCTACTCCTGCTCCTATTTCTTATGTTCTTATGTTCACTCACATTGACCTGCCTTGTGAGTTCATTAAACTTCTTGCGGCACTGGATCCATGTCCGCAGTATGACACTGTTGGCCAGTACGTACCCAGCTATCTCTTGTCACAGCCTTCTCGAAGTATGCGCTGATGGCTTCCTGCCACCGCACCTCCTCTACACTGCCACTACCAATTCCTCCAGAGCTGTATTGGAGAACATTCTGGCTCGTTCTCTTTGCTACTGCAGAACCATGTCTTCCAACTCCAATTCCAAATACAACTCCAATGACGATAAAGTGCTGCTGCATGAAAGCACCTCCCCTTTAAGTAGTGGAGAGAGACTAGGCCAAACATGACTTGCATTAGACTGCACCTGATATTGGCCCGCCTGTTGAGTGGTAAGCCAACCAGCATCACGTTTAGCTCTGAGATCTGCACTCCAATCATGTAAATGAGCAGGCAGCATGAATTTTGCATGCTGCCTGCATCACTTTCACCAACCTCACCAACACAGTTCTGTCAAACTCATGCTCTATTCCTCCAATAACTGCTGACAGGCACCAGTAAGTCAAACCTCACATTCAATCTTCAGGTTCGCCTTTCACAGATTCTGCCAAATCTCTGTTTTCCTCTCCACAGTGATTCCCAATCTAAAGAATCTCTCTGTGTTTACAAACTCCAGCAGCCTCACTGCAGTACTGTGAATGTCCTGCCCCCTTACCCTAGTCCTGACAAACCCCAAAACCATTCTGCAGTGCTACCAAAGCCGAAGACCATCCCCCAACTCTGCCAGTCCCAGGATTGCTTCCATTACAGAAAAACGCAGCACTCTCCCTCAGAGCAGCTAAACACCATTCCCTTCCTCGTTGCTGCTAAATACGAGCGCCAGTTATTCCTGCAGGAATTCTCCCCATAATCCACCATAACCTTGATGAAAATCCACAGAAATCCCAGAGAACATGCATAAATGGTGTTTATGATCAGGATAACCCCCACAGGGCAAGGGGTCCAGACATCGAGGAAACTCCCAGAAATGGTGCAACCAGGTCTCCGCCTTTTTCCTGGAGGTACCACCAGCCTCCCACTGAAGTTATGGTGGCAGACCAGCAGAACCCCGAGGGAATTTCAGGGCCGTAATTTATTACCATTTCATACTAAACATTGTATTGAGATTTTTAACAAAAAGTTTCCATCTGTCTACAAGTTGGTCTTAATCCTTTCCTTCATATCATCAAGAGTATTGCCAGATGTCACATTTGTAAAATTTGGGTTTCGAATTTCTTTCTGTATGCATGTAACAGGCATCCTGATTTTTGCAGATAATTCATAAATATGTTTGTATTTAGTGCATAAATAATTTTTCTGCTGTACATCCAGCAAAGTAATGCCGGCGTATCAGGAGCAGATCCAAGGAATTTCTCAGCCAGTGATTTCATTTCTAAAGGAGTGACACCACCACTTTGCCTTCATAATACTTACACATTTGTTATATATGGGGCCGAATATCTGCCAGTCCAGTGTCCTCATGTAAGTGTGGGATGCACACACTAGCAACCAATGCTACGAACCAGTGCCAGTGGCACCACCACAAATTATTTCTGCTGGTGGCCATTTGGTCCCTTTTCCAAGGGGGCTGGAAAAAGAACATTATTAAAAAAGCATTAGGGGGCCCAAGCCAGGACGCAGTTCTACCAATCCATCGATTGGTACGCCTGAATCACCTGCAAATTACAATTGCAAGTGTTCCACCAGGCTGAGGCCAAGGAAATTCCTGGTCTGGGAATTCCCATCCCCAGCCACATCGGAGATGTGCCAGGGGCCATGTTTAGGTCAAACTGAGTTTCTGTCCTAAAACAGATCTCTCCAGAAACTCAGTGCTAAGGATGGGATCCACCATATCTGATTTCCGGCCTAATCCGCAGGCCTTACACTTCACTCCTGATGGGTTTCTGCCAGAATTGCATCATTCAAGCCCGTGCAAATTTAGTGCCCATTTGTTTAGTACCATTGCTAAGAACTGCATTGCTCATCACATGTTTGCTCTCTGTGTGGTGTATGTGCCTTTAAGAGCTCCAGGTGTGCTGTAATGCCGGTAATTGCCACTCGGGCTATATAAGCCTGTATATTGTGTATATCCGTTAGAACCCCCCCCCAGACTTTGCTTAGTAAATACCTATGAACCAACTCCTGTCTTCAGTGTCTTTATCAACACACGGACACTACAGTGGCGACGAAGTGGAAACAGACTTACCTGCAATTCGGCAGCACCTCAAGGACATCGATTCCTCGGGCGTCCAGAAGACTCAAGGAAGTGAGAGAAGCTGTGGTTTCACCAGCTGGCCAAGCTGGTGGCAGGTACTGCGCTAATCCTTCCTGGGCGTCAGGCTGGGGCTCCAGCGGCCGGCTCTACAGCTGAGACAGGCAGCGAAATCGGAGGCAAGCAATAACGGACTGGGAGGGAGCACTCGGGAGACGGCCGGCACGGCAAGCAGGTCAGCGTTCAGACCTCCGGCGGGAACGAGTCTCCAACAGTAAATTAAAAAAAAGAGAACGGAAACCGCAGTAAACAACGTTGTTATCGGCAGCAGCGGCGGGAAAGCACGGGAAGCGCCATATCTTTGCTACAGAAAAGAAAAAAAAGCACGGGAAGCGCCATATCTTTTCTGAAATGCCTAAGTCTGGCAATATTGATGCTTTTGATAGCGAAATAGAGGATTGGACCACATACGTGGAAAGAGTAGAGGTATATTGCACTGCAAATGGAATAGAAGGTGAAAAAAAGCTTCAGTACTGCTGAACCTAATGGGCGCAAAGGCATACGGGCTGTTACGAAATTTAATCACTCCAGCCAAACCAAAGGACAAGAATTTTAAAGAAATTGTTGATACCCTGCAGGAGCACTTAACCCCAACACAGCTGCTGATAGCGGAACGATTCAAATTTTCACGAGAAATCAACACAAGAATGAAAGTAACACTGATTATCTCACCGAATTAAGAAAGCTATCAAAGTACTGCCAATTCGGGGCAGGACTAGCAGATTATCATCGAGACAAATTCGTCTGTGGTCTCTTAAGTGAAGGAACACAAAAAAGGCTGCTTTCTGAAAAAGATTTAACATTGGACAAAGCTTTCAGTATGGCTGTATCATACGAAGCAGCAGCAAAAGGAGCTGCAGAGATGCAACAAAAGACACAGGACTTCAGCACCCATGAAATGACACAGGGTTTCGAAAGATGTTATCGCTGCAGCAGATCCACCCATAACCAGAGGGACTGCTGGTTCAAGGACAAAGCATGCAGGCAATGCGGAAAGGTTGGACACATTGCACGGGTATGCCGATCTGGACAAAATAAATCCACTGACAGAAAAAAAAAATCAATAAAGAAAAGTACAGGAAGGTACAAATGATGACGGACTGTAGCTCCGAAGACCAGAAGAGCGGTAGCGACTTCGAAAACAAGAGACTAAGCTGTCTCAAATTATATAATGTACTTGCCAAAGATGATTACCAAACCATTTGGGTTACCCTCACGATAGCAGGGTCCCCAGTTAAAATGGAGCGAGATACAGGATCAGCTCTGACCGTCATAAATCGATGGGATTACGAGAGGCTATTTTCGCATATACCTCTAAAAGACACATCCATTATCTTAAAAACATATACGGGGCAGAAAGTATACCACAAAGGAAAAATAAGGGTGCCTGTTGTATACAACGGCAAAGAACTACAAAAGTTGTATTTATACATTCTGCAAGATGGTGGTCCACCATTGTTGGGACGTGAATGAATCAGGAAGATATGTTTAGACTGGCACTCCATTCAGGCACTGACGGTGACCAGTAAGTAAAAAAACAATGATGACATCATACCTGAACGATTAAAAGACATCTTGGCCAACGCCAAAGAAGTGTTTCAAGAGAAACTCGGAACCTTGAAAGGCATCACCGCCTCAATAAAAGTGGAAGATGCAGCAATTCCCAAATTTTTTAAGGCAAGACCGGTGCCATACGCAATACGTCCAGCAGTCGAGGCAGAGCTGGAGAATTTGGAAAAAGCAGGCGTATTATCCAAAATAGATTGGAGCGAATGGGCAACACCCATCGTTCCAGTCATGAAAAAAGCATTGAATAAAGATAAATCTGAAGAACAGAGAAAAATTCGCATCTGTGGTGACTTCAAGGTGACTGTAAACCCGGTCCTTCACACAGTACAGTATCCTCTTCCGAGGATAGAAGATATTTTCGCCTCACTATCCGGAGGGAAACGTTTCACCAAAATTGACTTGGCACAGACATATCTACAGATGGAGGTTGAGGAGGCCTCTAAAAATTATCTCACGATAAACACACACAAAGGCCTGTACCAGTACAATCGACTGGTTTTTGGAGTAGCATCAGCGCCAGCTATCTGGCAAAGAGCTATGGAGCAAGTCCTGCAAGGGAATCCGGGGACTCAATGCTACCTCGACGACATCCTTGTAACAGGAGAAAACGACAACGAGCAGCTTGCCAATTTGGAGCAGGTGCTCACTAGGCTGAAAGAACGGGGCCTACGAGCGAATCGCCCCAAGTGCGAATTTTTCCAAAATCAGATATCATATTGTGGCCACATAATTAATAATGAAGGGTTGCATAATTCACCTGAAAAAATTGAAGTGGTTATAAAAGCCCCAGCACCTGAAAATGTTTCACAATTAAGGTCATTCCTGGGATTAATTAATTACGATCATAAATTTTTACCGAACTTATCAACTCTTCTACACCCTCTTAATGAACTTCTACAAACAGGAGTGATTTGGAAATGGAACGAAGACTGTAAACATGCCTTCCATAAATGCAAAGACTTAATCACATCCGAAGAAGTTTTGGCTCATTACAACCCATCACTGCCAATCAGACTGGCATGCGATGCATCCCCTTACGGCATAGGAGCAGTATTATCCCATAAATTCCCTGATGGCTCAGAACGGCCGATAGCTTTTGCGTCACGCTCATTAAACTCAGCTGAGCGTAACTATGCCCAAATCGACAGGGAAGCACTCAGCCTGGTATGGGGAGTGAAGAAATTCAACCATTACTTACACGGACAAAAATTTACCTTGTTGACTGACCATCAACCCCTCATCTCCATATTCAACCCTAAAAAAGGTGTTCCCATTATGACAGCGCAAAGGCTACAGAGGTGGTCCCTTTTTCTAGGGGCACACCAATACAACATAGAATACAAAGGGTCAAAACAGCATGGGAATGCTGACGGTTTATCGCGCCTACCGTTGCCAACGGTAGAAGAGGCACCTACAGTAGACCCAGTAGAGATGTTCCACTCTACCATAGTGGAATGCCTACCAGTGACAAATTCTGCCATTGAAAGGGAGACGAGAAATGACCCGACTCTCTCACGGGTCTATGATTTAACAGTGAAGGGATGGCCAGCACATGGCGAACCACTGTTGCCAGCATTCTCACAAAGAAGAGAACAGCTGTCAGTGTGCCGAAGAACCTTGATGTGTGGATCCAGATTGGTGATTCCACCCAAACTCCAGGATAAACTGCTAAAGGAGCTTCACAAGGGGCATCTGGGTGGAGTGAAAATGAAGAACCTAGCTAGGGCGTTTGTATGGTGGCCAGGTATCGATGGAGACATTGAAGAAATGACCAAGAGCTGCCTAGGATGCCAGAAGGTCCAAAACGCTCCACCACAAGCCCCTCTACATCCATGGGAGTGGCCCTCATCTCCCTGGCAAAGGGTGCACATTGACTTTGCTGGTCCATTTAATGACTCAATGTTCTTAATCGCGGTTGATGCACACTCCAAGTAGCCGGAGGTAATAAAGATGTCCTCCACCACCACGGAAAAAACCATCACAGTATTAAGGACCATATTTGCCAGGAATGGGCTGCCGGAACAGATATGTTCCGATAATGGACCGCAATTTGCGTCCGAAGAATTCAGAAAGTTCTTAAAAAACAATGGGGTTAAGCACTACACGTCCGCCCCATACCATCCCGCCACCATTGGATTGGCTGAAAGGTTTGTCCAGACTTTCAAGAAGGCCATAAAGGCCATGGGTAATGAAGACATAAAACTTCAGCACAAGGTGGATAACTTCTTATTCGCATGCAGGAATGCAACACATATGGTTACCAGCCAAATTCCCGCCATGATGTTCTTCAATAGAAACCTAAGATGCCAGCTGGATTTGGTCAAACCCAACATCAGAAGGGACGTGGAGAACCGGCAGTTTCAAGGCATGAATGAAAGGCCAACTAGAACCTTCCAGATAGGTCAACAAATTTTGGCCCGGGACTACCGTACCGAGAAATGGCAGCCTGGAACTATCTGCACACGACTAGGACCACTGATGTATACCGTGGACATCGGAGAAAGCATAATAAGGCGCCATGCTGACCAAATCATAAAGTCATCCGAAAAGGGACAACCTACACCACAACTCTATACAGCTAACGATGAAGTAGAGATACCCATATCTACCTCCAATCCAGTGATACTGGAACCCGATGAACCCGACACTGGCATTCAAGCTGAATCAGCCTTGCCAGAAGAACCTACTACACTACCAGAAACTACTACACCCCCGAGGCGTTATCCGGACTGAGTCAGGAAGCCTCCTGAGAGACTAACTTATAATTAATTAACTACAGCAATGTATATTATTTTGCTTATAGCGTGTAATTAATAATTACTTAAAATATGATGTACTGGTTAGCTAAAAGGGGAGGAATTGTGGTGTATGTGCCTTTAAGAGCCCCAGGTGTGCTGTAATGCCGGTAATGGCCACTCAGGCTATATAAGCCTGTATATTGTGTATATCCGTTAGAACCCCCCCCCAGACTTTGCTTAGTAAATACCTATGAACCAACTCCTCTCTTCAGTGTCTTTATCAACACACGGACACTACACTCTGGACAATATCAAGCATTCTTAGTTTTGATACAATCAACTCTCTTCATTGTTCTGATAACTTGTGATCAGTTTGAGAAGTGTAAATCTCTACTACATCATCACAAGACTATTTAATATCTCATATTCTTAATCTTTGTGGCCTTTCCAAACCAGATTGATGAACTGATGCTGATTTGTGCTAAGTTTCAGTGCTGTTTTAATGTTCTGAACTCATGTCTATTGAGATCTAAATTGAAACCAATAATTTCATTTCACTTATGACCCTCATGACTCCCTGTTGTCAGAGAAGAGACTTGATCAGATGGCTTATTCAGTGCTGGCCCCAGAGATAATATATGGCATTCTAATGCTTCTGGCCATTGATTCTCTGCATAATAATGTTTGAAAATAAATAATGCATTGGCAGTTTCAAAAAAATACATAAAAAGCTGATAGACATAAATCTCCTATCCCTGCTGTTTTAAGTGGATTGTACCAATCGGCTATTTATATTCCATAAATTACACCACCCAAAATAGTTTTATAATAATGAATTACATTGTTTAAATTCGTTAAGTGTTGAACAGCTTGGACCATTAGTGATAAAAACTGGCTACCCATCTTAATACAGTCCCAGTACACTCTGTATAACAGCACTTAGCATATAATAAATGCACCAACAAGCTAAATGGTTTTAAAAGTACTTGGATCCCAAAATGGTACTGCCTCCTTCCTTAAGTGAATAATGGCCTGGATTTTGCTGTACTAATTACTGGGTAAAACTGACAGCAACTTCTGGTGTCGGCACATGTGCAGTTAAATGCAGAAATCTGGAAGTTACTGTCAGAGATACCCTGCTCCTCCACAGGGCATGCTGTTGCGGACCTCGCTGATGGAATACACACAGAAATCACTGTTACATTAAAAACAACCCTTGACCCCTCTGTCCATTCGAACTACCGCCCCATCTCCCATCTCCCTTTCCTCTCCAAAGTCCTTGAACGTGTTGTCACCTTCCAAATCCGTGTCCATCTTTCCCGGAACTCCATGTTTGAATCCCTCCAATTAGGTTTCTGCCCTGCCACAGTACTGAAGTGGCTCTTATCAAAGTCACAAATGACACCCTATGTGACTATGACAAAGGTAAGCTATCCCTCCTCGCCCTGTCTGCAACCTTTGACACGGTTGACCACTCCATCCTCCTCCAATGCCTCTCCACTGTCGTCCAGCTGGGTGGGACTGCACTCACCTGGTTCCATTCTTATCTATCTAATCGTAGCCAGAGAATGACCTGCAATGGCTTCTCTTCTCGCTCCCACATCGTTACCTCTGGTGTCCCTCCAAGGATCTATCCTTGGCCCCCTCCTATTTCTCATCTACATGTTGCCCCTTGGCGACATCATCCGAAAACACAGAGTCAGTTTCCACATGTACGCTGATGATAACCAGCTCTATCTCACCACCACTTCTCTCGACCCCTCCACTGTCTCTAAATTGTCAGAATGCTTGTCCGTCATCCAGTACTGGATGAGCAGAAATTTCTTCCAACTAAATATTGGGAAGACCAAAGTCAATTATCTTTGCTCCCTGCCACAAACTCCGTTCCCTACCCACCAACTCCATCCCTCTCCCTAACATCTGTCTGAGGCTAAACCACACAATTCGCAACCTTGGAGTCATATTTGACCCTGAAATAAGCTTCCGACCACATATCTGCACCATAACTTAGACCATCTATTTCCACGATTGTAACATTGCCTGGCTCCGCCCGTACCTCAGCTCATCTGCTGCTGAAACCCTCATCCATGCCTTTGTTACCTCTTGACTTGACTATTCAAACTCCCACCTTCCACCCTATGGAAATTTGAGATCATCCAAAACTCTGCTGCTCGTGTCCTAACTCGCACCAATGTCCCGTTCACCCACCACCCCTGTGCTCACTGACCTACATTGGCTCCTGGTTAAGCAACGCCTCGATTTTAAAATTCTCATCCTTGTTTTCAAATCCTTCCATGGCTCCCCCCCACCCCCCATCTCTCTAATCTCCTCCAGCTCCACAACCCCCTGAGATATCTATTCCTGGCCTCTTGAGCATCCCTGATTTTAATCGCTCAACCTTTGGTGGCTGTGCCTTCAGCTGCCAAGGCCCCAAGCTCTGAAAGTCCCTCCCTAAACCTCTCCACCTCTCTACCTCTTTCCTTAAGACGCTCCTTAAAACCTATCCCATTGACCAAGCTTTTGGTTATCTGCCTTAATTTTTCCTTATGTGGCTCAGTGTCAAATTTTGTTTTATAACACTACTGTGAAGTGCCTTGAGACATTTTATTACATTATAGGTGCAATATAAATACAAGTTGTTGTTGCTGTTGCCTGCAGGGTGAAAGGCTTTCTGCACTTCTTAAATGGGAAGTGCTTTGTGAGAGAAATATCTCATTCTGACTGGAGCTAGAAGTTAGCAATGTCTCAACAAGGCAGAGAAAGGGCACCTCAGTTCTCTGATGCAGCACTGGAAGCCCTGATGCAGGGGGTCTGTAGGAGAAGACAAATCCTCTACTCGCAGGGGGCCAGGAGGCCTTCCAGGCACACTGTTCGAAGGCAGTGGGAGGAGATGCTGAAGCAGTCAATGCCATCAGTCTTTACCCCAGGACAAGGATCGAGTGTCGCAAGAAGTTTAATGACCTCACACGAGTGGTCAAGGTAATATAATGCATCTTCAAATGCCACATCCCACCAACTGCACCTCTAGCCTCACACACTGCTCAATGCACCACACCCACATCACTCGCCTACCAACAATCTCGACCAATCATGACTTATATCTCACACAGAAACATATAGAGACATAGAAGATAGGAGCAGGAGTAGGCCATTCGGCCCCTCGAGCCTGCTCTGCCATTCAATGTGATCATGGCTGATCATCCAAATTCAGTACCTGGTCCCTGCTGTCTCCCCATACCCCTTGATCCATTTAGCCTTAAGAAATATATCCAACTCCTTCTTGAATATATTTAATGGATTGGCCTCTACTGCCTTCTGTGGTAGAGAATTCCACAGGTTCACCACACTCTGGGTGAAAAAATTCCTCCTCACTTCTGTCCTAAATGGCATACCCTTTATCCTTAGACTGTGACCCCTGGTTCTGGACTCCCCGACCATCGAGGACATCCTTCCTGCATCTAGTCTGTCCAGTCCTGTCAGAATTTTATAAGTTTCAATGAGATCCCCTCTCATTCTTCTAAACTCCAGCGAGTACAAGCCCAATCGACCCATTCTCTCCTCATACATCATTCCTGCCATCCCAGGTATCAGCCTGGTGAATCTGCGCTGAACTCCTTCCATGGCAAGAACATCCTTCCTCAGATAAGGTGACCAAAACTGCACACAATACTCAAGATGTGGTCTCACCAAGGCCCTGTACAACTGCAGCAAGACATCCTTGTTCCTGTACTCAAACCCTCTCGCTATGAAGGCCAACATACCATTTGCCTTCTTAACCGCCTGCTGCACCTGCATGCTTACCTTCAACGACTGGTGCACAAGGACACCCAGGTCTCGTTGCACTTCCCCTTCGCCCAATCTATTGCCATTCAGATAATAATCTGCCTTCCTGTTTTTGCCACCAAAGTGGATAACCTCACATTTATCCACGTTATATTGCATCTCCCATGCTTCTGCCTAAATACCCAACCTGTCCAAATCATCCTGGAGTTTCTCGGCATCCTCCTCACAGCACACACGTCCACCCAGCTTTGTGTCGTCTGCAAATTTGGAGATATTACATCTAGTTCCCTCGTCTAGATCATTAATATATATTGTGAACAGCTGGGGTCCAAAGAACGATCCCTGCGGTACCCCACTAGTCACTGCCTGCCACTCAGAAAAAGACCCATTTATTCCAACTCTTTGCTTTCTGTCTGCCAACCAGTTTTCTATCCAAGTCAATACCTTGCCCCCAATCCCATGTGCCTTAACTTTACACGCTAACCTCTTATGCGGGACCTTATCGAAAGCCTTCTGAAAGTCCAAATGTACCACATCCACTGGTTCTCCCTTATCTATTTTACCAGTTACATCCTCAAAAAATTCCAGTAGGTTAGTCAAGCACGATTTACCTTTTGTAAATCCATGTTGACTTTGTCCGATCCTGTCACTGTTTTCCAAGTGCTCAGCTATTACATCCTTTATAATGGACTCTAGCATTTTCCCCACTGCCGATATCAGGCTTGCCGGTCTGTAATTCCCCGTTTTCTCCCTACCACCTTTTTTGAATAGTGGGGTAACATTAGCTACCCTCCAATCCATGGGCACTCTTCCAGATTCCATCGAAAGTTGGAAGATGATCAGCAATGCATCTACTATTTCTAGGGCCACTTCCTTAAGTACCCTAGGATGTAGATTATCAGGCCCTGGGGATTTATCGGCCTTCAGTCCCATCAATTTCCTTAACACCATTTCCTTACTGATATACCTATCAATTCGTCCAATAAAAAGCGACGAGTTAGGAACGTAACTAAAGGTTTTTATTGACTAAATAACAGAGCCCACCCTCGTGGGTGATCGGGTCCAACAAGGAGGAATACCAGCCAGTCGACTACCTTTATACCTGGGCAGGTAGGTGGAGCCATGGGCGGAGTCGGAGGTGGTCAGCCCAGGTATAACAGCGCGACAAGAGGCGACCTCGTATCGTGATACAACAGTGATAACGGTGATAACAATACAACAGTGATAACTATAGTGTAACGATAAAAGTGGTTTACCACATTCACCCCTTGTTTAGATTTGAGTCCGGCGGGGTGAAGTGTACTACCAGTTCTGGTATGTCAGTCTGTCCGGAGGCCTCGTAAGCCTCTCCGATCGTCGCAGCGGCGGTGCTGCATTATCCGGTGTTAGTGCTGGTGTCTGCGTGGTCGGCGAAGGCTCGTGGGGTTCCGGCATGCCGTCTACCTGGGCTGGAATTGGGGGGGTGGTGGGGGGGGGGGTAAAGGTGGTGTCTCCGGAGTGCCCGAGGGTGCGAGGTCTCGTAAGGAGACAGTGTCCTCCCGCCCGTCTGGGTAAGCCACGTAGGCGTACTGGGGGTTGGCGTGCAGGAGGTTCACCCTTTCGACCAGGGGGTCTGTTTTATGGGCCCTCACGTGCTTTCGCAGCAAGACGGGCCCCGGAGAGGTCAGCCAGGTTGGTAGAGTGGTTCCCGTAGTCGACTTCCTGGGGAAAACAAACATTCGTTCATGGGGGGTGGCGTTAACGGCAGTGCAAAGTAGTGACCGGATGGAGTGCAGCGCTGTCGGGAGGACTTCCTGCCAGCGGGAGGTTGGGAGGCCCTTAGACTTTAAGGCTAAGAGGACGGCCTTCCATACCGTCGTGTTCTCTCTTTCCACCTGGCCGTTCCCTTGGGGGTTGTAGCTGGTGGTCCTACTTGCTGCAATACCTCTCGCTAGTAGGAACTGACGGAGTTCCTCGCTCATGAAAGAGGAGCCCCGGTCACTATGTATATAGTTTGGGAACCCGAACAAGGCGAAGAGGTCGTTCAGGCATTTAATGACCGTGGTACTGGTCATGTCTGGGCAGGGGAAGGCAAAGGGGAAACGGGAGTACTCATCAACAATGTTGAGGAAGTACACATTACGGTCAGAGGACGGGAGGGGCCCCTTAAAGTCGATGCTCAGGCGCTCGAAGGGGCGGGTGGCCTTGATCAGGCTTGCTCTGTCCGGCCTAAAGAAGTGCGGTTTGCACTCAGCGCAGGTCTGGCAGTTCCTGGTTATGGTCCTGACCTCCTCGATGGAGTAGGGCAGGTTGCGGGCCTTAATGAAGTGGTAAAGTCTGGTGACCCCGGGGTGGCAGAGGTCGTTGTGGAGGGTCTGAAGTCTATCACTTTGCGCGCTGGCGCATGTAATTCGTGACAGAGCATCGGGGGGTTCGTTCAGCTTACCTGGCCGGTACAAGATATCATAATCGTAGGTGGAGAGCTCGATTCTCCACCTCAAGATCTTGTCATTCTTGATTTTGCCCCTCAGCTTGTTATTAAACATAAAAGCGACCGAACGTTGGTCGGTAAGGAGGGTAAATCGTTTGCCTGCCAGGTAGTGCCTCCAGCGTCGTACCGCCTCCACAATCGCCTGGGCCTCCTTCTCGACCGACGAGTGTCGGATCTCAGGGCCCTGTAGGGTCCTTGAGAAGAAGGCCACCGGTCTCCCCTCCTGGTTAAGGGTGGCGGCTAGGGCGAAGTCGGATGCATCGCTCTCGACTTGGAAGGGGATGGACTCATCCACTGCGTGCATAGTGGCCTTGGCAATGTCTCCCTTAATGAGGGAGAAGGCTGCGCACGCTTCCTCCGTAAGGGGGAAGGATGTGGACTTCATGAGGGGTCTGGCTTTGTCCGCATAATTGGGCACCCATTGGGCATAGTAGGCGAAGAGCCCCAGGGTTCTCTTAAGTGCCTTAGGGCAGTGGGGGAGGGGTAGCTCCATGAGGGGGCGCATTCTTTCGGGGTCGGGGCCGATGAGTCCGTTCTCTACTACACAGCCAAGGATGGCAAGGCGCGAGGTGTTAAACACACATTTCTCCTTATTGTAGGTGAGGTTCAGCCGTTGGGCTGTACGGAGGAATTTCTCCAGATTCACGTCGTGGTCCTGCCGGTCGCGGCCGCAGATGGTGACGTTATCTAGGTAGGGGAATGTGGCCTGCAGTCCGTTCTGGTCAACCATCCGGTCCATCTCCCTTTGGAAGACCGAGACCCCGTTGGTGACACCGAAGGGGACCCTAAGGAAGTGGTATAGGCGCCCATTCGCCTCGAAGGCGGTGTACTGGCGGTCCTCGGGGTGGATAGGGAGTTGGTGGTAGGCCGACTTAAGGTCGATGGTCGAGAATACGCGGTATTGTGCAATCTGATTGACCATGTCAGATATGCGGGGAAGGGGGTATGCGTCCAGCTGGGTGTATCTGTTTATGGTCTGGCTGTAGTCGATGACCAGGCGATTTTTATCGCCGGTCTTAACGACCACGACCTGGGCACGCCAGGGGCTGTTGCTCCCCTCGATGATGCCCTCCTTCAGGAGACGCTGCACCTCAGAGCTAATGAAAGCTCTGTCCCCAGCGCTGTACCGCCTGCTCTTGGTAGCGACGGGTTTGCAGTCGGGGGTGAGGTTAGCGAACAGGGAAGGTGGCGGCACCTTGAGGGTGGATAGGCTGCAGGTGTTACGCGGTGGGCGGTTTAACCTTCGCTGGTTGTCGACTGTGAGTGGGGGGAGGGGTCCACCGTATGCTAGGGTTACACTTTGGAGGTGGGATTGGAAGTCCAGCCCTAGTAGGACGGCAGCGCAGAGCTGGGGGAGGACGAGGAGTTTAAAGTTTTTATACTCTGTACCCTTAACCGACAAGGTCACAGCACAGTAGCCGCTAATGTCCGTGGCGTGGGACCTCGATGCCATCGAGATTCGGTTGCGCGTTGGCAGGACAGGGAGGGAGTAGTGGCTCACCGTGTCTGGGTGGATGAAGCTCTCCGTGCTTCCGCTGTCAAACAGGCAGGTCGTGGCGTGGCCGTTTACTTTGATGTCCATCATCGACTTGGACAGGTGGTGTGGGCGGGCTTGATCCAGAGTGACGGAGGCTAGCGTGTAGGTAAGCGAGTCGTTGTCGTCTGCGGGCGAGGCGGTCGTCGGGTCCGGGGGCCCGGTGGCAGTCGGGCGTGGTGGGTAAAATGGCGTCTCCCACGAGGTAGGACAAAATGGCGGAGAAGATGGCTGCCCCCATAACTCACATGAGGCACTATTGGGGTCGGTTGCCTTGATCAAAGATGGCCGGCCTTGTTGGACCCGATCACCCACGAGGGTGGGCTCTGTTATTTAGTCAATAAAATTGATATACCTATCAATTCGTCCAATAAAAAGCGACGAGTTAGGAACGTAACTAAAGGTTTTTATTGACTAAATAACAGAGCCCACCCTCGTGGGTGATCGGGTCCAACAAGGAGGAATACCAGCCAGTCGACTACCTTTATACCTGGGCAGGTAGGTGGAGCCATGGGCGGAGTCGGAGGTGGTCAGCCCAGGTATAACAGCGCGACAAGAGGCGACCTCGTATCGTGATACAACAGTGATAACGGTGATAACAATACAACAGTGATAACTATAGTGTAACGATAAAAGTGGTTTACCACACTTACAAATACTGATTTCTTTCAGTTCCTCCCCTTCATCAGACCCTATGTTCCCCGACATCTCTGGGAGGTTATTTGTGTCCTCCTTTGTGAAGACAGAACCAAAATATGTATTTAGTTGGTCAGCCATTTCTTTGTTCCCCATTATAAATTCCCCTGATTTTGACTGCAAGGTAACTACGTTTGACTTCACCAATCTTTTTCTCTTCACATATCTATAAAAGCTTTTACAGTCAGTTTTTATGTTCCCTGCAAGCTTACTCTGACATTCTATTTTCCCCTTCTTAATTAATCCCTTTGTCCTCCTTTGTTGAATCCTAAACTGCTCCCAATCCTCAGGTTTACTGCTTTTTCTGGCCAATTTATATGTCCTCTCCTTGGATCTTATGCTATCCCTAATTTCCCTTGTTAGCCATGGTTGTATCGCCTTTTTTGTTTTATTTTTATGCCATACTGGGATGAACAATTTCTGTAGTTCATCCATGCAGTCTTAGAATGCTTGCCATTGCCTATCCACCGTCAACACTTTGAGAGACATTCCCCAATAAATCCTACCCAACTCGCGCCTCAGACCATCATAGTTTCCTTTATTTAAATTCAGGACCATAGTCTCTGAGTCAACTACTTCATACTCCATCTTAATGAAGAATTCTATTATGATCGCTCCGACCCAAGGGGTCTCGTACAACAAGATTGCTAATTAATCCTTTCTCGTTACATAATACCCAGTCTAAGATGGCCTGATCTCTGGTTGGTTCCTCGACATATTGGTCCAGGAAACCATCCCGTAAACACTCCAGGAATTCCTCCTCCACAGTATTGTTACTAATTTGGTTAGCCCAATCTATATGTAGATTAAAGTCACCCATGATGACTGCTGTGCCCTTATTGAACGCTTCTCTAATTTCCCTTTTAATGCCATCCCCAACCTTCGCATTACTGTTTGGAGGTCTATATACCTCTCCCACTAACGTTTTCTGCCCCTTGGTATTTCTCAGTTCTACCCATACAGATTCCACATCATCAGAGCTAATGTCCTTCCTTACAATTGTGTTAATCCCTTCTTTAACCAGCAATGCTACCCCACATCCCTTTCCTTTTTGCCTATCTTTCCTGAATATTGAATACCCCTGGATGTTGAGTTCCCAGCCTTGGCCACCCTGGAGCCATGTTTCCGTAATCCCAATCAAATCATATTCGTTTACCTCTATTTGTGCAGCTAATTCATCCATCTTATTCCGAATGCTCCTTGCATTAAGACACAGGCCTAGAAATTCATTAAGGCGCTGCCAGCTTTGCGCCCAGTTAACGCCTAAAGGGTGATTTTGCGGCAAAAATGAGTTTGCGCAGATATTCAGCGCAGCGGTATTGGCGGCGGTAGCCGTTAGCGCTGCGCCGGCACCAATGACGTCATTGGTGTGCGCAGTGCCCCGGTTCCGCCCCGAAACCGCGCCGATCCCCATATTTAGTTGCGGCCGCCTTCTCCAAAGCGGCCACAAACAGCGACCAGAAAACGGGGCCTTCCTGCTGCCTTAGTGGGGCGCTTTAAAGTGGAAGGTGCGGCCAGCCGCTTTTGCGGCGGCCGCCTGCCCGCACCTCCTTCCCCGGCCTCCTCCACCCCCCCCCCGCGGCATTGCCGGCTGCTTTCCGCGAGCCCGGCACTTCTCCGTGGTGCCGGGCTCATTTGCCGGCACTATCCAGCGGCGATCTCCCCATTGCAGGCAGCTCCCCCTTAAGAGAAGGAGGAGGCCTGCAGTACCGCAGCCTGCCACTGCGCAGCGCCTGGCGCAGCGGCGCCAAGAGCGCTGATATTCAGTGTCAACGCACCAAGCGGAGGCGGGCACACCCTGGTATAGTGCCCGCTGCCGAATTGGGGCGCTAACAATGAATATCTGACGATCGCTATAGGCTTCCCGCCCAGCGCTAACTTTTGGGCGCTAGGCAGCTGGCGGGGCCATAGTGAATTTCTAGGCCACAAAGTCTTCAGGCTTGTTTTTTTAATGCTCTTAGACGTATTAGAATTATTATTTACTGTGGCCATGTTTGATTTAAACCGTTGATTTCTCTGACTGCCACTTTTGTTTTTCTCCCTCCTATCTTTTGCTTTTATCCTTGTTTCCCTTTCCTCTGTCCCCCTGTTCAGGTTCCCAACCCCCTGCCATTTTAGTTTAAACCCTCCCCCAGAGCACTAGCAAACACTCCCCCTAGAACATTGGTCCCGGCCCTGCCCAGCTGCAAACCATCCGGTTTGAACTGGTCCCACCTCCCCCAGAACCGGTTCCAATGTCCCAGGAATTTGAATCCCTCCCCCCTGCACCATTCCTCTAGCCACGTATTCATCTGAAATATCCTTCTATTTCTACTCTGACAAGCACGTGACACTGGTAGCAATCCTGAGATTACTACCTTTGAGGTCCTATTTTTTAATTTACCTCCTAACTCCCTATGTTCAGCTTTTAGGACCTCATCCCATTTTTTACCTATATCGTTAGTGCCTCTATGCACCATGACAACTGGCTTTTCACCCTCCCCTTCCAAAATGTTCTGCAGCCGCTCTGAGACATCCTTGACCCTTGCACCAGGGAGGCAACACACCATCCTGGAGTCTCGTTTACGGCCGCAGAAATGCCTATCTATTCCCCTTACAATAGAATCCCCTATTACTATAGCTCTCCCGCTCTTCCTCCCGTCCTGTGCAGCAGAGCCACCCCTGGTGCCAGGAAGTTGGCTGCTGCTGCCTTCCTCTGATAAGCCATCCCCCCCATCAGTATCCAAAGCGGTATATCTGTTTGAGAGGGGGATGTCCACAGGGGACCCCTGCACTACCTGCCTGCACCTACTACTCTGTCTGTTGGTCACCCCTTACCTTTCTGCCTGTCCAACCTCTGCCTGTGGTGTGACCAACTGCTCAAACGTGTTATCCACGAATTTCTCATCATCGCCAGTGGTCCAGTATGAACCCAATCGCAGCTCCAGCGCCGCAATGCGGTCTGCCAGTAGCTTCAGCTGGATACACTTCCCACACACATGGTTGTCAGGGACACAGGAAGTGTCCCTGAGTTCCCACATAGCACAGGAGGAGCATGCCACGAGGCCGAGCTCTCCTGCCATGACTTACCCTTTAATTAATTGAAATTAAATTAAATCAAATCAATCCCACCAATTCATCATCGGCAACCACTCGAATTCGAGTATGGTATGTCCTTCATCAGTCATCTACTTGTGGGTCTTCATGTGGCCGTGGAGGCCAATCTGAGATCCACAGACTCTACTACAGTGTGGGCATGTAAGTCTATTGGTAGTGACTGGAGTATGGGTCTTCTTAAGTTGTTGTCTCTCCTTACGGCGCTGGCGTTTATCCTCAGCGGCTCGCTGGAGATTCTTTTCATGTAGTGCGGCACCGTTGTGGATGTATTTTCTCCAATTGTTTCTGTCCAGTGCGATTTCCTTCCAGTTATTAATATCGATATGGAACTTTTTAAGGATTACTTTGATGTTATCTTCGTAACGCTTCTTTTGACCACCAGGAGACCTCTGCCCTTCCTTCAACTGGGAGTACAGAACCTGTTTTGGGAGACGTGAGTCTGACATGCGAATGACATGTCCAATCCATCGGAGTTGATGCTGCATGATGAGCGTAGTGATGCTGTAGATATTGGCCTCTTCAAGTATACTCCAGTTGGTACGCTTGTCCTCCCAGCTGACTCTCAAGATTTTGCATAGAGAGCATTGGTGGTATTGCTCTAAGGCTTTGCGGTGTCTACTGTACGTAGTCCAGGTTTCAGCTCCATATAAAAGGATGGGAAGGATGATGGCTTTGTATACAAGGATTTTAGTTTGGACTTGGAGGTCATGATTTTCAAAGACTCTCCTCCTCAGTTTAGAAAAGGCTGCACTTGCACAACTCAGGCGGTGATGGATTTCAGAACCAATGTCAGCTTTGGAGGATAAATGGCTACCAAGATATGGAAAAGTGTTGACATTTTCAAGGGTGTTATTATCAATCTTTATAGAGGGAGGCGTTGCAAGCTGATTAGGTGATGGCTGGTGGAGCACCTGGGTTTTCTTTATATTCATGATAAGGCCCAGAAGTTTGTAGGCTCTGGAAAAAGCATTCAAGGTGTTTTGTAGATCATGCTCAGAAAGAGCTGTGATGGCGTTATCATCTGCATACTGTAACTCCATAATGGTAGTGATGGAGACTTTGCTCTTGGCCTTAAGCCTATTGAGATTGAAAAGTCGGCCATCAGTACGGTAAAGGATTTGAATTCCGGTGGGCAGATCATTGCCGATGAGATGGAGGATAACTGAGATGAACACTGCAAAAAGGGTTGGAGCAATGATGCAGCCCTGTTTTACTCCTGTCTCAACTGTAAAGGGCTCTGAAATAGAACCGCTGCTGCTGAGAACTGCTGCGGACATGTTGTCATGTAGCAGCCTCAGAACTAAGATGAATTTATCGAGGCAACCAAGCTTAGACAAAATATGCCACAAAGTCTGGCAGTGGACGGTTTAAAAAGCTTTAGTTAAGTCTATGAAAGCTATGAACAGTGGTTGCTTTTGTTCATGGCATTTCTCCTGTAATTGACGTGCTGTGAAGATCATATCAGCTGTTCCTCTGGATGGTCGGAAACCACACTGCGACTCCGGAAGCACCTCCTCAGATAACGGCAAAAGTCTGTTAGCAAGGACACGGGCAAGCACTTTTCCTGTGGAAGAAAGAAGGGAGATACCTCGGTAGTTACCACACACCGACTTTTCCCCCTTTTTAAAGATAGTAACAATCAAAGTGTCTCTGAGATCTTGTGGAATTTCTTCCTGCTGCCATATTTTTAGGAGGAAGGCATGTATGTGTGTCAGGAGCTCAGGGCCACCTTTTTTAAGGATTTCTGCTGGAATCCCATCTGAGCCGGCAGTTTTGTTGTTTTTCATGGACCTGGTGGCATTCTGCTCTTCTACAATGCTTGGGGGTGCCCCCATTTCCTCCCTTTCTGGTCTCTGCGGTAATTGATTGATGGACTCCAGATCTGCGCTACTGTGTCGGCTGAGCAGTTCTTGAAAATGCTCCCTCCATCTTGTGTCAATTGCCTCCTTGTCCTTGAGCAGAGTTAAACCATCCTTAGAGCGTAAGGGGTTTAAGCCACGGTAGCTTGGTCCGAAAACTGCCTTGGTGGCACTGAAGAAGCCTTTGGAGTCCCCAGTATCAGCCATACGTTGTATTTCTAGGAACTTTTGAGACCACCAGTTGTTCTTCATCTCCCTTATTCTCTGCTGGACATCTGCCTTAACTCTGGCATGAGCCTCTCTTTTGGCCTTGCTGCTGATGTTGTTTTGCCAGGCACAGAAAGCTTTCCTTTTCCTTTCTATGAGCTGTTCAACTTCTGAGTCGTTCTCATCAAACCAGTCCTGATGTTTTCTGGACTTGAAACCAAGTATGTTCTGGGAGGTGTTGAGGATAGTGGCTTTCAGCAGTTCCCATTGTTCTCCAGTATCATGTGGGTAGTCCTTTGGAAGACTTTGCCTGATGGAATCCTGAAAGCACTGCTGTATAGCAGTGTCCTCAAGACATCCAATGTTTAATTTTGGCCGGAACTGCTTCTTCTGAGCACGTATCTTGGGCTTTAGTTTGAGGGGCATAGTTGCTCGGATAAGGCGATGATCTGTCCAGCAGTCATCAGTGCTGAACATGGCCCTAGTGACCAGAACATCACGACGATCCCTTGCCCGTACAATGACATAGTCAATGAGATGCCACAATTTTGAGCGGGGGTGCCTCCAGGAGGTTTTGTACTTGTGTTTTTGTTGGAAGAAAGTGTTTGTGATTATGAGGTTGTGCTCGGCACATTTAGTGAGAAGAAGTAATCCGTTTGAGTTGGACTTTCCGATGCCCTCTTTTCCCATGATGCCTTTCCATAATTGATAATCCCGACCAACCCTGACATTGAAGTCCCCAAGAAGAATGACTTTATCGTCTTTTGGGATACCAGACAAGGTTTTATCCATGTCAGCATAGAAGATCTCCTTTGCTTCACCTAGCGAATCCAGGGTGGGGGCATAAGCACTCACAACAGTTGCCATCTGATTGTTGGATAGGGTTAGATGCATTTTCATGAGGCGTTCATTGATTCCCACAGGAAATTCAGAGAGTTGGCTAACAAGTTCATTTTTGATGGCAAATCCAACTCCATGGATCCGGGGGTTTTCCGTTGGCTTCCCTTTCCAGTAGAATGTGTAACCCCCCTTCTCCTCCTTCAATTGACCTTCTTCTGCTAGTTGAGTTTCAGATAGGGCCGCTATATCAATGTTGCATCGTTTCAGCTCTCTGCATACGATGGCCGTCCTTCTCTCCGGTCGATCACTTGTTGCACTGTCTACTAGTGTCCGCACATTCCATGCTCTGAAGTTCAATTTTCTGTCTTTAGGACCGCATTTTGGTGACCCCTCTGGATGCGGTATTCCAGACAGGGTGTTATAGTGGCAGGCTATTTTTGGGGCACCTTTTCTAGCCCCCTCCCTGATTCAGGGTGAGCAGAGCGGATCCTAAATAGGGCTGCTCAGTCGTGGATGTAGCTGCCGGGGGGCTCCCCTGCCTCGATCCAGGAGCCCGACAACTGAATCAGACACCCACCGCCTAGTGTGCCAGCTTGTGATTAGGAGCTTCCAGACCTCACAATCCTGCCCCCATCACCACTTACTGATCGCCACAGGACTTTACGCTGGCATGTTGTAGAGATAAATGTAGATCCCTCTAAAGGACGCCTGTGCGTGGTACCTTTTAGTGTGGGGTGGTTGGTGCTGTTGTGTCGGTACCTTTCTACCTAGACACAATTTAGGACTCAGAACTCAGAGATTCAAACATGAAGTGCTTTATTGTGGAAGGAAAAGAAGTTCTGGAAAGTTCCGAACAAAGAGAGCTAAACTTAACCAAGAGAACACCCAACCATTTATCTGCTGTGACAGCGCCACCACAGGTGGGAGGAGAACACACAATACATAACATATTCCTCCCCTCTTAAATGAAAGGTCCACATTATTCCTCAACAGGTAAGTTACTTTCAATGCACTCACTAACCAAGGGTAGAGGTAGACTGCCTCAAACCCTGACTTTTACCCTGGGGTTTATTCTGCCCCAGTCTTGTGGGTAAGTCACTAAACCTACAGATCCAAGCGTCTTGGAGGCCGCCGCTCCCTGACAGGATACCGGCGGTCATCGCTGGCTTCCACAGCAGTAGGCATTGACACAGGCCTGGATGGAGAAGGTGCCTGTGTCAGTCGAAAGTCAGGAGTTTGCACAGGTTGAACAGTCTCTATGACTTCCTGTGTTGGAGAAGAGCACTGTGGCAAAGGATGCTGGTTTGCGGTATCATCCGGAAACAGTTCAGGCCAACCAGCCATTGGAGCCTCTGTGGCTGTCTCTGCTCCTAGCAACAGTTGATCTGTGTGTCTTCTCCAGACGACGTCCTCAGCAGTCTCAACCATGTAAGACACAGGGCCTGTCTGCGCGATCACCATAGCAGGAACCCATTTTGGTCCAGTGTTGTAGTTTCGAGCTAGGACGTGCTCTCCAGGGTGAAACCGTCTCTCCTTGGCTCGTTTCTCTCTCTTTTCAACTTGAGCTTGTTGTTGACAATGGACAACCTGTTCTGCCCTTGGAGGTTTGAGTAAGTCAAAACTTGTCCGCAACTGCCTCTTCATCATGAGCGAAGCGGGGGAAGTTTTGGTTGTGGCATGCAGCTCGTTCCTGTAGGACCTCAGTAAGAAGGCGCTTCTGTGTGGCTGCATTTTGCAGACCACACATGAGTCTGTCTCTAATGGTGTCCTTCAGCACCTCCTTGAACTCGCAGTGTTCTAACAACCTTTTTAAAGCAGCAATAAACATCGTCACTGATTCCCCCTCCTCTTGATTCCGTTTGTGAAACCTAAATCTCTCAGCAATAACCAGAGGTTTTGGTGAAAAATGTGCTCCAAGAATGTCCACTAGTTGCTTATATGTTTTAGTTCCTGGCTTATCTGGCTGCACGAGGCTGCGAAGTAAATTGAATGTCTTCGGCCCCATTACACTCAGAAAGGTAGGCACAACTTTTTCATTTGCCACCGCATTCGCCAATACAAAATAGTCAAAACGTTCTGTAAATGCGCTCCATTGCTCCACATTTTCATCAAAATCACCGATGTTTCCTAATATAGTAGCCATCTCACATTTCAAATTAAAATTTCTGTTTACTCACTGCCGTAACGTTAATGTGATGCTGCAATCTCTGTTCCGAGTGTTTTGTAGTCAAAAACAAGAAAGTTCCCACAACGCAGATTCATCCGATCCTCGTCGCCACTTGTTGTGTCGGTACCTTTCTACCTAGACACAATTTAGGCCTCAGAACTCAGAGATTCAAACATGAAGTGCTTTATTGTGGAAGGAAAAGAAGTTCTGGAAAGTTCCGAACAAAGAGAGCTAAACTTAACCAAGAGAACACCCAACCATTTATTTACTGTGACAGCGCCACCACAGGTGGGAGAACACACAATACATAACAGGTGCACAGCCAGCCACCACACGATCCTTGACAGAAAAGGGGCCAGGGTCCAGTGGCAAGGAAAAACCGAGACGACTGGAGACCCCTCTCTGCTGCAGCCTTCTTCCACCTTCACAGCTGTTGTGGTGCTTCTCGCAGCCCCTGAACCAAAGTGACTCAGAGTTACCACCGTCATCCGCCTGTCCCACCAATTACACTACAGTTAAATGATATACTTAAGGGGCCTGGTTTACCAACAGTCCCCGCTACACCACAGAGACCTTAAAAACTATAAACCACCGAGTTAAAGTTTAAAAAGAGAGAAATACTCACCAACCAATCACTTACCTGCTTCCTGGTGACGTCACACTTTGATTACTTTTTACTTCCCTCCCTCTGAGCTCGGAGACTGGTATGTCTCTTGAGCCTTGCTGCTGCTTTTATTTACCTCCAGTGCTGCCTCGCTCCAATCAGGTCCGCTATGGGGCCTCTCGAGCCTCGCCGCCACTTTTATTTACCTCCGGTGCTGCCTCGCTCCAATCAGGTCCGCATTCATAGCTTCACCTCACTCTCACACATTTACCACTGCTGCAAGCCTCACACCCACATCTCACACCTTGCACACACTGCCAGCTATTAAACCATTGACAGGTACATCACCCAAAAATATTGCACCACACACACTTCCCTTTCTCTTGCAGACCAAGGTGGCTCACAACCGGTGCAAGCAGAATCAAACAGGTCGGGGCAAGCACGGCTGCAGAACCTGACCCAGCTGGAGGAGACAGTTCTGGAGATAATTTGAGGGAATGTCACTGAAGCGTGGCAAATGGCGAGGCTGAAAATATTGATGATGACAGTATGCACATACCTAATCAGTCTTCTCACATTCCGCTTCAATTAGAGATGGGCAATAAATGCTGTCCTTGCCAGCGATGCCCACATCCCAGGAAGAATTTAAAAAATCATAGAATCAAAGAATCATACAACACAGAAGGAGGCCTGTATCTGTGTCAGCTCTTTGAAAGAGCTATCCTATTAGTCTCACTCCACTGTTCTTTCCCCGTAACCCTGCAAATTTCTCCTTTTCAATATATCCAATTCCGTTTTCAGAGTTACTATTGAATCTGCTTTCACCACTTTTCAAGCAGTGCATTCCAGATCATAACGATTTGCTGCGTAAAAACAAATACTAATTCCCCCCCACCCTGGATTTTTTGCCAATTATCTTAAATTTGTGTCTTCTGGTCACTGACCCTCCTGTCAGTGGAAACAGTTTCTCCCTATCTACTCTATCAAAACCCCTCATAATCTTCCTTTAAGAAGCCTACCTGAGCAGACTAGGTCTCAGGATTCCCGAAGTGGCCATTTTTAAAATCGGTGATGTGTGCACTGTGGAGGGTCTTTTGCCCGAAGGCATGAAATTCAGCGAAACATATCAGCCCAGAAATTTGGGTCGGAGGCTTCCTGCGGGTGCAAGCCTCTGACCTGCACTTACCTTGCGCGCCAGCCGTTGATCTGTGGGCCCGCGTGGAATTGCGATCCTGGGCCTCCTCCAGCTGCTGGCGCGCAGTGCTTGCGTATCCCAGGGGCGCAGTTAGTTCGATGTGTCCCCTGGGATCACGTGGGCCATGGAGAGCCAATGGTAGCAGGGAATGCTTCATTCATAAGTTTGACAGGAAGAGCTGTCAAACCTATAAATACTATAAGCCTCAAAACATCACTAAAACTTCAAATAGATTTTTTCTTAAATCACATTTTAAAAATAATTATAAATTACATGAAATAACTATTTTAAACAATAATTTAAATTTTTGAAAAAATTAATTACATTTTCTAACGGGGCTAAAAATAAACTTACCTTTCTTTAAAGTATTTAAAAATAATTGCCCAGAAATTCGGGTCGGGGGCTTCCCGCGGGTGCAATCCCCCGACCTGCACTTAGCTTGCGCGCCGGCCGTTGAGCTCTGGGACCCCGTGGAATTCCGATCCTGGGCCTGCTCCAGCTGCCGGCGCGCAGTGCTTGCGTATCCCAGGGGCGCAGTTAGTTTGATGCGTCCCCTGGGATCACCTGGGCCATGGGGAGCCAATCGGAGCAGGGAATGCTCCATTCATAAGATTGACAGGAAGAGCTGTCAAAACCTATAAATACTACGGCCCCAAAATAGCACTAAATCTTCAAATAATTTTTTTTTAAATCACATTTTTAAATAAACTATAAATTACATGAAATAACTATTTTATACAATAATTAAATTTTTGAAAAAAATAATTTTATTTTCTAACAGGGCTAAAAATAAACTTACCTTGCTTTAAAGTATTTAAAAATAATAAACCTGTGGAAAAAATGTTTTAATTTTAATTAATTCACCACTTACCTTGTAGAAAGCAGGTCTTACGTCTGCTTTTTACATGTCTAACTTCTGCAGACTTACCCTCCCGGGAAAACCTGCAAAAAAAACATAAGTTTGATGCGCACGCACAGCCTCTCCTGCACACGCGTTCGACCTCTGAACCCCTTCGTTCAGGGGAACGGAAGTGCCGGTTTCCTGCGCATGCGCAGTGCATGCAGGAAATCGACACTTCCATTGGGCCTACGGGTGAGTACCCCGTGCGTACTCACCCATGGAGACCCGAATTTCTGGGCCATTAATAAACCTGTGGAAAAAATGTTTTAATTTTAATTAATTCACCACTTACCTTGTTAAAAGCAGGCCTTGCGCCTGCTTTTTACATGCCTAACTTCTGGAGGCTTACCTTCCCAGAGAAACCTGGAAAAAGAATGTAAGTTCAATGCGCAGGCGCTGTGTAGGGGGTCATCCTTTACCTGGTTTATGGTAATTTACCTGGTCAGGCAGCCTTTGCCACTGCACTGTGACCAATTCCTATCAGCGGTTTCGAATCGCTAAACCCCCCCCCTCCAGTTCTGACTGGAGGAACTTATAATTAATGATATATTAAAAACGGACAAATGGTCTGGATGCAAGAAAGTCAAATTTTATTAAAACTAAAGAAACTACACCACACGATCAAAGTAATCACGGTAAAATTGCTTAACAGGGGAAGGCAGACGGCAAAAACGAGGGATAAATGGCTATAATGTTAATCTTACAATCTTAGCAACATTTCCCTTAAATTACCACCCCTTTACTTCTCATTAAATTGTCTTGCTAGTGGGTCAGAAGAGACAAAAGAGAAAAAAGCCCCAGAGGACTTCCTGGGCTTAATCTTTATACCCAGGGAGTCCCTGCTGTTTTCGCGCCAAAAAGTCTGAATACACAAGAGAAGGGCTTTTAACTTCCTCCATTCATACATGAGACATCATGTAGTAGAGTCAATTTCAGTGAATGGATGTGTGTAAACAACCCAGTGTGCTTGCTGTCCGATGATTGGCTGATTCAAACGGGCTACTCCCCAGTGTAAACAAGCAGCTTGTAGGTTACCAGACCCGCCCAATACCACAGGGTGAGTGACAGCTCGGGCTCCATTCAAACTTACTACAGGGCAGCGCTGAGGATTTCATATGCTAACAGCCTGTCTGTCCTTTTCTGCTGCCTTTTAAAATTCTGTTTCCATGAGGTCTGTTCAGCCATTTTTATGCCCTGGGCAATTTAAACAGTCCAAAACTCAAGAGTACATCTTTTAATAAAATGTACAATCTTAAAGTGTGCGATTTTCACAAAGTTCTTTGATTCCAGTGTCCAAGTGCTGCCCAGCTTACGAGCTTTTTTAACGCAGCCTTTTGTGGTTCTGGGTATGTTTTAAAACATTGTCCAACCCAGAGACAATTTAAATCACACAAGTCTTCGTCCATGATGTGGATTAATATTTCCCGATCTTCGGGGGCTGAGGGGATTTTGCGACCCCTACAGCTGCCTCTCCCGCGCACGCGTTCCACCTCTTAACCCCTTCTTTCAGGGGAACGGAAGTTCCGGTTTCCCACGTATGCGCAGTGCATGCATGAAACCGGCACTTTCGTTGGGCCTACGCGTAAGTACCCCGTGCGTACTCATGCGTTGGGACCCGAATTTCTGGGTCAATATATTAATAAATATGCAGGCCCTGAAATTGCCCGGAATAATGAACCTGAGCATGGCCAGCATATGCTCCACTCAGTTTTTGTCCAATTTGGCATTGGAGCCCTGAAACAGGAATTAGGCCCCTGATTAGCATATTCAAGAGGCGTAATGCCCCAGGCCTGGCCAATTCCCAGGGGAGATTTAGGTGTGAGAGATTGTGACTGAAAATTGGACCCACCAAAGTGCATTTTGCACCCAAAACAAACAGGCGCGATGGTGAGCAATTTCCCCCCCGGATGGGTCTTGGTGGACGAAATGAAGCTGACATGGTCACTCCATACTCGGCTTTTCACACTGAATATATGTTATTGCTGGCATAGTTTCACTCCTGCTCCCCCAGCCCCAATATGAAGTAGGATTATTAGACTGGATAGATCTTCTTCGGCCAGCCCTGCCATGACGGGCCGAATGGCCTCCTTCTGTGCTGTAAATATCTAGGATTCTATGATTCTGTTCAACGTATTTTTTAGACCTTCTAGCCCCGATCCACTCACGTGCTGGCTGGGTAGGCCTGAGAGGAAACTGACTGCCATATTCCGCTCAGGCCTTCTAGTAAAAATTGCAGTTGGGCCTTGATGCGATCTGGGGACCCGACATGCATAGGCTAATAAAGACCTCGTCGGCTTTGGGTTGGTACCCTTACCACCTGCTCAGTGCAGCAGGTAAAAACCATAGTTCTTCAACTCCTGGTGACCGCAGGGTGGGTAAGAGACCTGGGGAATTTTGACTGACCACCCGTCCGGCGGAAACTGGGTGGATAGGGTTAAAGTCATTTCCTTGGCCTCAGTTTTAAACTAACTCCTATTAACTACTACTGGGAATGTTGTATGACGTGCACCTCAACTAGCACACAGCCTGGCCACCTTGGTTTGACATCTTTGACCTTGCACTTCAAATAGTGAGTGTTATGAAGTAAGACTGAAAGAAATTCCACAAAACCAAAAAATTATCTTTGGATTCATCATCCTCTTTGAACAAACAGAAGGGAACAGATGATTCCATTCTGTTTAATTTGAATGCAGAAACGCTACTGCAGCAGTCAAAAGATTAATTCCATCCCCACAATTTACTCTCCCTATGGAAATAATACAGAAAAGTAGTGAGTAATGTAGCAGGAATAATCAGATGTTTAATAAAATTAGCACATTTTAAATAGGATCAATAAGAATAACATAGAAACATAGAAACATAGAAGATAGGAGCAGGAGTAGGCCATTCGGCCCCTCGAGCCTGCTCCGCCATTCAATGAGGTCATGGCTGATCATCCAAATTCAGTACCCTGTCCCTGCCTTCTCCCCATATCCCTAGATCTCTTTAGCCTTAAGAAATATATCTAACTCCTTCTTGAATATATTTAATGAATTGGTCTCCACTGCCTTCTGTGGTAGACAATTCCACAGGTTCACCACTCTCTGGGTGAAGTAATTCCCCCTCATCTCTGTCCTAAATGGCTTACCCCTTATCCTTAGACTGTGACCCCTGGTTCTGGACTCCCCAGCCACCGGGAACATCCTTCCTGCATCTAATCTGTCTAGTCCTGTTAGAATTTTATAAGTTTCAATGAGATCCCCTCTGATTCTTCTAAACTCCAGTGAGTATAAGCCCAATCGACCCAATCTCTCCTCATACGTCATTCCTGCCATCCCAGGTATCAGCCTGGTGAATCTTCGCTGCACTCCCTCCATGGCAAAAAAAGTAAAATGTTTTTTGATGATCTGGATGACAACTAAACGGAACAGGTTTGAGATGCTGAATGGCCTATTCCTGTTCCTATGTAAATAGTTGAGAGTAGGTACAGAAAAGATGGACAGGTTGAAGGACTACTGGGTAACTGCAATCAAACACATTATTCTGTTTCACCTCTTCAAAGCTTTGGTTTGTACAACACAATGTACAATTGTGTTTCACGAAATTCATTGTAATTTAAACATGTACCATTGAGTCATATTTTAAAATGAGCAATGTCGTTTCATTTAATATTAGGTTTTTAAATTTTAATATTAGATTAATAAAGAATTATGCCTACTATTCCCATGCTTCCTTTATTGCAGGCTGCATAACAAAACCAAATGAAAGTGAAGGTGTATTTTCCTAAATTATATTTACCTAATCTTAGGCCAATAGGGTTTAACAAGACAAACAGATGGTATCAAAAAATATGCTCTGGTTTATTAAAGATCAGTATTTAATATGATAGATGCAGCAGTAAGGCTAAAACTCATTTCAGGAGTGTGGAGTTTTGTAAACAGAGGGAATATAGAATGCTCTTTACAGCCAAAAGTGGCCCTTCATCATTGACCTCAAGGAGTATTCCTTTCAACTAAACATTTGTTGTCATTGTCAAAATTATTCTTTAGGAGATTTTTTCGTCACGTAACCCTTTTGTCGAGTGGGCTGTATCCGATGGACCACTGTCCTTGCCTTTGTCACAAATAGCTGGGTAGGTGGAGCTGTACAATAGTTAGAATGTTATAGTTACTTTCTCAATCTTCTAACCCCCGCAAAAAAATACTGAGGGAGAAATTCAACTCACAGCCACCAGGTTTGCTGGTATAAAATCCGAATTTTGCATTGCAATCTGCCGTGCCCGAACTACACCGGAATTGCACCGGATACCATTATGAGGTGCAGGCTGCCTTTAATTGACGTCACTGAAGCCCAGTCTCTTAGCCCCAACAATCGGCAAGCTGCCAATAAACAACACGTCAATTAGAATCAAATCAGGCACGCGCACTAATTTGGCTTGTGCCACTTGTCGACATCATCGGGCACCTGTCTCGCCTCTACACCCATTTTGCACTTGTTCTCAGCGTAAGTTGAATTTCTTCCACATTGATTGTGTAACAGAAGATGTTTTCTTTCCAGCATTTATTGTCCTAGAAATACCTCACAACATGCACATTGAGATCCTGAGCAGCAAGGGACCAGTGGAGTGTAAGGGGCCCATAGGACAGTGGCTGCAAAATTTGGCACCTTAGCGTCAGCTGTTAAGGCCGGTTTCAGCAAAAAGATGGTAGCCGCCTCGCTTCCGCCCACTTCTGGCGTGGGCCACTGCAGCTGCCATTTTGAGCAGGTCGGTAGCGCAGCCATTGCCTGCATTCACCAGAAGAATGCTAATAACCTTGGTGTCATATTTGATCCTGAAATGAGCTTCCGACCACATATCCGTGGCATAACTAAGACCATCTATTTCTACCTTCGTAACATCGCCTGTCTCCGCCTTGCCTCAGCCCATCCGCTGCTGAAACCCTTATCCATGACATTGTTACCTCTAGAATTGACTATTCCAATGCACTCCTGGCTGGCCTCCCACATTCTACCTTACGTAAACTTGAGGTCATCCAAAACTCGGCTGCCCGTATCCTAACTCACAACAAGTCCCGTTCACCCACCACCCCTGTGGTCACTGACCTACATTGGCTCCTGGTTAAGCAACACCTCGATTTCAAAATTCTCATCCTTGTTTTCAAATCCCTCCATGGCCTCATCCCTCCCTATCTCTGTAATCTCCTCTAGCCCCACAAACCACCGAGATATCTGCGCTCTTCTAATTCTGCCCTCTTGAACATCCCTGATTATAATGGCTCAAACTTTGGTGGCCGTGCCTTCTGTTGCTAAGGCCCTAAGCTGTGGAATTCCCTGCCTGAACCTCTCCGCCTCTCTCCCTCTCTTTCCTCCTTTAAGACGTTCCTTAAAGCCTACCTCTTTGACCAAACTTTTGGTCATCTGCCCTAATTTCCCCTTATGTGGCTCAGTGTAAAAAATGTTGTCTTATAATACTCCTGTGAAATGCCTTGGGATGTTTTACTATGTTAAAGGCGCTATATCAAGTTGTTGTTGTTGCTTTTGTTGTTGTTGAGTCAGATCGTGACGTCAATCAGCGTGCAACGTTGTTTAGACCCACGATCTGCTAATTTGGATGTCGCCGCTTGACTGCATGCACTCTCCAAAACAAGCACAGCTGAGGGGTCCCCCACCAGCGGTATTTAAAGGGATCATCAATAACATGCAGATGCCTTATTTTTTAATTTGTACTGGCTCTGTGTAAGATTGTCCAACTGTTTGGAGCTTTCTACAGCTATATAAAGTTGGTGAGGTGACAGGGAGTGGTGCTGCATGTGGAGAACACCTTGCTTCTGATTTCAAGGGTTCTGCTCAGACCACTTGCTCCCAGTCATGGGGGCTCCACTTGCAGACCCCTCGCACAGGAGCATGACAGGGAAATGGATCACAGCAGCAAAGAAGAGGACAAGCTGCTCACAGAGGCAGGAGGAGGAGGGGCAGGAGAGCTCTCAGCAGGAGGCCTTACCCACCTAGGGTCTTCAGGGAACATTTCTCCTCACAGAATCACAGAATCACAGAAACCCCACAGTGCAGATAGAGGCCATTTCGGCCCATCGAGCCTGCACCGACGCATATCCCACCCAATCCCCGTAACCCCTACACCAACACATATCCCACCCTATCCCCGTAACCCCATGTATTTAATCCCCCTAACACTAAGGGTCAATTTATCATAGCCAATCAACCTAACCCGCACATCTTTGGACTTGCACTTAAACCAGGAGCCGTGTATAAGGAGGCTCTGCTTCACCAAGGAGATGGTCACAGAACTCTACCACCTCATGGAACAATGACCTGCAGCCTCAGAGCAGGGCGATGACAGCACTGCCAGTGGCCCTCAATTTTTTCGCCACTGGATCCTTTAAGTCTGGAGCAGGCGACAGAGCTAACATCTCCCAGTTCGCCGTCCATTTCTACATCTGGAAGGTCACAGAGTCTCTGTACTCCAGGAGAAGGGACTTCATTGTCTTCTCTCTGAACAGAGAGAAGCAGGATGAGCGCGTATGTGGCTTTGCCAGGATATCGGGTTCCCCATGGTGCAGGGCACCATCGACTGCACACATGTGGCTTTGCCAGGATATCGGGCTTCCCCATGGTGCAGGGCGTAATCAACTGCACACACATGTGGCTTTGCAGGCGCTGCATATCAATGCTGAGATGTACCGCAACTGCAAAAGCTACCACTCACTTAATGTGCAATTGGTGTGCAACCACGCCCAGCACATCATGATGGAGACTGCCCGGTATCCTGGCAGCAGTCATGATGCCTTTCTCCTGTGCCAGTTCAGGTGTGCCACCAATCTTGCAGTCACCATGCCGAACCCGAGGGTGGCTGCTCGGTGGCAAGGACTATCCACTCTGCATCTGGTTGATGGCTCCCCTCCGCAACCATATCACTCGGGGCCAGCAGTCATATAATGAGAGCCATGCTGCCATGAGGATCCTCATCGAGCAGACCATTGGGGTGCTCAAGCAATGATACTGCTGTCTTGACCACTAGGGAAGGAGTCCTCCAGTACACGCCGGAGTGGGTGCCCCATTTTGTGATATTCTGCATCCTCCACAACTTGGCCATCATGAAGGCGCAGCCCTTGCTGCACGAGTTCCGCGACCACCTCAGGAGGAGGAGGAGGAATAGAAGGAAGAGAGGAGGCAGGCAGCAGATCCACGTTGCCGACCGGATGTCCGTGAGCACCACATCAGACTTTGGTTCCCCTGAATGAAACCCCAGATCCCTGTTGCTTAACATTTCTCCACCTTACCATCCCTCTGTCAAGGAACATCATAGCGTCCTCTTGGGCACAAAGCTGAAATGAAAGCCACGACAAAATAAACATTCCAAACATAATTTATAAATGAATTAATCCAACGCTACATAACAAAGTCAACTAATCACCCTTCTGCATTCCCTTAATGTCTGTCTTTCATGTTCCTTTTCCTATTCTAGTCCTCCTATGTAATGCTATCCCAGTTGCTGCAGCATGGCTGGTGGAAGGCTGCTGACTTTCAGTGGGGGAGACTGCAGATGGCTTTGCAGGACGACCTCGAGCAGCTCTGGGCCTAGAAGGCCCGGCTGTGGACTGCACCACCTCCTCATGGGCGGCAGCAATCTGGGCTTGCTGGCTGATAGGCAGCAGTTGGATTGGCAGTGGTGGAAGTATGAATGCTGTCATCCTCAGCATTCCTAGCCATTTGTTGGAGAACAGACTGCTGGTTTGCTGTAAGACCCTGTAAGCCCCTTTCCACATTAGTACACCCACGATGACATCAGTCTGAGCTTGCGTGGCAGCAAACTGAGCAGCAGGAGAGCAATCTGAGCTTCCACTAGAAACATAGAAACTTAGAAGATAGGAGCAGGAGTAGGCCATTCGGCCCCTCGAGCCTGCTCCACCATTCAATGAGATCATGGCTGATCATCCAAATTCCGTACCCTGTCCCTGCTTTCTCCCCATATCCCTAGATCCATTTAGCCTTAAGAAATATATCCAACTCCTTCTTGAATATATTTAATGAACTGGCCTCTACTGCCTTCTGTGGTAGAGAATTCCACAGGTTCACCACTCTCTGGGTGAAGAAATTCCTCCTCATCTCTGTCCTAAATGGCTTACCCCTTATCCTTAGACTGTGACCCCTGGTCCTGGACTCCCCGACCATCAGGAACATCCTTCCTGCATCTAGTCTGTCCAGTCCTGTCAGAATTTTATAAGTTTCAATGAGATCCCCTTTCATTCTTCTAAACTCCAACGAGTATAAGCCCAATCGACCCAATCTCTCCTCATACGTCATTCCTGCCATCCCAGGTATCAGCCTGGTGAATCTTCGCTGCACTTCCTCCATGGCAAGAACATCCTTCCTCAGATAAGGCAACCAAAACTGCACACAATACTCAAGATTTGGTCTCACCAAGGCCCTGTACAACTCCAGCAAGACATCCTTATCCTGTACTCAAACACTCTTGCTACGAAGGCCAACATACCATTTAACCGCCTGCTACACCTGCATGCTTACCTTCAGCGACTGGTGCACAAGGACACCCAGGTCTCGTTGCACTTCCCCTTCTCCCAATCTATTGCCATTCAGATAATAATCTGCCTTCCTGTTTTTGACACCAAAGTGGAGAACCTCGCATTTATCCACGTTATATTGCATCTGCCATGCTTCTGCCCAATCACCCAACCTGTCCAAATCATACTGGAGTTTCTCGGCATCCTCCTCACAGCACACACGCCCACCCAGCTTTGTGTCCTCTGCAAACTTGGAGATATTACATCTAGTTCCCTCATCTAGATCATTAGTATATATTGTGAATAGCTGGGGTCCTAGCACCGATCCCTGCAATACCTCACTAGTCACTGCCTGCCACTCGGAAAAAAACCCGTTTATTCCAATTCTTTGCTTCCTGTCTGCCAACCAGTTCTTTATCCAAGTCAATACCTTGCCCCCAATCCCATGTGCTTAAACTTTACATGCTAATCTTTTACAGCTTCCGCTTGTGCTGCAATGGAAACTGCGACAATGCCCATGAGACCCTGCATCATGGTTGGGTCCACTAGTATTCTAATGGAGTTGACCATCATTTCCATCCTGGAAATCCTGGGCTCCAATCTCCGTGTAAACCCCGTGCAATTTTGGAGCCAGACTCCTCCATGCACCTTGACACTGGCAACATGCTCTCTGGCAGGCCTGCCATTGCACCAAGCATTTCTGTGTGCATGGCCATCACCTTTCCTCTGAAGGCCACCCCATCAAAGTCCTCTACTGAGTCCTGTGCAGCAGAACCTGTGTGCGAACTCACCCTACGGTGAGCTGGCACCCGAGCTACCCTTTCCCCCTGGCCTGGCTGCAGCCCACTCAAGCCCGGTGACTCACCATGTGCAGATCCCACCTCTATACTAACCTCTAAAGTTCGCGCAGCATCATTTTCTGAGCTCTTGCCTGGGCATGTCAGATCTAGTGATGGTGCCTCTTCTCCATCATTCTCCTCCTCTAATTGGTTGGGGGCAGGCTGGGCTGCTGGTAATTCTTGGGTATCTGAAAGGAGAAAGACACAAGCATCGCATTGTGGTGAGGGGAGGGGGGGAAGCAAGATTTGCATGCTTACACCATTAGCAGTTTGTAAGTGAGAAGAGATTGTGCCATGAGGGGGAAGTGGGATGTGAGAAGAAGGATTATGTATGAGCATACTGTCATCAGCAATGCGTTCAACCTCGCCGCTCGCCACAGCCTCGGTGATGGCCCCTCCAATTATCTCCAGCACAGTCTCCTCCAGCGCAGTGAGGTTGTGCAGACATGCTTCATCCTTGCCTGTCTGCTGCTGCTGCTCATGGCAGTTGTGAGCCGCCTTGGCCTGCAAGAGAAAGTGAAGTTTGTCAGTGAGTGTGGTGCAATGTGTTTGGGTGAGATGCCTGTCATGAATGAATAGCTGGCATTTTGTGCAAGGTGTGAGATGTGGGTGTGAATCTTGCAGTAGTGGTGAATGTGTGAGGGTGAGGTGAAGCTATGATTGTGCGGTATGATTCATGCTTGCTCAGAGATTGTTGGTAGGTGAGTGATGGGGTGTGGTGCATTGAGCAGTGTGTGAGGGTAGTGGTGCAGTTGGTGGATATGGTATTTGAAGATGCATTCACTGACCTTGACCACTCGTATGAGGTCATTAAACTTCTTGCTGCACTGGATCCAGATCCAGGGGGAAACACACGTGGCACTGACGGCTTGGGCAATACCTCCCACTGCCTTCTGGTGTTCTGTCTGGAAGGACTCCTGCTCCCTTATGGGTAGAGGACATGTCTTCTTCTGTGTACTCCCCAGGACCAAGGCCTCCAGTGCTGTATCTGGGAAGCGCCTTGCCCTTTCTCTCCCCTGTTGCGACATGGCTGCATCCAGAGTGACAATGAAGTACTTCTGCAAAAAAGCACCTTCCCTTTAAGAAGGGCAGAGAGCCGAGGCAAAATTTTATTGGCCAGTAGATGGCACCCGATATTGGCCCCCCTCTTGAGCGCAGCGTCAAGAGGCAGCACGTTTAGCGCTAGCTCAGCGCTCCAATCATTAAAATGAGCAGGCAGCATGAATTTTGTTTGCCCCCTGACCTCCTCAAATTCGGCTGTCCTCAAAAGTTTGTCACCATCCTCCGCCTGCTTCACGATGACATGCAATCCGTGATCCTGACCAATGGTTCCACCACAGACCCAATTCACGAACGAACCGAGGTCAAGCAAGGCTGTGTCATTGCACCAATGCTCTTCTCGATCTTCCTTGCTGCAATGCTCCATCTCACCCTCACTAAGCTCCCCACTGGAGTGGAGCTAATTTACAGAACAAACGGGAAACTGTTCAACCTCCATGGCCTCCAGTCCAGATCCAAGGTCGTCCCATCCTCTGTCGTCGAATTACAGTATGCAGATGACGCTTGCGTCTGTGCTCACTCGGTGGTTGAACTCCAAACCATCGTCAGCACCTTCACCGAAGCGTATGAGAGCATGGGGCTTACACTAAACATCCGTAAGACAAAGGTCCTCTACCAACCTGCCCCCTCCACACAGTACTGCCCCCCAATTATCAAAATCCACGACAAGGCCTTGGACAACGTGGACCGCTTTCCATACCTCGGGAGCCTACTGTCAACAAGGGCAGACATTGGCGACGAAGTCCAACACTGCCTTCAGTGTGCCAGTGCAGCCTTCGGTCGCCTGAGGAAGAGAGTGTTTGAAGACCAGGACTGTTAAATCTCAAGAGTTTAATAACCTTGCTGGTATAACAATTAAAAGAGTACGCAGGAGACAAAGTTCAGTTAACAGCCATCTTCCAAGAGAATCTCCTCAACTAAATGCACTCTATTTCCCATAGTGCATTGCACATCACAACTACTGTAAGCTATGTGGGACAATTCAAATACAACATTCAAAATACACAACATCTCCTCCCCTCTTACATTAGATGTCCCAATAAAATCACAAAATTTTTAAAAACACAATAACCTGGGAGTGAGGGTAGACTTCCTCCAACCCATGGGGATTATTCTGCCCCAGATAAAGGGTAAGCCTCTGAACTATAAGTTCAAATGTATAGGGGCCCGTCGCTCTCTGGTAGGATACCGGCGGTCAACCTGGCTCTCCAGTTCATTGTCTCTCACAGGTGACGTCAACACAGATGTAGGTGGCTGAGGTGCCTGTATACAGGTCTCTCTTGCTGATGAGATAGGGGCTGAAGCGGCTGCTTCCTTAGAAGGTGAGCCTCTCGGTGCAGAAGGCGGATGACCCACAGCGTCACCCAATGGCAGATAAACTGCTGTTGGTGGTTCAGTGGGTGTTGCTGCACTTCATAGAAGCTGATCGGTGTGTCTCTTCCAGACAATGTCCTAGGGTGTCTGTACAGTGTAGGATACTGGACCAGTCTGTGCAATGACAGAAGCAGGAACCCACTTAGGTCCACCACTGTAGTTCCGTGCCAACACATGTTCACCTGGACTGAAGACTCTGGGCTGGATTTTCCTAAGCCCCTGGAGTCGGGTTGGAGGCGTGCGGGCGATAAAAATCGGAGATCCGGGGGTCCCGACCCCATCCCGCCTCCAACCCGCCTCCATATCAATTTCATAGGAGTAGGGTTCCCGACAAGTGCTGGAACCCGACTCCCAGAGGCGGGAGGGGATTAAAGGCAATTAAACTGCCTGTTAACAGGTAGTTAACAGGTAGTTTTTTGCCTATTCGCGATTTTTATTGCAGGTTTGTGGGCTTCCCGACAGCTCCAAGCCACGAAAAGTTTTCGAGGCGGGACGTGGGTCTGAGGTCTTGGAGGGGTCGAGATGCCCAGTGTTCAGGTGAGTGAGGGGTGCAGGAGTGCAAAGGTAAGTGTTTTGCAAGTGTTTAAATAAGTTTAACTTACTTTTACTTACCTTTATAGGAGTCCTGCATTCCGGTGTCGGGAGTCGGCTGCAAGAACCACAGAAGCTCCGATTTTTAAAAAAAAATCAGCTTCTTGGTTTCTGCATCAAAATGATTTTAAAGTTATCCTGAGAAAGGACTGAGGCTGAATTAGCAGTTTTTCAGTGCTTGACAGCTTCAAACAGCTGTTAAACACTGATATTTCATGTGCCAAAAGCTTTTGACAGATGAAATGTCAATCTCTGACGTCACCTGTTGCCAGGTGGCCCTTAATTGGCCTGCTGAGCCCACAGGGCGGGCTCAACAAGGTCAATCAGAGGAAAATCCAGTGGGTTGGCCACATCTCCATGGAGGCGGGACAACAAGCCCGAATGTAGGTTTCCCACCTCCAACCCGCCCCCGTAGCAAAATCCAGCCCTCTGTCTTTGGAGCGTTGTTCACGTCGCTTGATCTACTTGTCCTGCTGATACTGTACCACGCCTTTCACCTTTGGCAGTTTCAGCAGGTCGAAGTTAGTTTGTAGCTCTCTTTTGAGCAGTAGAGTGGCAGGTGATGCTTTTGTGGTCGCATGTGGTGTGTTCCTGTAACTCAACAGGAAACTATTCAGGCACTGATGAAGTGTTCCCTGGCCTTGCGATGCCTTTAGAGAGTGTTTCATGGTCTGAACAAACCTCTCAGCTAGACCATTGGTCGCAGGGTGGTATGGTGCAGCCCTGATATGTTGTACACCATTCACCTGCAGGAATGTAGCCATTTCTTGTGACACCCACTGTGGACCGTTGTCTGAGACAAGTTGCATCGGAGATCCAAATCGGCTGAACACCTCACCTAACTTCTCGATGGTCTTCTCAGCGGTGGTGGACCACATTATAACAACCTCTGGCCACTTACTGTGCGCGTCAACAGCCACCAGGAACATTCTCTCCTCGAGTGGATCTGCAAAGTCTACATGAATGCGGTGCCATGCTTCCTCCGGAAAGTCCCAGGGGTGAAGAGGTGCAAGCTGTGGCACATTACGAACTTTCTGACATGAGGAACAGGTTTTAGCTTTGTCCTCAATCTGTCCATCCATACCCGGCCACCAGAAGTAGCTCCTCGCTATTTCTTTCATACGAACCATTCCGCAGTGTCCGGAGTGCAGTTGCTGTAACACTGGTTTCCGTAGCGATGGTGAAATAACCACTCTCCTCCCCCACAGCAAACATCCAGGCTGCACCGACAGTTCGTTTCTCCTTAAGAGATATGGTTTCAGGTTTGGGTCATCGCTGTCAAGCTTGCCCCTGACGATAATGTCCAGCACTGCAGACAACACTGGGTCATTTCTGGTGTTTCATCGGACCTGTGTCGAAGTAATAGGTGCGTTCTCCACCTGCCTAAAATAGCAGATGTCCATGCCACGCGTCATAGGCTTGGTGACAGGCAGCGGCAACCTGGAAAGACCGTCGGCGTTGCCGTGCAGGTCAGACTTGCGATATCTAATGTCAAATGTGTGTGCAGACAACAGCAGCACCCACCTTTGCATTCTGCTCGCAGCAAGTGATGGAATCCCTGTATGTGGCCCGAAGATGGTCGTGAGAGGGCGGTGATCTGTTAGTAGGGTGAACTGTCTCCTGTACAAATATTGGTGAAACTTGTGAACGCCAAAAACGATGCTCAGTGCTTCTCGTTCTATTTGGGCGTAGTTAGTTTCAGCTCTGTTCAAAGTCCCAGATGCGAATGCTATCGGCTTCTCTTCTCCGTTTGGCATGATATGAGAAACGACCACTCCCACACCATATGACAATGCATCGCAAGCTAACTGTATTGGTAATGAAGGGTTAAAATGCGTCAAAGCCTTTGCTGTCATGAACGCCTCCTGGCACTTGTTAGTCCATTCCCACTTCTTGTCTTTACATAGCAACCAATGCCGCGGCCTCAGCATTGAGGCTAGGTTTGGTATGAACCGTCCATAGTAGTTCAGTAACCCTAGAAAAGAACGCAGCTGGCTGATATTTTCAGGTGCTGGGGCATCCACGATTGCCTTGGTCTTGGACGGTGCCTTGTGAAGGCCTGTGGCATTGATCACATGACCAAGGTACTCAACTGATGCCTGAAAAAAAATTGCATTTATCCCTACGAACTCTGAGTCAGTAATCCCTCAGTCTCTGTAGCGTTGCGTCCAAGTTACGCAGATGGTCTTGGTCATCACACCCAGTAACTAAAATACCATCTAAGTAGCACTGGACTCCAGGCAATCCACTAAGGATCTGATCCATAGCACGTTGGAAAAGCGCTGGAGCTGATGTAATTCTGAAAGGAAGTCGACGATACCTAAATAGGCCCTTGTGCGTCACAATAGTCAGCATTTCTCGTGACTGTTCATCCACATGCATTTGCAGGTAGGCTTGACAGAGTTCGATTGTGCTAAACTTCTGGCCCCCAGCAAGTCCCGCAAACAAATTATCAATATGGGGAAGCAGATATTGTTCCACTGTCAATACAGGGTTAACAGTTACTTTAAAATCTCCACATATCCTAACTCCACCCCCTTTCTTGAGCACTGGTACGATGGGCGTTGCCCATTCACTCACGCTGACTGGTTGTAGTACTCTACTTTCAACTAGGGCTTCTAAGTCAGCCTCGACTTTTGGTCTGATGGCATAAGGTACCGGTCGTGCCTTCATGAACTTGGGTTTGCTATCCTGCTTAATACGAAGCTTCACAGTAATATCTTTCATGCTACCCAGTTCTCCATTAAAGACTTCTGCATGTTTCTTTAAGATGGCGGGTAAGCCTGGATCATTGTGTGACATCATGTAGACTGATGACCAGTCTAATTTTATTCTCTCCATCCACGAATGTCCTAGCAGGGAGGGGTAGTCTCCTTTAACTACGTAGAGTGGTAACTTCCTAGTTTGTCCATTCAACTGAACTGTGACCTCAGTGATACCTCTCACGGTTACTCTTTCACCGGTATATGTCTTTAACGCTATGTTAGCTGGCTGAAGTGGAAGGTGCTTTAATGTCTTTTTGTAGACTGTCTCTGACATAAGAGATACTGCTGCCCCGGTATCAATCTGCATTCGCACAGGCTGCCCCTCTAGCAAGGGTGAGTCCCAGTAGCCATGCGAATCCCCAGCTACAGTCAGCACGTTCAATGATAGTTCCTCCTCTGAAGTGTCACTTGCCTCTGTTTTGTCCTGTTCTACAGAGCGGACATGCTTCTCTGTCTTTTGTCTGAATGTTTTTTTCTTCCTTCTGTCTTTGAAGTTTTCTCTGTGTCCTTTTTATTTCAGCATGCGCGCTGAATATGTCCCTTGTTACCACAGCTGTGGAAATCCATGTCCACACACCAGCATGCAGACGCAAGATGCCCCATTTTGCCACAACGGAAACATGGCCCTTGGCTCTCTGTTCTTACTTTGTGCACTTTTTCTGTTGCACCCAACTGTTGAGCTTCCTTAGCTGCCAATTCCATGGAAATACTGATTTCAATGGCCTTTTGTAGAGTCAGATTACTCTCCGTTAATAGTCTCTTCTGTATGGCTTCAGTTCTCATACCACATACTAGCCTGTCTCTTATAGCATTATTTAGCACGTCATTAAACTCACAGTGCTCTGATAGTCTTTTTAGTGCAGCTACAAACATGGTCACTATTTCTCCTTCTTCCTGGTTACGCCTGTGGAACCTAAACCTCTCAGCTATGACTAGGGGTTTGGGTGAAAAATGCCCTTTTAGTATCTCCACAATTTCGCTATATTGTTTAGTCCCTGGTTTATCTGGATGCACTAAAGTATGCAAAAGATTGAAAGTCTTTGGTCCCATCACACTTAACAATTTAGGTATTACTTTGTTCCCTCCAATGTCATTTGCTTGTGTGAAGTATTCAAATCGTTCTGTGTATGAGCTCCATTGTTCGACATTCTCATCAAACGGTCCAATGTTACCAATAATTCCAGCCATTTTCCTTCTCTCAGGCTCCTAATTATCATTCACTAAGGATCCTTCCAATGTTGAACTCAACTAAAATCACTATCAGTTATTTAGTGCTTCAATTCACAGATCGTTTCACAGTTGAATAAATGTCCTTCCCGATTTACTCACTGCTTTTCCTCCACTTCCTCAAGTCGTTAGTACCTTATACGCTGTCTCGTCTTCCCGCCATTGCAAGCTCCTTTATCCTCGAGCCAGCCTCACTTTAATTAACAGTCCACGGCAAAAATAACAGTTTTATACACGTAAAACCCGACTATCTTCCGCACAGCAGAACCACGTAAGTTCAGACGTCCTCATCGCCACTTTTGTTAAATCCCAAGAGTTTAATAACCTTGCTGGTATAACAATTAAAAGAGTACGCAGGAGACAGAGTTCAGTTAACAGCCATCTTCCAAGAGAATCTCAACTAAATGCACTCTATTTCCCATAGTGCATTGCACATCACAACTATGGTAAGCTATGTGGGACAATTCAAATACAACATTCAAAATACACAACAAGGACCTCAAACCCAGCACTAAGCTCATGGTCTACAGAGCAGCAGTGATACCCGCCCTGCTGTATGCCTCAGAGACATGGGCCATGTACAGCAGACACGTCAAAGCACTGGAGATGTATCACCAACGCTGCCTCCGCAAAATCCTGCAAATCCACTGGAAGGATAGACACACCAACATCAGTGTTCTTGCTCAGGCCAACATCCCCAGCATCGAAGCTTTGACCACGCTCAATCAGCGCCGATGGATGGGTCACATTATCCGCATGTCCGATACGAGACTCCCAAAACAAGCGCTCTACTCGGAGCTCCGGCATGGCAAGAGAGCCCCAGGTGGGCAGAGGAAACACTTCAAGGACACCCACAAAACCTTCTTGAAAAAGTGTAACATCCCCACTGACACCTGGGAATCCCTGGCCCAAGACCGCACAAAGTGAAGGAGAAGCATCCGGGAAGGCGCCGAACACCTCAAGTCTCTTCGCCGGGAGCAAGTGGAAGCCAAGCACAGGCAGTGCAAGGAGTGCACGTCAACCCAAACACTCCACCCACGCGCCCCTTCAACCAACCTCTGCCCCACCTGTGACAGAGACTGTAGGTCCCGCATTGGACTCATCAGTCACCTGCGGATTCATTTTTAATGTGGAAGCAAGTCATCCTCGGTTCCGAGGGACTGCCTAAGAAGAAGAGAAGCACCACTTTGTGTAGTGTATGTGCTTTAAGTCAGAACTACTTTTTACAGCTCCTGTATACTGTAGTACCGGCAGTAACCACACCGGTATATAAGCTGTGCGCATGCCTCTGTACCCCAGTCTAGAGATTACCCTCCTCCAGTAAAGACCTGTTATTTGTTTATGTACAGCATCCGTGTAATTATTTATCCACTGAACCACAGATCTAACAGTGGCGACGAGTGTTGATGCAAATCTACCTGCAACATAAAAAAAAAATTTTTTTTAAATAGTCGAGTCCAGGAACACGGGCGTCGACCGCGAGCAACCACCCAGCAGTCAGGCAGAGATCCAACTTCGCTGGGGAGGCTGTGGCGAGCCGGGCTTGGTTCCCCAGCCACAACGAGCAGTAAGAGACCGACGACAGGTCGACAGCAGACCCTTCCCGAACAGCGGCGGCTGGAGCCGACTGACGGCAGAGAGAGAGAGCCGAGCAGCGTCGACGGGGTAAGAAAGAGGGTGAAGAGAGCAGGGCGCAGCCGGGGGTTGATCACCGAACGGCGTCGAGCAAAAATACTGCAAACCGGAGAGAGAGAGGGTAAGAAACAGCCGGGTTCTAGACTGAGCGGCGTCGACAAAAATCAAGAGAAGAACGCGCAGAGCACAGCCAAGGATCACGAGCAGATCAGGGTCCGCGGGGCGAAGCAAGGGGAGACGCCATTGAGCCGCGGAGAAGCAGGGAGAGCGCGGGAGACACCATTGAGCCACGGAGAAGCAGGGAGAGCGCGGGAGGCGCCATTGAGCCGCGGAGAAGAAGGAAGAGCGCGGGAGACGCCATTTTGTGAAGCCGCAGCGGAGAAGACGGGAAAGCGCGGGAAGGAAGGAAAGCGCGGGAGACGCCATTTTGTGCCAGCAGAGAAGAAGGGGAAGCGCGGGAGGCGCCATTGGTGATAGTTAACGCACAACCAAGGATGCCGAAGAGTGGCAGTATCTCTACGTTCGACAATGAAGTCGAAGATTGGGCAACATATGTGGAACGTATTGAGGTGTACTGCAGGGCGAATGAAGTGCCAGACGCTAATAAAGCACTAGTTCTGTTAAATTCCATGGGTGCAAAAACTTATGGGTTACTGCGAAATCTAATAACCCCAGAGAAGCCGGTAAACAAGAATTTAGAAAGCATAGTAGAAATCCTACAGGACCACTTAAACTCCATACCGCTGCTGATAGCAGAACGATTTAAGTTCTATAAAAGGAACCAACACAAAGACGAAAGCAATGCTGAGTACCTAACGGAACTGCGCAAGCTATCGAAATACTGCCAGTTTGGAGCGGGACTAGCAGACACGTTAAGGGACAAGTTTGTGTGTGGGCTACAAAGTGAAGGAACCCAGAAACGGCTTCTATCAGAAAAGGACCTTACGCTGGACAAAGCTTTCAGTATGGCAGTATCACACGAAGCAGCCGCAAGGGGCGCTGCAGAGATACAACGGAGACCGCAAGAATATGGTACCAACGAAATGACCTATGGAACAGGGAAGTGCTATCGCTGCGGCAGAACAATACATGACCAGAAAGATTGTTGGTTCAAGGACCAAGTGTGCAGACAGTGTGGGAAAGCAGGACACATAGCAAGAGTCTGCAGGTCTGGGAAGAAAACCAACAGTAAGTAATCTCCACAGGAGAAGTACATAAAGGTACACCAGGTGATGGACAGTGGTTCAGACGAACAGAAAAGTGACACAGACTCCGGAAGCAAGGAGCTGGGTTGTCTGAAACTACATAATGTGACCGAAATGGAGGATCACCAGACTATCTGGGTTACACTCAAGATAGACGGAGTCCAAGTGGAAATGGAATTGGACACAGGGTCAGCTCTAACAGTCATAAATCAAAGAGACTACAAGCCTCTATTTTCACACATACCCTTGAAAGCTACAGAGATTGTCTTGAAGATGTATACGGGGCAAAAAGTCTACCCCAAAGGAAAAATAAGGGTGAAAGTGACATATAAATGCCAGGAAATACCTAAAATGGTTATATATGTATTGCCAAATGGAGGACCACCGCTGCTAGGACGTGAATGGATCCGGAAGATACATTTAGATTGGCATTCCATACAGGCACTGAAGGTGGAGGCCAAAAAGGATGACGACGCCCCACCTGGACGACTGTCAAAAATGCTAACTGACGCAAAAGAAGTGTTCCAGGAGGGACTAGGAACACTAAAAGGAATAACAGCAACAATTAAAATAGAGGATAATGCAAGCCCAAAGTTTCTGAAGGCCAGGCCAGTGCCTTATGCGATCAGACAAGCGGTTGAAGCAGAGCTGGAAGGGTTGGAACGTTCAGGAGTACTGTCCAAAGTGGACTGGAGCGAGTGGGCTGCACCCATCATTCCTGTAATGAAGAGGTCGTTGAGTAATACGCCTGGGGAACCAAAGAAGGTCCGCATCTGTGGGGACTTAAAGGTAACAGTGAACCCAATCCTTCACACGGTGCAATATCCGCTTCTACGAATTGAGGATATTTTCGCCTCGCTATCTGGTGGTAAACGCTTCACCAAAATTGATCTAGCCCAGGCGTACTTGCAAATGGAGGTAGAAGAAGCTTCGAAACATTACCTTACGATCAACACCCATAAAGGTCTCTATCAATACAACCGGCTGGTGTTTGGAGTAGCCTCGGCTCCGGCTATCTGGCAAAGAGCGATGGATCAGGTCCTGCAAGGGATTCCAGGGACCCAGTGTTATTTGGACGACATCTTGGTCACGGGCGAAAATGACGGTGATCACCTCGCTAACTTGGAGAAGGTGCTCGCCAGATTAAAGGAATATGGGCTACGAGCTAATCGCCACAAGTGCGAGTTTTTCCAGAAACAGATCTCGTATTGCAGCCACATCATCGATGAAGAGGGGTTACATAAGTCCCTTGACAAGTTTGAGGCAGTAGTCAAGGCTCCAGCACCGGAAAATGTGTCGCAACTGAGGTCGTTCCTCGGGCTGGTAAGCTATTACCACAAGTTCTTACCAAATTTGTCTACGGTATTACACCTGCTGAACACCCTACTGCAAACAGGGGTACCATGGAAGTGGGATGATGAACGTAGACGAGCTTTCCAGAAGTGTAAAGAATTGATCACATCAAAAGAGGTGTTGGCCCATTTCAACCCAGCACTACCAATTCGTTTGGCATGTGATGCATCACCCTACGGCATTGGAGCGGTGCTGTCGCACAAATTCCCAGACGGGTTGGAGAGGCCAGTAGCCTTTGCGTCTCGGTCACTAACCTCAGCCGAACGCAACTACGCCCAGATTGACAGGGAGGCCCTCAGCCTAGTATGGGGAGTAAAAAATTTAACCACTATCTGCATGGACAGAAGTTCACCTTGCTGACTGACCACCAACCACTTGTCTCCATCTTTAATCCTAAGAAGGACATGCCAGTAATGACTGCACAGCGGTTACAAAGTTGGTCCCTGTTTCTAGGGGTGAATCAATATGAAATAGAATATAAAGGCACGAGACAGCATGGGAACGCTGATGGGCTATCGCGCCTGCCACTGCCTACTGTGGAGGAAGCACCAGCAGTGGACCCTATCGAGATATTTTATTCGTCGATAATTGAACGATTGCCAGTAACAAACGCGGATATAGAGAAGGAGACCCGCAATGATCTGACGCTGTCACGGGTATATGAATTGACGGTGAGGGGATGGCCAACACATGGCGACTCACTGTTGCCAGCATTCTCAACCAGAAGAGAACAGCTGTCAGTATGCCAGGGGACAGTGATGTGTGGATCCAGAGTGGTGATTCCACCCAAGTTAAGGGAGAGAGTGCTAAATGAGCTACATGAAGGTCATCTGGGGGGAGTGAAAATGAAAAGCCTAGCTAGGGCTTATGTGTGGTGGCCGGGAATCGATCAACAAATCGAAGACCTAACTAAGAGCTGCTTAGGATGCCAGAAGGTCCAAAATGCACCACCACATGCCCCTCTACACCCATGGGAGTGGCCCTCCTCTCCATGGCAATGGGTGCACATTGATTTCGCTGGTCCATTCATGGACTCAATGTTCTTAATAGCAGTGGATGCTCATTCAAAGTGGCCTGAGGTGATAAAGATATCTTCAACCGCTACAGAGAAAACGATTGCAGTCCTACGGACCATATTTGCCAGAAACGGTTTGCCAGAGCAGATCTGCTCTGATAATGGACCAGTTTGTGTCCGACGAGTTCCAAAAATTCATGAAAAGGAATGGGGTAAGGCATTACACATCCGCCCCGTATCATCCAGCCACCAATGGGTTGGCTGAGAGGTTCGTACAAACCTTTAAGAAGGCGATAAAGGCCATGTGCGACGAGGAAACTCCACTACAGCATAAGATGGACAATTTCTTATTAGGCTACCGAAACGCGACACATGCAGTTACCAACCAGACCCCGGCCATGATGTTCTTTAACCGAAGGTTGAGATCTCGTCTGGACTTGCTCAGACCAAATGTGCGAAGAAATGTTGAGGACAAACAATTCCAGCACATCAATGAGAAGCCGACAAGGAGCTTCAATGTAGGGCAACCAGTCTTGGCCCGGGACAATCGAACAGAGAAGTGGCAACCCGGAACGATATGTACAAGGCAGGGGCCATTAATGTACACAGTAGATGTCGGGGAGAACATTGTGAGACGCCACGTCGATCAGATCTTAGCATCACAGGAATGCGTCAACCCCATGTCTCGAGTACCTGGGGATGAACCCGACATACCGATAGCATCTACTTCAGACCCAGTAGCAGTGGAATCCGATGAACTACCTGATGAAAGGGGGTCAGAATCGCCTCTGCACCAAGAACAAGAACCTCCGGAAAGGCGCTATCCTGAAAGGGTCAGGAAGCCGCCCCAAAGACTGAATCTATAAATGGACTTTTGTTATTGAATGTACATGTAAAAATGTAATTGTCATTTGAATATTAAGGGGGTATTATTAATCTAAAAAGGGAGGAATTGTAGTGTATGTGCTTTAAGTCAGAACTACTTTTTACAGCTCCTGTATACTGTAGTACCGGCAGTAACCACACCGGTATATAAGCTGTGCGCATGCCTCTGTACCCCACTCTAGAGATTACCCTCCTCCAGTAAAGACCTGTTATTTGTTTATGTACAGCATCCGTGTAATTATTTATCCACTGAACCACGGATCTAACACTTTGAATTGACGCGAGCAGATCATGCTTCGCCAAACCCCGCCCATTTTCGGGACCAATCCAATTTCACTGCCATAGAGTTTAGTGTTAGAAGGAGTAAATTTTATTGTTGTAATGTAATTTTACTTTAATTTACTTCATTTTAGTTGTTCCAAGTTAGGGGGAAAAATTCGTTAGCGACCATTTTGGTTTGCTAACATCGCCTGGGCGCTAAATTTAGTACCTGGTGAAAAATAGCGCCGGTGATCGCTAACTTCAGTTTTAGCATCCCAACAGTGAGGTGGTGCACTAATTCAAGCACTCCACTTCCTTCTTAGAGTGTTAAATCGGAGTATAGGGGCAGTGTATTCTGCAGCGCTACGCATTGGGCCATGTAGCGCTACCGCATAGAAGGAATCTGTTGTGTCCGTCAGTAGTAAGACACAGACTGCAGGAGAACGGTACAACAGGTGTTTACTCAACTTGGCTCACTCTGGAACTGAACTGTACAGATTACTACTCAGTGCTATATACAGGTGTGGTCACTGCCGGTACTACAGTATACATGAGCTGTAAAAAGTAGTTCCCCCCTTAAAGGTATATACATTACAATTCCTCCCCTTTTAGATTAACAGTACCATAACACTCATTTAACAATTAAATATCAAACTTATTACAATTAACACTTTTAACATACAACGTTAGCTGAAAATAGTCCATTTATATATTCAGTCTTTGGGGAGGCTTTCTGATCCTTCCTGGATAGCGTCTTTCCCGAGTGTCTCGCTCTTGGTGCGGAGGCGATTCTGGCACCCTGTCGTCGGTTGGGTCATCAGCTTCCGATGCTACTGTTTCTGGGGTAGATGCGACCTGTACGTCGGGTTCATCACCAGGTACGTATGGGGTTGACTTGTTCCTGTGACTCTAGGATCTGGTCAGCATGGCATCTCACGATGTTCTCCCCAACGTCCACTGTGTACATTAGTGGGCCCTGCCATGTGCATATCATTCCTGGCTGCCATTTTTCTATTCGGTAGTCGCGGGCCAAGACTGGTTGCCCTACATTGAAGCTCCTTGTTGGCTTCTCATGGATGTGCTGGAATTGCTTACTCTCAACATCTCTTCGTACGTTTGGTTTGAGCAAATCCAGGCGAGATCTTAACCTTCGGTTAAAGAACATCATGGCCGGGGCCTGGTTGGTGACTGCATGTGTCACATTCCGGTAGGCGAACAGGAAATTGTCCACCTTATGCTGCAGCGGAATGTTGTCATTGTACATAGCCTTTATTGCCTTCTTAAAGGTTTGTACGAACCTCTCAGCCAATCCATTTGTGGCTGGATGATACGGGGCGGATGTGTAATGCCTTACCCCATTCTTCTTCATAAACCTCCGGAACTCTTCGGACACAAACTGTGGTCCGTTATCGGAGCAAATTTGTTCTGGCAAGCCGTTCCTGGCAAAAATGGTCCGTAGGACTGCAATAGTTTTCTCCGTGGTGGTGGAGGACATTTTGATGACCTCAGGCCATTTCGAGTGCGCATCCACGGCTATTAAAAACATTGAGTTCATGAATGGACCAGCAAAATCAATATGCACCCGTTGCCATGGAGATGAGGGCCACTCCCACGGGTGTAGAGGGGCATGTGGTGGTGCATTTTGGACTTTCTGGCAGCCTGAGCAGCTCTTGGTCAGGTCCTCGATTTGTTTATCGATTCCCGGCCACCACACATAAGCCCTGGCAAGGCTTTTCATTTTTACCCCTCCCAGATGACCCTCATGAAGCTCATTGAGCACTCTATCCCTTAACTTGGGTGGAATTACCACTCGGGATCCACACATCAAGGTCCCCCGGCACACTGACAGCTGTTCTCTTCTTGTCGAGAATGCTGGCAACAGTGAGTCGCCATGTGCTGGCCATCCCTTCACCGTCAAATCATATACCCGAGACAGTGTCGGGTCATTTCGGGTCTCCTTTTCTATACGAGCATTAGTTACCGGTAGGTATTCAACTATAGTCGAATGAAATATTTCGACAGCATCCACTGCTGGTGCTTCCTCCGCAGTAGGCAGTGGCAGGCATGGTAGCCCATCAGCATTTCCATACTGTTTCGTGCCCTTATATTCAATCTCATAGTGGTGCGCCCCTAGAAAGAGTGACCATCTTTGTAGTCGTTGCGCAGTCATCACCGGAACGCCCTTCTTCAGATTAAAAATGGAGACAAGAGGCTGGTGGTCAGTCAGCAAGATGAATTTCTGCCCGTGCAGATAGTGATTGAACTTTTTCACTCCCCTCACTAGGCTGAGGGCCTCCCTGTTAATCTGGGCGTAGTTACGCTCGGCTGAGGTTAGTGATCGTGACGCAAAGGCTATTGGCCTCTCTGAGCCGTCCGAGAATTTTTGCGACAGCACCGCTCCAATGCCGTAGGGTGACGCATCACACGCCAACCGAATTGGTAGTGCTGGGTTGAAATGGGCCAATACCTCTTTCGATGTGATTAGTGTTTTGCTCTTCTGGAAAGCTCGTTTACATTCGTCACTCCACTTCCATGGCACTCCAGTTTGCAGTTGGGTGTTCAGTGGGTGTAGTATTGTAGACAAATTTTGCAAGAACTTATGGTAGTAGTTTACCAGCCCGAGGAACGACCTCAGTTGTGACACATTTTCCGGTGCTGGAGCCTTGACTACTGCCTCAATCTTTTCTGGGGACTTATGTAACCCCTCTTTATCGATAACGTGGCCACAATACGAGATCTGTTTTTTAAACATCTCGCATTTGGCGCGGTTAGCTTGGAGCCCATATTCCTTCAATCTAGTGAGCACCTGCTCCAGGTTGACGAGGTGATCACTGTCATTTTCGCCCGTGACCAGGATGTCGTCCAAATAACACTGGGTCCCTGGGATCCCTTGCAGGACTTGTTCCATTGCCCTTTGCCAAATAGCCGGAGCTGATGCTACCCTGAATGCCAGCCGGTTGTATTGGTAGAGACCTTTATGGGTGTTGATTGTGAGTTTTTTTTTTGATGCTTCTTCTACCTCCATTTGCAGGTACGCCTGGGCCAGATCAATCTTAGTGAAGCATTTCCCTCCAGATAGCGAGGCGAAAATATCTACAATCCGCGGAAGTGGATATTGCACGGTGTGAAGGGCTGGGTTCACTGTTACCTTAAAGTCCCCACAGATGCGAAACTTCCTTGGTTCCCCAGGCGTGCTGCTCAACGACTTTTTCATCACAGGGACGATGGGTGCAGCCCACTCGCTCCAGTCTACCTTGGACAGTACTCCTGAACGTTCCAAACTCTCCAGCACTGCTTCAACGGCTGGGCGGATCGCATAAGGTACCGGTCTGACCTTAAAAAATTTTGGGCTTGCGTTTTCTTCGATTTTAATTGTTGCTGTCATGCCTTTTAGTGTTCCGAGTCCTTGCTGGAACACTTCTTGCGCATCGGTTAGGATCTTTGACAGTCGCCCAGGTGTGACGTCGTCATCCTTTTTGGCAGCCGCAGTCAGTGCTTGTATGGAATGCCAATCCAGCTGTATTTTCCGGATCCATTCACGTCCCAGTAATGGTGGTCCTCCATCTTGCAATACATACAGGTCTAGTTTTGGTGTTTCCTTACCGTTATATATAACGGTCACCCTTATTTTTCCTTTGGGGTAGACTTTTTGCCCCGTGTACGTCTTCAAATTAATTTTTGTGTCTCTCAAGGGTATGTGTGAGAATAGCCGCTCGTAGTCCCGTCGGTTTATGACTGTTAGGGCTGATCCTGTGTCCAATTCCATTTTTAACTGGACTCCTGCTATCTTGAGAGTGACCCAAATGGTTCGGTGATCCTCCGTTTTGATCACATTATGTAGTTTCAGACAACTCAGCTCCCTGCTTTCGGAGTCGGTATCACTCTTTTGTTCGTCTGAACTATTCTCCGTCACCTTATGTACCTTCTTGTACTTTTCTTTTGGAGATTTCTTATTGCTGGTTTTCTTTCCCGACCTGCAGACTCGTGCTATGTGTCCTACTTTTCCACACTGTCTGCACACTTTGTCTTTGAACCAGCAATCATTGTGGTCGTGTGTTGTTCTGCCACAGCGATAGCACTTCTCTGTTTTGTATGACATTTCGTTTGTGCCATATTCTTGCAGTCTCTGTTGCATCTCTGCAGCGCCCCGTGCTGCTGCTTCATATGATACCGCAATGCTGAAAGCCTTGTCCAGCGTAAGGTCCTTTTCAGATAAAAGCCGTTTCTGGGTTCCTTCACTTTGAAGCCCACACACAAACTTGTCTCTTAAGGTTTCTGCCAGTCCCGTTCCAAACTGGCAGTGTTTCGATAGTTTGCGCAGTTCTGTTAAATATTCAGCATTGCTTTCATCCTTATGCTGGTTCCGTTTGTGAAACTTGAATCTTTCTGCTATCAGCAGCGGTGTGGGATTTAAATGTTCCTGTAGTATCGTCACTACGTCTCCAAAACTCTTTTCCACTGGCTTCGCTGGGGTTACTAGATTTCGTAATAAGCCATACGTCTTTGCACCCATTAAATTTAACAATACCGGCGCTTTCTTGTCACCTGACACCTCATTTGCCTTGCAGTATACCTCTATTCGTTCGACATATGTAGTCCAATCTTCGGCTTCATTGTCAAATGCAGTGATACTGCCACTCTTCGGCATTTTGGGTGTGGTTTAAAATGGCTTAAAATGGCGTCTCCCGCGCTTTCCTTCCTCCCCCGCTGCTGCTAATGCCGCTCTCGGCGGTCCTCGTGGCAATGGCGGCGCCGTGTAGGTTTTGCGCGCTTCTCCTGCGCTGCTGCCAACGCCGCTCTCGGCGGTCCTCGTGGCTGTGGCGGCGCCTCGCGGGTTTCTGCGCATCTCTCTCCCTCTCCTCGACACTGCTCGGCCCCTGAACACCGGTTGCGCCCTGTGCACTCTGCCCTCTCTCTCTCTCTCTCTCTCTCCCGTCGACGCTGCTCAGCCCTTTGCTGTGCCGCTTGGTCGGGCTCTAGCCCGCCGCTGTCCGGGAAGGGTCTGCGCACTACCTGTTGCCAGCCCATTTCGCTGGACCACCGCGACTGGAAAGCCAAGCCTGGTTCTCAACAGCCTCCCCCGCAATTCTCGAGTCTCTGCTGGATGACTGGGCGGTTGCCCGTGGTCAACGCCCATGTCTCTGGCCTTGACCTCCAATCTACTGGTCTCCAGGAACGAATCCCTGGGAGGTGATGCAGAGTTGCAGGTAGGATCGAATTTGCCTCGTCGCCAATGTTGTGTCCGTCAGTAGTAAGACACAGACTGCAGGAGAACGGTACAACAGGTGTTTACTCAACGTGGCTCACTCTGGAACTGAACTGTACAGATTACTACTCAGTGCTATATACAGGTGTGGTCACTGCCGGTACTACGGTATACATGAGCTGTAAAAAGTAGTCCCCCCCTTAAAGGTATATACATTACAGAATCCTCCCCTCTTTAAAGGGGAGGGCCCAAGCCCACAACTCTGCGGGGCAGTACCTGGACCGCCGGGGAGCAGGGTGCTGTGCCAGCAGCCCGGCACTCAAGAGGAGCGCCGGGCTGCCAGATCGCGGCACGGACCCCGCGTTCAAAGAGGCAACAGGCCGTGACAAGTAAGTCGGACGATTTTTTTCCCCCGTCGGCCACCTCCCCTTTACATATTGCCCCGCGAGCCTCCTGCCGTGCCATTCCCGCCTCCTGAATCGATCGCTGTCATCGCCCAGTGCCAATTCAGGGGGCGCGACCAATTTTGCAGGTGGGGTGAAAACAGGGCGCTGCGCACGGTGATGACGTCGTCACCTGTACAGCGGAGCGGGGTGCTACCGGGGTGCTACCACCGCCACTAACCTCCCACTGAATTTAGCGGGATTCGTTAGCGGTGCCACGCCCGGGCGAAAAGTTGTTGGCGCTAACGAGAGGCGCAAATGCACCAAATGTCTAGCCCAAAGACGGTATAAACTTGTTTATTTGGACTTTACTGGTTCAAAACTCTCCCTGATCACTGTCTGAGACTGAACCAGACTATTCGCAACCTTGGCGTCCTATTTGACCCTGAGATGAGCTTCTGATCACATAGCTGCTCCATCACCAAGACCACCTACTTCCTCCGTAACGTCTCCCAATTCCTGCCTCAACTCATCTGCTGCTGCAATCCTCATCCATGGCTACGTTACATCTAGACTTGACTAATCCAATGCTCTCCTGATCAACCTCACACCTTACACCCTCTGTAAACTGTGAACTCCTTCAAAACTCGGCTGCCCGTGCCCTAACTCGCACTAAGTCCCGTTCACCCATCACCCCATGCTCACTGACCTACATTGGCTCCCGGTCCAGCAATGCCTCGAGTTAAAAATTCTCATCCTTGTTTTCAACTGCCTCCCAATCTCTGTAACCTCCTCCAACCCGACAACCCTTCGAGATCTCTGCATTCCTCCAATTCTGCCCTCTTGCGTATCCCCGATTTTAATTGCTCTACCAAAGGTGGCCGTGCCTTCAGCTCAATGCTCCCCCTAAGGCAGGCGGCTGCGCAGTAATCCCAAAGGTCTCGTGCAAGCCACTCGCTAGCTTTTACATTGTAAACGCCGCGCATGCGGAGGAATTTAAAGGGACCGCGCATTAAATTAAACAGGCTACCTAGAACAAAGCACAGCTTACAGAGAATATTGATTCAGTTGCCTCGACCCTAAGCGCTGGAATTCTCTCCGTAAACCCATCTGCCTCTTTACCTCTCTCTCCTCCTTTAAGACGCTCCTTAAAACCTACCTCTTTGACCATATCTCCTTATGTGGCATGGTGTTAAATTTTGTTTGATAACACTGCTGTGAAGCACCTTGGGACATTTTATTATGTTAAAGGCGCTATATAAATACAAGTTGTTGTTGATTAGTTAATACTACTACTTTTGTTTGATGGTAAAATCTTATAATGGGAAGTCTATTTTGGCTATCCATTCGATGGCCTCCCGAGATGCCTCCCGCAACAGATCTCAGTGGGCAGGCTAATGTGATGTGGCCTGGTTGTTGATTAGCTAATAATTTGCCGGTGTAATTAGCTGCTCTATGACTGGCCGATTGGACTTGGTTTGTCCTAAGACAGTTGGCTTTTTTAAGTTTACTTAAGAGATTATTCTTGTGCAGCAAGAATGGTGGAGTGCAAAGAGCCAGTAGGAGGTGGAGCTTAACCTCAGATGAGTTCAAACTTGAGGTGCAGTTTCCCTAAAATTATATTTGAAGGCATTAAATAATTAAGTTGTGCATTACATTATAAAACTTTTAAGAAAAAAAGTTGAGTTTAGTACAGAGGACAACAGAAACCCATGATCTGCGATAGACACATGGGGCCCGATTTTGTGGATTGTGTGGGAAATGGTCAGATTCCCCGAATGTGGGGTTCTGACCCGAAAAAAATGGGTCAGCCAGCTGCACGCAATTTTCCCTCGCCTTGCTAATTGTCCATTTCTAGTCAGAAAGCCCCACAGTATGATGTCATCATTCGTGGTGCTTTCAAGGTCCACAGCAAGCATTGCTTCCTCTGTTGGCTTCCAAATGAACCATACAAGATGGCAGAGGAGCCTGCATCAGCTGTGGCCAGTGCCAGACCCCGAGCTGCCTCCAAATTCGATGAAGATTCACTGCAGGCATTATTGGATGAGGTTAGGGCCCACAGGGCGGTCCTCTTCCCTAGGTCAGGCAGGAAGAGGCCTCCCACTGAGACCAAGGCTGCATGGATGCAGGTGTTAGCAGATGTCAACTCGAATGTGCATGTAACCTTGGCATCACATCTCTAACTCCTTCCTCTACTCCCCCACAGGACCATCCAGAGCCCCCGTCCCCACTGTGGAGGAGGAAGAGGCTGTGCAGCCAGACTCCTCAGAGCAAGCTCCAACCTCTGAGGGTGCAGCGTCAGCAGAAGTAAGCGCACCCAGCACCAGCGCATACACTCACACCTCGGGGGGACCTTCGGGACATAGAGTAGTGTTGTCACCTGGTGTTTCACAGCTCACAAGTGAGCCTCAGCAGATTCTGGAGACAGGGACAGCAGTGGAGAGTCCTCGTCGGAGGGCGCAGGCCTCTGCCAGCTCAGCTCAGCTGCACTGCATGTCGACCCTCTGCCTCTGGGTCCATCCGCAAGAGAAGAGGTGATGGATCTCCATGCACAGATGCAGGAGTCTCTGGCAGGTTTTGTCTCCAGGGTCGCTGCGAGTGTGGAGCGAATGGAGGAGTCCATAGCGACCATGAGCAGAGCCTTTGTGGAGTCATTGGCGCATGAATGCATCACCATGGAAAGGTTGGCAACCTCCATGGAGGAGATAACTCACCAGGGTACGGAAAACATGGTGAGTGCTCAAAAGAGAATGACATCGCTTGAGGAGCGTTGGCCATCTATTGAACAGAGAAACCAGACCTTCATGGAAGTCCTTCTTGTTGTGTCGGTACCTTTCTACCTAGACACAATTTAGGACTCAGAACTCAGAGATTCAAACATGAAGTGCTTTATTGGAAGGAAAGGAAGTTCTGGAAAGTTCCGAACAAAGAGAGCTAAACTTAACAGAGAACACCCAACCATTTATCTCCTGTGACAGCGCCACCACAAGTGGGAGGAGAACACACAATAGAACACACAATACATAACATTTCTTCCCCTCTTAAATGGAAGGTTCACATTATTCCTCAACAGGTAAGTTACTTTCAATGCACTCAACGAACCTAGGGTAGAGGTAGACTTTCTCAACCCCTGACTTTACCCCGGGGTTTATTCTGCCCCAGTCTTGTGGGTAAGTCACTAAGCCTACAGATCCAAGCGTCTTGGAGGCCGCCGCTCTCTTACACGATACTGGCGGTCATCGCTGGCTTCCACAGCAGTAGGCATTGACACAGGCCTAGATAGAGAAGGTGCCTGTGTCAGTCGAAAGTCAGGAGTTTGCACAGGTGGAACAGTCTCTTTGACTTCCTGAGTTGGAGAAGAGCACTGTGGCAAGGGATGCTGGTTTGCGGTATCATCCGGAAACAGTTCAGGCCAACCAGCCGTTGGAGCCTCTGTGGCTGTCTCTGCTCCGAGCAACAGTTGATCTGTGTGTCTTCTCCAGACGATGTCCTCAGCAGTCTCAACCGTGTAAGACACAGGGCCCGTCTGCGCGATCACCGTAGCAGGAACCCATTTCGGCCCAGTGTTGTAGTTTCGAGCTACGACGTGCTCTCCCGGATGAAACCGTCTCTCCTTGGCTCTTTTCTCTCTCTTTTCAACTTGAGCTTGTTGTTGACAATGGACAACCTGTTCTGCCCTTGGAGGTTTGAGTAAGTCAAAATTTGTCCGCAACTGCCTCTTCATCATGAGCGAAGCGGGGGAAGTTTTGGTTGTGGCATGCGGCTCGTTCCTGTAGGACAACAGGAAGCTGTTCAGACGTTGGTGGATTGAGCCCTGACCTTGCGATGCCTTCAAGGCGTGCTTCAAAGTTTGCACAAACCTTTCTGCCTGGCCGTTAGTAGAGGGATGATAGGGCGCAGACCTGATGTGTTGGACACCATTCACATGCAGGAAGGTTGCAAACTCCTGTGATACAAATTGTGGACCGTTGTCACTTACGAGTTGTTCTGGTGAGCCATAACGGCTGAACATCTCACCAAGTTTCTCAATTGTTTTCTCTGCCATGGTAGTCATCACAGCGACCTCCGGCCACTTGCTACGAGCGTCCACAACCACCATAAACATCTTCTCTTCGAAAGGACCGGCGAAGTCCACATGTACCCGCTGCCACACTTCTGCAGGCCAATCCCAGGGGTGTAGGATTGCCAGCTGTGGAACATTCTGGACCCTTTGACATGGGGAACATGTTTTGGCTTTCTCCTCAATATTCCCATCGAGACCTGGCCACCAGAAGTAGCTTCTTGCCATTTCCTTCATCCGAACCATCCCACTGTGGCCTGTATGAAGTTGTTGCAGTATAGTTTCCCTCAGAGGTGGCGGAATGATGACACGGCGTCCCCAAAGAAGACAACCTGCCTGGATGGAGAGCTCATTTCTTTTTGAAACGTAAGGTTTCAAACTAGGAGAATCTCCTATAGCTCTCCCTCGAATGACATCGTCCATTACCTCAGACAGGACTGGATCGTTGCGGGTGTACCTTCGCACCTGAACTGCAGTGACAGGTGCACCCTCCACTTGTCTAAAGTAGAAGATGTCTATCTGACGAGGCTCTGGGGGAGTAACAGGCAAGGGTAGCCTCGAGAGACCGTCTGCGTTGCCGTGCAAGTCTGATTTGCGATATTTGATGTCGTATGTGTGTCCTGACAACAGTAAAGCCCACCTTTGCATCCTGCTTGCAGCGAGAGACGGAATTCCGGTGTGGGGCCCGAAGATTGAAGTCAATGGACGGTGGTCCGTCAGGAGTGTGAACCTTCTCCCAAACAGGTACTGATGAAATTTTCGAATTCCAAAAACGATTCCCAAGGCCTCGCGCTCGATCTGCGCATAGTTACTCTCGGCCTTGTTCAAGGTGCGTGATGCGAAGGCGATAGGTTTCCCTTCACCCGAAGGCATGATGTGGGATATGACTGCTCCCACACCATATGGTGATGCATCACATGCTAGCTGCACGGGTAGCTTTGGGTCGAAGTGTGTCAGGACCTCCGATTTCAGCAATGCTTTCTTTGCTTGGGCGAAAGCTTCGTTGCACAGTTCAGTTCATTTCCATGTTTTGCCTTGACATAGCAACTGATGTAACGGCTTCAGCAATGTTGCTAAGTCTGGAATAAACTTCCCATAGTAGTTAAGTAGCCCCAGAAATGAACGTAACTGGCTCACATTCTGGGGTGCTGGGGCCTCCACGATCGCCTTGACCTTTGACGGCACCTTATGCAGGCCAGTAGCGTCAATCACATGCCCCAGGTACTCAACTGAAGACTGAAAGAATTCACATTTGTCTTTACAAACTCTGAGTCCGTACTCTTTCAGTCGTTGTAGTGTCGCATCCAAGTTCAGAAGATGATCCTCCTCATTTGTCCCAGTGACAAGGATGTCGTCCAGGTAGCACTGGACTCCTGGCAGTCCACTCAAAATCTGATCCATTGCCCTTTGGAATAGAGCAGGGGCTGACGTAATTCCAAACGGAAGGCGGCAGTACCTGTATAGCCCCTTGTGTGTCACAATTGTCAGCAGCTCCTTTGATTTGTCATGGACATGCATTTGTAGATAAGCCTGGCATAAGTCTATTTTGCTGAACTTTTGCCCTCCGGCCAGGCCCGTAAGAAGATCATCAATGAGGGGAAGAGGGTACTGTTCCGCAGACAGCACCGGGTTAATAGTCACTTTAAAATCCCCGCAGATTCGAACAGATCCATCCTTTTTCAGGACAGGAACAATGGGTGTGGCCCATTTGCTCACGCTCACAGGCTCCAGGACTCCATTCTCGACTAAGGCCTCCAAGTTAGCCTCAACTTTTGGCCTAATTGCATAGGGTACAGGTCGGGCTTTGTGAAACTTCGGCTTGCTGTCAGGTTTAATGTCCAGTCTCACGCTGATCTTTTCCATGCTCCCAAGTTCCCCATTGAAGAGTTCTGCATGTTTGTTTAACACTGCAGTCAGACCTGACTCCCCTTTTGACATCATGCGGACTGCAGGCCAGTCCAGCGTGATTTTCTCTAGCCACGCACGTCCCAGTAGCGATGGGTAATTTCCCTTTACCACATATAGTGGCAGTTTTGCAGTCTGTCCGTTCAATTTAACTGTCACCTCAATGACGCCTCTCATGGCCACAGGTTCACCGGTATACGTCTTTAGCGCAATGTTTGTTGGCTGAAGGGTAAGATGCTTTCGCATTTTGTTGTAGACAGTGTCTGAAACAAGGGACACAGCCGCGCCTGTGTCCACCTCCATCCACACTGATTGTCCCTCCACCAGTGGTGACACCCAGTAGCCATCTGAATCACCTGCAACCGTCAGTATGTGCACCTCTTCCTCCTCAGAGGTGTCGCTCCCCTCTGTTTTGCTTGTTCCATCATACTGCACTGAATGAACACTCTTTTTCCTCTCTTGTCCAAATACAGACATTTTGCTTCCATGCTTCCCAGCTCTGTCTGTTTTTTTTTTACCTCTACAAGCGCGTTCAATGTGACCCTTTTTGCCACAATTTCGGCATTCCAGCTCCATACACCAGCAGTCATTAGCGTGATGGCCTGTTTTCCCACAATGGTAACATGTGCCGTTCCACACACCTTTAGGCTCAGACGACACCTTGTGAACTCTCCCTGTTGAACTCAACTGGTGAGCCTCCTTTTTCGCCATCTCCATGGAGACACTAACTTCAATGGCCTTTTCAAGAGTAAGGTTGTCCTCAGTAAGAAGGCGCTTCTGTGTGGCTGCATTTTGCAGACCACACGCAAGTCTGTCTCTAATGGTGTCATTCAGCACCTCCTTGAACTGGCAGTGTTCCGACAACCTTTTTAAAGCAGCAATAAACATCGTCACTGATTCCCCCTCCTCTTGATTCCGTTTGTGAAATCTAAATCTCTCAGCAATAACCAGAGGTTTTGGTGAAAAATGTGCTCCAAGAATTTCCACTGGTTGCTTTTATGTTTTAGTTCCTGGCTTATCTGGCTGCATGAGGCTGCGAAGTAAATTGAATGTCTTCGGCCCGATTACACTCAAAAAGTTGGCACGACCTTTTCATTTGCCACCGCATTCGCCAATACAAAATAGTCAAAACGTTCCGTATAAGCGCTCCATTGCTCCACATTTTCATCAAAATCACCAATGTTTCCTAATATAGTAGCCATCTCACGTTTCAAATTAAATTTTCTGTTTACTCACTGCACCCGTAACGTACGCAGATTCATCCGCTCCTCGTTGCCGCTTGTTGTGTCGGTACCTTTCTACCTAGACACAATTTAGGACTCAGAACTCAGAGATTCAAACATGAAGTGCTTTATTGGAAGGAAAGGAAGTTCTGGAAAGTTCCGAACAAAGAGAGCTAAACTTAACAGAGAACACCCAACCATTTATCTCCTGTGACAGCGCCACCACAGGTGAGAGGAGAACACACAATAGAACACACAATACATAACACTTCTGAGTAGGACTGCCAGTGCAGATACGGGTCCCCATGGCCCCCTAAAGCGCAGCAAGGTGCTCTCAAGCCACTTCCAAGCACTGGCCCCTTCTGGCCTGTGCAGCTTCAGGTGAGTGAGCAGCAGCCTGGTGCTCCTGGTGCTCATCCTGCTGTTCCTGGTTCTGCTGCTGCCGCCTCTGCTGCTGGAGATCCTCTAATGGCAAGAAGGGAAGGAAAAAAAGGCACCCCATGCTTCTGGTAGATGCCTCCGCTGAGGAAGCACTGAGTGAGGGTGGCGAGAAGGGCTTCCCAGGAGATCACATTGGAGAAGTGTGTGAGGCTCCAACCTTACATAGCTGTGCCTAAGCCTTGAACAAATAGCCCCAAGCCTGCAACAACAAGGTCCTTCAACATACAAATGCTCTCCGATTAAATCGCAGCTTTCCCGAATGACCTGCAGCTGAGAGCAAGCAAGCTGGCAAGCTTCACACCAGCTTTCATCAGCGGGGTTCCCCACAGGCGTGTTTAGCATGGGGAACCCTTGAAAATCACAAGGGCCCCTTAAAATGGCATTAAACATGCCAATAATTGGTGATTAGGGTCCCGACGGCCAGTCCTGCCAGCGGCGGGCGAGACTGATTCGGGTCGCAGAGAAACGGCAGTCCGAAAGTCGGACGGGGCGGAGAATCAGGCGGGGGGGGGGGTCGCAACCCCCTATTTCTGCGATTTTCGGCCCCCGCCCGCCTGAAAACCCGCCCGACGGCTGGCAGAAAATTGGGGCCATGATGTGGGAGGGTCTGAATGCTTTGTGTCTCTGGGGTGACCAAAAGGTGTTGGAAGTGTGTCCAACTGCTTGTGTTCAAGCTCAAATTTTCTGATTTTAAGGAACAGCTGGAGGCACTCCTTTACAGAGGAAGAGGCTGTTGGATTCTTGAAATGCACGTTGTAGGTGGTGGTCACTCCGCAGGCAGAGGGATTTAGTGAGGAAAGGAAGTGGGTGATGATCTATTGGAAGAGGAGACAGGAGGCAGTGCCAGGATCCTCTGAGGGTGTTGAATTGAAAAACAGGCAATCGGTGCTGAATACCTGAGACAATGGCAAGAACTCTGGGGAGAGCCACCAAATGCAACTCAACGGCACTGAGGAACAAGTAATTGCCAAAGTGGGAGATATGAACTGCAGAAGCACAGTAATAAGTAGGCGATTCCATAGACAAGGGAAATAGTCAGTTTCTTTCGTAGCCACAACAGAGAATCCTGAGTGGTGTTTTACCTCCCGGGTGCCAGGGTAAGGAAAATAATGGAGCAGGTGAAAAGGATTTTGGAGATGATACAGATGTAATAGCAGAGCACTTGGAAAACAGTGACAGGATCAAACAAAGTCAACATGGATTTACAAAAGGTAAATCATGCTTGACTAATCTACTGGAATTTTTTGAGGATGTAACTGGTAGAATAGATAATGGAGAACCAGTGGATGTGGTGTATTTGGACTTTCAGAAGGCTTTCGATAAGGTCCCGCAAAGTTAAAGCACATGGGATTGGGGGTAAGGTACTGACTTGGATAGAAAACTGGTTGGCAGACAGGAAGCAAAGAGTTGGAATAAACGGGTCTTTTTCCGAGTGGAAAGCAGTGATTAGTGGGGTACCGCAGGGATCGGTGCTAGGACCCCAGTTATTCACAATATATATATTAATGATCTAGATGAGGGAACTGTAGTGTCCGGGTATCAATAATACTCGGACTGCAGGAGAACAATAAAACAGGTATTTACTGAACAGAGGGGAACTCAAGACTGACGTACAGAAGCCTGCTATGGCTTTATATACAGGGGTGGTCACTGCCGGTACTGCAGTATAGAATCAGTTCTTCTCTTAAAGGTACATACACAACAATTCCTCCCCTTTTAGATAAACAGTACATAACATTCATTTAGCAACTAAATAATAACTAATTACAATTACAATTTTCTCTGTACTATATACATCAACTGAAATAATCATTTATAAGTTCAGTCTTTGAGGAGGCTTCCTGATCCTGACAGGATAGCGCCTTTCTCGAGTATCCTGTTCTTGCGGCAGAGTTGATTCTGGTTCATTGTCATTGGTTGGTTCGTCAGCTTCCAATACCATTGCTTCTGAGGTAGACGCAATCTGTACTTTGGGTTGATTATCAGGTGCACCTGCTCGTGGTATGGGTTTGGCTTGTTCCTGTGACTCTAGAATCTGGTCAGCATGGCATCTCACGATGCTCTCTCCAGCATCCACTGTGTACATTAGTGGTCCCTGCTGTGTGCATATTGTTCCTGGCTGCCATTTTTCTGTTCAGTAGTCGCGGGCCAAGACTGGTTGCCCTATCTTGAAGCTCCTGGTTGGCTTCTCATTTATGTGCTGGAATTGCTTATCCTCAACATCTCGTCTTATGTTTGGTTTGAGCAAATCCAGGCGACAGCTTAGCCTTCGGTTGAAGAACATTATGGCTGGAGCTTGGTTGGTGACTGCATGTGTCGCATTCCGGTAAGCAAACAAGAAATTATCCACCTTGTGTCGTAGTGGTATGCCGTCATTATTCATTGCCTTTATTGCCTTTTTAAAGGTCTGAACAAACCTCTCAGCCAATCCATTTGTGGCTGGATGATATGGGGCAGATGTGTAATGTTTCACCCCATTATTCCTCAGAAACCTCCAGAAATCCTCGGACACAAACTGTGGCCCATTGTCGGAGCAAATCTGTTCTGGCAAGCCATTCCTGGCGAAGATGGTCCGTAGGACTGCAATAGTTTTCTCTGTGGTGGTGGAGGACATTTTGATGACCTCTGGCCATTTCGAATGGGCGTCCACAGCGATTAGGAACATTGAGTCCATAAATGGACCAGCAAAATCAATGTGTACCCATTGCCATGGAGATGAGGGCCACTCCCATGGATGTAGCAGGGCCTGTGGTGGAGCGTTTTGGACCTTCTGGCATCCTATGCATCTCTTGGTCATATCCTCGATTTCTTTATTGATTCCCGGCCACCACACAAATGCCCTGGCTAGGCTCTTCATTTTTACCCCTCCCAGATGACCCTCATGAAGCTCATTGAGCACTCTATCTCTCAACTTGGGTGGAATTACCACTCGGGATCCACACATCAAGGTCCCCGGGCACACTGACAGCTGTTCTCTCCTTGGCGAGAATGCTGGCAACAGTGAGTCGCCATGTGCTGGCCATCCCGTCACCGTCAAATCATAGACCCGAGAGAGTGTTGGGTCATTTCGGGTTTCCTTCTCTATACTTGAGTTTGTAACAGGTAGACATTCGACTATGGTCGCATGGAATATCTCAACAGGGTCCACTGCAGGTGCTTCCTCTACCGTAGGCAACGGTAGGTGCGATAGCCCATCAGCGTTTCCATGCTGTTTCGTACCCTTGTACTCTATGTCGTACTGATGTGCCCCTAGAAAAAGTGACCATCTTTGCAGCCGTTGCACCGTCATCACCGGAACGCCCTTCTTTGGGTTAAAAATGGAGACCAGGGGCTGATGATCAGTCAGTAGGGTGAATTTCTGCCCGTGCAGATAGTGGTTGAACTTCTTCACCCCCCACACCAGGCTGAGGGCCTCCCTGTCAATCTGGGCGTAGTTACGCTCAGCTGAGGTTAATGAGCGCGACGCAAAGGCTATTGGCCTCTCTGAACCGTCAAGGAATTTGTGTGACAGCACCGCTCCGATGCCGTAGGGAGACGCATCACATGCTAACTGAATCGGTAGTGTTGGATTGTGGTGGGCCAATACTTCTTTTGAAGTGATTAGGCATTTACATTTCTGAAAGGCACGCTTACACTCATCACTCCATTTCCATGTTACTCCACTTTGCTGTAGGGCGTTCAGTGGGTGCAGAATTGTAGATAAATTCGGCAAGAACTTATGGTAGTAGTTCACCAACCCGAGGAACGACCTCAGTTGCGACACATTTTCCGGTGCTGGAGCCTTGACTACAGCCTCAATCTTGTCCGGCAACTTATGCAACCCTTCCTCATCAATCATGTGGCCACAATACGAGATTTGTCTCCTGAAGAACTCGCATTTGGGGCGGTTGGCTCGTAGCCCATATTCCTGTAATCTCGTGAGCACCTGCTCCAGGTTGGCAAGGTGTTCACTGTCATTTTCGCCCGTAACCAGGATGTCGTCCAAATAACACTGGGTCCCCGGGATCCCTTGCAGGACTTGTTCCATCGCCCTCTGCCAAATAGCCGGGGCTGATGCTACCCCGAATACCAGTCGATTGTACTGGTAAAGGCCTTTTTGAGTGTTTATCGTGAGGTATTTCCTATATGCTTCTTCCACCTCCATTTGTAGATACGCTTGGGCCAGATCAATCTTTGTAAAGCGTTTCCCTCCAGGTAGTGAGGCGAAAATATCTTCTATCCGTGGAAGTGGATATTGTACTGTGTGCAGGACTGGGTTCACAGTTACCTTAAAGTCCCCACAGATGCGAACCTTCTTTGGTTCCCCAGGCGTGCTGCTCAATGATTTCTTCATTACAGGAACGATGGGTGTGGCCCACTTGCTCCAGTCCACCTTGAACAGCACACCCGAATGCTCCAGACTCTCCAGCTCTGCTTCAACGGCTGGGTGGATCGCGTAAGGTACCGGTCTGGCCTTAAAAAAATTTGGGTTTGCGTTATCTTCGATTTTTATCATTGCCGTTACTCCTTTTAGAGTCCCAAGTCCTTCTTGGAACACCTCTTTCGCGTCAGTTAGAATCTTTGACAGTCGTCCAGGTGTGACGTCATCATCCTTTTTATCAGTCACAGTTAGCGCCTGAATGGAATGCCAATCCAATTGTATTTTTCGGATCCATTCACGTCCCAATAATGGTGGTCCTCCATCTGGTAGAATATATAGATACAGTTTCTGTGTTTCCTTGCCGTTGTATTCAACTGGCACCCTTATTTTTCTTCTGGGGTCGACTTTTTGCCCCGTGTATGTCTTCAATACAATGGACGTGTTCTTCGAGGGTATGTGTGGGAATAGCCACTCATAGTCTCGTCGATTCATGACAGTTAGGGCTGATCCTGTGTCCATTCCATCTTTACCGGGGACCCTGCTATCATGAGGGTGACCCAAATGGTTCGGTGATCCTCCTTTGCGATCACGTTGTGTAACTTTAGACAACTTAGCCTCCTGCTCCCAGAGTCCTTATCACTCTCCTGATCTTCTGAACTACTGTCTGTCAATTTCTTTACTTTCTTGTACTTTTCCTTAGTAGTTCTTGTAATGTTGGTTTTCTTTCCCGACCTGCAGACTCTTGCTATGTGTCCCATTTTCCCACATTGCCTGCGTACTTTGTCCTTAAACCAGCAGTCCTTCTGATCATGGGTTGTTCTGCCGCAGCGATAGCACTTTTCTGCTCCATACGCCATTTGGTTAGCGCTGTATTCTTGTGGTTTCTGTTGTATTTCCGCAGCTCCCCGTGCTGCTGCTTCGTAGGATACTGCCACGCTGAAAGCCTGTTCTAGCGTCAGGTCCTTTTCTGAAAGTAGTTGTTTCTGGGTTCCTTCACTCTGGAGCCCGCAGACGAACTTATCCCGTAAGGTGTCTGCCAGTCCTGCTCCGAACTGGCAGTGCTTCGATAACTTGCGTAGTTCCGTAAGATAGTCAGCATTGCTCTCATCTTTGTGCTGGTTTCTTTTATGGAACTTGAATCTTTCTGCTATCAGCAGCGGTGTAGGGTTTAGGTGTTCCTGTAAGATATTAACAATCTCTTCAAAACTTTTCTCCATTGGTTTAGCTGGGGTAATTAAATTCCGCAATAGGCCGTACATTCTCGCGCCCATCAAATTTAATAATACCGACGCCTTCTTTCCATCGGCCACCTCATTTGCCTCGCAGTACACTTCAATTCTTTCCACATACGTGGTCCAGTCTTCTACCTCATTGCCGAAAGTAGTGATATTGCCACTCTTCAGCATCTTGAGTGATTTAAAATGGCGCCTCCCGCGCTTTTTCTTCTTCCCCAATGGAATAAAATGGCACCTCCCGCGCTTTTCCTTCTTCCCCAATGGAATAAAATGGCGCCTCCCGCGCTTTTCCTTCTTCCCCTTGCTGCCACGCTGCTCCTAGCGTTCTACAGGGTAATGACGGCGACCCGCGGCTTCGGCGCGTATCACTTTTCCTTCCCCTCATTCTATCCTCTCCACGCTGCCCGGTTCTTGAGCACCGACCACGCCCTGTGCGCTCCACCCTCTCTCTCTCTCTTCCTCCTGACGACGCTGCACGGCCCCTTTGCAAAGCCGCTCGATCGAGCCCGAGCCCGCCGCAGTCCGGAAGGGTCAGCGCACTACCTGCTACCATCACGACTTGCTGGAACACCTCGACTGGGGAGCCAGGCCCAGTTCTCTACAGCCTCCCCTGCAACTCTCCGATGGATCCCTGGGCGGTTGCCCGCGGTCGGCGCCTGCCGTTCTGACTTCAACCTCCAAGACGCTTCTCTTCAAGGAAAAGATCCCCGTGAGGTGATGCAGTACTGCAGGTGAGTTCGAACCTGCCCGTCGCCAGTGTAGTGTCCGGGTATCAATAATACTCGGACTGCAGGAGAACAATATAACAGGTATTTACTGAACAGAGGGGAACTCAAGACTGACGTACAGAAGCCTGCTATGGCTTTATATACAGGGGTGGTCACTGCCGGTACTGCAGTACTGAATCAGTTCTTCTCTTAAAGGTACATACACAACAGGAACTAGATGTAATATCTCCAAGTTTGCAGATGACACAAAGCTGGGTGGGCATGTGTGCTGTGAGGAGGATGCAGAGAAACTCCAGTCTGATTTGGACAGGTTGGGCAATTGGGCAGATGCATGCAGATACAGTATAATGTGGAGGTTATCCACTTTGGTGGCAAAAACAGGAAGGCAGATTATTATCTGAATGGCAATAGATTGGGAAAAGGGGAAGTGCAACGAGACCTGGGTGTCCTTGTGCACAAGTCACTGAAAAGGTAAGCATGCAGGTGCAGCAGACGGTTAAGAAGGCAAATGGTATGCTGGCCTTCACAGCGAGAGGATTCAAGTACAGGAGCAGGGATGTCTTGGTGCAGTTGTACAGGGCCTTGGTGAGACCACACCTTGAGTATTGTGTGCAGTTTTGGTCGCCTTATCTGAGGAAGGATGTTCTTGCCATGGAGGGATTTCAGCGAAGATTCACCAGACTGATACCTGGGATGGCAGGAATGACGTATGAAGAGAGATTGGCTAATATTCGCTGGAGTTTAGAAGAATGAGAGGGGATCTCATTGAAACTTATAAAATTCTAACAGGACTAGACAGTCTAGATGCAGGAAGGATGTTCCCAATGGTCGGGGAGTCCAGAACCAGGGGTCACAGTCTAAGGATAAGGGGTAAGCCATTTAGGACTGAGATGATGAGGAATTTCTTCACCCAGAGAGTGGTGAACCTATGGAATTCTCTACCACAGAAGGCAGTTGAGGCCAATTCATTAAATATATTCAAGAAGGAGTTGGATATATTTCTTAAGGCTAAGGGGATCAAGGGGTATGGGGAGAAAGCAGGGACAGGGTACTGAATTTGGATGATCAGCCATGATCGCGTTGAATGGCGGAGCAGGCTCAAGGGGCTGAATGGCCTACTCCTGCTCCTATCTTCTATGTTTCTATGTTACTATGTAGAAGGTGAGGTTAATGTTAGAACTAGTAGCATAAGAAAGAATAAAATTGAGGAAAATTCAGGAATTAAGAGACAGATTGAAGATTTTACTGATAGTAATCTTAAGGATTACTCCTGTTGCTCCAAGCTAGACAGGAAAAACAAAGAATGGGGGTATAAAGTCAATGGAAAAATCCTGAAAGATGTGGAGGAACAAAGAGGCTTATGGGAGCACATACATCATCCCTTGAAAGTGCAAGTGCAGGTAGATAAAACCTTAAAGACAATAGCATTTTGGGTTTTATAAATAGCAGCACAAAGTATAAGTGGTTATGATAAATTTATACAAGGCAATGGTTAGGCCAGAGTTAGAGTGCTCTGTGCAGTTTTGGTTGCCCAATTATGGAAATGAACATTAAAGCCGTAGAAATTGTACAGCATAGATTCGCTAGAATTATATCATGGATGAGAAACTATAGTTATGAGGAGACACTTGGGAGGCTGGGATTATTTCCACTGCAGCAGAGAAGGTTAAAATGAGATTTATTGCAGGTTTTTAAAGAAAGTCTATTTCTTCTGGTCAGAGAGTCAGTGGTGAAGGGTCATCTATTTAAAGTTGTCATTAAGAAAGTGAGGTAAGTGGTTGGGAGAAATTCCTTAATGCAGAGAATTGTTTGAGCATCGAATGTTTTGCCACAGGGAGCAATTGAGACAGATAAACATTGAAGCAGAGAAAAATACATGTCAATGGGAGAGAGCAGGACACTGCGATTAGTTTTAGATTGCTCCAGCAAAGATCTACACAGACATTGGCAAATCTGTGCTTTAAACATCTATGGTTTTATAGAAGTCGTCTGTAGAAGGTGGACAGGTTTCACCTAAACAGGGTGGGGCTTCTATCTGCACTGGGAAAGTGACTAGTGCTATAGGAGAGGGTTTAAACTAGAATGGCAGGAGAAGAGGACAAAAGCAAGGTGAAGAGGAGGCAGGAAGGAAAGCAAAAGAGGCAAGGTAAAGATTCAAGAGAAAATCAGGAAAGTAATAAAGAACCAATCAGAAGGAGAAAGGATTAAAAAGAATACAAATACCAAACAGACAGAGGCAAATTTGAGTTGTATGTATTTAAATGCACAAAATATTCTGAATAAAATTGATGTAGAGGCATAAATTGCTCTGGGTTGAGGGGAAGTATAATGGGCCCTATTTTGCAACCCCTACAGGTGCATACGAGGTGCGTACGCGTCCATAGGGGCCATGCAAGTTCCGGGTTTAAGCATGCAAAGCGATCTGTCAAGAAAAGATCCTCCGCATCCCCAGGAGATGTGCTATTAGCACAACTTCGACCCGCTGAATGCCTGTCATATTCTTACACCTGGTAAAAGTAGGCGTAAGGCATAAAGCCTGCTTTTACCAGCATAAGAGTTTTAAAAAATAGAAAAATAAAATTTTATCACTCATTTATAAATTAAAAATACTCTTCAATAAGGTAAGTTTTCTTTTAGCCCCATAAAAACATACAATTTTTTTTTCAAAATATTAAATTTATATAGGCCCAGTAATTCCGGTCCCAACGCGTGAGTACGGACGGGGTACTCACGCGTGGGCCCGTTGGAAGTGCCGGATTTCAGCATGCACAGCGCATGCGCGGGAAACCGGCATTTCCTCCAAGGGGTTCAGAGGTCCAACGCGTGCGCGCAGGACTCTGCGCGCACGCGTTGAACTTCCTTCTTTTTGACAGCTTTGCCCGTGTGTAAGGGCCTCAACTTTTTAGAAATGAAAAAAGGAGACATAAGGACTTGATTCTTTAAGGTAAGTGGTCTATTATTTAAAATTATAACATTTTTTCCACAGCTTTATTGTTTTTAAGGACTTTACAGTAAGGTAAGTTTATTTTTAGACCCGATTTCTTAAAAAATTATTTTTTTCAAAAATTTGATTAATTGTTTAAAATAGTTTTTAAAGTTATTTATAGTTCATTTAATTAGTGGGATGTTTTTTAAAATTTTATTTAAAGTTTAAGTAGTGTTTTGGGCACCTGTAGTTTTCATGAGTTTGACAGTTCTTACTATCAAACTCATGAATGAAGTTTTCCCTCCCCTGATTGGCTGCCCAGTGCTCACCTGATCCCAGCCGGCACATCGCACTAACTACGCCGCTGGATCAGGCAAGCACAGCGCGCCGACAGCTGAACCGGGCCAGTGACAGGAATTCCAAGCAGGCCCAGGCTTCAGCTGTCGGCGCGCCGGGTAAGTGCACATCGGGGGCTTGCACGCGCGGCAAGCCCCCGAACCTAATTTCTGGGCCATAATTTTTTTAAACATTTATTCCATGTGTTGGTGTATTTTCTAAGTGATCCCTGTGATAATAATAATAACTTCCGGGAAGTTATGTCATCACTTCCTGTGAACTGTGAACTGTGAACTATGAACTATGAACTTGGTACATACATCACTTCCTGTCATATGTCACTTCCTGTTGGACTGGTATAAACACTGAACTATTCAGTATTGTAAGAGGCTTCTACCAGAGGCATGGTGAAGACCTCTCTTGTATATAGTGTGTTTATAAGTTGCTTAAAGCTTACTTTAAAGTTACTTGATGTGTGAGACTCCTTTTTCTTACATCAATTTAAGCAACTTAGTACTTACACTCACAAATACTAGACCTTCGGACAAACTCGGAGTTAAGGATCCAGGGAACCACCCATCATGGAGAGAATCCTTAGACCTATTCGTCTGGACTTGGACCCGAACACACCAGCAGCTGGCAGGGTATGGAAGCATTGATACCGTACTTTTGAGAATTTTCTGGATGAATGTAAAGCGGATGCTCCTACTAGACTGAGGATACTTATCAACTATGTGACCCCAAAAGTGTTTGAATATGTTGATGAATGGGATAATTACGATGAGGTGATTCGGGTACTTAAGAAACTGTATGCCAAGACTCCAAATGAGGTCTATGCTAGACATCTACTGGCCACAGCCCGACAAGGGCCAGGGGAATCGATTAACGAATTCCTTCAAGAACTTCGCAGGCTCAGCATAGATTGTAACTTTCAGGCAGCCTCAGCTGAGCTGTACCGCGAAGAAATGATTCGTGATGCTTTCATCTGCGGGATTGCCTCTCCATTTATACGCCAGCGTCTACTAGAAAGTAAAATACTTGAGCTACAAAAAGCTTTTGACCTAGCTTGTTCTCTGGATTTGGCAAAGAGAAATGCAGACCTCTAGCAGCTGCCCAGATCTCGATCTGCTGCTGTAACTGCAACCAGACAATTCAAGCGGTCTCAGGTGAACCCTATCATGGGGGAATCTAATTCTGATAATTCTGATGAAGAAGAGGAGGATGACCCCACTTTAGCAGCCTCTTGGCAATCTAGGAAGGAATGCTTCTTTTGTGGAGATGCTTTTCACCCTAGGAAAACCTGCCCTGCTCGCAATGCAATCTGCAGTTATTGCAAAAAAAAAAGGACACTTTGCTAAAGTTTGCCTATCAAGGGCCTCTACGAGGGCCAATCCAGCTAAGGCCTACCGAACTGCCCCAATTAGGGCCTATCAAGATGCTCCAGCTAGGACCTATCAAGCTTCCTCTCGAGCTCTCTCCCGAAGAAGCACACTGAGAGTTTTAGCCACTCTCTGTGCAACGACACCAATTACAGCTGCTTGCCCACAGAACCTGTCTCATGCAGCTACAAAAGTTTCAATTAAAGGGCACACCTTAGATGCCTTAATTGACTCAGGAAGTACTGAGAGTTTCATTAAAGAACAGATTGTTGCGAAGTTGAAACTACATGTCTTCCCATCGGACCAGGCAATTGCGATGGCTCAGTCATCACTTAATACCAGAATCTCCGGCTTTTGTATTGTTGATATGACACTTAATGGTCGCATGCATCCCTCCACCCGACTTTCGGTACTCAAGGACTTATGTAGTGATCTCCTCTTAGGGCTGGATTTCCAGAAACAGCATAAGAAACTCACTATTGAGTTCGGTGGATCCAAACCTGGTCTTACTATTTCTAATATACCGTCTAAATTACCGTTTTGTGCATTATCAGCAGCTTCACTGGATGAACCCTCATTATTTGCCAGTATTCCGCCTCGATGCAAACCAATAATAACGAAATCGCGGCGCTTTAATCAGGAAGACCAATCTTTTATTGAGGCTGAAATCTCTCGACTTCTAGCAGAGGATATCATCGAACCATGTTCATCGCCCTGGCGGGCTCAAGTTGCCATTGTCAAGAACCCTCTAAAACCTCACAAACAATGACTATGCATTGATTATTCGCAAACCATCAATCAATATACCAACTTGGACGCCTACCCATTGCCACGCATTGATGATATGGTTAATAAACTGGCCGAATACAAAGTGTTCTCAACTTACGACTTAAAAAGTGCCTATCATCAGGTACCCTTGAAGGTCTCAGATAAGCAGTACATGGCCTTTGAGGCTAATGGACGGCTGTACCAATTTCGTCGCCTCCCATTCGGGGTTACTAATGGAGTGGCTGTCTTCCAACGGGCAATGGATGGCCTGGTTAAACAGGAAAATCTAAGGGACACTTTTCCCTATCTTGATAACATTACTATTGCAGGTCACAATCAACAGGAACACGACGCCAACCTCCAAAAATTTCGGGATGCCCTCCATCGCCGTAACTTAACCTTGAATGAATCCAAATCTGTTGAGTCGCAACCGACCATCAACATCCTTGGCTACTGCGTAGGCAATGGTATCATTAAGCCAGACCCAGAAAGACTTCGCCCGCTCCAAGAGCTCCCGTCACCTAAGAATCCGGCTTCTTTACGTCGGGCTCTCGGTCTGTTTGCATACTACGCTAAATGGATTCCTCATTTTTTGGACAAAATCCAACCCTTGCTGCATGCTAGATCATTTCCATTGGGAACAGCGGCTGTTGCAGCCTTTAACCTTCTCAAAAAACAGTTGGAGAAAGCGGCTCTTCACTCCATCGATGAGAATCTCCCTTTCATAATCGAATGTGATGCCTCGGAGGTGGCGATCTCGGCTACTCTGAATCAGGAAGGCCGTCCTGTAGCATTTATGTCCAGGACCTTACAAGGTGCCGAGCTACATTATCCTCCGGTTGAGAAGGAAGCCACAGCCATCATAGAGGCAGTACGGAAGTGGAACCATTTTCTCGCTCACCAACACTTTACATTAATCACGGACCAACGATCAGTCGCCTTCATGCTCGATAATCGAAAACGAACCAAAATTAAGAATAATAAAATACAACTTTGGAGGATGGAACTGGCCTCTTTTGGTTATACCATTCACTATCGGCCTGGCAAGGAGAATGTGGCCCCGGACACCCTCACACGGGCATTCTGCTCCACTATGTCGTCCTCTACTCTCATGGATGTCCACAATGGATTGTGTCATCCTGGCGTTACGCGCATGCTACATTTCGTACGTTCACGGAATCTCCCATTTTCTACTGGAGATGTAAAGAAAATATGCTCAGAATGCCGGCTGTGTGAGGAATTAAAACCTCAGTTCTTCCGCCCCTCAGATGGTATACTCATACATGCAACCCAACCGATGCAACGACTTAGCATCGATTTTAAGGGCCCAGTGCCCTCTTCAACTCGGAACACATATTTGCTCACCATGATTGATGAATATTCACGTTTTTCGTTTGCCTTCCCCTGCTCCAATATGCTGGCGTCCACAGTAATCTGCTGTCTTGAGCAGGTATTCTCTCTCTGTGGCATGCCGGCTTATATTGACTCAGATCGGGGTCCATCCTTTATGTCAAGGGAACTCAAGGACTACCTCTCAGAACGGGGAATTGCTACAAGCAAAACAACACCATACCATCCCATCGGAAATGGGCAGGTAGAGAGGTATAATGGTATCATCTGGAATTCCGTACGTCTCGCTTTAAGATCTCGGGGCCTACCAGACCAGCAATGGGAAGCAGTGCTTCCGGATGTATTGCACTCTATACGGTCCCTGCTTTCTACTGCCACATATACTACACCTCATGAGCGGTTCTTTGGATTCCAGCGTCGCTCATCTCATGGGACATCACTCCCGTCATGGCTAACTACTCCTGGACCTGTATTACTCCGAAGATACGTTTGGACGTCTAAAAATGACCCTCTCGTAGACGAGGTCGAACTAACCGATGCCAACCCCACCTATGCAAACATACGATATTCCGACGGCCGAGAATCTACCGTATCATTACGGGATCTGGCTCCCTGCCCACCAGGACCTAGTGGGACATCGGGTGATGGCATTTCACCAGGAAACTCTTGGGACCTATCGGGTACCCCTCTCCAGGATCCTGATCAGACACCAACTAGCTTGGTGCCGGTAGACCCCCGTACTCAAAGTTGCGACCCTCCCAGTACCGCGCACGAAAGTACTGATCCGCCACAGACCAGCTCTGCACCTCCCTCTGAACAGAGGCAGACCGACTTTGAACCTATTGGGGCTCGTACACGAAGCCATGATCTCCCCGACCCTGCACAGGGTAATCCAGGCCACACAGACTCTGACCAATGGCCAACCACATGTAAGCGGACCAGCGACCCTCTGCGACGGGAACCCAAATGGGTGCGACTCTTCCTCGTTCGGCGGCTGCGGAACAAAAGGAAGACCACAGCCTTCTAATCCTGCAGGAGGGAAGAATGTGATAATAATAATAGCTTCCGGGAAGTTATGTCATCACTTCCTGTGAACTGTGAACTGTGAACTATGAACTATGAACTTGGTACATACATCACTTCCTGTCATATGTCACTTCCTGTTGGACTGGTATAAATACTGAACTATTCAGTATTGTAAGAGGCTTCTACCAGAGGCATGGTGAAGACCTCTCTTGTATATAATGTGTTTATAAGTTGCTTAAAGCTTACTTTAAAGTTACTTGATGTGTGAGACTCCTTTTTCTTACATCAATCCCCATTCATACTTATTGGAGTTCCGTACATACGGAATCCCCATATGTATAAATGGGGATTCCCTTCTTTTATTGGTTGGGCTGCCCACATGATCCCAGGGGTGCCTACGAACCGTCTACACCCCAGGGATCATGTGGAGCACGGGGCTCTGCCCATGTGGACCTGGAGAGGCTCAGGATCACAAGCCGCCATTCCTCCCAGGCCACCAGGTAAATTTGTAGATTTTTTGCAGGTCGGAGGCATCTGCCCGCGGGAAGCCTCCGATCGCAAATGTTGGCCCAATGTAATAATAGCATTAAAGCAGGAGTTCCTGTCGACATATAAATTAAAATGAAACTTGTAAAAGAGGCGTTTGACACGTCTAGGGCTAATGATATTCAATATAGAAAATGTAAAGTGGAAACAAAAAGGGTTATAAAGACTAAGAGGAGGTATGATGAAAGATTGACAGGGAACATAAAGGGAAATGGTGAAGGATTTTATAAACACACAAAATGTTTTTAAAAAATGAAGTTAAAGAAAGGCCGAAGCTAATTAGAGACAAGAAAGGAAATCTCATGGTGGATGAGGGAATAGCAGAGATTCTAAGTGAGTACTTTGCTTGAGTCTTCACAGAAGAATGTGGTAGGTGGAATGAAAGGGTACACAAGGAGGAAGTGAAGCAGTTAGACAGCAAAACTATACACAAGAATGTAATACTGCAAAAGTTGGTGGAACTCAAATGGAAAAGACACTAAACCCTGATGGCATGTATCCTAAAATGCTGAAGTATTTAAAGCTGAATTCCGTTCTGAACCTCAAAAAATGGGAAAAGTGCTTTAACACTGACACAAATGGCTCAGCAAGCCAGGGAAGGGGCACCCAGGGTCCCGCATGGAGCAGTCCAGCTTTGTGCAGGAGGCCATCAACACTGCAAGAGAAGTCCTCGACCCTCAGGTGCCAGGAGGCCCTCCAGAAAGAATGATGTGGCAGTCACTGCCAGCAGTGTCACCCCCATCACCTGGCTCCAGTGCCCAAAGAAGCTTCATGACCTCAGACCACTGGTCAAGGTCAGTGGATGCATCTTCAAAAACTGTTCTCTACCAACTGCATCACTAGCCTCACTCAGTGCTCAATGCACGACTCCCCACCCCCCGCTGCTAATCACTCACCTACCAACAATTTGTAGCAAAAATGAGGCACATCTCCCATTCCTAGCCTCACCTCAACCCCTTGGAGGAGATGGTGCAGGCCATTCTTGGCAGGGGAATGGCTGAGCTCTTGGCCAGTGGTGGGGCAGGAAGGATACAAGATGCTGGTATCCTCATACATTATCCTTCTTCTCGTATGCACCGCTTGCTTTCCCACCCTCCCCTCATCACAACTACACCCTTGTGCCTTCCTCATTTCACAAACCCAAGAAATGCAGCCTGCCCGCCCAGTGGTTGGCCAAGAAGAAGGGGAGAGGAGGGAGGAAGAGAGGGAGAGAGGGAGAGAGGGAGAAAGGGAGGGGGAGGAGGAGGAGGAGGAGGAGGAGAAGGAGAAGGAGAATAAGAAGAAGAAACAACACCGTCACTCAATTTCACACTCCCAGCCACCAGCTCCTCAAGGTCAACCAGCAAGGTCATCTGCAGTGTCCCCCACTGAAACATAGAAACATAGAAGATAGGAGCAGGAGTAGGCCATGCGGCCCCGTGAGCTCACTCCGCCATTCAATGCGATCATGGCTGATCATCCAATTTCAGTACCCATTTCTCCCCATACCCCTGGATCCCTTTAGCCTTAAGAAAAATATCCAACTCCTTCTTGAATATATTTAATGAATTGGCTTCTAATGCCTTCTGTGGTAGAGAATTCCACAGGTTCACCACTCTCTGGGTGAAGAAATTCCTCCTCATTTCTGTCCTAAATGGCCTACCCCTTATCCTTAGACTGTGACCCCTGGTTCTGGACTCCCCGGCCATCGGGAACATCCTTCCTGCATCTTGTCTGTCCAATCCTGTCAGAATTTTATAAGTTTCAATGAGATCCCCTCTCATTCTTCTAAACTCCAGCAAGTACAAGCCCAATCGACCCAATCTCTCCTCATACGTCATTGCTGCCATCCCAGGTATCAGCCTGGTGAATCTTCGCTGAACTCCTTCCATGGCAAGAACATCCTTCCTCAGATAAGGTGACCAAAACTGCACACAATACTCAAGATGTGGTCTCACCAAGGCCCTGTACAACTGTAGCAAGACATCCGTGTTCCTGTAGTCAAACCCTCTCGCTACGAAGGCCAACATACCATTTGCCTTCTTAACCGCCTGCTGCACCTGCATGCTTACCTTCAGCGACTGGTGCACAAGGACACCCAGGTCTCGTTGAACTTCTCCTTCTCCCAATCTATTGCCATTCAGATAATAATCTGCCTTCCTGTTTTTGCCACCAAAGTGGATAACCTCACATTTATCCACGTTATATTGAATCTGCCATGCTTTTGCCCAATCACCCAACCTGTCCAAATCATCCTGGAGTTCCTTGGCATTCTGCTCACAGCACACACGCCCACCCAGCTTTGTGTCGTCTGCAAATTTGGAGATGTTACATCTAGTTCCCTTGTCTAGATCATTAATATATATTGTGAATAGCTGGAGTCCAAGGACCGATCCCTGCGGTACCCCACCAGTCACTGCCTGCCACTCGGAAAAAGACCCGTTTATTCCAACTCTTTGCTTTCTGTCTGCTAACCAGTTTTCACACAGAATCACAGAATCGCAGAAACCCCACAGTGCAGATAGAGGCCATTTCGGCCCATCGAGCCTGCACCGACACATATCCCACCCGATCCCCGTAACCCCTACACCAACACATATCCCACCCTATCCCCATAACCCCACGTATTTAATCCCCCTAACACTAAGGGTCAATTTTTATCATAGCCAATCAATCTAACCCGCACATCTATCCAAGTCAATACCTTGCCCCCAATCCCATATGCCTTAACTTTACATGCTAATCTTTTATGCGGGACCTTATCAAAAGCCTTCTGAAAGTCCAAATACACCACATCCACTGGTTCTCCCTTATCTATTTTACCAGTTATTTCCTCAAAAAATTCCAGTAGGTTAGTCAAGCACGATTTACCTTTTGTAAATCCATGTTGACTTTGTCCGATCCTGTCACTGTTTTCCAAGTGCTCTGCTATTACATCTTTTATAATGGACTCCAGCTTTTCCCCACTACCGATGTCAGGCTTACCGGTCTGTAATTCCCCGTTTTCTCTCTACCACCTTTTTTGAATAGTGGGGTAACATTAGCTACCCTCCAATCCATGGGCACTGTTCCAGATTCCATCGAATGTTGGAAGATGATCAACAATGCATCTATTATTTCTAGGGCCACTTCCTTAAGTACCCTAGGATGTAGATTATCAGGCCCTGGGGATTTATCCGCCTTCAATCCCATCAAATTCCCTAACACCATTTCCCTACAAATACTGATTTCATTCAGTTCCTCCCTTTCATTAGACCCTTTGTTCCCCGACATCTCTGGGGGGGGTTATTTGTGTCCTCCTTTGTGAAGACAGAACCAAAGTATGAATTTAGTTGGTCTGCCATTTCTTTGTTCCCCATTATAAATTACCCTGATTCTGACTGCAAGGGACCCACGCTTGACTTCACCAATCTTTTTCTCTTCACTTATCTATAAAAGCTTTTACAGTCAGTTGTTATGTTCCCTGCAAGCTTACTCTCATATTCTATTTTCCCCTTCTTAATTAATCCCTTTGTCCTCCTTTGTTGAATCCTAAGCCGCTCCCAATCCTTAGGTTTACTGCTTTTTCTGGCCAATTTATATGTCCTCTCCTTGGATCTTATGCTATCCCTAATTTCCCTTGTTAGCCACCTTTTTTGTTTTATTTTTATGCCATCTGTAGTTCATCCATACGGTCTTTGAATGTTTGCCATTGTCTATCCACCGTCAACCCTTTGAGTGACATTCCCCAATCAATCCTACCCAACTCGCGCCTCAGACCATCGTAGTTTACTTTATTTAAATTCAGGACCCTAGTCTCTGAGTCAACTATTTCATTCTCCATCTTAATGAAGAATTCGATCATATTATGATCGCTCCGACCCAAGGGGCCTGTTCTGCCCTCGCAACGCGCTTCTATGCAGAGCTAGACAGATAGCGAACAACTCGATATCTTCCAATAAAATCACAAGGCTTGACTTTTCTTGTAACGCTTTACTGAACGATTCTAATTGTAAAACTGAAATACAACACAGAAATGGAAGCACACATTAGTATACAGGCGCATAACTGATATGTATACACAGATTTAGGTACGCCTGAGCAACACAGTACATTTAGTAAACTGGGAGGCATTCTCTTTAAATTAGCCCTGTACATAGTGTATGAAAATACAGCTACTAGTTAATCAGCTAGACAGAGAAAAGTTACAACTAAACATTTTCTACAACATACAGTGCACATTAATCATCCATAGCATTCTAAAATACTTACAGACAAACAATTTCCAAGACTCAAGCATGGGGACAATACAACTGCCCGGAGCCTGTGCTGCTGTAGGAGCACCGTGGTGTAGGTCTGTGTCCCAGCGAGGACTCCACGAGGACTACGTAGCAGTCCTGTGGGGAGCGTGATGACCTCATCACGCTCGGTAGCGTTGTCCGCGCTTGGGGCGTCACGTGATGCGCGTGGTCGCGTTTCTGGCCGTGGAGGCCGAAGTCGGGAGCGGGAGCTGGAGGCCAGGCTGAGCCGATGCTTGCCGCGGGAGCGGAAGATCGCGTCACTCCCGGCGGCTGGTAGTTGCGGCCGAAGACGCTAGGCCGGGCTGTGCCGGCAGCCTTTCTGGAAGGCCGAGTCGGGCCGGCAGCCGCCTCACGCACGTCAAGTCGTATGTGCCGTGACGTCAGCACGCTACGTTGTACGTGACGTGACGTCAGCACGCTAAGGCGCGTCTTAAAGGGGCAATGGCCCTAAAAGGTAAGTTAAAGGGGCAACGGCCCCAACAGGTAGGTTATACATATATAAGTAAGTTAAATACATACAGTGAGGTTAAGTTAGAGGGAGAGACAGCACA